>NC_086448.1:718680351-719280351 GCF_028390025.1 Pseudophryne corroboree
TTTGCACTACAGGTGGGGCAGATATAACATGTGCAGAGAGAGTTAGATTTGGGTGGGGGGTGGTCAAACTGAAATCTAAATTGCAGTGTAAAAATAAAGCAGCCAGTATTTACCCTGTACAGAAACAAAATAACCCACCCAAATCTAACTCTCTCTGCACATATTATATCTGGCTCCCCTGCAGTGCACATGGTTTTGCCCAACTGCTAACAAATTTGCTTCTGCGATCAACTCGGAATTACCCCCCATGTGCACTGCGGAGTTGGGGGGGGGGCAGATATAACATGTGCAGAGAGAGTTAGATTTGGGTGGGGTGTGTTCAAACTGAAATCTAAATTGCAGTGTAAAAATAAAGCAGGCAGTATTTACCCTGCACAGAAACAATTTATCCCACCCAAATCTAAATCTGCAAATGTTATATCTGCAACCCCCTGCAGTGCACATGGGGGGTCATTCCGAGTTGTTCGCTCGGTAAAAATCTTCGCATCGCAGCGATTTTCCGCTTATTGCGCATGCGCAATGTCCGCACTGCGACTGCGCCAAGTAAATTTGCTATGCAGTTAGGAATTTTACTCACGGCTTTTTCATCGCTCTGGCGATCGTAATGTGATTGACAGGAAATGGGTGTTACTGGGCGGAAACAGGCCGTTTTATGGGCGTGTGGGAAAAAACGCTACCGTTTCCGGAAAAAACGCAGGAGTGGCCAGAGAAACGGAGGAGTGTCTGGCCGAACGCTGGGTGTGTTTGTGACGTCAAACCAGGAACGACAAGCACTGAAATGATCGCAGATGCCGAGTAAGTCTGGAGCTACTCAGAAACTGCTACGAGGTGTGTAATCGCAATATTGCGAATACATCGCTCGCAATTTTAAGATGCTAAGATTCACTCCCAGTAGGCGGCGGCTTAGCATGAGCAAATCTACTAAAATCCGCTTGCGAGCGAACAACTCGGAATGAGGGCCCTGGTTTTGCCCAACTGCTAACAAATTTGCTGCTGCGATCAACTCCAAATTACCCCCAAGGTTTCTTGTACACAACACATTCAGGTGTTTCTGGTGTCTGACTAGTACTTTTAATAGTACAGTCCTTAGCTCTCAATGCTGTATCATGCTTATTTGCACTTTCTATCTTGCGACTGAATTCATCCACAAGTTTGCTATAACATACAGTCAGTTCTTCACCTAGGGCGGGATGCATCAATGCTAAAAATGCAGCTAAACCTCCAAAAATGCTATTTTCAGAGGTTTGGTCGCTTAGCATATGCACCAAGCTCTGGAATGCAATACATTCCAGAGCTTGGATGCACTGGGTATCGTCATCTATAGATGGTATTACCCTATAGAAGCATATGGGCTTCTATTGCATTGATTCCTGAGAGGGATCCAATTGGATTCATCCCGGCACCCTCTGTGGTACATGCGCCACTCGGCGCATGCGCAGATGGACTCCCAGGTCCTGAACCAAGAGTCCTCAGACTGCAAAGGACAGCTGTCATTGGTAGCAGCTGTCATTCTTTTCTTTCTGTAGTCATGGGCCCATAACCTGTTAGCATATACAATATATAGGAGCAGCAGAATGTATAATCCAACAGGAACTTTTTTTTTACAATGCATCCGGAAAGTATTCACAGCGCTTCACTTTTTCCACATTTTGCTATGTTACAGCCTTGTTACAAAATGGAATACATTTATTTTTTCCCTCAAAATTCTACACACAGTACCCCATAATGACAACACAAAAAAAGTTTTTTTTATATTTTTGCAGATTTATTAAAAATAAAAAACTAAGAAGTATTCACAGCCTTTGCTCAATACATTGTAAATGCACTTTTGGCAGCAATTACAGCCTCAAGTATTTTTGAATATGATGCCACAAGCTTGGCACACCTACAGTATCTTTGGGCAGTTTCGCCCATTCCTCTTTGCAGCACCTCTCAAGCTCCATCAGGTTGGATGGAAAGCGTCTGTGCACAGCCATTTTCAGATCTTTCCAGAGATGTTCAATCGAATTCAAGTCTGGGCTCTGGCTGGGCCATTCCAGGACATTCACAGAGTTGTCCTGAAGCCACTCTTTTGATATATTGGCTGTGTGCTTAGGGTCGTTGTCCTGCTGAAAAATGAACCGTCACCCCAGTATGAGATCAACAGCGCTCTGAATCAGGTTTTCATCCAGGATGTCTCTGTATATTGCTGCATTCATCTTTCCCTCTATCCTGACTAGTCTCCCAGCTTCTGCCACTGAAAAACATCCCCTCAGCATGATGTAGTCACCACCATGCTTCATTGTATGGATGGTATTGGCCTGGTGATGAGCGGTGCCTGGTTTCCTCCAAACATGATGCCCAGCATTCACGCCAAAGAGTTCAATCTATGTCTTATCAGACCTGAGAATTTTGTTTCTCATGGTCTGAGAGTCCTTCATGTGCATTTTGGCAAACTCCAGACGGGCTGCCGTGTGCTTTTTACTAAGGAGTGGCTTCCGTCTGGCCACTCTACTATACAGGCTAGATTGCTGGATTGCTGCAGAGATGGTTGTTCATCTGGAAGATTCTCCTCTCTCCACAGAGGAATGCTGAGTGACCATCAGGTTTTTGGTCACATCCCTGACTAGGGCCCTTCTCTCCCGATCGCTCAGTTTAGGCGGCCAGCCAGCTCTACGAAGAGTCCTGGTGGTTCCAAACTTCTTCCATTTACGGATGATGGAGGCCACTGTGCTCATTGGGACCTTCAAAACAGCAGATATTTTTCTGTAACCTTCCCCAGATTTGTGCCTCGACACAATCCTGTCTCGCTACAGACAATTCCTTTGACTTCATGTTTGGTTTGTGCTCAGACATGCACTGTCAAGTGTGGGACCTTATATAGACAGGTGTGTGCCTTTCCAAATCATGTCCAATTAACTGAATTTATCACAGGTGGACTCCAGTTAAGCTGTAGGAACATCTCAAGGATGATCAGTGGAAACAGGATGCACTTGAGCTCAATTTTGAGCTTTATGGCAAAGGCTGTGAATACTTATGTACATGTGATTTCTTAGTTTTTTATTTTTAATAAATTTGCAAAAATCTAAAAAAAAACAAACCTTTTTTCACATTGTCATTATGGGGTATTGGTGGTCATTCCGAGTTGTTCGCTCGCTAGCTGTTTTTAACAGCCGTGCAAACGCTATGCCGCCTCCCACTGGGAGTGTATTTTAGCTTTGCAGAAGTGCGAACGAAAGGATCACACAGCGGCGGCAAAGATTTTTTTGTGCAGTTTTAGAGTAGCTCAATACTTACTCAGCGCTTGCGATGACTTCAGACTATTCAGTTCCTGTTTGATGTCACAAACACGCCCTGCGTTCGCCCAGCCACGCCTGCGTTTTTCCTGGCACACCTGCGTTTTTTCGAACACTCCCTGAAAACTGTCAGTTTACAACCAGAAATGCCCACTTCATGCTAGACCCTGTGTGAAACTACATCGGCCGTTGTAAAAGTACGTCGCGCGTGCGCATTGCGCCGCATACGCATGCGCAGAAGTGCTATTTTTTTTGCCTCATCGCTGCACAGCGAACGAATGCAGCTAGTAATCAACTCGGAATGACCACCATTGTGTGTAGAATTTTGAGGGGAAAAATTAATTTATTCTATTTTGGAATAAGGCTGTAACATAACAAAATGTGGAAAAAGTGAAGCGTTGTGAATACTTTCCAGATGCACTGTATATATCTATAAGATAAAACACATGCTACAACCTTAACATGCTGCTTTCAATTTGGAGGAAAGGAAATAATTAACATCACCTGTGCTGAAACACCTTTCTTATCCATTAGCCTGTTCAACACAGGTGTCGGCAATCATGAATTAAGAGAAAATCCAGGAGCAGAGCATTTTGTCCCTCCTGGAGAGGGTCATGTTGTGAGCTATGCAAACACTGATAACATCTGCATATATAATAAATGTATAGATGTATTCTCAATTCTCATACATCTACCCTCCATACACCACACACTGTGGTGCAAGTGAGCCGCCAGGTTCTCTACAACTCTGCTAGCATCCGGCGTCTTTTTTGCTGAAATTGCATCTTAATTGTAACATGATTTGACTAGGATGCACCAAGAGACTGTGCTGATATGCAACACTTGTATACAGAGTCTCAGTCGCACACAGGTATACTGTATAAGTGTTGCATATCAAATTAATCAGCACAGTCTACTAGTTCATCCTCCTAACCATATTGCATTGAGACCAAGACACATTTTTGGCAAACAACGCTAGTAGAGTCTCATGGGACCTGGCGCGCCGAGAGCTGCTGTTTGGCGCAACTACAGCAATGATGTATGAGGGCACATCTGTAGTTGAAAACAGTGGTTTCAATATCAAAATGACACATATCTGACCTCCAGAAGAGTGTATAGGTGTGTGGATCTCCTGCATTCCATCCAGTTCCTAGTGAAGTGAGCAGGATGGGTAGAGAATATGGAAATCGAGGGTGCATAGGGAGGGGGCATGGCTAATATGATAGAATTCTAAAAGCCCTTCCCCCTCCCCCACAGAATTTTGACATATTGTGGGTGGGGTCTAATGATGTGAAAAACTGCTCCCAGCGTAGTCATCTGCATATACTCTCTGGGCTTTTCTCAGAGAGGGAGAAAGAGAAATTACTTGTTGGCAAGTATGCTCCAGTCCTATCTATACTACTCACACTCATATACCCTTGCTCCCAATATACACTTTGAGTCACCCTTACCCTTTTTACACTGTATCATCCCTTTTCCTGCTAGCCTTAATCTCTCTCTCTCATGAGCAGATCCTTCCGCGTCCTATGTTTTCACATATGCATTTATTTTGTTCACCCTGGCATTGCATAGCACTAAAGTACCTTACAGATCAAAAACAATAATAGTTATATATACAGTGCTAAACCAAGACAAATTGGAATGTTGTACTTTATTTATTATGGGGTGAAATGTATTATATTCAGTGGCGGATTTTACCTATGGGCTGTAGGACTGCAGCTCCCCCAGTAAAATCCGCCACTGCAGGGAGTGAGCCAGTTGCAATGGCTACACAGTGACTGGTCTGTGACTGCAATGGCTACACTGGACTGGTCTATGACTGCAATGGCTACACAGTGACTGGTCTGTGACTGCAATGGCTACACAGTGACTGGTCTGTGACTGCAATGGCTACACAGTGACTGGTCTGTGACTGCAATGGCTACACAGTGACTGGTCTGTGACTGCAATGGCTACACTGGACTGGTCTGTGACTGCAATGGCTACACAGTGACTGGTCTGTGACTGCAATGGCTACACAGTGACTGGTCTGTGACTGCAATGGCTACACTGGACTGTTCTGTGACTGCAATGGCTACACAGTGACTGGTCTGTGACTGCAATGGCTACACTGGACTGGTCTGTGACTGCAATGGCTACACAGTGACTGGTCTGTGACTGCAATGGCTACACTGGACTGGTCTATAACTGCAATGGCTACAAAGGGGACTGTGATCCCCTGGGAGCGATTGGCGCATGCGCAGTCTAGTGGTGGCTTGATTGCGCATGCGCAAACCCCGGCATCTATGGAGGTGATACAGCAGGTGATACAGTCCATAGAATCTGGGAGTTTGTGCATGTGCAGTCAAGCTGCCGTTTGACTGCGCATGTGTGATCACGCTACCTGGGTGGCAACAGCGCCGGCTTTCCTCCTCTCCCGGTAGCTGGCCTGCAGCAACACAACTCCTCGTCAAAGGTAGAAGCCACCACTGATTATATTGCTATATAGTAGAAAGATTAAAACACATTTGAAATACATTTATTTAAATTATGGTTGTCATTACTTCCCTTACAGATTATAGAAAATGAAAAAGCTCATGTGTTTTTGCCTTAGCAGAGTATTTTAGGTTTGCCATTGCAGTTATCACTACTGTTACCATTTCTACCCGCTATAACACATAATTTGGCAGCTCTTATCGTGTATCTGATCACGCCTGTGTAATGGTTCTGGAACTAGTTATTACTTCCACATTCTCTATTACAAACCATTTCTTAAAGACTATCACTGTGTACTATTAACACAAGTGTTAGGTAAAGTCATGGGGAGGTATCCTGGAACCAACTCATGCCAGTGAATTATATGCAACCCCTGATGACTATTGTATTATTCACATAAAAACTGCAAAAGGATAGACGTACACGTGCTTAAAACTAATTACATTACATAAAAGCTCCAAAAAGAGATTCATATGTTTATTCAAAGTAGCAACAATTACTACTTTTAATTGACACGGTCTTGTCCAAGTTCAGTGATTGGTTGTTATTATTAGATGCCAAAGAGTGTAATGTTATACACTGTATATTATTTTCAATGTTGGCAGCTACGAGTATGCATGAAATCATACGTTCACATGGTGAAACAATTGTTCAGACGTAGAATGCTTGAATCAGCAACTCATGCTATTATTTTTTTTTATTGTTCCTGGAAAGTAATATTGTCCACAGTTACATAAATGCCAGCTAATTGGAAATGGATGTAAAACGTAACATCTTGGTTGGATTTCCTTTATAGTGTTTATTAACGGCATCATTATCACCTAATGGATGTTTTGAAAGCAAATTTTTGGAAAAGTTAACACTTTAGATAAGGTTAAAAAAATCTGATTACTGACAGAGGGCTAGATTCTGAATTGTAGGCAAACAGCTGCATGAGAACACTGGCCATTCCGAGTAATACCGTATGAGCGATGGTCACACAAAGAGATCCAGTGCTGCCATTGGGTGGTACATAGGGTTCCTGTCAAACTTTTTCCTTGGGGCCTGCAATATATCTAGGTATTGCCCTGGACCTGCTCCTTGTAGTGTGGTATAAAATGAATTGTAGGGCCTTTTAATGTTATAAAATATGAACCGGGGCACTGTAATGAGGCACAATATGAGCGGGGAGCACTATATATCATAATGTGAATTGGGGGCACTGTGCGGCATAATGTGTGCTGGCAGCTCTAAAATGTGACATAGGGTGAACTACTACGATTCATAAAAGAAATCAGTGCACTACTATGGGGCATAGCATTAAATAAGGCTCTACTATGGTTCAGAAAATGAACTAGGAGACTTTTATAGGGCATAAAATTAAAAATTGCTGCAGAGAAGTGTCTCTCTAGAAGCATTGAGACAGGGGCCCCTTCAGAATGTTGCTATGGGGCCCACAAAGTTCTGTCTAGGCCTCTGGACGCAGCAGCTGTGCTACTGTGTCCATCTCTGCATCAGGTCCTGAAACATTAAATACAGTAAGAACCCTGGTAAAAGGAATGTTACGCCAGTCAGCGTATCTTGTGAGAAAATGGGCACATATAGATTTACTTGTGCAGAGTCTGACACACCAGTCTGAGCCTGGATCAGATGGACAGGATAGAAAGAGGGCACTCTGATGTAGGACAAGTATAGTAATAGCGTGTTTGTGCGATCAGGACAAAGGTACATACAGTATACACCTAATATGTTGTATTATTAGCAGGTGGGCGACGGCAGAAGATAACAGTGACGAAGACTAAACTATTTCTATTCACATGGATAATCCATAATCCCTTCTTTCTGGCCACTGATAATAATTACATGAGCTACTGTACTACTGATGCTTATCACTAGCTGGTGCCATTCCTGATGCTGCCCAGGGGCAATGTGCCAACCATAAAATAAGACTCTGCCGCCCCTGCCTGCAATATGCGCGAACACAGATCATCTAATTCTTTAGTGATATAACAGCATAAATAATTAAAGCCATAGAATGTGGGTACAGGTTGAGTATCCCATATCCAAATATTCCGAAATACGGAATATTCCAAAATACAGACTTTTTTGAGTGAGAGTGAGGTAGTGAAACCTTTGTTTTCTGATGGCTCAATGTACACAAACTATGTTTAATGCACAAAGTTATTAAAAATATTGGCTAAAATGACCTTCAGGCTGTGTATATAAGGTGTATATGAAACATAAATGCATTCTGTGCTTAGACTTAGGTCCCATCACCATGATATCTCATTATGGTATGCATTTATTCCAAAATACGGAAAAATCCGATATCCAAAATACTTCTGGTCCCAAGCATTTTGGATAAGGGATACTCAACCTGTATCAGGATAATAGGACAAAATCAGGGCCCTGGAGTTGCAATTTTCTCACCCCAATCATGCATCTCCACCACATAGGGTTAAAATCCTACAAGATACTTTTTCTTTTACTAATGTTATATCCTCTGTATTACAACCCTACCAGTATAGTACAAGAAGATAGAAATCTCCAGAAGGTTTATAATAAAGTAATTAGCCAAGGTGTTTAAAGTGCATTTTGGGGGGTGAGGAGGGGGGGGGGGGGGGGGTGAGTAGTAAAAAATAAATTTTGCCCCCCCCCCCCCCCCAAACCTCCCCACCCCCCCAGTGCGGGTGAGCGGCGCTTACCACTGGGCGACTCCTGCTGTAAAATCAGTGTGCTGCCGCTGCCTGCTATGCTCCTGCCTGCTATGCCCCATGTCTTCCTAGCCAGCCCGGCTCTTCACAGATGTATTACTGGGAGAAGGCGGGGTTGTCCCAGCAGGCTCTGCATGGCCACGCCTCCCTCCCAGTAATGCATCAGTGAAGAGCCGGCTAGGAGGACATGGGGCATAGCAGGCAGCGGCAGCACATTGATTTTACAGGAGGAGTCACCCGCAGGGATCCGGGGGTAAGCGCTCCCCCTCACCCACGCCTGCATCTTGTTTGGGGGGGCATGCTGCCCCACTGCCCCCTCTCCCCGTTCTGACGCCTATGATTCCCAACAATCTTAACACATGTTAATGTTTTATTTACTTTTATTGAACAATACAACATAGAATCTATAGACTAGAAAGTCAGTTGAACTGCAATACTGTATAATGCGCAAGAGCTTAGCTACCATAGGTGCAGGGAGTGCAGCTGCTAGGGGGCCCAGAGCTGAGAGGGGCCCACCTTCCCTGTCACAGTTACATGTGTTATATACAGGGGCGTAGCTACCATAGGTGCAGGGAGTGCAGCTGCTATGGAGCCCAGAGCTGAGAGGGGCCACCTTCCCTGTCACAGTTACATGTGTTACTGTATATACATTTTTCACCATTTGTAGATACATAGGGGCCCTTACAAAGTGTTGTCTTGGGGGCTACAATCTAGTTATGACCCTGGAACTGCTCATTGTAATGTGGTTTAAAGTGAACTGGAGTGTATTATAATATTACATAACATGAACTGGTACACTGTACTGTGGCACAATATGAAGTAGGGGCACTAATGTGACATAATATGAACTTTATACATTGTATGTAATAATGGGACTTGGGGCTACTGTGTGACATAATGGGTACTGGCAGTCCTACAATATGACATAATGTAAACTAGGGCACTACTATGGGGCATAACATTAACTAAGGCTCTACTATGGTTCATAGAATGAATTAGGACAAAAAGCATAAAATTAACAACTAGTGTGGAGAGGTGTCTCTCTAGCAGCATTGAGACATGGGCCACTTCAAAATGTTGCTATGGGGCCCACTAAGTTCTGGCTATGCCCCTGATCATGTGTGTTAGTTTTTCTGACATCTGCATGATATGACTTGTAGATTCTGTATTGTATGTATACCAACTGTCTTTCCTTGTCACTGCTAAAGCCTATGGTTAATTCTTTATTCTCATTCTTTGCAATCAATTTGCTGCCTTGGACACTGTCGATCACCCGCAAATTCTTCAAACTCTCCATTCAATTGGTCTCCATAGATCAGTCCTCCTTGGTTCACCTGTTATATCACTAACCATTCCTTTCCTGTCTCTACATCTAATGCTACTCCCATAGGTATGCTGATAATACTCAAGTTTTCCTTTCTTCTCTGACCTCCTCCACCAGAGCCGGCCCTAACCAATATGATGCCCTAGTCAAGACTTTAGCTGGTGACCCCTTTCACAGACGCTAGTTCCGCCTCTGACCCTGCACCCCTTTCCCAGCACCATCGCCCCTCACCCATAGCAGTCCTCATTTTGGTGCTCCTACCCTCTATATTTTAAATAGGAACAGTGTGCACCTTCTGAGGCATGTTCTTGCTAGGAAGGGGCATGGCCACACAATAATACCCCCAGATGAAATTACGACACAAAGTACTGCAACTTTATTCACATTATATCATGCAATAGTGTCTCTTAATCACGTTACATCACACAGTAGTACCACATTATTCCTCACAGTTACACACTTATTGACATTGCACCACAACATATTGCTCTTTATTCACATTAGACCACACAGTAGTGCCCTATCTATGCGTTACACCACAAAGTACAGTAGTACACCTTATACACATAATGCCACACATTAGTAATGCATTTTGTATGCAGATAGAGCCTCAGTCACACACAGAATATAGGCATGTTGCATATCATTTTAATCAGCAGAAGCTGCTTGTGGTCCTAGGCATTTGCCTAGTTTGCTGGCTCTGTCCTCCCCCTAGTTCTTACTTGGGGCTCTTCTTGTCTCTGTGCCATGATATCCCGGAGGTCCCATTTTTTTCTCAAATTAAACATGTCTCAAATAGAAATTATCATATCCCCCCTTATAGCGCCCCCCTCTTCTCTCTTTCTGTTGACAACATGGCATCTAAAATATTCTATACCCTAAGATATGTGCAAGTAAATATAAACAGGTAAATGTGGCATTTCTTTGCTCCCTTTCGATTGATGGACAAGATGGGCCCTGGGAAATAACACAGCCTGTCCAGGTGTGCTTTTGCAGAACAATTCAACACCAGTGCTTGAGTTTGTATGCATGTGTATGTTCATTCTGTTATCTGTTCCCTTGTCCGTCACCATACTAACTATAAAAAAAATCCAAATATTCTAATAATAAATTTTGACCAAATTTAATGCCAACTCCTGTTTTGAGTGTTTATTTTAGATAATTCATAACTTAAGTCTTAAAGGTGAGCTGTGAAATTTGAACCTTCAGGAAGTTTAATATACCTCTAGATATGTTGTGGTGTCCATGTGCCACATTAGTGTGAACATGCCCTTACTGCAGTACTCTTCCTACAGGGACATGTAGCCTACCTCCCCCTTTCTGCTTCTCTAAACTGAGTTGCAATCACAATATGAAACCAAATCTACAAACAGTTGGATGAGCAGAACATTTCTGCCTGTGTGTGCAGCAAGAAACTACTTATTTTATGCAGCAAAAGAGTCTTTCTTCTAACTTCACTCCATCCCGAAGGTCTATTGAGTTTTGAGAGCTTTGTGCTTTCTGCCTGTAGCCAAATGCCAATTTTCTGCGGTTCTATAAATGTGGAAGCAAAATGCACTAACTGCTACATTATTGTGTTCCTGGACCTTTATCTGCTTGAACTCCTGTGTGCCATCTTAGCTTTGTATGATGATCATTCCAGCTCTGAGTCCCTTGGCGTGTGTGACTATCTGATCTAGGTCTGACTCATTGGCTCTGTCTCTGATTAAGCTCTAGGATTGCCCTTCTGCCTCCAGCTACTGGGATCCTTTCCTGCTTATCATCACCCAACACCTATCATGACAGAAATAATTAAATGATGTGATATTCATTGTTTAAACATCTGTGCCTCTGGAGTGATTGTTTTTACTATTATTTAGGAATAGAATACATCTGACTATCAAACCGAGGCCAAGGTATACCTGAAAGTACATATATGGGGTGTTGTCACACAAGGTGGTGTGATCATGACGTTTGAAGGTACTGTACATTTACAGATATTGTCTTCTATCCTAGAAATAGGGATAGAATACAGGAGTTCCTTAAAGCCAATAATGTTATTAATAGGAACCAACATGGATTTGTGAAGGATAGATCATGTCAAACTAACTTAATAGGTTCTATGAAACAGTTAGTGTGAACCTAGATCAGGGTAAAGAGGTGGATGTAATCTTTTTAGACTTTGCTAAAGCTTTAGATACTGTATCGCACATCAGTGGCGTACGGTGAGGTCAGTGGCTGGTGAGGCACTGCAGCCATAATGTCCACCGAGTTCCATCGATGACCCCTACCACCGCCCACTACTGCACCTCAGCCGATGCCAGCTACCTCCGCCTCTTATGCCCGCTGCTCCTGCCACTAAAGGCCACCGCCTCCGCCAATGGCTTACAAAATCGCCATCAACTACCCCGACCCCCCACCACTAATTTGCATCTCAGTCCAATATTGCCAATACACGCAGCCTCCCTGCTCATCAAACTTGTGATGAGCTGGCGACTAATATATTGTCAATTTTATCAAATAAAAAATAAATTTTAATGAAATATTAAGTTAATGAAAGTCCTGGCCAACAAAATAGCCAACAGAGGGTGACAGGAAGAGCGTGATGCCAGGGAGCTGGTGACAGGAAGAGGGTGATACAAGGGAGAGGGTGACAGGAAGAATGTGACGCCAGGGAGACAGTGACGCCAGAGAGAGGGTGACACAAGGAAGAGGGTGACAGGAAGAGCGTGATGTCAGGGAGAGGGTGACAGGAAGAGGGTGATGCCAGGGAGAGAGTGACGCCAGAGAGAGGGTGACAGGGAGAGGGTGACACAAGGTTGAAGGTGACAGGAAGATCGTGACGCCAGGGATAGGGTGACGGCAGTAGCAGTTGGTGAGAGTGTGATAGAGAGAAGGAAAGGGTGATGGGAACAGACAGTGAATGACAATGATATTGCTTTTTATTTACCTGGTCCTGTGCCTAGAACTGCAGCGCGGCTCCTCTGCACAGACTGCAGTCAGAGTGACCATAGTAAGTCAGAGCAGTAGCGGATATAGACTTTACTTGTAGGGGGAGGGGGGGGGGGGGTAGGTTAAGAATGAATACAGATTCCTCCCCTCTATACTCATTGCTCATCCCACTTACAGTCCTGCCAGGGGCAAACGCAGGATTTACTGGGGGGGGGGGGGGGGTCCTTCCCAGTAATGTAGCAGCAACCATCTGTGCCCTTTCTGTAAATAGTAATAACCGCAAACCTGTGGACGGCACTTGGAGGCTCATGTGGTACAAAATACGCTGACACAGCAAGTCTAAATGCCAAAGTTTCAGAGCTGTAACCCATCGTCTTAAAAAAAAGGGCCACAGTTATGAAACGTCATTTAAACTTGCAGTTTCAGTGTATTTTGTACCACATGAGCCTCCAAGTGCCGTCCTCTGGTTTGCGTATATTATATATATATATATATATATATATATATATATATATTTGCAGGAATGAGAGGCGGCACTCGGGAGACTTTGGAAATCAACAAACGTGTATTAAAGTGCTACATCATCTGATGATGGCCGCCTCTCATTCCTGCAAATTTACATAGGGGTTCTTCTCTGGGGAGGACACCGGAGCGGGACAGTCCCAGGGGATCTTTGGAGTGCCGAAGCAGCTGTATATATATATATATATATATATATATACTGTATATTGTGTCTGTGTATGTGTGTATAAAAGAATACACAGACACAGACTATACACACATACATAACCACACCACACAGACACATACATGTCCTGTACACGAGCTGCAGAGAAGACAATTCCAGCAGCATTATTGAATGTGCGGACACATGAGGGACCCGCAGCAGCTTCTACTGTCCGCCGGACACTATTTAGGCCAGCACAGAGCTTTGCCGGCAAGAGCTCTGTGCAGCGGGAGCTGGTCGCAGCTTTGTTTAAGACGGAGACCCGTCTGTCTCCGTCTTTGAAAAATAGAATTTGGTCCATCAGGGGAGAAAAAAAGGGGGGGAAACCCGCCCGAACCGCCCCCCCTTCCCTTCCCCACCTGCGTGCGCTACTGATGGGCTGGGAGCAGGGCCGGTGCAAGGTTTCTTGACACCCTAGGCAAAACTTTAGCCTGCTCCCCCCCCCCCCTCCCCTCTGCATGCTTACATAGTGGTACGTGGTGGATGCCGTACATGCAGGAGTCTGCAATTGTGGGGGTGGGGGCTAGCGGGCAACATGCAGGAGTCTGCAATCGCTGAAGGGGTGGTAGTCAAAAACACGCTTGAGACTGAAATCGCAAGGTGTGTGTGGGGGGGGGGGAGGAGGATGTGGGTCTATTCATGATGCAGTGTAAACAGTGGAGAAGTTGCCTATGGCAACCAATCAGTGTTGAGGTAACATTTATAAAGTGTATTCTATACAATTATATAAGCTGATTGGTTGCCATGGGCAACTTCTTCACTGACTTACTTCTCCACACTTTTCACTGCTTCATGAATAGACCCCACAGAAATGTGAAAAGAGAGAGAGGGTGATCGGGTGAGTGTTAGAGACGGTGGGTGACAGAAAAGTCAGTAGGTGACAGGGAGAGGGTGACAGGAGAGAGAGCGGACGGGAAAAGGGTAACAGCAGGGAGAGGCAGTGGGAGAAGGGTAGAGAGTGAAGCTAGGGACAGGCAGTGACCAGTGAGTGGAGGAAGGTGACAAGCAGAGGGGAAAACAGAGGGTGACATTGAGAGGGTGAAAGTCACTGGGTAACAAGCGAGAGTGGTGATGGGGAAATGGTGAACAACAGGAAGAGTGTAATAGAAGAGAGGTGACGGAGTGAGGGTTAATACCCCTTTTACACCGCCAGCATATAACACGGATTATTGCACATGAAGGTGCATAACCCGTGTTGCTGGCTGGTGTAAAAGGTTCGAGTTGGAATAATCCGGGTCGAGTGACCCGGTATTCCAACTCGGGTGGTTTGCAGGGTTGAACACGTGTTCAACTCGGCAAACTTTGCAGTGTACAGTGAATGTGCGGGCGGCGCTTGGAGATCATGTGATCTCCAAGTGCCACCCCCGCCGCGTCACTGGCAATATGCCGGGTTGGCGAGTGCAGTGGGAAAGGGAGCTGACGCAGGGCGCAGCCGGGTAGCACCCGTGTCAGGCTCCCGGCTGCGACCCGCGCTGTTGGTCTAAAAGCGGTATAAGAGTCAGTGAGTGATAGGGAGAGGGTCTCAGGAGAGAGGTGACGGCGGGGAGAGGCAGTGGGTGATAGGCAGTGGGAAACTGCATTAATTAAAAACAAAAAACACATTAATATGCCACTCCCCCATACAAATTTTTAATATACCGTCCCCCCCTCCCCTGCACACATTAATATACCACCACCCCCTCCCCTGCATACATTAATATACCACCATACCACCCCCCTCCCCTGCACACATTAATATACCACCCCTCCTCCCCTGCACACATTAATATACCCCCCTGCACACACTAATATACCACCCCACCTCCCCTGCACACATTAATATACCCCCCTGCACACACTAATATACCACCCCACCTCCCCTGCACACTAATATACCCCCCCTCCCCTGCACACATTAATATACACCCCCTCCGCTGCACACACTAATATACCACCCCCCCTCCGCTGCACACATTAATATACCCCCCTCCGCTGCACACATTAATATACCCCCCTCCGCTGCACACATTGATATACCCCCCTCCGCTGCACACATTAATATACCCCCCTTCGCTGCACACACTAATATACCCCCCTCCGCTGCACACACTAATATACCACCCCCCTCCCCTGCACACACTAATATACCCCCCTGCACACACTAATATACCCCCCTTCCCCTGCACACATTAATATACCCCCCTCCGCTGCACACATTAATATACCCCCCTCCGCTGCACACATTAATATACCCCCCTCCGCTGCACACACTAATATACCCCCCTCCGCTGCACACACTAATATACCACCCCCCTCCCCTGCACACACTAATATACCCCCCTGCACACACTAATATACCCCCCTTCCCCTGCACACATTAATATACCACCCCCCTCCCATGCACACACTTATATACCCCCCTGCACACACTAATATACCACCCCCCCTCCCCTGAACACATTAATATACCACCCCCCCTCACCTGCACACATTAATATACCACCCCCCCCTACCCTGCACACACTAATATACAACCCCCCCTGCACACATTAATATACCCCCCCTCCCCAGCACACACTAATATACCCCCCCTCCCCAGCACACACTAATATACCCCCCTGCACACACTAATATACCACCCTCCTCCCCAGCACACACTAATATACCCCCCCTGCACACACTAATATACCCCCCCCCCCCTCCCCAGCACACACTAATATACCCCCTCTGCACACACTAATATACCACCCCTCCTCCCCTGCACACACTAATATACCCCCCCTGCACACACTGATATACCACCCCTCCTCCCCTGCACACACTAATATACCCCCACTGCACACACTAATATACCACCCCTCCTCCCCTGCACACACTAATATACCCCCACTGCACACACTAATATACCACCCCTCCTCCCCTGCACACACTAATATACAACCCCCCCTCCCCTCCCCTGCACACACTAAAATTACCAGTTTCCCTCATTAGCAGCAGAATGTACCTGAGTCTGTGCTCCCCCGTATGGTATGGCTTTCTGATAGACCTGCTGGGCTGCTGCTCCTCACATCTGAAGGCTCCTCTCCTCTCTCACAGTCACATGTGCACCAAGTGACTTCCTGTTCCTGTCCATGCAGGAAGCAAACTCAGCAGAGCGTCGGCTTCTGTATGAGCACACTGCAGCATGTGGCTGCAAAGGGAAAATAAAAGTGCCCTGGCCCTGGGGATGGGGGGGTGGTAGGGTGCAAGCAACATGCCTGAGCCCTCAAGTGAATATGTGAGGCGCTATCACGGAGGTGGGGGGCGACAGATTTGTAGAGACAGCATTTTCTCATCAGTGTGTTCTGCCGCCATCCAGTGGCCGGCGCTCATAGGCAGCTGCCTAAAGCTGCCTAGTGATAGCGCCGGCCCTGGCTGGGAGCGGTCCTCACCCACAGCCCTCAGCCGGCTGCTGCTCACCTCGCATCCGGCTCTTCCTCCACTGATTGTTGCACACGAAGGCCGGAGTAAGCCCGGGCAGCCGGCGCTGATTGGCTGCTGTCACCGGCCAGGCCCGGGGGAGACATGGCGGAGGCTGCGGCGGCAGGTCTCCCAGGCAGCAGTAGCCCCCAGGTCCTGCAGACTCTCCTGCTTCTCAGGCAGCCAGGCGGCCGCTACTTGCGGTAACGCCACCGTGGAAATGATGTACAGTTGTCTGGCTTCCAAATGTGTGGGGCAGGTTCCCTGACCAGCGGCTCCCACTTCTACTTGGTAATGAGGGGGGTGGGGGGGTTTGCGGGCTGCTAGATGGGCTAGAGGATGGGCGGGCAGGGACCATGTAAATACAGTGAACTATTTCTAATAAAAAATATCCCAGACAACAGACAGGGCTTTACATCCTTGGTGGCCGCTTAACCCCCCCCTGAATCCGATACTCTCTAATCACAGAGACAGGGGCGTTCTTTCATATGGACTGAAAGCACGCCCCTGCCAAAGAGGCACTTCTACCAGTGCCGCTTATAGGGATTTTTTCAATGGCCTTTTTCTGCCCGATGCTTGGCCCCGCCCCCCTCTTCCAGCCTTTTCACACAGGCAGCGGGAGGCACCCCAGAGCGGTGCCTCCGAAACGCTTTTAAAACTGTTTTTTTACACGTGTTCAACTCGGCAAACTTTGCAGTGTACAGTGAATGTGCGGGCGGCGCTTGGAGATCATGTGATCTCCAAGTGCCACCCCCGCCGCGTCACTGGCAATATGCCGGGTTGGCGAGTGCAGTGGGAAAGGGAGCTGACGCAGGGCGCAGCCGGGTAGCACCCGTGTCAGGCTCCCGGCTGCGACCCGCGCTGTTGGTCTAAAAGCGGTATAAGAGTCAGTGAGTGATAGGGAGAGGGTCTCAGGAGAGAGGTGACGGGCGGGGAGAGGCAGTGGGTGATAGGCAGTGGGAAACTGCATTAATTAAAAAACAAAAAACACATTAATATGCCACTCCCCCATACAAATTTTTAATATACCGTCCCCCCCTCCCCTGCACACATTAATATACCACCACCCCCTCCCCTGCATACATTAATATACCACCATACCACCCCCCTCCCCTGCACACATTAATATACCACCCCTCCTCCCCTGCACACATTAATATACCCCCCTGCACACATTAATATACCACCCCACCTCCCCTGCACACATTAATATACCCCCCTGCACACACTAATATACCACCCCACCTCCCCTGCACACTAATATACCCCCCCTCCCCTGCACACATTAATATACACCCCCTCCGCTGCACACACTAATATACCACCTGTCAGATTGTGTTTAGGTTGTGTCCCCGGAGGGGGCGCTAGTGGGTCAGTGGAGGTAGCTGGGAGAAAACGAGGAGGCTGGATAACGTTCCTGCGCATGAGCGCAAATGATATTTATTAGCAGATGATTATAACAGAGTGGTAGCAGAAATAATAATAACAGATGATAAAGTCAATCACTCAGCATAATAACTGAAAGTCTATGGCACTGGATGACAGATGACTTGAGGAAATAATAACCGGTAATATAATAAACAGAAGAACGGGTGCTTGTGAAATGGTTCTGGTTTGGAAACCAGTGCAGGTTTTAAAACAGGAAACTTTAGGCAGCAAGATGTAGAATGGCAAACCTGAGCAGAGGCAGGAGTCTGACTTCACAGTGCAGGTGATGAAGCACTGGCAGCAGCAAGCTGTATCACAGGTGGAGGAATGAAACACACCTGGAGTCAGTCTCAACTGCAGGCTGAAGCACACAAGGTGGTGATGAGTGTGAAGCCTTGTTTGCAGGTTGCAGGTATTGCTGGGCCTTGAAGTTCCACGGAGCTGTGCAGAGTAACCAGGAATACAAGTCTTTAACCAGAGAGCCAGGAACACAGGAGCAACAGGAACCGATCCTTTCATATGGGTTGCAGGAATGACACAAAGTCCAGGATGCCTGCAGACTGATCCTGCAGTCTCTTATGTACCCCATGGTGCACAGGGATTGGATGAGTGAAAGGAAAGTGGGTGCGGCCAAGCACCGGATTGGCCGCAGTATACTGGCTGTTTACAGACTGTCATGGCGGCGCCCACGCTGCGGCCCAGCAGGGACGCGGCGCGCTACACGCCCGCTGTCTCAGGAGTGTTCCCAGGCCCTTGATGATGTCCCATGGCAGGGGCATAGGTGACAGGTGACCGCAGGGAGCCAGGACGGAGTCCGCAGCGGCGGACGGATGTCAGCCTGGTAAGTCGATTCCTGACAGTACCCCCTCCTTTAGGGGTGGACACCGAACACCCACGTGGTTTGGAGGGATGAGTGCTGTGGAAGACACGGACCAACCTAGGAGCATGGACATCGGATGAATTCACCCAACTTCTCTCCTCTGGGCCATAACCGGACCAATCGACCAGGTACTGGAGACGTCCATACCGACAACGGGAGTCCAGAATTTTGTTGATCTCGAATTCCACGCCCCGCTGAGTTCGAACCTTGGGACCTACTGGAAGAGTATTCTGAAAGCGGTTTAGGACTAGAGGTCTGAGGAGAGAAATATGAAAAGCGTTAGGTATACGAAGGGAAGATGGTAACTTTAATTTATAGGCCACTGGGTTGATGACTCTTTCGACAGGGTAAGGACCAATGAAGCGTGGTGCAAACTTCATGGATGGGACCCTGAGACGGAGGTTACGGGTTGATAGCCAAACCTTGTCCCCAGGTTTCAAATGGGGAACCGCACGTCTCTTGCGGTCGGCAAAGACCTTGTACCGACTGGAGGCCTTTTTAAGGGAAACGTGAATTTTTCTCCAAATAGATGAAAACTGAGTCAGAGCAGTAGTGGCAGCAGGAACATCCATATGAGGGAGTTCTTGGAAATCAGGTACACGGGGATGTTGCCCATATACTGCAAAGAATGGTGTCGTTTCAGTGGCAGTATGGTATCGAAAGTTGTGGGCAAACTCGGCCCATGGGAGCAGATCGAACCAGTCATCCAGGGAAGATGAAACATATAATCTTAAAAAAGTCTCAAGTTCTTGATTGACCCTCTCTGTCTGCCCATTCGTCTGAGGATGGTATGAAGATGAAAACTTCAGTTTGACCTGCATGGCAGAACAGAGGGCCCTCCAAAACCTCGCTACAAACTGTACCCCCCGGTCAGATATTATTTCAGAGGGTAAACCATGTAAGCGGAAAATCTCCCGTAGGAAGATTTGGGCAAGTTTTGGGGCAGAAGGGAGACCCTGGAGAGGAACAAAATGAGCCATCTTGGTGAATCTGTCCACTACAACCCAAATGGTATTATGTCCTTGAGAAGGAGGAAGGTCGGTGATAAAATCCATGGACAGGTGTGACCAGGGACGACTAGGGATAGACAGTGGTTGTAACTGACCTGCTGGAGACTGACGAGGAGTCTTGTGCTGCACACATTTAGGACAGGATGCCACGAAATCCTGGATGTCCATTTTCATCTTTGGCCACCAATATGTAGCAGAAAGGAACTTGAAGGTCTTCAGGACCCCAGGATGACCAGTGAACTTGGATTGATGGGCCCAAGATAGCAACTTGGGACGGAGATCTGGGGAAACAAAAGTCTTACCAGGAGGAGGAGCTGGGGAGACTTGAGATGCAGCAAAAACCACGGGACTCAGGATGGAATGTGGCACTGAGTCAGATGTTCCTTCTTCAGATTCCATGGATCGGGATAACGCGTCGGCTTTCACATTCTGCGAACCTGGGCGGAAATGAAGCTTGAAATTAAAACGTGAGAAAAACATAGCCCATCTGGACTGGCGAGGGTTAAGGCACTGAGCTGCCTTTAAATATAGCAGGTTTTTATGATCCGTGTAGATATTAAACGGATGTTTGGCCCCTTCTAGGAGATATCTCCATTCCTCGAGAGCCAGCTTGATCGCCAGTAGTTCTTGATCTCCCACGGAGTAGTTAGCTTCTGCAGGAAGAAACTTTCGAGAATAAAATCCACAAGGGTGGACTTTCCCATCGGATCCCTTCTGGGAGAGAACAGCTCCAACCCCAACTGTAGAGGCATCTACCTCCAACTCGAATGGTCTGCTGACATCTGGCTGAGACAGCACTGGAGCAGACATAAAGGCTAGCTTGATCTTCTGGAAGGCTGCCAAGGCTTCTTCTGACCAGTTGGAATGGTCTGCCCCTTTCCGAGTCAGGTTGGTAATAGGAGCGATGATAGTGGAGAATCCTCGAATAAATTTTCTATAGTAGTTGGCGAAACCCAGGAATCGCTGGATAGACTTGAGAGAGTTTGGAATGGACCAATTGGCAATAGCTTCCAATTTTGTCGGGTCCATCTGAAGATCCGATCCGGAAATTATATAACCCAGGAAGGGTATAGAGGGAACTTCAAAGGTGCATTTAGATAGTTTCCCGTAGAGCCGGTTCTCACGAAGACGTCGGAGAACTTCACAAACTTGTAGACGATGAGATGGAAGGTCTTGGGAGAAGATAAGGATATCATCTAAGTAAACAACGAGGTATTTATACAGGACATCACGAAAGATTTCGTTCACAAAGTGTTGGAACACTGCTGGAGCATTACTCAACCCAAATGGCATTACCAGGTATTCATAATGGCCATCTCGAGTGTTGAAAGCTGTCTTCCACTCGTCACCACTCCGGATTCTGATGAGATTATAGGCACCGCGGAGATCTAACTTGGTGAAGATGCGGGCTCCTTTAACTCTGTCAAATAATTCGGTAATGAGTGGTAATGGATAACTATTCTTGATAGTAATGTCATTGAGACCCCGATAGTCAATGCATGGACGCAGTCCTCCATCCTTCTTTTTAACAAAGAAGAAACCTGCACCAGCGGGAGATGATGACGGACGGATGAATCCCTTCTGAAGATTCTCTCTGATGTAATTACTCATCGCCTCAGTTTCAGGAACAGACAACGGGTAGGTGCGCCCCCTAGGTGGCTTCTTGCCAGGAAGGAGATCGATGGGACAATCCCATTCCCTATGGGGCGGCAGGATATCAGCAGCCTTTTCACAGAAGACGTCTGAGAAGTCTTGATAAGCTGCTGGGAGACTTGACTGTGTCTTTACTTCGGTAGACTTAATGGGACACACTTGGGCTAAACAGGATTGATGACAATGTGAACCCCATGAGGTAAGCTGCAACGTTGACCAGTCAAACTGTGGATTATGTAGCTGGAGCCAGGGCATGCCCAAGACAATCTCCTGGGTGGCTTGAGGGATGACCAGGAACTTGATCAGTTCAGAATGGAGAAATCCAACTCCCAGAACCACTGGAACAGTTTGATGAGAAATGTTCCCCTTGGAGATTCGACTACCATCCACAGCAGTAATGTAAACTGGACAAGAAAGTTCACAGGTAGATAGGCAAAATTTATTTACCGCAGCTTGGGTGATAAAGTTTCCTGCAGCACCGCAGTCCACTAATGCTGACGCAGACTGGAGCCCAACTGGAGTCTCTAGCGTCACTGGAAGAATGAGGTCTTGTTGAGAAGGAGCTTGACTGAAAGATCCTAACTTGACTCCTCCTTTACAAGTCAGGATCTGGCGTTTCCCGAACGCACCGTGCAGGAGTTAATCTGATGGCCCGCAGCAGCACAGTATAGGCAGAGTCTCTCCCGTATTCTTCTTGCCCGCTCTTCAGGAGTTAGGCGGGACCTATTTATCTGCATAGGCTCGTCAGAAGAGGGAGACTGGAACTGT
This sequence comes from Pseudophryne corroboree, assembly GCF_028390025.1. Classification (NCBI taxonomy): domain Eukaryota; kingdom Metazoa; phylum Chordata; class Amphibia; order Anura; family Myobatrachidae; genus Pseudophryne; species Pseudophryne corroboree. The sequence goes on from NC_086448.1 coordinate 718,702,954, forward strand.
ACAGAAGGTATGAACCTTGATCTGCGTGGCTCACTCCGAGCGCGTTCATTATTGCGTTCGCGGATGCGAGAGTCCAACTTAATGCACAGGGAGATCAGATCAGACAGTTGAACAGGAATGTCACGGGTTGCCAGTTCATCCTTGATCCGATCCGAGAGTCCGTGCCAGAAAGCTGCTACCAGAGCTTGGTTGTTCCACTGAATCTCTGCAGCCAACGTCTGGAACTGGATGACATATTGTCCCATGCTTCGGGCACCTTGACGAAGTTGGATCAGGTCTGCCGAAGCTGATGTTGCACGACCAGGCTCGTCAAAGATCCGTCTGAAGGTTGACACGAAGTCTGTGTAGTTGTTAATCAGAGGGTCAGCACGTTCCCACAGAGGAGACACCCAACTCAGAGCAGATCCAGAGAGTAAGGAGATGATGTAGGCAACCTTGGATCTTGGCGTGGGGAAATTATGTGGCAATAACTCAAACTGTATTTCACATTGGTTGAGAAACCCGCGACATAACTTAGGACTGCCATCATACTTGCTCGGCACGGGCAGGTGCAGACGTGACACTGGAGCTGATGCAGCCGGCATAGAAGAACTCACAGCACTGGCAGGTGCTAGAGTAACAGGAACAATAGGAGAGAGTACACTAGGCAGGGATTGCTGTAGTGTATCTAATCGGGAGGACATCCCTTGCAGAAATTGAAGCATCTGCTGCTGCGCAACCTCTTGACCATCCAGACGGGAGACCAGATTTTGCAAGGCCTCTGACCCCACACTCCGTCCACCATCCGAGTCCATCGATCCTGGACTTACTGTCAGATTGTGTTTAGGTTGTGTCCCCGGAGGGGGCGCTAGTGGGTCAGTGGAGGTAGCTGGGAGAAAACGAGGAGGCTGGATAACGTTCCTGCGCATGAGCGCAAATGATATTTATTAGCAGATGATTATAACAGAGTGGTAGCAGAAATAATAATAACAGATGATAAAGTCAATCACTCAGCATAATAACTGAAAGTCTATGGCACTGGATGACAGATGACTTGAGGAAATAATAACCGGTAATATAATAAACAGAAGAACGGGTGCTTGTGAAATGGTTCTGGTTTGGAAACCAGTGCAGGTTTTAAAACAGGAAACTTTAGGCAGCAAGATGTAGAATGGCAAACCTGAGCAGAGGCAGGAGTCTGACTTCACAGTGCAGGTGATAAAGCACTGGCAGCAGCAAGCTGTATCACAGGTGGAGGAATGAAACACACCTGGAGTCAGTCTCAACTGCAGGCTGAAGCACACAAGGTGGTGATGAGTGTGAAGCCTTGTTTGCAGGTTGCAGGTATTGCTGGGCCTTGAAGTTCCACGGAGCTGTGCAGAGTAACCAGGAATACAAGTCTTTAACCAGAGAGCCAGGAACACAGGAGCAACAGGAACCGATCCTTTCATATGGGTTGCAGGAATGACACAAAGTCCAGGATGCCTGCAGACTGATCCTGCAGTCTCTTATGTACCCCATGGTGCACAGGGATTGGATGAGTGAAAGGAAAGTGGGTGCGGCCAAGCACCGGATTGGCCGCAGTATACTGGCTGTTTACAGACTGTCATGGCGGCGCCCACGCTGCGGCCCAGCAGGGACGCGGCGCGCTACACGCCCGCTGTCTCAGGAGTGTTCCCAGGCCCTTGATGATGTCCCATGGCAGGGGCATAGGTGACAGGTGACCGCAGGGAGCCAGGACGGAGTCCGCAGCGGCGGACGGATGTCAGCCTGGTAAGTCGATTCCTGACAGTACCCCCTCCTTTAGGGGTGGACACCGAACACCCACGTGGTTTGGAGGGATGAGTGCTGTGGAAGACACGGACCAACCTAGGAGCATGGACATCGGATGAATTCACCCAACTTCTCTCCTCTGGGCCATAACCGGACCAATCGACCAGGTACTGGAGACGTCCATACCGACAACGGGAGTCCAGAATTTTGTTGATCTCGAATTCCACGCCCCGCTGAGTTCGAACCTTGGGACCTACTGGAAGAGTATTCTGAAAGCGGTTTAGGACTAGAGGTCTGAGGAGAGAAATATGAAAAGCGTTAGGTATACGAAGGGAAGATGGTAACTTTAATTTATAGGCCACTGGGTTGATGACTCTTTCGACAGGGTAAGGACCAATGAAGCGTGGTGCAAACTTCATGGATGGGACCCTGAGACGGAGGTTACGGGTTGATAGCCAAACCTTGTCCCCAGGTTTCAAATGGGGAACCGCACGTCTCTTGCGGTCGGCAAAGACCTTGTACCGACTGGAGGCCTTTTTAAGGGAAACGTGAATTTTTCTCCAAATAGATGAAAACTGAGTCAGAGCAGTAGTGGCAGCAGGAGTGGGGGAGTGGCAGAAGGGTGGGGGCTGCAGATGGGGGAGGGGTCCGGAGGCACTGTAGGTGGGGGAGTGGCAAAGGTGCCACGGGTGGGAGAGGGGCAGGTGCGGGGATGTTGCGGATGGGTGAAGGGTTCCGTAGGTGCTGTGGGATGGGAAGGGGTGGGGGTGCCAGGGGTGGGGTAGGGGGTCTGGAGGCACCGTGGGTAGGGGAGGGGCAGGTACGGGTGGTGCAGCGGATTGGGAAGGGTGTCCGGAGGCACGTCAGGTGCGGGGGTGCCATGGGTGGGTGAGGGGGGGGTGAGGGGGGGACTGCAGATGCTGCGGGTGGAGGGGGGCAGGTGTGGGGGGAGACATATATGAGGGGTGGAGGGGGTCTGGAGGTGCTGTGGGTGGTGGAGGGGCATAGGAGTGGGAGCCACGGGTGGTGTAGGGGGTCTGGAGGCACAGCGTGTGGGGGAGGGGTGGAGTGCCGCATGTGGTGGAGGGGAAGGTGCGGAGGTGTGGTGCATTGAGGTGGGGTCTGGAGGCGCTGCGGGTACTGTACCTGCCAAAAAGGTAGTTGGAGGGCATGCAGTAACATGGCCAGGACAGGAGTGACAGGGTCAGAACAGGAGTGCCGGGGCCAGGACAGGGGTGACAGTGTCAGAACAGGGGTGACGGGGCCAGGATAGGGGTGACGGGGCCAGGATAGGGGTGACGGGGCCAGGACAGAGGTGACGGGGCCAGGACAGGGGTGACGGGGCAAGGACAGGGGTGATGGGGCCAGGACAGGGGCGACCGGGCCAGGACAGGGGCGATGAGGCTAGGACAGAAATGACAGGGACAGGATAGGGGTGACAGGGCCAGGGTAGGGGCGGCAGGACCAGGACAGGGGTGACAGGGCCAGCATAAGGGTGAAAGGGCCAGGATAAGGGTGACAGGGCAAGGCCAGGGGTGACAGACAGATGTGTCTTACCGGAGTCACTGCTGCTGGCTGCTGCTGTTCCACTCCAACCTGTTGGGATCTGCTGCTGATGGAGACTTGGCGTGGCTGACTCTCTCAAGCTGGAGTCCTGCTTCCTCTGCCCGTCAGCATCCCTCCCCCCTCTCAGTCACACACCGCAGACCTCGCGCAGCTGCCAGGCACTGTGGTAAGGGGAGACTGGGAGTGACTGGTTAGCCCCCAGGAGATGCTACGACTGGAGGGAGGAGGGGGTCATAGCATGCACGTGGCGCGGACCTCGCGGCTGCCGGGCACTGTGGTAAGGGGAGACTGGGAGTGACTGGTTAGCTCCCTGGAGACGCTGCGGCTGGAGGGAGGAGGGGGTCGGAGCCTGCAAGCAGCTCGGACTTCTGCAGCGCTACCCGCTGGCTAAAGTGTGTGAAGGAGCTGGGCGCACCTCACTGCGTGCGGCAGCGCTGCAGCTTGCGGTGGGTTTTCCGGGGCTGGAGATAACAGAGGCAGTACGGAAACTGCACAGCGGCAGGTGCCCTACAAAACTGCAGCTAAGAAGCGTGGAGTGTGCTAGAAAGTGACGCTCCTCCGCGCCAGAGAGACCCTGCTGAGTATGCTGATGTGGGGGGTCAAGCACACAGTGAGCCGGTGCCCGTCTGTCTGTACGGCATACTCCCTCACACACCCCCATACCTCCCAACTGTCCCGGGGTTCCGGCAGCAGAGCCGGATTAAGGGGGGGGCAGGGGGTACGTACCATGGGCCCCACAGTTTTAGGGGGCCCCCCGGCTGGAGTAGCTCTGTCCCAGCTCAGAAGCTCCCCCGTCCTGCCAGCAACAGCGGCAGCATTGAGCTACAGTCAGCACACGCTGCTGCGTGTTGGCAGGTCTGTGGTCTTGCAGGGAGGCAGCAGTCTCCCTGCTTTCTTCTGCCTGTGCGGGTGTGTAGGGGGGAGCGACCACCTCCTCTGGATTTAGCCCTAGCTGAGGGGCCAAAATTCCATATAAACCCCCCCCCGGAATTTGCATAAGGGGCGTGGCCACGCGTCCCACGATTAGGCCACGCCCCTAACCCCATAGCAGGCACAGCAATGAGATAGGGCTCCCCTGTCTCAAGTGCCCTGGGCCCCCCGGACTCATAATCCGCCCCTGGAGGCATGCCAGCAGCTCACAGAGCGCTGGGCATGCCCCCTCACTGATGAAAACGGGGGCCCTCCCGTGAAGCCACGTCCCCTTTTGTTGGCCACGCCCCCTTCTCGCCATGCATGTGTCCCTCCTTCTGCCTGAAGAAAGCTGGGAGGTATGCACCCCTGTCTGCCTGAAGAAAGCTGGGAGACATGCACCCCTGCCTGTGCCATGGCCATACTATCTGCTTCTGCTCCTAGTCTCCTATAGATTTGCCCAGATCTGTGACTCATTTGACTAACTCCGCCCAGTGTTGTGACTCCGCCCAGCGTTAGCAAATGAGTCACAAAGTCACAGATCTGGGCTATTATATAGGAGATATGGTACAAGCTCCATGGAATATGGAAATTATAAATTTTGAATACATTTTGCACTGATATAGTGCTGTATAAATACATGAATGGTCATGCACATTTGAAACAAATATAAGAAAGTACACACAGGGAAAAACACATCAGCTTTGTTTTTAAATCTTTATTCACATTTTTCTTTTTCTATTACACAAATAATTTTTCTTTTTCTTTGATTTTAATATTTCGCTCTATTAATAAAGGGCATATTTAGTCCCACTAGAAAAATAATTTCAGGCAACCATTTTGGTTATGGACATTTAAACCAATACTTACTAATATTACTGAGGATATACATTTCTGTGAAATCTTATTTAAAAAAGTGTCAGTTGGGTAGAGTGCACCACAAAGTATACCTGGTTTCTTTTGTCTTTCCCCTCTCTTGGGGATTTGTATTTTATAGCCTCACTCAAACCAGGTGGTAGCACCTTTTGGAGCCTTCATTTCTTGTGTTTACCACATACATATGTAAACTCCCAAAATTAGGGTTTGATTGGATATAGTAAAAGGCATCCCAACTCTGTAATGAAAACTGTTATCAATTTATCTCGGTGCGGGTTACCCCCCAGTATCTGGTAGGATTGTCTTGCCTGACCAGCACTGGAACTTTTGGATGGATGCATAGTATACTTGACGACACAGAGGTAGGTAGAGCAGTGGACTACTGTATCGTACTGCTATATATATACTGGTGGTCACAGCAACATTCTGCACTGTCCCCTCCTACTATATACTGCGCACAACTAAAATGCAGCACAGGTATGGATGCATAGTATACTTGACGACACCGAGGTAGGTAGAGCAGTGGACTACTGTACCGTACTGCTATATATATACTGGAGGTCAAGGCAACATTCTGCACTGTCCCCTCCTATTATATACTGCGCACAACTAAAATGCAGCACAGGTATGGATGCATAGTATACTTGACACAGAGGTAGGTAGAGCAGTGGACTACTGTACCGTACTGCTATATATATACTGGTGGTCAGCAAAATTCTGCACTGTCCTCCTACTATATACTACAATGCAGCACAGATATGGAGCATTTTTCAGGCAGAGAACGTAGATATTTTCAGCACACTGAGCACAGATATTTGCAGCACACTGAGCACAGATATTTGCAGCACACTGAATACAGAAACTGAGAGAACGCTGCACGTCCTCTCGCTATCATCTCCAATGCACAAGTGAAAATGGCGGCGACGCGCGGCTCCTTATATAGAATACGAATCTCGCGAGAATCCGACAGCGGGATGATGACGTTCGGGCGCGCTCGGGTTAACCGAGCAAGGCGGGAAGATCAGAGGCTGCCTCGGAACCGTGTAAAATGGGTGAAGTTCGGGGGTGTTCGGATCCCGAGGAACCAAACCCGCTCATCACTAACTTGGACCACTATTGTTCAACATCTTCCTAAATGATCTAGCAGTAGGTCTAAAGAGTACAGTGTCAATTTTTGCAGACAACACCAAACTATGTAAGGTTATAAATTCGGAGGGGGATGCTGAGTCGCTTCAGAATGACTTATTTAAACTGGAAACATTGGCAGCAAAATGGAGAATGAGGTTCAATATAGACAAGTGTAAGGTAATGCACTTTGGTAGCAAGAACAGAACACGACCTACTGTACATACTAAATGGCAGTGACGTGCGGTGGGGTGAGGCAGGTGAGGCAGAGCCTTTCCTGTCAATCTAACGTTTGTGCCAGAGTTTTGACTGTGTAAAGTATATGAAAAATACAAAGAATATGGCTGAAATATCTTCTTTGCATTATTCTAATAATTTTTATAGCCAAAACTCTGGAGTAAAAAGTCTATGGCAGGTGCCTCACCTGGCTAACTTTTCCGCACATCTTTGATCAAAACTCACCAAATTTTTAGGAGTTTTAAACTACTGCACCTGTGTATAATGCCCAGATGTACCCTTTGGCTTATATATTGCATGTAAATCTGGCTCTGGTGCTAGTCAGTGCCTCCTGAGCTCACCGCACGTCACTGCTAAATGGGGTAAAACTACCAGATTCTGTACTAGAAAAAGATTTAGGTGTTCACGTATATAACAAACTTAGCAGTAGTACCCAAAGTAGGTATGCAGCAAAAAAGGCAAACAAGATATTAGCATGCATAAAGTAGGGAATTGATGCAAGGGATGAGAGTGCTATACTCAGGGCCGGCGCTACCATTAGGCAGCTTTAGGCAGCTGCCTATGGGCGCTGGCTACTGGAGGGCGGCAGGCTCCAATTAAATATATTTTACCAAAAAAAATATATATTTTGATAAGTAAGCCCAGACCAGGGGCGGCCGCGGCGAGGGTCTAGCCTGCCACAGCCGTCAGTCACCTCACCAGCCCAGTGTATTGCTTTCCCTGCGGGCCTGCGGCTGCTCCATGTCTAAACAGAAATAGACGGAGCCGCGCGTATGAGAGAGCAGGTCAGGAGACGGGCGCCGCCCACACTGACAGCCTAACACGCATCCTGCTAGGCGCCGTCAGCACGAACGTCAGCGCTTGTGTGGCGCCCGTCTCCTGACCTGCTCTCTCATACGCGCGGCTCCGTCTATTTCTGTTAGAGACATGGAGCAGCCGCAGGGAAATCACACTGGCGTAGGTGAGGTGACTGACGGCTGTGGCAGGCTAGACCCTCGCCGCGGCCGCCCCTGGTCTGGGCTTACTTATCAAAATATATTTTTTTTTGTGTAAAATATATTTAATTGGAACATCTGAAAGACAAGAGAAGTCTCTCTATCCCCTCCCTCCCCGCCGCCCCGCGCCTCCCTATCCCCTCCCTGCCGCCCCGCGTCTCCCTATCCTCTCTCTCCCACCCAGCGTCTCACTATCCCCTAACTGCCGCCCCGCGTCTCGCTATCCCCTCCCTCCCTGCCGCCCCGCGCCTCCCTATCTCCTCCCTCCCACCCCGCATCTCCCTATCCCCTCCCTTCCACCCCGCGTCTCCCTATCCCCTCCCTCCCACCCCACGTCTCCCTATCCCCTCCCTCCCACCCCACGTCTCCCTATCCCCTCCCTCCCTGCCGCCCCGCGTCTCCCTATCCTCTCCCTCCCACCCGCGTCTCACTATCCCCTCACTGCCGCCCCGCGTCTCGCTATCCCCTCCCTCCCTGCCGCCCCGCGCCTCCCTATCTCCTCCCTCCCACCCCGCATCTCCCTATCCCCTCCCTTCCACCCCGCGTCTCCCTATCCCCTCCCTCCCACCCCACGTCTCCCTATCCCCTCCCTCCCTGCCGCCCCGCGTCTCCCTATCCTCTCCCTCCCACCTGCGTCTCACTATCCCCTCACTGCCGCCCCGCGTCTCGCTATCCCCTCCCTCCCACCCCACGTCTCCCTATCCCCTCCCTCCCACCCCACGTCTCCCTATCCCCTCCCTCCCACCCCACGTCTCCCTATCCCCTCCCTCCCTGCCGCCCCGCGTCTCCCTATCCTCTCCCTCCCACCCGCGTCTCACTGTCCCCTCACTGCCGCCCCGCGTCTCGCTATCCCCTCCCTCCCCGCGCCTCCCTCCCTGCTGCCCCGCGCCTCCCTATCCCCTCACTCCCTGCCGCCCCGCGTCTCCCTATCCCCTCCCTCGCACCCCGCGTCTCACTATCCCCTCCCTGCCGCCCCACGTCTCGCTATCCCCTCCCTCCCTGCCGCCCCGCGCCTCCCTATCTCCTCCCTCCCACCCCGCATCTCCCTATCCCCTCCCTTCCACCCCACGTCTCCCTATCCCCTCCCTCCCACCCCACGTCTCCCTATCCCCTCCCTCCCTGCCACCCCGCGTCTCCCTATCCTCTCCCTCCCACCCGCGTCTCACTGTCCCCTCACTGCCGCCCCGCGTCTCGCTATCCCCTCCCTCCCCGCGCCTCCCTCCCTGCTGCCCCGCGCCTCCCTATCCCCTCACTCCCTGCCGCCCCGCGTCTCCCTATCTCCTCCCTCCCACCCCGCATCTCCCTATCCCCTCCCTTCCACCCCGCGTCTCCCTATCCCCTCCCTCCCACCCCACGTCTCCCTATCCCCTCCCTCCCACCCCACGTCTCCCTATCCCCTCCCTCCCTGCCGCCCCGCGTCTCCCTATCCTCTCCCTCCCACCCGCGTCTCACTATCCCCTCACTGCCGCCCCGCGTCTCGCTATCCCCTCCCTCCCTGCCGCCCCGCGCCTCCCTATCTCCTCCCTCCCACCCCGCATCTCCCTATCCCCTCCCTTCCACCCCGCGTCTCCCTATCCCCTCCCTCCCACCCCACGTCTCCCTATCCCCTCCCTCCCTGCCGCCCCGCGTCTCCCTATCCTCTCCCTCCCACCTGCGTCTCACTATCCCCTCACTGCCGCCCCGCGTCTCGCTATCCCCTCCCTCCCACCCCACGTCTCCCTATCCCCTCCCACCCCACGTCTCCCTATCCCCTCCCTCCCTGCCGCCCCGCGTCTCCCTATCCTCTCCCTCCCACCCGCGTCTCACTGTCCCCTCACTGCCGCCCCGCGTCTCGCTATGCCCTCCCTCCCCGCGCCTCCCTCCCTGCTGCCCCGCGTCTCCCTATCCCCTCACTCCCTGCCGCCCCGCGTCTCCCTATCCCCTCCCTCGCACCCCGCGTCTCACTATCCCCTCCCTGCCGCCCCACGTCTCGCTATCCCCTCCCTCCCTGCCGCCCCGCGCCTCCCTATCTCCTCCCTCCCACCCCGCATCTCCCTATCCCCTCCCTTCCACCCCACGTCTCCCTATCCCCTCCCTCCCACCCCACGTCTCCCTATCCCCTCCCTCCCTGCCACCCCGCGTCTCCCTATCCTCTCCCTCCCACCCGCGTCTCACTGTCCCCTCACTGCCGCCCCGCGTCTCGCTATCCCCTCCCTCCCCGCGCCTCCCTCCCTGCTGCCCCGCGCCTCCCTATCCCCTCACTCCCTGCCGCCCCGCGTCTCCCTATCCCCTCCCTCACACCCCGCATCTCACTATCCCCTCCCTGCCGCCCCACGTCTCGTTATCCCCTCCCTCCCTCCCTGCCGCCCCGCGCCTCCCTATCTCCTCCCTCCCACCCCGCATCTCCCTATCCCCTCCCTTCCACCCCGCGTCTCCCTATCCCCTCCCTCCCACCCCACGTCTCCCTATCCCCTCCCTCCCACCCCGCGTCTCCCTATCCCCTCCCTCCCTGCCGCCCTGCGTCTCCCTATCCCCTCCCTCCCACTCCACGTCTCCCTATCCCCTCCCTCCCTGCCGCCCCGCACCTCCCGATGTTGGAGTTGCCTACAGCAGCGGCAGCTCCGGAGACAACAGGCAGCGCTGTTACCTCTATTTCCGTGCCCTCAGCATCTCCGGCAGCATCTGCTTCCTCCGGGACTGAGGAACCAGGACCACTAAGGCGAGGGGTGGGGGAGTTGTGCTTGGTGGCAAGTGTCTGGGCAGCTCACCCCCAGATCACTTGGACTGCAGCTCCCCGCCTTGTGATCTGGGGGTGAGCTGCAGTCCAAGTGATCTGGGGGTGAGCTGCAGGCCAAGTGATCTGGGCAAGATCACTTGGACTGCAGCACACCCCCAGATCACTTGGACGCAGGGACAGGGAAAAATAAATAAAATAAATGTAAAAAAATTATATATTTATATCACAGCTGCCCGCCTCCCACCGCTGACCAGCGCTCACTTCTGCACGCTGCACCGCCATTGAAAGCTGACCACCGCAGACCACAACTGGCGGTGGTCAGAGGGACATCAACGCCGCAGCGAAGAAGGACAGCTTAGTACCGCCGCATCCCCCGCAGACCATGGGCTCATACGCCACCAACAACCACAGTCCCTTCCGCACCTCCGCTGCACATATCAGGTAATGTTACCCTATGTCCCTGCTGTCACGCTCTCAGTCCCTGCTGTCACTCTCTCAGTCCTTGCTGTCACTCTCTCTCCCTGTCCCTGAATTGTGGGTCATACCGTTTGCTATAATGTGAATTTCGTCTCATACCATATGGTAAAATCAGAATTTTGGCTCATACAGTATGCTGTAATGTGAATTTCGGGTCATACCGTGTGCTATAATGTGAATTTCGGCTCATACAGTGTGGTAAAATCTGAAATTTTGGGTCATAGCGTGTTCTGTAACGTGAATTTCGGCTCATACCGTGTGCTGTAATGTGAATTTCGGCTCATACTGTGTAGTAAAATATGAATTTTGGCTCATACTGTGTGCTGTGATGTGAATTTCGGCTCATACCGTGTGCTGTAATGTGAATTTCGGCTCATACCGTGTGCTATAATGTGAATTTCGGCTCATACCGTGTGCTGTAATGTGAATTTCGGCTCATACCGTGTGCTGTAATGTGAATTTCGGCTCATACTGTGTGGTAAAATATGAATTTCGGATCATACGGTGTGCTGTAATGTGAATTTCGGCTCATACGGTGTGCTGTAATATGAATTTCGGCTCATACGGTGTGCTGTAATGTGAATTTCGGCTCATACTGTGTGGTAAAATATGAATTTTGGCTCATACCATGTGCTGTAGTGTGAATTTTGGCTCATACCATGTGCTGTAGTGTGAATTTCGGCTCATTCCGTGTGCTGTAATGTGAATTTCTAGATAGTATAAGAATTTCTAGATAGTATAAGGGGTCCTAATACACTGAAGGACACGCCCCCATTTGAGTGGCCACACCCCCTCTCCCGGAGGCGCGCACATAATTGCAACCTTCACTTTTCCATACCCCCACTTCAAAATGTCTACTTCGACCACTGTATATGTATGTGTGTGGGTATATATATATATATATATATATATATATATAGTATTCATTCTAGCACCCTGCACCTTTCAAAATCCATGCAGTTCCCCTTTCCTGCCTGGGGTGTCACTCTCTGCTCTGGTGTTTCTCAGCACACACAGGTCTGTATCACAGCACTGAGTAACAGATCAGAGTGTGCGGAGAAGCACCACAGCAGAGAGCGACACCCCGGGCAGGAAAGAGGAACTGCACAGTATTTGAAAGGTGCAGGGTGCTAGAATGAACACTATATATATATATATATATATATATATATATAGCCAATGACCTCACCGCACGTCACTGCCACAAAGTTCTAGTTACAACCCTGATGCCTATCTATAATACTGTATAAAACTACAGACTGTGGTATTATACTATATATGGATGTGGGGCTGGATGCTTTTTAACTTTTTTTGTGCATTTAATATAATATTTGTCAGGTTTTCTTTTGCTGTTATTTGGCTGCTTCAGGAGGATCAACATACCGTTAACACAGCCTCTAGATAACGTGATCACTCCACTGTCCAAGCAACAGGGGAAGGGGAGGGTCGGGAGGACGGGAGGACGGGGGGGAGGGGGGGGTGTAGGCAGAAATTTTGCCTAGGGTGCCGAGAAACCTTGCACCGGCCCTGGCTATACTCCCATTATATAAATAACTAGTGAGGACACATCTCAAATAATATGCACAGGGCCGGTGCTAGGGTGCTCGACGCCACCCTGCAAACTATAAATTTGCGCCCTCCCATACTTTACAAAGGGGCAGTACATATAGGTGGTCATTCCGAGTTGTTCGCTCGCTGCCGATTTTCGCAGTGCAGCGATCAAGTGAAAAAACTGCAAAAATGCGCATGCACATGGTACGCAGCGCGTATGCGCTAAGTACTTTCACACAAAACTCTGTAGATTTACACAAGCTTGAGCGACGTTTTTTCATCGCTCGAGTGACCATAGTGTGATTGACAGGAAGTGGGTGTTTGTGGGTGGAAACTGTCCGTTTTCAGGGAGTGTGCTAAAAAACGCAGGCTTGCCAGGTAAAAACGCAGGAGTGGCTGGAGAAACGGGGGAGTGGCTGGCCGAACGTAGGGCGTGTTTGTGACGTCAAACCAGGAACTAAACGGACTGAGGTGATCACAGTCTAGAAGTAGGTCTGGAGCTACTCAGAAACTGCAGGGAATTATTTAGTAGCAGTTCTGCTAATCTTTCGTTCGCTATTCTGCTAAGCTAAGATACACTCCCAGAGGGCGGTGGCCTAGCGTTTGCAATGCTGCTAAAAGCAGCTAGCGAGCGAACAACTCGGAATGAGGGCCATAATTCAGGGGGTAGCAGTGATGCTTATACACAAAATGCTCCATGTAGTAGTGCCTCTTACACACAATGCCCTCTGTGGTAGTGCCGCTTATACACAACGCCCCCTGTAGTAGTGGCGCTTACATACGTAACGCCCCCTGAAGTAGTGACGCTTACACACGTACAGTAACTCCCCCTGTACCAGTGACACTTATACAAGATGCAGTGACGCTTACACCCTTAACGAACCCTGTACCAGTGAAGATTACACATGTAACGCCCCCTGTAGCAGTGACGCTTACACACATAACGCCCCCTGTACCAGTGATGCTTACACACATAACACCCCCTGTACCAGTGATGCTTACACACATAACACCCCTGTACCACTGACGCCCACACACGTAACGCCCCCTGTACCAGTGATGCTTACACACGTAACGCCCCCTGTACCAGTGATGCTTACACACGTAACGCCCCATGTACCAGTGATGCTTACACACGTAACGCCCCCTGTAGCAGTGACACTTATACAAGACACCCCCTGTAGCAGTGACGCTTACACACGTAACGCCCCCTGTACCAGTGATGCTTAACAAACATAACTCCCCTCCCCCCGTTCCAGTGGCGCTTAAACATGTAATACCGCCTGTACCAGTGACGCTTATACACACAATAAACCCTGTAGTAGTGATGCTTACACACGTAACGCCACCTGTAGTAGTGGCGCTTACACACGTAACGCCCCCTGTAGCAGTGACACTTACACAGGTAATGCCCCCTGTAGTAGTGAGGCTTACGCACGTAATGCCCCCTGTAGCAGTGACGCTTGCACACGTAAATCCCATTGTAGTAGTGACGTTTACACATGCAACACACCCTGTACCAGTGACACTTACACACATAACGCCCCCTGTAGTAGTGACACTTACACACGTAACACACCCTGTACCAGTGACGCTTACACACATAACGCCCCCTGTAGCAGTGACTCTTACACACGTAATACACCCTGTAGCAGTGACGCTTATACAAGATGACCCCTGTAGCAGTGACACTTACACAAGTAACGCCCCCTGTAGCAGTGACTCTTACACACGTAATACACCCTGTACCAGTGACACTTACACACGTAACACACCCTGTACCAGTGACGCTTACACACGTAGCGCCCCCCTGTAGCAGTGATGCTTATACAAGACGACCCCTGGTGCAGTGACACTTACACACGTAACACCCCCTGTAGTAGTGATGCTTACACACGTAACGCCCCCTGAAGTAGTGACACTTACACACGTAATGCCCCCTGTAGTAGTGACGCTTACACATGTAATGCCCCCTGTACCAGTGACACTTACACATATAATGCCCCCTTAGCAGTGGCACTTACACACGTAACACACCCTGTACCAGTGACGCTTACACATAATGCTCCCTGTAGTAGTGACACTCACACACGTAATGCCCCACTGTATTAGTGATGCTTACACACATAAGGCCCCCTGTAGCAGTGTTACTTACACAAGTAATGCCCCCTGTAGTAGTGACGCTTACACACAGTGCCCCCTGTACCAGTGACGCTTGCACACATAAAGCCCCCTTTACCAGTGATATTTACACACGTAACGCCCCCTTTACCAGTGATGCTTACACACATAATGCCCCTTGTAGTAGTTATACAAGATTCCCCTGTAACAGTGACGCTCACACATGTAACGTCCCCCTGTACCAGTGACGCTTATACACATAATGCTCTGTGTAGTAGTTCTGCTTATACACACAGTAAACCCTGTAGTAGTGATGCTTACACACATAACGCCCACTGTAGTATTGACGCTTAGACACATAACGCCCCCTGTAGCAGTGACTCTTACACACGTAATACACCCTGTAGCAGTGACGCTTATACAAGATGACCCCTGTAGCAGTGACACTTACACAAGTAACGCCCCCTGTAGCAGTGACTCTTACACACGTAATACACCCTGTACCAGTGACACTTACACACGTAACACACCCTGTACCAGTGACGCTTACACACGTAACACCCCCTGTAGCAGTGATGCTTATACAAGACGACCCCTGGTGCAGTGACACTTACACATGTAACACCCCATGTAGTAGTGATGCTTACACACGTAACGTCCCCTGAAGTAGTGACTCTTACACACGTAATGCCCCCTGTAGTAGTGACGCTTACACATGTAATGCCCCCTGTACCAGTGACGCTTACACATATAATGCCCCCTTAGCAGTGGCACTTACACACGTAACACACCCTGTACCAGTGACGCTTACACATAATGCTCCCTGTAGTAGTGACACTCACACACGTAACACCCCACTGTATTAGTGATGCTTACACACATAACGCCCCCTGTAGCAGTGTTACTTACACAAGTAATGCCCCCTGTAGTAGTGACGCTTACACACAGTGCCCCCTGTACCAGTGACGCTTGCACACATAAAGCCCCCTTTACCAGTGATATTTACACACGTAACACCCCCTTTACCAGTGATGCTTACACACATAATGCCCCTTGTAGTAGTTATACAAGATGCCCCTGTAACAGTGACACTTACACATGTAACGTCCCCCTGTACCAGTGACGCTTATACACATAATGCTCTGTGTAGTAGTTCTGCTTATACACACAGCAAACCCTGTAGTAGTGATGCTTACACACATAACGCCCACTGTAGTAGTGACGCTTAGACACATAACGCCCCCTGTAGCAGTGACGCTTAGACACATAATGCCCCGTAGTAGTGACGCTTACAAACGCAATGCACCCTGTACCAGTGAGACTTACACACGTAAAGTCCCCTTTACCAGTGATGCTTACACACGTAATGGCCCCTGTAGTAGTGACGCTTACACACGTAATACCCCCCTGTAGCAGTGACGTCTACACACGTGACGCACCCTGTACCAGTGACAGTTACACATGTAACGCCGCCTGTACCAGTGACACTTATAGACATAATGCTCCCTGTAATAGTGCCGATTATACACACAGTAAACCCTGTAGTAGTGACGCTCACACATGTAACGCCCCCCTGTAGTAGTGATGCTTACATATGTAATGCCCCCTGTAGCAGTGATGCTTACACACGCAACACCCACTGTACCAGTGACGCTGGCACACATGACGCCCCCTGTAGTATTTATACAAGATGCCCCTTTACCAGTGATGCTTACACACGTAACTCCCCCTATACCAGTAACGCTTATACACATAATGCTCCGTGTAGTAGTTCTGCTTATACACACAGTAAACCCTGTAATAGTGACACTTACACACGTAACGCCCCCTGTAGTGGTGATGCTTGCACACATAACGCCCCCTGTGTAGTTATACAAGATGCCCCTGTAACAGTGACACTTATGTACATTATGCCGCACAGTCACACAAACACACATACACACACCACATACACACATACATACACACACACACACATATACTGTACATACATTACACCATACACAGTCGCACATACACACACATACATATACACAGATGCTGTATACATACACACTCACACACACACACACACACACACACACACACACACATATACTGTATACATTACATATACATATACACATACACACACACACACTTTCACTCACTCACTCTCTTTCCAGCAACTTACATAAGGAAATCAGGCAGCTCATCCTCATGTGTTGCAGGCTGCATTCTGGCCCCGTGTAGCTTCGTCCCTTTTTCCATGTTGCTCTGCCCCCTTTTAGGTCCGCACACTGCACTCTGTGAGTCTGTGACAGGGGAGGGGAGATGAGGCTTCATGCTGCTGGCGCCGCTGCCTGTAGTAGACTGTGACAGGTGCAGCAGCCAGCAGCAGCAGGGACATCAGCTCAGCACATGGATTTAGAGCAGGGAGAGTGCCACTCCAGCCTGGCGCCTCCCTGCACTGCATCCCTTTGCTGAGCGGTTAGCGCCGGGCCTGACTGTGCACAACTATGTTCACCATACTACGAAAAAGGATATCCTGGAACTAGAAAAAGGTCATAGATGGGCGATCAAATTGTTTAAGGCGATGGAGACGCTAGAATACAAGGAAAGGCTTGCTAGGCTAGGCACGTTTACATTGGAAAAGAGGAGATTAAGAGGGGACATGATTAACATTTACAACTATATAAGGGGTCAATATACAGAGCTAGAAGGGTATTTGTTTTTGGTAACATCATCAAAAAGGTCACGCGGACACTCGCTTAGGTTAGAGGAGATTTCGCACACTGAGACAGAAAGGTTTCTTCACAGTAAGGACAATATATATTTGGAATTCCCTGCCTGAGAGAGCAGTAATGGCGGATTCGGTCACTACTTTTAAGTATGGGCTACATAAATTCCTTATGGATAAGGATGTACAGGGTTATGGTGGGTAAATCATGCACTATAGTAATAAAATTAAACAACAACAAAAACATAAATAAATAAAAAATAGAAGGAAGTGACATAACAGCTAAACATTCACCACAGTTAAAATTAGTCTTAAAAATATCACAGTGTAGGAGATCAATAACAGGTTGAACTCGATGGACAAATTGTCTTTTTTCAACCTCAGCAACTATGTTACTATGAATAACCATATAAGCTTTCTTTAATATTGTCTGCAGTGTAGCTAAAAAAGTGTTATGGCAGGAAGTATTATGATAAAACAGTCAGGAAGTATTATGATAAAACAGTCAGGAAGTATTATGATAACACAGTCAGGAAGTATTATGATAACACAGTCAGGAAGTATTATGATAACAGTCAGGAAGTATTATGATAACACAGGAAGTATGATAACACAGTCAGGAAGAATTATGATAACACAGTCAGGGAGTATTATAACAGTCAGGAAGTACTATGATAACACAGGAAGTATGATAACACAGTCAGGAAGAATTGATAACACAGTCAGGGAGTATTATGATAAGACAGTCAGGAAGTACTATGATAACACAGGAAGTATGATAACACAGTCAGAAAGAATTCTGATAACACAGTCAGGAAGTATTATGATAAGACAGTCAGGAAGTATTATGCTAAAAAAAACATTTAGGAAGTATTATGATAACACAGTCAGGAAATATTATGATAATAGTCAGGAAGTATTATAAAACAGTCAGGAAGTATTATGAGATCACAGTCAGGAAGTATTATGATAACAGTCAGGAAGTATTATTATAAAACAGACAGGAAGTATTGTGATAACACAGGAAGTATTATGATAACAGTCAGGAAGTATTAGGAACGTAAGTGATGTGAAATTAGCAAGAACTATTCTTGTCAATTTTATTTCAGTTGTATGAAAATTCACTTTATTTCAGGCACTAAGCTGTTTTAAATTGTTGTTGATCTTGATAATTTGGAGGTAAATCATCATCATCATCATCATCATCATCATCATCATCAATCATCATTGTTTAATTATAGAGGCCAAAGATTTTATAGTGCCAGACAATCATTACGCAGATACAGCATACCTGAATAAGCAGATAAGAATATCATTAAGCATAATGTCAGGATCATATATGATAGCAACGTGACATACAAAAGTGTCACAAGTGAGCAAATACAATTAGCACTGATGCAGGTACAAATTCTGTGCATTTCAGTGAATAGCAGAAAATTGACATAAGACATGTCTGAGAAATACTGTACTAGGGCAGTGGCGTAACTAGAAATTTTTCTCCCCCAAGCCAAAAAAATCTTCGGCGCCCCCCCCCCCCTTCATGCTCCATAATTGGGAGCAAGAAAGGGATAAATATGCGGCAAAAAATGGGCGTGGTTTCATTGGAATGGGCGTGGTTTCGCATAAAGGGGCGTGGCATTGCAGGAAAAGACTACCTTATACCCCAGTTTTGCAACCTGCACGCCCATACGTTGGCCACCACAGGAAAGAAAAATAATCCTGATTCATGCCCCTTACATTATTTGTCATTTTTCCTCCTTATAGTAATGCCCAGTATACATTATGCCACATACTGCACTGGCCCTTAGACATTATGCCGCACACAATAATGCACATGACACAATATGCACACACTGTAATGCCCCCGACACATTATGCCACACAACGTAATGCCTGTGACACATTATGCCACACACCGTAATGCCTGTGACACATTATGACAGGAATCGCAATGCCCGTTATACATTATGCTACACACTGCAATGCCCCTGATACATTATAGCACATACAATGTCTGTGACACATTATGACACACACCGCAATGTCCGTGATACATTATGCCACACACTGCAATGACCCTGAGATATTATACCACATATCACAATGCCCGCGATATAGTATACCATACACCGTAATGCCTGTGACACATTATGACACACACCGCAATGTCTGTGATACGTTATGCCACACACCGTAATGCCCATTACACATTTAGTCCTACAGTAAGGCTTCTAATTACTTTTCAATTACCTGCTCGTTGTCAGGGGTTTCATGCACTGGGTGTCATGCTCGTTGCCAGGGGTTTCATGCTCTTGGTTCCATGCACGGTGCCTGGGGTTTTCATGCTCAGGGTGTCATGCTCGTTGCCAGGGGTTTCATGCACTGGGTGTCATGCTCGTTGCCAGGGGTTTCATGCACTGGGTGTCATGCTCGTTGCTAGGAGGTAGTCCTTGTTGCTAGGGCTGTGCTCCCAGTGCCACATATGTCCCCAGTGCCAGATATTCCCCCACGGTGCCAGGTACTCATATGCCCCAGTGCCAAATATAGCCCCCCCCATGTGCCAGGTACACATATACCCCCCCAGTGCCACATATGCCCCCAGTGCCAGATATTCCCCCCCCAGTGCCACATATGCCCCCAGTGCCAGATATGCCCCCAGTGCCATATATGCCCCCAGTGCCATATATGCCCCCAGTGCCATATATGCCCCCAGTGCCAGATATTCCCCCCGTGCCATATATGCCCCCAGTGCCAGATATTCCCCCCCAGTGCCATATATGCCCCCAGTGCCAGATATTCCCCCCAGTGCCACATATGCCCCCCAGTGCCACATATGCCCACAGTGCCATATATTCCCCCCCAGTGCCAAATATGCCCCCAGTGCCACATATGCCCCCAGTGCCAGATATTCCCCCCCAGTGCCATATATGCCCCCAGTGCCAGATATTCCCCCCGTGCCATATATGCCCCCAGTGCCAGATATTCCCCCCAGTGCCATATATGCCCCCAGTGCCAGATATTCCCCCCCAGTGCCATATATGCCCCAGTGCCAGATATTGCCCCCAGTGCCAGATATTCCCCCCAGTGCCAGATATTCCCCCCCCCAGTGCCATATATGCCCCCAGTGCCAGATATTCCCCCCCAGTGCCATATATGCCCCAGTGCCAGATATTCCCCCCAGTGCCATATATGCCCCAGTGCCAGATATTCCCCCCAGTGCCAGATATCCCCCCCCCCAGTGCCATATATGCCCCCAGTGCCAGATATTCCCCCCCAGTGCCATATATGCCCCAGTGCCAGATATTCCCCCCAGTGCCATATATGCCCCAGTGCCAGATATTCCCCCCAGTGCCAGATATCCCCCCCGCTTTTTGGAGGGACACGGGGGGCACAGCTCACCTCTCCTGTGTCCCTCCTGCTGCATCATCTCCGGCGGCCGCGGGTCTAATAGGGGGAAGTGCCGGTTCGTGAGCCAATTAGAGCTCACGGACGGCACATTCCCCTATTAGACCCGCGGCCGCCGGAGATGATGCAGCAGGAGGGACACAGGGAGGCGCGCTGTGCCCTCTGTGTCCCTCCAAAAAGCGGCGGAGGGAAGGAGACTGCAGACTGACATGCGGACGCTCGTCCGCATGTCAGTCTGCTGTAAATCAGTGGCGCCCCCGCAGCCCCTCGCCCCCAAGCCACCGGGCTGCGGGGGCAGTAGTTACGCCACTGGCCTAGGGGTATATTTACTAAGCCCGGAGTGATTTGCATTAATATTACTTCCTGTTTCATTACTGACATTTAATATTACTGACAGTGGCAAAGTGGGAATGATTTGGTGAAGCACAAGTCTGTTCATCTTATTAAGGTCATTAAGGCAGACTTAGGGGACTTGGTGGGGGGGTGTAATAGTGTGTGAAAATCAGAGAAGTGAGACATTTTGTGAGAGTTCTCCTGTGTTTTTTTGTTTTTTTTAAAGTGGCAATCATTTACATGCAAAATCAACCTTGTAAATGATTGCCACTTTGTTATCAGTATTCTTACTTATATCATCTTGATGGCATTCATCTAACCGATGAGGGCTGTGTGTTTTTATTGAATAGTTGTTCAGAGGACAAATACTTAGTAATGTCACCCACATGGAGGATAGGGATACCAAGCTACTGTACATGGGGGATGCTTCATTTGAAGTATTTTGTAGGGAGTGGATTTCATCTGAATAGATGGCGCAGGTGCGAGTGCTATAAAACCCACCATTTCATTGCTCCAAGTTTTTTTGTTAATTAATCTGGACTCATTCCCAGTACTACGCTGTTCCTGAAATTCTCTTCAACTATGACATAATCATCAACCAAGTTTCTGTATCTGTTCTTAAATCGTGGTTGAAAATGTACTTTCCATAAGATATGTTTTATTTTAAAGTACACCTTAAGGGCCTTCTTTTCTAAATACTGTAAGATAGATAGATAGATAGATAGATAGATAGATAGATAGATAGATAGATAGATAGACCCGACTTTCCTGCTCATTCCTATTTGCTGTGCTTTAATCTGCCACCAGTTTATCAATCTTACCCACAAAAATTTCAACTGACAATTCCAAAATTCAGTATTATTTTGCCAAGTTTGTCTCTGAGTCTTTTATTATTTAGTATTGTAGGTTTACATGCAGTAAGTGATGTCTAAAGTTTGATAGAGGTTTAAGACTGTGTGGCTGTAGAAGTAAGAAGTGCTTATTCAGCTCTCAGATCTTTTTATTCTGTCTTAATACAACATGTCAGCCATGAGAGCTGGAGAATATAATTTAAATAATGTGCTATTTCAGATCCATTGTGATTTATATAATAATGCTGCAGTGCATTACTACACAAATAATACAGTGACAGGTTCTCTATAAAGGTATAGCATTGCTTGCCATCAGGGGAGTTTTAAGAGAGGAGGAGGCCCGTGTTCAGCCTCCTCCGTTCGGGCCCCCCTCCTCTCTGCCGGCAGCGCTGAGAGTCTGAGCACTAGAGCGCCCAGACTCTACTGCGCATGCGCAGTTCTCCAGGAAAATGGCGCGGAGGCCATTTTCCCTGAGATTTCTCTACTGCGCATGTGCAGAACTCCGTGAAAATGTCCGCTGGGCCATTTTCACCGAGTTTTAACACCGCCATGGACGTCGCCGCGGGATTCCGGAGGGGTGAGTATTAAAAAAATGGGTGCAGCGTGTGCGGTGGGGGCCCCCTCTAGACTCAGGGGCCCGTGTGCACCGCACACACTGCACCCATTATAGAAACGCCAGTGCTTGCCATGGACAATTCAATCTGACAACACTGGCAAGAAGAAAGCTACCCTCACGCAGAGTTAACCTATGTCACCTCTGACTCTTGAGTGTCAGGATAACACTGAAAACCTAAAGGGCCCCATACACTAGGGAGTTTTATCTCAGCAATGACTTGCATGCAATTTTCCTGCAATCTGGCCAGGAGCTTCCCGGGAGCCCTGCGATTGCGATTTGCTACTCAAGGCAATATCGCACTAGTGTATGGGGCCCTTAAGTGAACTCTGTGTCATCTTTCCTGGAGACAATCAATTGAAAGAACTTGATTATTCCAGACAATTTCAAATGTCAACTGAGATTTGCTGAATTTGCCAAGCCTCATACAAAGTGCAGTTGTTTCTTTAGCTCATTGGAAAAAATATGTAATCAAACTTTGGAACTAAAGTGACTTAAACTGTCTCATTCTTATTACAAGTGCTAGATTGTGCTCCTAGCTAAATGTTCTTGTTAAAGACATTTGTACCCAATTAAAGCAATTTGTTCACCAAATAAATGTAATGCGGTCTGTGTCACAAACCATAGCAACTCTGTCACAATTCTCTATCATATATATAACCAGATCTGCTGTGATATAAGAGCCAGCTTTTATAGACATCTTGCTTGCAAATATTCACCATGGATGTTCTAGGTCTTGGCATCGCAGTGGAGGAGCAGGAAAGGTGGTTCCAATGTATCTCAAATACCAGTGGTCATTGGCATCGGTTACAATGGGGCCTTTGAACGCAGGGTGGCTGCATTTTTTTTCCCAATAAAATATTTCAATATATTTTTAAAAATATGTTCTAAACTTAATGAAAAAATTCATTTTTAATTAGTGAGTTGTTAAAAGCTGCTTAAATTGAGTTGTGCTTATGTGTTTAGTATGTAACAAAGGTCCACACTGTGCCACCTGCTTATGTTTCATTTTAAAAAAAATGTGGCCAAAATAAAACTCCACCTGCTATCCATTTAAACCATACTGCCAATCCAACCAAAGAACCACCCATACTTGCCCATATTCTCACTAAACTACTTCCACTTTCTTATAGGTTGCATCATTTTAGGTGAGAATAAGAACAATCCTCACAAAAATAAGGTTATTGGGTGGTGCATAAGTAGAATAAATAATTAGCACAATTAACTTTTGTATTGGACCTCAGTGGCCCCACAATAAGTATGAGAACAAGCCATAGCTATGGAGGACGTGAACAAATATAAAGCAAGATTCTAACCCCTACCCCACCCCCCAGTAAACAGATGCCACCTCAAAGCAGCATTGCACCAACATCTTACACTCCACATGGGTATGCCACAGCAATGGAACAGGCCTAGTGCTGGAAGTTAATTCTACCCTCACAGGCCTAGCACCCAAACCTAATTATGCTCACTCGCCTAGTACGCAATCTAATCATCCATGGGCCTAATGCACACCTAATCATGGGCCTAACACTTGCCTACCATGCCCGCAGGCCTACTGCCCCACTGCATTGCCTGCAGGCCTAACACTCAACACTATGGTAGTCAAAGGCGGTTATGAGGAAAGGGACCTTATCCACTCTGCGCAGTGCTGACCCTGATCTTCAGCTTGCCAAGCACCAGATAATAATTTGCATTTCAGTACTGGCTTGACTTTGCCGGCTACTTGAATCTCACCAGATTTCACCTGTACAGCAAGTGGGCCAGTGTAAGCATTTATGCAAGAGCCACCTTGCCGCCAGGGCTTAGGCATCCTGGAGCCTTCTGGCTTGACCCAGTGCCTTCTGTCTTCCTTCTGCCGCCTTTTCTGGTCTTTTCCCAATGAGTCATCTCTTCTGGAGTTCTTCTATACTTTGCGCAACCTAATAAAAGCCTCCTTTGTTGTTCTTTGTGCACTTTATCAACGTAGTTCCCTCCCCGCCAGTTATGGTTGACCTTTTATATGGCCAAGAACTACTGTTCAGATGGATTTTAATTATGATGTCTCCTGAAATGGCTGGATACACTGTCTTAGTTATAACCTATTCATATATATTTTTATATGTGCTGTGATGCATATTTTTAGGGGTCTGATAAGGTGCATGTAGAGCGGTGGCATATAAATGACCATATAGAGAAATATAATGATTGGAACCCTACTGGTCACTCTCCCTTGTAGTGGTGCCGAGAGGGGGGGTAGCGGGTACTCTTTACCCGGCCTGTTGGAGGGGCCCTATGTCCCGCTGTCCCCTCTCCCCCTTCCCCATTGCAAAGAGCCAGCAGGGAGAGGGAGAACTGACTGTCGCTGCAGCAGCCTCTCTCCCCAGCCCAGCACACGCTGCTCAGTGCTGTGTGCTGAGCTGGGGAGAGAGGCAGCGGCAGTCAATCCTCTCTCTCCCTGTGTGGGGGAGCAGGGAGAGAGAGCACCCCTCCGCCCTTTACAACAGAGCCCCCCCTTTACAACAGAGCCCCCCCTGAGCCCCCCTGTGGGCGTGACCTATTGGTCACGCCCAGCAGACCTGTTGGCGCCCCTGCTCCCTTGTCACACCCCCTGTCTGGAATCTGAAAATGAAAAAGTGGTGACCTTAGTGCTGAGTGTGCATCAGACAATCCCACCACAATTGTGACAGTTGTCAGAGCCCTAAATCCAAAATTAAATGAACTGCATTCACAGATAACAAATAGGTGTATTTCCCCTAATTACGCCAATTAGGCACTTCCACCCCAGCCCCTCCACTTTACAGCACTTCCCTGGGCATACTTGCCTACTCTCCCGGATTAGCCGGTTGGCTCTCGAAAATCCTGAAGTCCCCTCCCCTGGAAGAGTGGGCATGTCTTCCAGCCTCTCCACATTACAGCACTCCCCCAGCTCCCCCACCACCACCACCACCACACCAACTCTTACAGCAAGCAGCTATACCAACCCCATATTACAGCAATATCATCCCACACATTTTAGCAATACCACTTAATCCCCACACACTACAAGACTACAATAACAAGAACAACCTCACATGTACAACCTCACACATTCTTAGTATGTTCCATTGTTTCAGCAATACTATTTTACTTTAGTGGCAATTAAATTGTTTGACAAATAGAACTATATATTTTTTTCTCTGTACGTGGCATGTGAAAGGGCTGTCTCTATTCATAAATGTAATTTTGTGTGTGTGTGTGTGTGTGTGTGTGTGTGTGTGTATATATATATATATATATATATATATATATATATATATATATATACACTGCTCAAAAAAATAAAGGGAACACTAAAATAACACATCCTAGATCTGAATGAATGAAATATTCTTATTAAATACTTTGTTCTTTACATAGTTGAATGTGCTGGCAACAAAATCACACAAAAATTATCAATGGAAATCAAATTTATTAACCCATGGAGGTCTGGATTTGGAGTCACACTCAAAATTAAAGTGGAAAAACACACTACAGGCTGATCCAACTTTGATGTAATGTCCTTAAAACAAGTCAAAATGAGGCTCAGTAGTGTCTGTGGCCTCCTTGTGCCTGTATGACCTCCCTACAATGCCTGGGCATGCTCCTGATGAGGTGGCGGATGGTCTCCTCCCAGACCTGGACTAAAGCATCCGCCAACTCCTGGACAGTCTGTGGTGCAACGTGGCATTGGTGGATGGAGCGAGACATGATGTCCCAGATGTGCTCAATTGGATTCAGGTCTGGGGAATGGGCGGGCCAGTCCATAGCATCAATGCCTTTGTCTTGCAGGAACTGCTGACACACTCCAGCCACATGAGGTCTAGCATTGTCTTGCATTAGGAGGAACCCAGGGCCAACCGCACCAGCATATGGTCTCACAAGAGGTCTGAGGATCTCATCTCAGTACCTAATGGCAGTCAGGCTACCTCTGGCGAGCACATGGAGGGCTGTGCGGCCCCCCAAAGAAATGCCACCCCACACCATTACTGACCCACTGCCAAACCGGTCATGCTGGAGGATGTTGCAGGCAGCAGAACGTTCTCCTTGGCATCTCCAGACTCTGTCACGTCTGTCACATGTGCTCAGTGAGAACCTGCTTTCATTTGTGAAGAGCACAGGGTGCCAGTAGCGAATTTGCCAATCTTGGTGTTCTCTGGCAAATGCCAAACGTCCTGCACGGTGTTGGGCTGTAAGCACAACCCCCACCTGTGGGCGTCGGGCCCTCATACCACCCTCATGGAGTCTGTTTCTGATCGTTTGAGTAGACACATGCACATTTGTAGCTTGCTGGAGGTCATTTTGCAGGGCTCTGGCAGTGCTCCTCCTGTTCCTCCTTGCACAAAGGCGGAGGTAGCGGTCCTGCTGCTGGGTTGTTGTCCTCCTACGGCCTCCTCCACGTCTCCTGATGTACTGGCCTGTCTCCTGGTAGTGCCTCCATGCTCTGGACACTACGCTGACAGACACAGCAAACCTTCTTTCCACAGCTCGCATTGATGTGCCATCCTGGATGAGCTGCACTACCTGAGCCACTTGTGTGGGTTGTAGGAAGGTCATACAGGCACGTGGAGGCCACACACACTACTGAGCCTCATTTTTACTTGTTTTAAGGACATTACATCAAAGTTGGATCAGTCTGTAGTGTGTTTTTCCACTTTAATTTTGAGGGTGACTCCAAATCCAGACCTCCATGGGTTAATAAATTTGATTTCCATTGATAATTTTTGTGTGATTTTGTTGTCAGCACATTCAACTATGTAAAGAACAAAGTATTTAATAAGAATATTTCATTCATTCAGATCTAGGATGTGTTATTTTAGTGTTCCCTTTATTTTTTTGAGCAGTGTATATATATATATATATATATATATATATAAACACAAGATGGAGTACTCACCAGACTCCTCCTTCATTAGATATCACCAAAGTTTATTCACAGACAGCATATAATCAACTGCCCATTGCAGTCCAACAGTAAAACATGGGTCCTCAAACGTTTTCGGTCATATACAGACCGTCATCAGGAGACATTAATATGCACAAAGAGCTGTCCCATCCACATCTAAGCACCAGCACACATATAATGTAAAAGGAGCTTACGCTCCGAAACGTTGATTTGTCACTATAACAGCATCTATTCTCATTACCAAAGCTTCGTGAGTGCCGTTTAATCTCCGCCATTGGACCTGTACAATTGCATAGGATTCGGGCACTGAGGCTGGCTGACATTGTAACAAAGGAGTGCCGACTGAATTGGAGGTTATATATATAATCTATTAACGGTGGCACTCCGAAATGAAAAACAATACACTGCTATGAAGCAGTGTATTGTTTTTCATTTCGGAGTGCCACCGTGAATAGATTGTGTTACCTGCTACCTTAGGGCAGCAAGATTGCATGGCACCCGGCGCCTTACACAGAATTTAAGCAAAGGAGTGCTGGTGTCTCGTTTACTTTATATATATATATATATATTATTCACAAGCAAAATATATAGTTGTGTGAGGGACAAGGAATCATTGGCTCGGCCTTAATGACTTTTATTAACAAAACTTTGTGAACAGATAAGCCAGAAAGAACGCTGCATTATGCCAGCATGTAAATACTTTCAGTGCTTACAGCTCTGCATTCAGATTCAAGTACAATAATAGTACTAATAGACTAGTAACAATAATGTATAATGGTTGATGGCTCTTCTGAGCCCCATTCTGTGTGGTAGCGTCTAGTTTACCTTTGTGGAGAGGACCTTTCCCATAACCCCCCGGGTCCATGTCACAATCTATTTGGAATAGTAAAGTGTGGCGAGCGTCCAATGTTGCATAGAAAAAAAAAAATTACCCCAAACGAACGGAGAACGAAGAAAACATGTAGGTGCTGTAAGGGCGGAAAATCTCTCCTGCCCTCTCGTTTTGTCACTTCCAGGTCCTGAGCACGAAGGTAACATAGACACAACCCATTCTGTGCTCTGGTTAGTGGGATGCTGTGATTCATGAGATGCTGACACTGAGAGGAGGGCCTGCATTCACATCTCCCCTGTGATACAGCCTAGACTGCTGAAATTGGTGGCTCCAGGACTGAAAGACATACATCACATAGAGCCTACAGAGATGAGTGGTAGGTCTAAGGACTTTGCAACTTCACTTGCTGCTGTAAGCTCAGCGTGCTTTGCAAGAAGGGACATCATCAGGGAGCAGACGGGAGTGACGGATCAGCTCAGTGCTGATACATGGTGGCATACATAATAAGTTTGCTGGTCCAAGGGTAGGGGCCAGCCACTCAAAAGCAAGTCAGTGTTGGGGGCCACCGCTACAAGGAGTGGTAAGACCCCATTACCGCCTTGTCCCTTCATGCAGAAAAAAATAAATTAAACCAGTAATAAAGTTTATATGAAAAATACACCAGCAGCAGCCCCATGGCATACCGGCCCATGGCTAAAATTACAGTGAGGCCTACGGCTAAACTGCCTCAGTTTCTAGGTAACATACCCAGGAAGTCAGGAAGTGGATAAATTGTGAGAGTGGGGGGGGGGGGGGGGAGGGGGGGGAGTTATATCTATCATAGATGATTGGACTCCCTGGTTTATGAACCGGGAGTCCTGTGTCCTGACACTGGGAGGGATCCGATTGGATCCCTTTCAGGGAAGAATGCAGAAAGAAGCCCATAGGTAGAGATGTAGAAATGTAAGCAGCATGAATAATAACTGTCTGCAACTATAATATGACCATGTTCAAGTTTTGAGTTTCTCTATTGTACAATACTATAAACAGTTTATATCCCCATTAGCTGCTCATAAAAGAAAAAAACACACATGCAGCCAAAAGAGGAATCAATCAGGTTTAATGTAGCATTAAATAAAGTGATAAAAGTCATAGAGTAAACTGAAAGAAAGCCAGAATTTAATCACATTATAATAACACTTTAGAATTAAAGGATTTGGACGCCGGCAGGTTGAAAGATGTTGGAAATCTGCCGTTCTCAAGAAAATTGAGTATGAAAGTTATAACTAAAGAAAGACAGAAAATGCTTTTTAATTGCATAATAATGTGATTTTCAGAATCCAGGGAGCATGTTCATGACTGTTTAAGTATCTGTACAGTATGTCAAAATGATGGCTGAGAAAGGTTATTATCAATGTAATGACCCAGGAGGAGTGAGCCATAGTAAGAGTGGTGGTGAGAATCAAGTGACTAAAAGTTTTGACAGGATTCCGGGGGTGAGGGGTGTGCACAAGGTTTTGTATATTGATGTTTATTCAAGTTTAAGCTGACCTTTTCAAACACTCCATTCTATGAGTTCCAGCTTGTTGTGTGAGCAGGTCAGCCATTCCGAGTCAGCTGAAAATGATCATGTACTGATTTGGCTGTGTGCAAGTTCTTCAAGAATGATTATGTAGGTCAGTGGTTCCCAAATGCTATCCTCAAGGAACCCCAACAGTCCAGGTTTTAGGGATATCCTGGCTTGTGCATGGTATAATCAAACTGACTTGAGGCACTAATTAAGTTACCTTTGCCTAAGCATGGATATCCTTAAAACCTGGACTATTGGGGTGCCTTGAGGGCTATATTTGTGAACCACTGATGTAGGTACTCCATCAGAGAGCCACGTGGAGAGTAAAGAGGGGTACACACGAAGAGATCCGTATTTAAAATTTAAGCAATCTGACTAGATTGCTTAGATTTTAAGCACGGATCTGTCGTGTGTATGCCCCCCAGCGATAGCGCATCGCTATCGCCGGTGCTAGATTGAGCCTGCATGCACTATGAACTAAGCTTTAAGGGCCCCATACACTTCTGCTACATGTCCGTCTAACATGTCGCAGGCATGACATGTCCTTTTGCATACAATCAGAGGCAGATGTAGACCTCATGGGGTCCTAAGCAAGACACCGATTTGGGGCCCCCTTTCCTCAAACAATCCTCAGTGTGCCCTCCCCCCCATATCAATTGTAGCAGACAGGTCCCCCAGTCGGTGTATACTCCCCAATCTGCCCCCTGGTGATTATAGAAGACGGATGGTAGTTGTACTAATGTATTGATTATTATTTATTACCAATGCAGCGCTTTACAGAGAATATTTGGCCATTCACATCAGTCCCTTCCCCAGTGGAGCTTACAATCTATATTCCCTACCACATTCACGCTAGGATTAATTTTGTTGGGAGCCAATTAACCTATCAGTATATTTTTGGATTGTGGGAGGAAACTGGAGCACCCAGGGGAAACCCATGCAAGTACGGGGAGAATACACAAACTCCACAAAGTTAGGTCCATGGTAGGTATTGAATTCCTGAGTGCTGTGAGGCAGTAATGCTAACCATTACACCGTCCCTGCTGCCCTTAAAAAAAACAAATCTATAGTACACTGGAAGATCTCTCTCTAAGCATCTGACGTCAAACACACTTGTGTCAAGACTGTTCATACCCACAGTACTGCAGGACAGGAGACAGCAGCATGCGTTGTAGCCGGCACCCAACAGCTGTCTAATCACTGACAGCCTTCCAGGAGTATTCAGCCAGCCCAGCTCTCTGACAATTTTGATGAAGCTTATGGTACGCCAGAAATGCCCTTTATACAGCCTTGTCGGTGGGCCCCCTGAGACCAACAGGGCCCTAAGCAGCTGCTTTGGTTGCCTTGTGGTAAATCCTCCTTTGCATACAATGTATCTTGGGCGATCCCAGCCATGCCTGCGGGGTCGGACGTGATTGAATGTGCAACACATTCAATCTGGAATCGCGCATCGGATCGGAAACCCATCCAAAATGCCCGAATTTCGTCCGATATATCGGTCTGAATGCCCGAAATCGGATGAAATCGGGCATTATCATCCTAGTGTATGGGGCCCTTCAGAGAGAGAGGTCCAGCGATGTTAGCAGTCGCTCATAGAGGTGCTACAGCAGATATTTGCAGTGCAAGGGGCCGCTGTGCACAGCCGCTGGAGGCGAGTATCAGGCCCTGTAGTGTACGGAGCTGCTAGATGGAAAGCGGAAAGGTTTTGCTGGTGTAAGTAGCCGGCACATGCAACCACTGGTATACAGGCTACACAATATTCATATTTGACTTATTTCTCATGTTTTGAATATTTTCCTATAATCTCCAGGGACTCTCACTTCTACATATTAATGTGGCAACTTGGATATATTATTCTGAAATTCAGAGTAACATCTCAATAGTATTATTAATATTATTTTAATTGTGTGTTAAGTGTTTTTAATGTGTAATAAATTGTTTTTTTTATAAAACCACTGTTCCTGTAGTCAATATCTGGTATATGTTCTAGATTTCCTAGTTTCTGCTATGTTACAGATTGTGTTTTAAAAATGACAGTTAGGGGCTGATTGGTAGGTAGTTTACCTCCGTCCACTTCATCTCTTTCCAAAGCTTAGTACATAGACCCCTTAGTCACCTGTGCTCCAAGGTGGAGCACAGGTCACTAAAATCTGGACTGTTATGGCGCTTTCAGACATGCAGTTAAATCCTGCGTTAGTGCATGCGCAGCAATCTGGGATTTCTGTATGTGACCCGGGACTAAGTGCCTGGTCCACAACCCTGCTCCCGACCAGGGTCACGAAGATGAAAGCCAGGAATTTGCTGCCATGCTAGACCCGTCAAATTTCTGGGTCCCATGTATGAAAGGGGATATGAGTTTGCCTTGAGGACCAAGGTTGGGAATTCCTGCTCTAAAGCATAACTAGGCTTACTTATGTTAAACTGGGACGTTCATGAATTATGCAGGTTCTGTGGCTGATTAAAAGCAGATGAAATGCAGGCTTATAGTCAGCCAGCCACAGTGTGAAGATTCAGGGTTCCAAATCACTTAGGCACGGTGGTAGATTACAAACCAACAGTGGTTTATTGAACAGAATGGGTTATTAACAGATCAACACACTTCTGTAATTCCACACGACAATTCCCACCACAGACTCCTGACAGAAGATTACTTCTAAAGGGGGGTACAGACGGGAGAGATGTGTGCTGAGCGATCTCTCCCCCCGCTCAGCACAGCGTCTCTCAGCACCGCTCAGCACACATCTCTCCCCCCGCTCAACACAGCGCGATGTGTGCTGAGCGTGCGGGGGGAGACGGGGGGCCGCGGGTGAAATGAGCGACCGGCTAGATTGGCCTGCATCTAGCAGGCCAATCTAGCACCAGCGATAGCGATGTGCGGGGTTGCGCCTCGCTATCGCTGTGAGGGGTACACACGGAGCGATCATGCTTAAAATCTAAGCAATCTAGTCAGATTGCTTACATTATCGCTCCGTGAGTACCCCCCTTTACACAGACCGCTCAGCACACATCTCTCCCCTCACTCAGCACAGCGTGATGTGTGCTGAGCGAGGGGGAAATGACGGGGGGCCGCTCACTTCACATAGCGCTGAAGTGAGCAACCCGCTAGATTGAGCCTGCATGCAGGCCAATCTAGCACCAGCGATAGCGACATACGGGGCCGCGCATCGCTATCGCTGGGGGGCATACACACAACAGATCCGTGCTTAAAATCTAAGCAATCTAGTCAGATTGCTTAGATTTTAAACACGGATCTCTCCGTGTGTACCTCTCTTATGGCTAACATGTATACATTACTTAGAGTGTAACAGAAACATAACACAATTTCATATATTACAATATTAAGGTTGATTTCAAGCACAATATGTTATGGAGAATAAACAAACAGACTAACTGAATGTATAGGGTTATGGTGCTAAAAAATACATATTTGACATGGGAAATGAGGCAGAGCAATAGTTGTCACAGACCTCTCATTTCCTCACACATAGGACCTGTATAATTCACTAGTGACCCGGTTTAAAGGATAGTGGGGTAAACCTAAGCATAATCCATTTTCCAGAGGCTAAACACATTGAAATTTTTCTAACGCAGAAACAACTATTTTGAAAGCCTGTAGATTATTTAATCCAATTTATTGTTTGCCAGGACTCTCTGATCTGAACCAGACACAATTTAAAATTGCGCCAAAGTGCTCTTGGATGATTGAGCCAAAGTGTTACAAAATAAGCCATGGCGAGCATGCCAGAGTACTCTTATACACTATTTGCCGGAATGCAGATTTTATAAAAAAGTAATTATCAGCAACACTGACTACATAAGCACTTATTAACATATAAAAAGTTTACTGCGCCTGAGGTGTCACAGATTTGTTATAGTAGAATGGGAATTATCATAATGTAAATGTAAAACTCTCTTTGATGGCATGATCCATGATATAATCATCTCTTTCTTCTCCACCTGCATGGGGTAGTGCAGGCTTAACATAATGGGAAATCTCTCTGCCAGTGACTAGTCTCATTTAAGACTTCGTACAGCCAGGTAGAGTTAAATCGGGTGTAGTAAGGTATGCCGGCAGCCGGGCTTCCGGCGACCAGCATACCGGTGCCAGGATCCCGACCGCTGGCATACCGACAGAGTGGCGAGCGCAAATGAGCCCCTTGTGGGCACGGTGGCGCGCTACGCACGCCACTCTATTTATTCTCCCTCCAGGGGGGTCGTGGACCCTCAAGAGGGAGAAAAAGTGTTGGTATGCCGGCTGTCGGGATTCCGGCACCGGTATACTGTGAGCCAGGATCCCGACAGCCGGCAAACTGAAGACCACCCCTTAAATCAAGTCAGAGATTTAACAGCGCTGCTTTCAGTGAATAATGAACTGAAAGATACCAGATAATGCTGTAACTATAAAAACAATAGAATGACAATTACTGATAACGGCAATGTATTACCATTAAATACACATATACAATTAGAACAAATAAAATCATGTTAAAAATATAATGTCTCTGTATATAATAATTTGCAATTAATAGATGTTCAAAGTTCAAATGAACATTTGTAAAGGACCCTCCAGAAAATAAGTCACAGTGAAATAAACTTCTATCCAAAGATGTATGAGACAGTAGAAAGTGAATTGTTAAAATGGCAGTTGTCTCACCATTAGATTAGTAGCATGAAGGCCATATAATAATAGCCATATAATCACTGGAGAGATGGTAATAGATGCAGTACTGTAAAGCTCCTCACAGGAAACGGGTGTAGTTTGGTATGCCGGCGGCCAGGCTCCCGGCGACCAGCATACCGGCGCCGGGAGCCCGACCGCCGGCATACCAACAGCGTGGCGAGCACAAATGAGCCCCTTGCGTCCAGTGTTGGGAAGGTCAGGCATCGCAACCGCCGACACACTTGGACTCTCCTTGGGGATTTGTGATACCATCTCAGAGCACACAGTTTGTTTTCTAGCGGGAGGGTGAGGGCTTCCATTGTCATGTGAAGCTGAACCACTAGCCATGAACATAGGCCAGGGCCTCAGCCGTTCCTTGCCACTCCGTGTCATAAATGGCATATTGGCAAGTTTACGTTTCTCCTCAGACGATTTAAATTCATTTTTTGGGTTCTTTTTACTGGACTTTGGCTTTTTGGATTTTACACGCCCTCTACTATCACATTGGGCATCGGCCTTGGCAGACAACGTTGATGGCATTTCATTGTCTGTGTCATGGCTAGTGGCAGCAGCTTTAGCACTAGGAGGAAGCGGTTCTTCTTGATCTTTCCCTATTTTCTCCTCAAAATTTTTGTTCTCCATTATTTTTTATGAGTTATATGAGACAATATGCGGCACAGGAATGACTGATGAGACAGGACACTACCACTGGTCTGATGCAGCACAACAGGTTGTTGTTATAATTATTATACTGCAGCAGTGGACATGTAGCAGCAGCGTATATCGTCACTGGAATTACTGATGACACAGGACACTACCACTGGTCTGATGCAGCATAACAGGTTGTTGTTATAATTGTTATACTGCAGCAGTGGACATATAGCAGCAGCGTATATCGTCACTGGAATTACTGATGAGACAGGACACTACCACTGCTCTTATACAGCACAACACGTTGTTGTTGTTATAATTATTATACTGCAGCAGTGGACATATAGCAGCTGCGTATATCGTCACTGGAATTACTGATGAGACAGGACACTACCACTGGTCTGATGCAGCACAACAGGTTGTTGTTATAATTATTATACTGCAGCAGTGGACATGTAGCAGCAGCGTATATCGTCACTGGAATTACTGATGACACAGTAACTTTATACAGCTACACTGGATATATGGCAGCAGAGAATACCAACACTGTGAATGGCTGGACTGATGCAGCACAATACACTGACTACACTGGGCTGGTCTGCACAACACAGCACCACTTATACAGCTACACTGGATATATGGCAGCAGAGAACACCAACACTGACTGCCTGGACTGATGCAGCACAATACACTGAGTGACTACACTGGACTGGAATGAGAAGCACTACACTTGCCACCCCACTTTCCCGCCCCAACACACAGACACTGAACACTGAGGACACGTCTTCTCTATACACTTTCCGAGACTGGAGTGAAAATGGCCGCAATGCGCGGCTCCTTATATGGAATCCAAATCCCGCGAGAATCCGCCAGCGGGATGATTACATTTTGCCACGTTTGGGTTTCCGAGTCAGGCGGGAAAACCCAAGCCAGACTCGGATCCGGGCTCAGAAGGCAAAGTTCGGTAGGGTTCGGTTCTCTGAGAACCGAACCTGCTCATCTCTACCTGTGACACACATACCATTTGCTTGTTTTGGTATGCTCCCAGTATATGCCTATTCCCAGTGCCCAATCCCTCCTGTGAGCCCTTTGCCACTGAAGACTGGCACTCTGTGCTGTATTACATATCATAATAATAATAATAATAATAATAAAAAGTATTTAAAAATAAAAGGGAATATAGAGTAGTTATTCTTTAAAAGGAGATCATAAAGTTTTTATTACAAGAAAGGGAGCACAGTAATAATTTCTTGTTTTAACAAAAGCACATTTATTATTATAAGGAAGAGGCACATATATGAATTAGTATAAGAGAGGAGGCACATACATATATTAATATAGTAATGGGGCATACATTAGTTTATTAAACTATAGGGTCACCCTTGTACCTGCCAGTCAGGGAAACCAGGAGTGGGACTAGAGGGTCTATGTACTAAAGGCCTAATTCAGCATGTACCGTAGATGTCTGAAAAATCACATATCTACAATCCATTACACTAACATGCAGGGGGACACCCAGTACAGGGCAATTCTCCACTGCATGCCGGGTCATGCCCCCCATCCCCCAGCACATATGCCAAGCCATTTCCTGGCGGCGATGCTCATGCATGTTCAGGGAAGCCCTCTGCCTACCCAGCCTAGCTGTGAGGCAGACAGCTATCCGCCATGTTTCTGGTCGCAGTGCCTGCGTTGTCCGGACCGCGGCCCTCTAACACTTCTGCGATGCCATCGCATCTCACAGTGTGTGCACACGCAGTAAGATTTCTGCGCATGCGCACACTTCAAAAGGCCCCAGCATGTAAACGCAATCATACCTGCATTCCATGCTGAATCGGACCCTATGCCTTAGATAGAGAGATAAACTGGACAGAGATAATGTTCCAGCTAATCAGCTCCTAACAGACATGTTACAGGCTGTGTTTGAAAAATGACAGTTACCAGATGGTTGGTTGGTACTTTATTTATTGGACCCAGACATACCTGAATTTGCTGGAACTAATATATGCGCCCCCAGCCCACCACCTCCTTCCCCCCATAGGACCAGAACCATTGATCATTGAGAGGATGTGCAGGACGGGGTTCTATTTCCTTATTTTCATTTTTACTGGATGACAAGCAACATTGCAGCAATTTAAGTTATCACAACCGCCTCTATTTTGGGGGGATTTGAGGCAGGTGCTCCTTATGTTTGTTTGAGGAGTTATGAACGAAAATGATTTTACTGGAATAAATGCAGCGACTTCAACAATTGGCCAAAAAGTAACAATTTCTCTCTCATACTAGCTCAGTTATACAGTGCTGTATAGAATACATGATCATTTTTAGATATGTAGATTTCATTAGTGAGCTGCATTAACCATTACTTATAATGGGTTACTTTTGCTGTATAATTCTGTGATGTCATGTCATGGCCTTGTGATGTCACAAAGGAGTCTTTGCTCTCCTAGATGCTAGCTGAGGATACTGTGACTGCATGCACACTCCTAGCTAAGCATCGAGACAGTTGTCAGCGAGACAGTGACTTCTTGGAAAGTGCATACTTTTGAATTTCTGAGACCATCGCCGTAAGTAACTGTAAGTACACAATCTTCACATTCTGGTGCTACTTATCTTTATTCTGATTGGCTGCGCTGTCACCATGGGGGTCATTCTGAGTTGTTCGCTCGGTAAATTTTTTCACATCGCAGCGATTTTCCGCTTAGTGCGCATGCGCAATGTCCGCAGTGCGACTGCGCCAAGTAAATTTGCTGTGCAGTTAGGTTTTTTACTCACGGTTTTTTCTTCGTTCTGGTGATCGTAATGTGATTGACAGGAAGTGGGTGTTTCTGGGCGGAAACTGGCCGTTTTATGGGTGTGTGCGAAAAAACGCTACCGTTTCTGGGAAAAACGCGGGAGTGGCTGGAGAAACGGAGGAGTGTCTGGGCGAACGCTGGGTGTGTTTATGACGTCAAACCAGGAACGACAAGCACTGAACTGATCGCAGATGCCGAGTAAGTCTGGAGCTACTCAGAAACTGCACAGAGATGTCTTTTCGCTATATTGCGAATCTTTCGTTCGCAATTTTAAGAAGCTAAGATTCACTCCCAGTAGGCGGCGGCTTAGCGTGTGTAAAGCTGCTAAAAGCAGCTTGCGAGCGAACAACTCGGAATGAGGGCCAATATCTTTATATCATGCCAAATGTAATAGCCTCCGTCCTGCAGAAAGAGACAAATGTTTCATGATTCAGCTTAAAAATGTAAAGTAGCAATTATTTTAGAGGCAAAACCAACTTTGTTAAATTAAATTGTCACTTTAAACCTTCTGACTAAATGTTTAAAATATCTGCACTTTCGGAACCTCACGGGCTATTATATCTGGCCCATCATCAGGTAAACCTGCTTATTTTCATAGTTCCGGAATAAGATACAAAAAAACTCTATGAATAAAATTTTATATATATATATATATATATATATATATTCATTCTTAAATACAGTGAAATGTCAATTTAAGATTCTCCAATTTTACACTGTCTTGAAATCTCTTTTTATGGACCCTCATTTATATAAATCTGTGATCCCCGGGAAGCTGATTTGTCTGTGTCCTGACAGCAAATGAAAGCTCCGCCTACTGCGCTCTCTCCCATACAGATAAACAGATGCCAC
Organism: Pseudophryne corroboree; assembly: GCF_028390025.1. Taxonomy (NCBI): domain Eukaryota; kingdom Metazoa; phylum Chordata; class Amphibia; order Anura; family Myobatrachidae; genus Pseudophryne; species Pseudophryne corroboree. The sequence goes on from NC_086448.1 coordinate 718,741,439, forward strand.
ATACAGAGCAGTTGAAATAATGGGGGGGCCAAAATTGGACTTTACCTGAAACCCTAGAACCAGAACTGAGTTATGTGAGGTCTTTATTTCAGCCATGTAATACATAAGAATATAGTCATTGACATAAATGCTGCCACATATTATCTATATGATAATGGGGCAGATGTGATACTGGCAGGGATTCAAGTGAAGAAATCCAGGGCCCCAACCACAAAATTGCATATAGAAAATGCATTGGTCTGTTTGTGTGTCTGTTGGTCCGCTCTGTCTGTGAGGTCATGCTGTGATGTCATAATGGTAACAACTGCCTATACCAGGACTTTGCTGTTGATCCCCTGTCTCCAGAGCCGGCCTTAGGCATAAGCAAACTAGGCAAATGCCTAGGGCATTTGGTATGCGTAGGGGCACCAGCAGCTTCTGCTGATTAAAATTATATGCGGCATGCCTATATTCTGTATGTGACTGCGGCTGTATCTGCATACGAAATGCTATATTGCAGTGTATTCCTGGAAATCATTGTAATGTAGCATTTCGTATGCAGATACAGCCACTGTCGCACACAGAATATAGGCATGCTGCATATCATTTTAATCAGCAGAAGCTGCTTGTGCATCCTAGCCACATAGTAATGCAAATAAAATGCATTTTCATAAACAAAAGATGCCCGACTTTAGCAGTGCTGCCAGCTGACTCATGCCAGGCATCTCCTACAGAACTAGCGGCGGTGCTAGGGGGCACCAGCCAAAATCTTGCCTAGGGCATCATATTGGTTAAGGCCGGCTCTGCCTGTCTCATAGTCCTGCAGAGCCCTGGCAAACACACAGCTCACCAGCAGTAGGCGATATCACCGGAAAAGCTATTCACATAAGGTTAGTGACTGGCCAAATATAAGGCTGCTCATTAGGTAGATCATCCTAGGTGCGTTGGCCTCATCATTTTTTCAATTGACTTTGCCTGAGGCCGAGTAACTCTAGGCTTATAGAAAATGGAAGGGAAGGACAATCTTTTCCTCACTATTTCAATTCAGAGAGGCAGAAGACAATGGTCAGCGCTTGTCCTTACCCCTGCAGGTCTGCGTGACTATAGCAAGGTGACCGCATGGGGCAATACTTTATATTTTGGTCAAAATATTTAAGGTTGCAACCTGATGTCCAGGCCCCGCAATTCATGTGGTGTGAACTATTTGGCCTGTTAGAGGCACATCGTTCTTTACACTAGTTCGTGTCTGGTTGCCGTGTAGGTTAGCAAATCACTGCTCAATACAGGGAACGGTTTCTATACCTCCCATGTATGCAAATTGGGATGGAGAGTTAACCCTAGTGGTTTAAATTCATAGATTTCCTTTGAAGTTTGTCCTTTAGGAAACCGCTCACTTTATACACCACACATTGGGCTTAATTCAGATGCAGCTGCAAAATGCTATTGGGCCTTATTTAGAGGTGGAGGCTAGGCTGATTTCGGCCATGGGCGCATGCGCTGCATTCCAGGAAGGATGCAAATGCAATTTGATTGACAGGCAATAGGTGTTCGGGAGCAGCAATGCGGCATTGGGGGGAGTGGAGCAGGAAACACAGGCATCCTCTATTTGAGCTGCTGTGATGCGATCTCAATGTAAATGCGATCAGCTCTCTGAGTTCCTAAAGCCTCTACCTACTTGGTTTATTATCCCACTTGAAGAAGCAATTGCGACACAAGTTAGTTTTATCAGACATATGTTTGTCCTGAGCTGTGCTTAACTACCTGTATTTCTGCAACTTGAATAAGGAGATCTATAGCTAGCGATTAACATACCGGCTGTCGAAATCCCAGCGGTCAGGATACAGACGCCGGAATCCCGACAGCCGGGGAAATGCCTGTGAACAGAATCCTGACACAAACCCAGTATTGATGGGCCATACCACCACCCAAAGGAGAATAAAATAGTGTGGTGAGCTTAGCTCGCCACCGGGCTCGAAGTGCGGCGAGCGTAGCGACCTAGCGAAGGGACCCGCAGCGCTCGCTGCCGGGATTATGGTGTCGGTCTCCTGGTCGGCAGGATCCCATACCGAATACATCTAAACATTTTAATCTATGGAGGCATAAAACATGATCTTTTGGCTTTCTGTGAGACCCCTTTAGTGGTGTCACATAGTGATGAGCGGGTTCGGTTCCTCGGAATCCGAACCCCCCCGAACTTCAGCCTTTTTACACGGATCTGAGGCAGACTCGGATCTTCCCGCCTTGCTCGGCTAACCCGAGCGCGCCCGAACGTCATCATCCCGCTGTCGGATTCTCGCGAGGCTCGGATTCTATCGCAAGACTCGGATTCTATATAAGGAGCCGCGCGTCGCCGCCATTTTCACACGTGCATTGAGATTCATAGGGAGAGGACGTGGCTGGCGTCCTCTCCATTTAGATTAGAAGAGAGAGAGTGAGAGTGAGACACTTGATTTACTGGAGCTTAGGAGTACTCAGAGAGTGCAGAGTTTACTAGTGACTGACCAGTGACCACCAGTGCAGTTTTATTATATTATTATTTAATATAATCCGTTCTCTGCCTGAAAAAAATCGATACACAGTGACACAGTAACAGTATACCATATCTGTGCTCAGCCTCAGTGTGCTGCATCATCTATGTATATCTGACTGTGCTGAGTGCTCAGTGCTCACACAGCTTAATTGTGGGGGAATATCCAAATAAACAAAAAGGAGAGGTATAACTTGCGCCTATGGAGCTGCTTGGTCCTAAAACTCTGGGAAACACCACATCCAGTTATATATTTACAATTACAAATTGAGAATAGTCCTCAAGCGCTACCAACAAACAAACAACCACATTAAAGAAATTGTATATATATATATATGTGTGAATCTTTTTCAGTCCTCAGGATATTAGGTATAGTCCGCCTTGCGGTTCGCACCTCTGGACTGACCTCCTCACAGTGGGGGATGTTCCTTAAAAGGTTTCTTTCTCCACACTTCTTAACACATCAAGCTTCCTGGGTCTCACCCCTTTTTTTTCATAAAGAGACGCTCACCTTATGTATACGCCCTATGTGCCTTGAAAGGTTTCTTTTACTTCACTTCCTTTTTCACACCACCCTCCTTATATATATCACATCAGAGGCTGCTCCTGTCCCATATATAATATGCTCACCTTCAGGCAAAGCCCTATGTGCCTTGAACAGTTTCTTTTCCTCCGTCTGTCCTCTGTGGTTTTCTTTCCACACCTCAAAGAACCCGTATGCAGTATATCCAATTGGTAAAAGAAGTTCAGAGTCCAGAGTTGCATAAAAATTATTCGAAAAATTTATTTTTAACAAAACATTCCATAAAACATTAAAAAGTTACCCCAAAAAATTAGTGGCCACAGGGTAATCCCACAATATGCCTCTCGGAACCCGTCAGGGAGTAATATCTTACCCTGAAAAAAACGAATTTTGTGGATTCCTCCTGAGAGGTAAAAAACCTCATATATAAGAAAAAAGTGGGAAACCTTACCACTTGGGGTTAAAAAGATTGTGCCAATCTTTTTAACCCCAAGTGGTAAGGTTTCCCACTTTTTTCTTATATATGAGTTTTTTTACCTCTCAGGAGGAATCCACAAAATTCGTTTTTTTCAGGGTAAGATATTACTCCCTGACGGGTTCCGAGAGGCATATTGTGGGATTACCCTGTGGCCACTAATTTTTTGGGGTAACTTTTTAATGTTTTATGGAATGTTTTGTTAAAAATAAATTTTTCGAATAATTTTTATGCAACTCTGGACTCTGAACTTCTTTTACCAATTGGATATACTGCATACGGGTTCTTTGAGGTGTGGAAAGAAAACCACAGAGGACAGACGGAGGAAAAGAAACTGTTCAAGGCACATAGGGCTTTGCCTGAAGGTGAGCATATTATATATGGGACAGGAGCAGCCTCTGATGTGATATATATAAGGAGGGTGGTGTGAAAAAGGAAGTGAAGTAAAAGAAACCTTTCAAGGCACATAGGGCGTATACATAAGGTGAGCGTCTCTTTATGAAAAAAAAAGGGGTGAGACCCAGGAAGCTTGATGTGTTAAGAAGTGTGGAGAAAGAAACCTTTTAAGGAACATCCCCCACTGTGAGGAGGTCAGTCCAGAGGTGCGAACCGCAAGGCGGACTATACCTAATATCCTGAGGACTGAAAAAGATTCACACATATATATATATATATACAATTTCTTTAATGTGGTTGTTTGTTTGTTGGTAGCGCTTGAGGACTATTCTCAATTTGTAATTGTAATTGTGGGGGAGACTGGGGAGCAGTAGCAGGAGTACATATTATTTAACAGTGCACACTTTTGCTGCCAGAGTGCCACTGCCAGTGTGACTGACCAGTGACCACTGTCTGACCACCAGTATATTGTGATTGTCTGCCTGAAAAAGTTAAACACTCGTCGTGTGGTGTTTTTATTCTATAAACGCATTCTGCTGACAGTGTCCAGCAGGTCCGTCATTAATTATATAATATATACCTGTCCGGCTGCAGTAGTGATATATATATATATATTTTTTATATCATTATCATCCAGTCTATATTAGCAGCAGACGCAGTACGGTAGTCCACGGCTGTAGCTACCTCTGTGTCGGCAGTCGCTCGTCCATCCATAATTGTATACCACCTACCTGTGGTGTTTTTTTTTTTTCTATCTTCTTGATACTAGTAGCTTACTTTAGGGGTCTGCAGTGCTGACAGTGTCCAGCAGGTCCGTCATTATAATATATACCTGTCCGGCTGCAGTAGTGATATATATATATATTTTTTATATCATTATCATCCAGTCTATATTAGCAGCAGACGCAGTACGGTAGTCCACGGCTGTAGCTACCTCTGTGTCGGCAGTCGCTCGTCCATCCATAATTGTATACCACCTACCTGTGGTGTTTTTTTTTTTCTATCTTCTTGATACTACTAGTAGCTTACTTTAGGAGTCTGCAGTGCTGCTGACAGTGTCCAGCAGGTCCGTCATTATATAATATATACCTGTCCGGCTGCAGTAGTGATATATATATATTTTTTATATCATTATCATCCAGTCTATATTAGCAGCAGACGCAGTACGGTAGTCCACGGCTGTAGCTACCTCTGTGTCGGCAGTCGCTCGTCCATCCATAATTGTATACCACCTACCTGTGGTGTTTTTTTTTTTTCTATCTTCTTGATACTACTAGTAGCTTACTTTAGGAGTCTGCAGTGCTGCTGACAGTGTCCAGCAGGTCCGTCATTATATAATATATACCTGTTTGGGGAGTGTTTTTTGGAAGGGCCATCCTGCGTGACACTGCAGTGCCACTCCTAGATGGGCCAGGTGTTTGTGTCGGCCACTTGGGTCGCTGAGCTTAGTCATCCAGCGACCTCGGTGCAAATTTTAGGACTAAAAATAATATTGTGAGGTGTGAGGTGTTCAGAATAGACTGAAAATGAGTGGAAATAATGGTTATTGAGGTTAATAATACTTTGGGATCAAAATGACCCCCAAATTCTATGATTTAAGCTGTTTTTTAGGGTTTTTTGAAGAAAAAAAAACCGAATCCAAAACACACCCGAATCCGACAAAAAAAATTCGGTGAGGTTTTGCCAAAACGCGTTCGAACCCAAAACACGGCCGCGGAACCGAACCCAAAACCAAAACACAAAACCCGAAAAATTTCCGGTGCTCATCACTAGTGTCACATATAAATAAATTTAATACAGTTCATCAACAAATATTACTATGACTTATGCTTATTGTGTTATATACTATAAATACATAAATAGCCATCTATATTTATTTTGCATTAGTGGCAGTGGACCCTGAAGGAGGCTTTAGCAGGCAGTGCGTGAGTAATACAGATATACAGGATCTTGTGTTGCAGACAGGAGACATCCGGCCACTGGAAGAAAAGGGATACACTGACCGTTGGAAAGAAGTCATCAGAGAGAGAGCCGAAGATGGATTAACATCCACTGCACACACAGTGCTACTTTAGGAATGGATTTTGTGGAGCCTGGGTGGGTGCTTAGGTAACCTTGCGGTAAATCTGGGTGAGAGGCGGCGGGGACAGGTGGGGTGGCTTGGCAGGGTAAGAGGCGGTGAGGACAAGTGGGGTGGCTGGGCAGGGTTTGAGGCGGCGAGGCCAGGGAGAGTTGCTGGGCAGTGTGAGAGGCGGCGGGGCCAGGTGGGGTTGCTGGGCACGGTTTGAGGAGGCGAGGCCAGGTGGGGTTGCTGGGCGAGGTGGCGAGGCCAGGTGGGGTGAGAGGCAGTGGGGACATGGGTGGCTGGGCAGGGTTTAAGGCGGCAAGGATAGGTGGGGTGGTTGGGCAGGATAAGAGGTGGCAGGGACAGGTGGGGTGGCTGGGCAGGGTTTGAGGCGGTGGGTACAGGTGTGGTGGCTGTGCAGGGTGAGAGGCGGCGGGGACAGGTTGGGTGGCTGAGCAGGGTAAGAGGCAGTGGGGACAAGTCTGGTGGCTGGGCAGGGTTTGAGGCGGCGAGGCCAGGTGGGGTTACTTGGCAGGTTGAGAGGGGGCGGGGCCAGGTGGGGTGGCTGGGCAGGGTTTGAGGCGTCGGGGACAGTGGTGGCTGGGTAGGGTTACTGGACAGGGTGAGAGGCGGTGGGGACAGGTGGGGTGGCTGTGCCAGGGTGAGGCGGCAGGGACAGGTTGGGTGGCTGGACAGGGTTTGGGGCGGCGGGTACAGGTGGGGTGGCTGAGCAGGGTAAGAGGCGGTGGGGACAAGTGGGGTGGCTGGGCAGGGTGAGAAGCGGCGGGGACAGGTGGGGTTGCTGGGCAGGGTTTGAGGCATCGGGGACAGGAGTGACTGGGCAGGGTTTGAGGCGGCGGGAACAGGTGGGGTTGCTGGGCAGGGTGAGAGGCGGCGGGAACAGGTGGGGTGGCTGAGCAGGGTGAGAGGCAACGGGGATAGGAGGGGGTTGATGGGCAGGGCGAGAGGCAGTGGGGACATGAGCGGATGGGCAGGGTTCAAGGCGGCGGGGACAGGGGTGGCTGGGCAGGGTTTGAGGTGGCAGGGACAGGTGGGGTTGCAGGGCAGGGAGAGAGGCGGCGGGGACAGGTGGGGTGGCTGCGCAGTGTTTGAGGCAGCGAGGCCAGGTGGGTTTGCTGGGCACGGTGAGAGGTGGTGGAGCCATGGGTGGCTGTGCAGGGTTTGAGTCAACGGGGAGAGTGGTTGGACAGGGTAAGAGGCTGCAGGGACAGGTGTGGTGGCTGGGCAGGGTGAGAGGCGGCGGTGACAGGTGGGGTGGCTGAATAGGTTAAGAGGTGGTGGGGACAGGTGGGGTGGCTGGGCAGGATTTGAGGCGGCGAGGACAAGTGGGGTGGCTGGGCAGGGTTTGAGGCGGCGGGTCCAGGTGGGGTGGCTGGGCAGGGTTTGAGGCGACAAGGCCAGGTGGTGTTGCTGGGCAAGATAAGAGGCGGCGAGGCCAGGTGGGGTGGCTGGGCAGGGTATGAGGCAGCAGAGACAGGTGAATCACGTCATATTGGCATAATGATGAAAAGTGCCAATACCTACCGCCCATCAATGACATCCTGCAGTAACTTCATCCACCAAGCCAGGCTTTAAAAGTAAGTGTTTATGTGTATTTGACCTATGTATGTTTGCCTGTTTATGTATGTATCTATGGTATGTGTTCTTTGTGTGAGTGTATATATGTATGATTATGTGTTCTATGTGTGTGGATACAGTATCTGTGTTCTATGGCTGGTGATTCAGATCTGATCGCTAGGCTGCTAAAACTGTAGCCCTGCGATCAGATAGTCACCGCCCAAGGGGAGTGTATATTCGCAGCGCAAGTGTGTGATCGCATGTGTACTTCGAGCTGCTAAAAAAAACCTCAGTCAGCGGACAGCTGCAATTCCATTCACACCTCACTCACCGGTAGCTGGTTTTCTCATGTGTGTGCAGTCCCTGCGCAGCTCAGGACTTACTCCTACAGGGCGATCAGAACGGGCTGATCGGGGCCGGAGCTGACATCACACACCCTCCCTGAAAACACTTGGGCATGCCTGCATTTTCCCTGACACTCCCTGAAAACGGTCAGTTACCACCCACAAATGGCTTCCTCCTGTCAATCAGCATGTGAATGGCTGTGCGATTAGAATTTCACACCAGCCTGTCGCTGACCGGCGATGTCTGTTGTTGTTGGCCGACGTGCATGCTCATCGCGGTGCATACGCATGCGCAGTTAATGCCTGATCGCCTGCTATGTGAAAACGTGTGTGTATGAGTTGTATCATATTTCCAGTCTCAAAATCCATATCCATGTCCAGCCCTGTGTGTTTCAGCCTTACAGGTGTTTTTAAAAACACTGTCAGCTTTTGCTCCACCTTCCTTACGGCAGACCCCGAATGGCAACATATGTTCACATTGGAAGATAACTGTATTAGAGGAACAGTAACTATCGGCTAGACTAGACATGCTTCCTTAATCAGAGCGGCTGTTTTTGAATAGCACACAGCACAGCCTCATGCAACAGGTAACAATATGTCCCGCAGAATGTTCCTGAGATGAGGCCAATGCCATGGGCCTAAGGATGCAGCTGCACATACACAAGCATGCCAGAAAATAACACTAAAACTTCACCTTAGCTCAGACACTACTTGCATTATTAATCAGAATCACACATTGCATTTTTCGTCACCTTGTAAAGAAGATGGTGTCATATGTAGTACCTAGGAGTATATCGGAGTGGGCATGATTAAAATTTGATATATTGATGTACCAAAGTATATTTTGTGGAATAAGTACACTGCTCAAAAAAATAAAGGGAACACTTAAACAACACAATGTAACTCCAAGTCAATCACACTTCTGTGAAATCAAACAGCCCACTAAGGAAGCAACACTGATTGACAATCAATTTCACATGCTGTTGTGCAAATGGAATAGACAGACATCAGGTGGAAATTATAGGCAATTAGCAAGACACCCCCAATAAAGGAGTTGTTCTGCAGGTGGTGACCACAGACCACTTCTCAGCTCCTATGCTTTCTGGCTGATGTTTTGGTCACTTTTGAAAGCTGAGACGGAGTCTACAACCCACACAAGTGGCTCAGGTAGTGCAGCTCATCCAGGATGGCACATCAATGCGAGCTGTGGCAAGAAGGTTTGCTGTGTCTGTCAGCGTAGTGTCCAGAACATGGAGGCGCTACCAGGAGACAGGCCAGTACATCAGGAGACGTGGAGGAGGCCGTAGGAGGGCAACAACCCAGCAGCAGGACCGCTACCTCCGCCTTTGTGCAAGGAGGAACAGGAGGAGCACTGCCAGAGACCTGCAAAATGACCTCCAGCAAGCCACAAATGTACATGTGTCTACTCAAACGATCAGAAACAGACTCCATGAGATTGGTATGAGGGCCCGACGTCCACAGGTGGGGGTTGTGCTTACAGCCCAACACCGTGCAGGACATTTGGCATTTGCCAGAGAACGCCAAGATTGGCAAATTCGCCACTGGCGCCCTGTGCTCTTCACAGATGAAAGCAGGGTCTCACTGAGCACATGTGACAGACGAGACAGAGTCTGGAGACGCCAAGGAGAACGTTCTGCTGCCTGCAACATCCTCCAGCATGACCGGTTTGGCAGTGGGTCAGTAATGGTGTGGGGTGGCATTTCTTTGGGGGGCCGCACAGCCCTCCATGTCCTCGCCAGAGGTAGCCTGACTGCCATTAGGTACCGAGATGAGATAAGATGAGATCCCCAGACCCCTTGTGAGACCATATGCTGGTGCTCCTAATGCAAGACAATGCTAGACATCATGTGGCTGGAGTGTGTCAGCAGTTCCTGCAAGACGAAGGCATTGATGCTATGGACTGGCCCGCCTGTTCCCCAGACCTGAATCCAACTGAGCACATCTGGGACATCATGTCTCGCTTCATCCACCACAGACTGTCCAGGAGTTGGCGGATGCTTTAGTCCAGGTCTGGGAGGAGATCCCTCAGGAAACAATCCGCCACCTCATCAGGAGCATGCCCAAGCATTGTAGGGAGGTCATATAGGCACATGGAGGCCACACACACTACTGAGCCTCATTTTGACTTGTTTTAAGGACATTATATCAAAGTTGGATCAGCCTGTAGTGTGTTTTTCCACTTTAATTGTGAGTGTGACTCCAAATCCAGACCTCCATGGGTTAATAAATTTGATTTCCATTGATAATTTTTGTGTGATTTTGTTGTCAGCACATTCAACTATGTAAAGAACAAAGTATTTAATAAGAATATTTAATTCATTCAGATCTAGGATGTGTTATTTTAGTGTTCCCTTTATTTTTTTGAGCAGTGTATTTAGGCATGGGCCCTCATTCCTAGTTGTTCGCTCGCCTCTTTTCGCAGCAGTACACATGCTAAGCCGCCGCCCTCTGGGAGTGTATCTTAGCTTAGCAGAATTGCGAACGAAGTATTCGCAATATTGCGAAAAGATTTTTCTGTGCAGTTTCTGAGTAGCTCGAGACTTACTCTTCCAGTGCGATCAGTTCAGTGCTTGTCGTTCCTGGTTTGACGTCACAAACACACCCAGCGTTCGCCCAGACCCTCCCCCGTTTCTTCAGCCACTCCCGCGTTTTTCCCAGAAACGGCAGCGTTTTTTCACACACTCCCATAAAACGGCCAGTTTCCGCCCAGAAACACCCACTTCCTGTCAATCACACTCCAATCACCAAAACGAAGAAAAAACCTCGTAATGCCGTGAGTAAAATACCAATCTTCATAGCAAATTTACTTGGCGCAGTCGCAGTGTGAACATTGCGCATGCGCAGTTTGCGGATAATCGCTGTGATGCGATGAAAAAGAACGAGCGAACAACTCGGAATGAGGGCCATGGTATTTATATATTGGGGCAGTACGGATGGTGTAATGGTTAGCATTACTGCCTCACAGTACTGAGGTCATGGGTTCGATTCCCATCATGGCCCTAACTGTGCAGCGTTTGTATATTCTCCCCGTACTTGCGTGGGTTTCCTCCGGGTTCTCTGGTTTCCTCCCACATTCCAAAAATATACTGGCAGGTTAATTGGTCCCAACAAAATTAACCCTAGCGTGAATGTGTCTGCGTGTACATGTGGTAGGGAACATAGATTGTAAGCTCCACTGTGGCAGGGACCGATGTGAATGGGCAAATATTCTCTGTAGAGCGCTGTGGAATATGTGTGCGCTATATAAATAACTGGTAATAATAATAATAGTAGCTGACAACTTGTTGAAACCTAATTACACTGCTGGGACACAGCTTGCCAAGCAGATCAGAGTTTGCTTGGGGAATGCATTTAAGTGCCCTTGGGGGAATCTCTCTCAGTGTGAATTGCTCTTGCTGGGACCCTGTTGTAAAAACCAACACAAGCTAAATTATAAAATCATGCCCAGAGCTTCAAACAATTAAAAGATAAGACCATCTGCCCCTTTTGAGGGACGTACACACGGAGAGAGATGTGTGCTGAGCGATCTAGCACAGAACGCTCCGCACACATCTCTCCCCCCGCTCAGCACACAGCGCGATGTGTGCTGAGCGAGGGGAGTGGACGGGAGGGCTGCTCATTTCACCCAGCGGTGAAATTATGAAGTGAGCGATATGCTAGATTGTGCCTTCATGCAGGCCAATCTAGTACCAGCGATAGCGCCGCACGGGGCTGTGCATCACTATCACTGTGGGGCATACATACGGAGAGATCCGTGCTTGATTTTTAAGTCATCTAGTCAGATTGCTTAGAATTTAAGCACGGATCTCTCCGTGTGTACCCCCCTACAGTATTGCTAAGAGATCCCCAGTGTAAGCTGAGATTTACTACACTTTGGCTGTAGGAGGGTTAAACTGCTCCCAAGGGAGGGTGGGGGGCTTGAGGGGGCCTGCAGTTGGTTTTAAATATGAGAAACTCTGGCTGCAAATGGTTCATTTATTGGGGTGTAGTATGTTATGCCGGCAGTCGGGCTCCCGGCGGCCAGCATACTGGCGCCGGAATCCAGACCGCCGGCACACCAACAGCTGGGCGAGTGCAAATGAGCCCCTTGCGGGCTCGCTCCGCTCACCATGCTGCGTGCCCGGTGGCGCGCCACGATATCTACTCTCCCTCCAGGGGGGTTGTTGAACCCCAAGAGTGAGAAAAGCTGTCGGTATGCCAGCGGTCGGGATTCCGGCGCCGGGATGCTGGTCATCGGGAGCCCGGCTGCTGGCAAACTGAAGACCACCCCATTTATTGTGAGGTGGTTCCAGTGAGAGACTGGTTCCTATAATGTTGCTAACATATGCCGAAAGGCCTCACTCAACCAGCCACCCGTCCCGCATCCCACCCACTTCCTATGAATGAGCAGAATGGGGAGAGTAATAACGAGAGCTGATTTTTAATGAGAGGGCAGGAATGGGTCAGATTTGCTGCTTCACCTTAAACCCCTCTACCCCAACCTCTACCCCAACCACTACCTGAGCTGCCACCTGACCCCAGCACTGTCCCAACTGCTGCATGCCCTCATCCCCTATTGTCGAAGTCAAAAATATTACATAGAGAGAACATACAGACTCCACACATTATGAGTCGCTAAGCTTGCAAATACGTGCAGCGAGCACAGCAATATATGGTAACATAGTCATTTACACAGACATGCCACAGAGATAGATTCAACACATATTTCATACAGCACATAATTTGAACATATCAAGCGCCAGACATCATAATGATTTAAAATTATATAATGGAGTAACGTCATGTATGTGTATTATTGGAGCAGAGCAAGATAGACATGTCGTGTTTGGTATTACAGTAACCAGATTAATGTGTAGATTCATTTGATACTTGTTATTAAGTTGTAGGACATTGCTATGAGTAGTTATGATTAAATGTATGAAAGCTAAAGTTACTCTTATTAGAACAATGGACATTCCACGCATGTGGTGGACAGGAAACTCAGGCCAGCCCTTTTGATGTCTTCAAGGCTGAACCTGGTTTGCATATGAATTGACCAGTGACTCATCATGAATGAGAAAGTTCCCTCCCCTGGACTAGATGTGTGCACTCCCCCAAACTACATAGTGTATTGCTGATCAGACACACAGGAGTTGCTGTTTTGTCCCAGACGATACTGGAGATGCTGCCAGTCCGGTGCCTACATGATTTTACAGAGAGAGAGAGAGAGAGAGAGAGAGTGATATGGAGGGAAGACTTTGTATGAGAAAGATATGGCGATGTATTTGCTGGCCTGTAACTGTATGTATTCGATTTAGTTTGTATTAACTGCTTATTGTATAAATTGTAACCATGTAACTATATATATACTGTACATTGTGATATATTGAATACATATCCTTTTAATAACAAATATATATACATCAATGAGCTTTGGAACTCAGATAATGTGTGGGTGTATTGTTTTCTCTTAAGGGATGTAGTGTTTTGCGACGTACAGTACACTTTTATCATATATGGTACTAAGATGCGCCTGGCATCCGCAGTATAAATTAGAGCGGGCATTTTAAATATTTGTTAGAAAGCAATTTGGTATTTACACTATAATATGTGATAGGACCCAGAAACAGTGGCGTATGATCCTTTTTTGTTCTTTAAAGTGGGAGGTCCCCGGGACCCACCCTTTTTTTCACGCGATCACAATTTGACATTAGGGACAAACCTCATAATCAAAAGAAATGCATTTTCCTAACATTAGCCCTGGTTGTTTGGAAAAGTCCCAAGAGTCTTGGATGGGAAAGCAGACTGCAATGCTGCTTGTGATTTCAACAGCACAGCAGGATTTCTGGGGGAAAACAAGGAGAGTGAAAGGCTGAGACAAATGGCAGCCTATTGTATCTGACACAAAACCAATTACAGTGTCACACAAGTAGAAGAGTCCATACCATATACAGTATATACTGTACATAATGGGCCTGATTCAGAGTTATACACTATTGCAAAGACTTAAGTAAGCAGCTGTGAAATACCTTCCGGTTACTCAGAATGGCCATCTCTGACCCGCAGCCAAGGTCAGTAAATCTGCATCGCCAGACGCAGATACTGACCTCACCACTCTTATAAAACGGAGGCGACGCACCTCCATTTTGTGTAACAGAGACAGTCGCCACCCCTTCCCTATCCCTAAACGGGTGTGGTTCATCAAATCGACAGTATCTAGGTCGACAATGTTTAGGTCGACCACTATATGTCGACAGTCACTAGGTCGACATGGATGGAAGGTCGACAGGGTTTCTAGGTCGACATGTGCTAGGTCGACAGGTCTAAAGGTCGACATGAGGATTTATTTATTTTTGGTGTCGTTTTCTTCGTAGAGTGACCGGGATCCCAAATTAGTGCACCGCGTCCCCTCGCATGGCTCGCTTTGCTCGCCATGCTTCGGGCATGGTGCCTTCGCTCCCCTACCACTTCGCTCGGCACAGATTACCGTTCCAATCGTAGTCCACGTGGATCGTTAAGTATGAAAAAATTCAAAAAAAGAAAAAATGTGAAAAACTCATGTCGACCTTTAGACCTGTCGACCTAGCACATGTCGACCTAGAAACCCTGTCGACCTTCCATCCATGTCGCCCTAGTGACTGTCGACCTATAGTGGTCGACCTAAACATTGTCGACCTAGATACTGTCGATCTTCAGACCGGATCCCCCCTAAACACCCGCAGCTTGTCAATCAGGCTGGGGCTTAGGGGGCACTGCCTGTGAAAATGCAGGACTCATTCTGCACATACACAGAACGGGTACTGCACATCTTACTTACACAGAACGGGTACTGCACATCTTACTTACACAGAACGGGTACTGCACATCTTACTTACACAGAACGGGTACTGCACATCTTACTTAGGCCCATTGTTTAAGTATCAGTATACACCAGGAAGATATTATCACACCTATACAGGTCAAGAACTACAGTCTAGCCTGGGAATTATCAGTAATTAATAATCATAATTTACCTGTCCTGGTACTCCTACTGCTTTGGTTGCTCATTGCTCATTGCTAAGAGTAGAAGTTTGGAGTCAAGGTGGCCCTGACTGTTGAACTCCCATTTTGTGTCATGGAGAAGGCCCACCTGGAAAAAGATACTGTAGAGTCGTGATAATATGCTCCTGATAAACAATGATACTTAGAAAATAGACTATACATGCATCTATCTATCTGAATGCAGCAAAAGGGACCTCCACAAATAACCTATTGGTGATCAGCAATGTATAACACCTGTGAATAATGGGTGTCTAATCAATAAAGCCATTGATCAACACATATAATATTACATATCAGGCAATCTCACTCAGCCCACTTATTTATAACATTCATTATAAAATAAATGTGTACCTTATTGGAAGAACGCCTGCACACACAGCCAGATGTACCAGTATATCTGCACATATATTGGTTATCAGCTGTGCAGCAGAGCCAACGTGATATGTCTTTATATGACGTCGGTCACAGACATATCACTTCTATACACCAGCCGGCCCGCTTGCAATATACACTGCTCAAAAAAATAAAGGGAACACTTAAACAACACATCCTAGATCTGGATTAATGAAATATTCTTATTAAATACTTTGTTCTTTACATAGTTGAATGTGCTGACAACAAAATCACACAAAAATAAAGGGAACACTTAAACAACACAATGTAACTCCAAGTCAATCACACTTCTGTGAAATCAAACAGTCCACTAAGGAAGCAACACTGGTTGACAATCAATTTCACATGCTGTTGTGCAAATGGAAAAGACAACAGGTGGAAATTATAGGCAATTAGCAAGACACCCCCAATAAAGGAGTTGTTCTGCAGGTGGTGACCACAGACCACTTCTCAGCTCCTATGCTTTCTGGCTGATGTTTTGGTCACTTTTGAAAGCTGAGACGGAGTCTACAACCCACACAAGTGGCTCAGGTAGTGCAGCTCATCCAGGATGGCACATCAATGCGAGCTGTGGCAAGAAGGTTTGCTGTGTCTGTCAGCGTAGTGTCTAGAACATGAAGGCGCTACCAGGAGACAGGCCAGTACATCAGGAGACGTGGAGGAGGCCGTAGGAGGGCAACAACCCAGCAGCAGGACCACTACCTCCGCCTTTGTGCAAGGAGGAACAGGAGGAGCACTGCCAGAGCCCTGCAAAATGACCTCCAGCAAGCCACAGATGTGCATGTGTCTACTCAAACGATCAGAAACAGACTCCATGAGGGTGGTATGAGGGCCCGACGTCCACAGGTGGGGGTTGTGCTTACAGGCCAACACCGTGCAGGACGTTTGGCATTTGGCAACATCCTCCAGCATGACCGGTTTGGCAGTGGGTCAGTAATGGTGTGGGGTGGCATATCTTTGGGGGGCCGCACAGCCCTCCATGTGCTCGCCAGAGGTAGACTGACTGCCATTAGGTACCGAGATGAGATCCTCAGACCCCTTGTGAGACCATATGCTGGTGCGGTTGGCCCTGGGTTCCTCCTAATGCAAGACAATTCTAGACCTCATGTGGCTGGAGTGTGTCAGCAGTTCCTGCAAGACGAAGGCATTGATGCTATGGACTGGCCCGCCCGTTCCCCAGACCTGAATCCAATTGAGCACATCTGGGATATCATGTCTCGCTCCATCCACCAACACCACGTTGCACCACAGACTGTCCAGGAGTTGGCGGATGCTTTAGTCCAGGTCTGGGAGGAGATCCCTCAGGAGACCATCCGCCACCTCGTCAGGAGCATGCCCAGGCGTTGTAGGGAGGTCATACAGGCACATGGAGGCCACACACACTACTGAGCCTCATTTTGACTTGTTTTAATTACATTACATCAAAGTTGGATCAGCCTGTAGTGTGTTTTTCCACTTTAATTGTGAGTGTGACTCCAAATCCAGACCTCCATGGGTTTATAAATTTGATTTCCATTGATAATTTTTGTGTGATTTTGTTGTCAGCACATTCAACTATGTAAAGAACAAAGTATTTAATAAGAATATTTCATTCATTCAGATCTAGGATGTGTTATTTATGTTTAAGTGTTCCCTTTATTTTTTTGAGCAGTGTATATTCCGTTTGATCAAACAGCTGATCTATCGTCCAGTGTTCACCCAGCAATAGGAAGGCCTTACTTCTGTCTTCTCCATTAAACACTGTTATGGTGCCCATACACTTGTGAGATGTCTGGTACAATCCACCGATTTCGACCGCATCTGTGCGATAAATCGCAGGATTGTATGCACATCTTATGTACCATGCAGCATGATGCGCGGGCACACCGGTCGAATCTCACGTCTTATCGGATCGCACGTGCGATAGCATGCTGTTTTTGCCACATTCGATTTATCGCACTGTGACGTGCAATCTGTGAGGTATTTAGCTCACTTCTGGACACCCCATCCACCCTGGTCGCAAGTGGCATGCGATAAATCGCACATAATTGTATGCGCATCAAATGCACAAAAAAGCACTTTCGATGCAATTTTCTCGCAATGTGAGCTTCAAGGGGAATCGGGCCGATACTGCATCGCATGCAATCGCACAAGTGTATTGATAGCATAAAAACAGTAATATTCCCTCGTCTGCGCGTTCAGCTGTGCCCCCCCCCCCAACCACACACACACGCAGCCAAACACACACGCCTGCGGAGGCTGCTCCTCATCCCAGGGATGACTGGGACTCAAATGAGGCAGAGGGAGATAAGGTAGGGAGGTGAGGTGGACCAAGATGAAAGACAGGAAGACAGAGGGATAGTGAAGCAAGACAGGAAGATGGAGCGGGTGTGAGGAAAACAGAGAAGAGACAGAGGTGGGGTACAAAGCCCATGCAACACCGGGCATCATAACTAGCAACACAGCTAAAGACGGGTACAGAGCATAAACTACTAGTGTCTATCTATCATCTATCTATTTACCATCTATCTATCTGATATCTTATGTTTTCTCTCTGTCTTTTATATTATCTAGCTACAGTATCTATCTAATATCTTATTTTAACTACAGTATCTTATCTAATATATTTTTCCCACCTGGAAAAAGATACTGTAGTGGTGTGATAATATGTTCCCGATATACATTGATACTTAAAATAGACTATACATGCATCTATCTATCTGAATGCAGCAAAAGAGACCTTCACAAATAACCTATTTTGTATTCCAACAGAGGCTTACCCTATTAGTGAGCATAGAGTTTTTCCATTCCATATATCTATGTAGTGGTGTAATCCATGTACATATAAAAAAGATAAAATAAAGATCAAAATTAATACAATGGGGTATATTCAATTAGGGTCGGATCCATTCCGACATGCATTTGTCGGAATGGATCCGACAATCCCTATTCAATCCCATCTCAATTCGACTTTAAAAAAAGTCGAATTGAGATGAGACCTGTGAGCGGAGGAGAGGGGGGAGACCAGCGGGGATAGCCGTGGGCAGACGGAGGAGAGCAGCGCTACAGCAAAGCTGCAGAAGGATGTCTCACAGCCGCCAGACCTCACGGCAGTGTCCACCCGGCTCCGTCAAGCGTGACCTCACTTGCTGGAGCCGGGTGGACGCTGCAGTGAGCGGCACGGCTGTGACACATCCTCCTGCAGCGCTGTGCTCTAGCGCTGCTCTCCCCTGTCTGCCCGAGGCTCTCCCCCGTCCATTTAAATAAAGCCATGATTGCCAAATAAAATGCAGTGTATTAGTCTAAAAACCATTTCAGCTCAAAATCCACATTATGGCCTTTTGGTTTTAGTGTATGTAATTCGAAAATCCACCTCATTTAATTTTCAGGTAAAGTTTTTTCTACACTTTTATTTTTTTCAGTTCGCTTCACTTTGTTAAATCCCTAAAAAATATTTTATTTATTACATTTATCATGCTTCAAACAAATAAAATGTAATAAAGAAATAAAAAGTTTTTTAGGGATTCAACAAAATAAAGCGACCTGGAAAAATAAAAGTGTAGAAAATACTTTACCTAAAAATGAAATGAGATGACATACTTACATACATTGCATATGCTTTGCGGCTAAGCCTTCTAAGCACTGTGTCACTTTACAGATTTTTAGAGATGTGCACTTGAAATTTTTCGGGTTTTGTGTTTTGGTTTTGGGTTCGGTTCCGCGGCCGTGTTTTGGGTTCGACCGCGTTTTGGCAAAACCTCACCGAATTTTTTTTGTCGGATTCGGGTGTGTTTTGGATTCGGGTGTTTTTTTCAAAAAACCCTAAAAAACAGCTTAAATCATAGAATTTGGGGGTCATTTTGATCCCAAAGTATTATTAACCTCAAAAACCATAATTTCCACTCATTTTCAGTCTATTCTGAATACCTCACACCTCACAATATTATTTTTAGTCCTAAAATTTGCACCGAGGTCGCTGGATGACTAAGCTAAGCGACCCTAGTGGCCGACACAAACACCTGGCCCATCTAGGAGTGGCACTGCAGTGTCACGCAGGATGGCCCTTCCAAAAAACCCTCCCCAAACAGCACATGACGCAAAGAAAAAAAGAGGCGCAATGAGGTAGCTGTGTGAGTAAGATAAGCGACCCTAGTGGCCGACACAAACACCTGGCCCATCTAGGAGTGGCACTGCAGTGTCACGCAGGATGGCCCTTCCAAAAAACCCTCCCCAAACAGCACATGACGCAAAGAAAAAAAGAGGCGCAATGAGGTAGCTGTGTGAGTAAGATAAGCGACCCTAGTGGCCGACACAAACACCGGGCCCATCTAGGAGTGGCACTGCAGTGTCACGCAGGATGTCCCTTCCAAAAAACCCTCCCCAAACAGCACATGACGCAAAGAAAAAAAGAGGCGCAATGAGGTAGCTGTGTGAGTAAGATAAGCGACCCTAGTGGCCGACACAAACACCGGGCCCATCTAGGAGTGGCACTGCAGTGTCACGCAGGATGGCCCTTCCAAAAAACACTCCCCAAACAGCACATGACGCAAAGAAAAAAAGAGGCGCAATGAGGTAGCTGTGTGAGTAAGATAAGCGACCCTAGTGGCCGACACAAACACCGGGCCCATCTAGGAGTGGCACTGCAGTGTCACGCAGGATGTCCCTTCCAAAAAACCCTCCCCAAACAGCACATGACGCAAAGAAAAAAAGAGGCGCAATGAGGTAGTTGTGTGAGTAAGATAAGCGACCCTAGTGGCCGACACAAACACCGGGCCCATCTAGGAGTGGCACTGCAGTGTCACGCAGGATGTCCCTTCCAAAAAACCCTCCCCAAACAGCACATGACGCAAAGAAAAAAAGAGGCGCAATGAGGTAGCTGTGTGAGTAAGATAAGCGACCCTAGTGGCCGACACAAACACCTGGCCCATCTAGGAGTGGCACTGCAGTGTCACGCAGGATGTCCCTTCCAAAAAACCCTCCCCAAACAGCACATGACGCAAAGAAAAAAAGAGGCGCAATGAGGTAGCTGTGTGAGTAAGATAAGCGACCCTAGTGGCCGACACAAACACCGGGCCCATCTAGGAGTGGCACTGCAGTGTCACGCAGGATGGCCCTTCCAAAAAATACTCCCCAAACAGCACATGACGCAAAGAAAAATTAAAGAAAAAAGAGGTGCAAGATGGAATTGTCCTTGGGCCCTCCCACCCACCCTTATGTTGTATAAACAGGACATGCACACTTTAACGAACCCATCATTTCAGTGACAGGGTCTGCCACACGACTGTGACTGAAATGACGGGTTGGTTTGGACCCCCACCAAAAAAGAAGCAATTAATCTCTCCTTGCACAAACTGGCTCTACAGAGGCAAGATGTCCACCTCATCATCATCCTCCGATATATCACCGTGTACATCCCCCTCCTCACAGATTATCAATTCGTCCCCACTGGAATCCACCATCTCAGCTCCCTGTGTACTTTGTGGAGGCAATTGCTGCTGGTCAATGTCTCCACGGAGGAATTGATTATAATTCATTTTAATGAACATCATCTTCTCCACATTTTCTGGATGTAACCTCGTACGCCGATTGCTGACAAGGTGAGCGGCGGCACTAAACACTCTTTCAGAAGTACACACTGGAGGGAGGGCAACTTAGGTAGAATAAAGCCAGTTTGTGCAAGGGCCTCCAAATTGCCTCTTTTTCCTGCCAGTATAAGTACGGACTGTGTGACGTGCCTACTTGGATGCGGTCACTCATATAATCCTCCACCATTCTTTCAATGGTGAGAGAATCATATGCAGTGACAGTAGACGACATGTCCATAATCGTTGTCAGGTCCTTCAGTCCGGACCAGATGTCAGCATCAGCAGTCGCTCCAGACTGCCCTGCATCACCGCCAGCGGGTGGGCTCGGAATTCTGAGCCTTTTCCTCGCACCCCCAGTTGCGGGAGAATGTGAAGGAGGAGATGTTGACAGGTCGCGTTCCGCTTGACTTGACAATTTTTTCACCAGCAGGTCTTTGAACCCCAGCAGACTTGTGTCTGCCGGAAAGAGAGATCCAAGGTAGGCTTTAAATCTAGGATCGAGCATGGTGGCCAAAATGTAGTGCTCTGATTTCAACAGATTGACCACCCGTGAATCCTTGTTAAGCGAATTAAGGGCTCCATCCACAAGTCCCACATGCCTAGCGGAATCGCTCTGTGTTAGCTCCTCCTTCAATGTCTCCAGCTTCTTCTGCAAAAGCCTGATGAGGGGAATGACCTGACTCAGGCTGGCAGTGTCTGAACTGACTTCACGTGTGGCAAGTTCAAAGGGCATCAGAACCTTGCACAATGTTGAAATCATTCTCCACTGCGCTTGAGACAGGTGCATTCCACCTCCTATATCGTGCTGAATTGTATAGGCTTGAATGGCCTTTTGCTGCTCCTCCAACCTCTGAAGCATATAGAGGGTTGAATTCCACCTCGTTACCACTTCTTGCTTCAGATGATGGCAGGGCAGGTTCAGTTGTTTTTGGTGGTGCTCCAGTCTTCTGTACGTGGTGCCTGTACGCCGAAAGTGTCCCGCAATTCTTCTGGCCACCGACAGCATCTCTTGCACACCCCTGTCGTTTTTTAAAAAATTCTGCACCACCAAATTCAAGGTATGTGCAAAACATGGGACGTGCTGGAATTTGCCCATATTTAATGCACACACAATATTGCTGGCGTTGTCCGATGCCACAAATCCACAGGAGAGTCCAATTGGGGTAAGCCATTCCGCGATGATCTTCCTCAGTTGCCGTAAGAGGTTTTCAGCTGTGTGCGTATTCTGGAAAGCGGTGATACAAAGCGTAGCCTGCCTAGGAAAGAGTTGGCGTTTGCGAGATGCTGCTACTGGTGCCGCCGCTGCTGTTCTTGCGGCGGGAGTCCATACATCTACCCAGTGGGCTGTCACAGTCATATAGTCCTGACCCTGCCCTGCTCCACTTGTCCACATGTCCGTGGTTAAGTGGACATTGGGTACAACTGCATTTTTTAGGACACTGGTGAGTCTTTTTCTGACGTCCGTGTACATTCTCGGTATCGCCTGCCTAGAGAAGTGGAACCTAGATGGTATTTGGTAACGGGGGCACACTACCTCAAGAAATTGTCTAGTTCCCTGTGAACTAACGGCGGATACCAGACGCACGTCTAACACCAACATAGTTGTCAAGGTCTCAGTTATCCGCTTTGCAGCAGGATGACTGCTGTGATATTTCATCTTCCTCGCAAAGGACTGTTGGACAGTCAATTGCTTACTGGAAGTAGTACAAGTGGGCTTCCGACTTCCCCTCTGGGATGACGATCGACTCCCAGCAGCAACAACAGCAGCGCCAGCAGCAGTAGGCATTACACTCAAGGATGCATCGGAGGAATCCCAGGCAGGAGAGGACTCGTCAGAATTGCCAGTGACATGGCCTGCAGGACTATTGGCATTCCTGGGTAAGGAGGAAATTGACACTGAGGGAGTTGGTGGGGTGGTTTGCGTGAGCTTGGTTACAAGAGGAAGGGATTTACTGGTCAGTGGACTGCTTCCGCTGTCACCCAAAGTTTTTGAACTTGTCACTGACTTATTATGAATGCGCTGCAGGTGACGTATAAGGGAGGATGTTCCGAGGTGGTTAACGTCCTTACCCCTACTTATTACAGCTTGACAAAGGCAACACACGGCTTGACACCTGTTGTCCGCATTTCTGTTGAAATACTTCCACACCGAAGAGCTGATTTTTTTGGTATTTTCACCAGGCATGTCAATGGCCATATTCCTCCCACGGACAACAGGTGTCTCCCCGGGTGCCTGACTTAAACAAACCACCTCACCATCAGAATCCTCCTGGTCAATTTCCTCCCCAGCGCCAGCAACACCCATATCCTCCTCATCCTGGTGTACTTCAACACTGACATCTTCAATCTGACTATCAGGAACTGGACTGCGGGTGCTCCTTCCAGCACTTGCAGGGGGCGTGCAAATGGTGGAAGGCGCATGCTCTTCACGTCCAGTGTTGGGAAGGTCAGGCATCGCAACCGACACAATTGGACTCTCCTTGTGGATTTGGGATTTCGAAGAACGCACAGTTCTTTGCGGTGCTTTTGCCAGCTTGAGTCTTTTCATTTTTCTAGCGAGAGGCTGAGTGCTTCCATCCTCATGTGAAGCTGAACCACTAGCCATGAACATAGGCCAGGGCCTCAGCCGTTCCTTGCCACTCCGTGTGGTAAATGGCATATTGGCAAGTTTACGCTTCTCCTCCGACAATTTTATTTTAGGTTCTGGAGTCCTTTTTTTACTGATATTTGGTGTTTTGGATTTTACATGCTCTGTACTATGACATTGGGCATCGGCCTTGGCAGACGACGTTGCTGGCATTTCATCGTCTCGGCCATGACTAGTGGCAGCAGCTTCAGCACGAGGTGGAAGTGGATCTTGATCTTTCCCTAATTTTGGAACCTCAACATTTTTGTTCTCCATATTTTAATAGGCACAACTAAAAGGCACCTCAGGTAAACAATGGAGATGGATGGATACTAGTATACTTATGGATGGACTGCCGAGTGCCGACACAGAGGTAGCTACAGCCGTGGACTACCGTACTGTGTCTGCTGCTAATATAGACTGGATGATAATGAGATGAAATCAATATATATGTATATATAATATCACTAGTACTGCAGCCGGACAGGTATATATTATATATTTATTATGTAATGACTGATGACGGACCTGCTGGACACTGTCAGCTCAGCAGCACCGCAGACTGCTACAGTAAGCTACTATAGTAGTATGTATAAAGAAGAAAGAAAAAAAAAACAACCACGGGTAGGTGGTATACAATTATGGATGGACTGCCGAGTGCCGACACAGAGGTAGCTACAGCCGTGGACTAACGTACTGTGTCTGCTGATAATATAGACTGGATGATAATGAGATGAAATCAATATATATGTATATATAATATCACTAGTACTGCAGCCGGACAGGTATATATTATATATTTATTATGTAATGACTGATGACGGACCTGCTGGACACTGTCAGCTCAGCAGCACCGCAGACTGCTACAGTAAGCTACTATAGTAGTATGTATAAAGAAGAAAGAAAAAAAAAACAACCACGGGTAGGTGGTATACAATTATGGATGGACTGCCGAGTGCCGACACAGAGGTAGCTACAGCCGTGGACTAACGTACTGTGTCTGCTGATAATATAGACTGGATGATAATGAGATGAAATCAATATATATGTATATATAATATCACTAGTACTGCAGCCGGACAGGTATATATTATATATTTATTATGTAATGACTGATGACGGACCTGCTGGACACTGTCAGCTCAGCAGCACCGCAGACTGCTACAGTAAGCTACTATAGTAGTATGTATAAAGAAGAAAGAAAAAAAAAAACCACGGGTAGGTGGTATACAATTATGGATGGACTGCCGAGTGCCGACACAGAGGTAGCTACAGCCGTGGACTAACGTACTGTGTCTGCTGATAATATAGACTGGATGATAATGAGATGAAATCAATATATATGTATATATAATATTACTAGTACTGCAGCCGGACAGGTATATATTATATATTTATTATGTAATGACTGATGACGGACCTGCTGGACACTGTCAGCTCAGCAGCACCGCAGACTGCTACAGTAAGCTACTATAGTAGTATGTATAAAGAAGAAAGAAAAAAAAACAACCACGGGTAGGTGGTATACAATTATGGATGGACTGCCGAGTGCCGACACAGAGGTAGCTACAGCCGTGGACTAACGTACTGTGTCTGCTGATAATATAGACTGGATGATAATGAGATGAAATCAATATATATGTATATATAATATCACTAGTACTGCAGCCGGACAGGTATATATTATATATTTATTATGTAATGACTGATGACGGACCTGCTGGACACTGTCAGCTCAGCAGCACCGCAGACTGCTACAGTAAGCTACTATAGTAGTATGTATAAAGAAGAAAAAAAAAAAAAAAAACACGGGTAGGTGCTAGGTGGTATACAATATTATATATATATTATATACAATTATATATATATATATATTAAACTCATAAACTGGTGGTGATTATTAAACTGGTGGTCAGGTCACTGGTCACACTATCAGCAACTTGCAAGTAGTACTCCTGAGTCCTAAGCAGACAATCACAATATATATTATACTGGTGGTCAGTGTGGTCACAAACAATGGCAGTGTGGCTGGCACTCTGGCAGCAAAAGTGTGCACTGTACGTTATATGTACTCCTGAGTCCTGAGTCCTGCTCTCAGACTCTAACTGCTCCCCACTGTCAGTGTCTCCCCCACAAGTCAGATAATACAGTCACACTATCTCTCTCTATCACTTCAGCAAGTACTAGTAGTAGTAGTAGTACTCCTCCTAATGCTCCCCAAAATTACTACTGTGTCTCTCTCTGTCTCACTCTCTTCTCGAATCTCTATAAACAGAGAGGACGCCAGCCACGTCCTCTCCCTATGAATCTCAATGCACGTGTGAAAAATGGCGGCGACGCGCGGCTCCTTATATAGAATCCGAGTCTCACGATAGAATCCGAGCCTCGCGAGAATCCGACAGCGTGATGATGACGTTCGGGCGCGCTCGGGTTAACCGAGCAAGGCGGGAAGATCCGAGTCGCTCGGACCCGTGTAAAAAAACCTTAAGTTCGGGCGGGTTCGGATTCCGAGGAACCGAACCCGCTCATCTCTACAGATTTTATTCAATTTCATTACTATTTATGAATTTTAATTGTTGTATGTGATTTATATACATCTTGTATTTCATGTGAATAAATTTGTGAAAATTAACATATATATGTCCTTCATGTACAATATATAGTGGAGCGCTGCATCCATAAGGTATTAAGCGCCACTATAGGCACCACATCTTCAATTGTATCTATGCTTGGGGAATTTGATATTTATTCCCATAGGTGAATGTGGGACTGCAATATACCTATTTAGCATGAGTTACACTGTCACGGGGAATACCTCGGCCCCTTGTTACATGACCCCACGTGATGTCACGGGCTGTCAGTGAGTCTCCACAATTACCTCCTTTGCAAACTATTTCCTGCACATCTGCCACTCAGTGACTTTGTGGTGAGAAGAACATCAACACACTGAAACCACTTACTTTTCTTTATACTTCCTCCCCAAAGATGTAGCTTTCATTGTCCCCATTTGAGCCTGATTAATGAAGTTGTTAGGGCTCCACCCCTCATTATATACTATATAGTGCTATAGTCCTGTATCAATACTTCCTCCATCCTGCTCCTTTATCTCCCATACATTTCTTCTAAAATCCTTTGAAATATTGGTCATATGTTCTTTTCTTATTGACTAGACCACACCATCTTTGTCTATGTCCTTGCTAGACTTTGACTGTTACTTGATGTTTTGTTTTTGTATTAGTATACGGTACCTGTTGCCTTTTAAAAATAAAGATAGCATGAAGAGAAAAAGAAACAGAATACTGAGAACGTGCAGAGATGCCAAGAGATGTCTTGGGGAAAGGGGGCTTGAGGTTGTTAACTAGTTTTCCAGAGCCTGTCATTGGGGGGGGGGGGGTCACGGTGGAGCAATGTGTCTTCTCACCACAGGTTGCAAAATCTTAGTTTTCATTGAGGGCATGGCCACGCCTTTATGCTAAACCATGACCCCCATTGCAATGGGGCCCGCAATATGTTTTGGTGACCCCATTTACCCAAGTCATTCACATCTAAAAGTATATTTCATTTCCTCGCCCTAAGATTCTACATTACACAAATCCTCCTAACATACCTAATACATGAAGTTGAGATGTAGGGGTGAACAAAGTCTAGTACAGTCTGCATGTAAAGGGTCATTATTAAAAAGGGACAAGAACTGAACCTTCTGTATTTGTAATTATGTCAACTCACCATTGAGGACTGTGAATAAATATATATTTACTAATATTTTTTCTATTGTTATACATTTTACACATAGTACTTGGTTAAAAAATTGAAGTTTGACAAACATCCTTTGCTTTCCATAATGTAATGGGTCATAAGTATATTCATCATGATCAATTATTTTAATATCAACCACTGATTTCATTCCTAACTTTGATATTACAGGATTAAAAAAAAAAAACATAAGTAAAAAGTAAATAAAGTTAATAATGTAAGTTTGTCTAAATTCAGTAAATTGATAAGCTTTTTTATATATAGAAAATATATTTTAAGCAGCACTTTCTACAAATTGCACTTACTAAATAATCTTGCATGGCAGCAAGAGCTTCTGTGAGTGGTAGTTTCTTTTCAGTTTCTTTACTGCAATTTACACGCAAAACAAACTACTGCTTCCAGAATCCCTTGCTGCTGCTGGGATTGATTTATTTTTTAAATCCTCCTCTCCCTTGCAGCTATGGATCTAGGGGTGTACCAGCTCAGGCACTTCTCCATCTCCTTCCTTTTATCCCTGCTGGGCACAGACAGCGCTACTGTTACCCTAGACAGCAGCAGGTAAATGGCATTGCTAGGACAGGTGCACCGTATATTTGTACATACAGTGGGCTTAATTCAGACCTGATTATAGATGTGCTAAATGTAGCACCATCTACGATCAGTCACACAGACATGCGGGGGGACGCCCAGCACAGGGCTAGTCTGCACCGCATGCCAGGCCCCCCCCCCCCGGCAGAAGTACAAAAGCATCGCACATCGGCGATGCTTTTGTACTTTAGGAGTAGCTACTCGTTGCTGTGAGGGTCTCAGTGGCTGCGTGTGATGTCACGCAGCCACCACGGCCAAGTCCGCATGCCTGTGTTGCCCAGACCGTGCCCCCTAAATGGTGGCCAATCGCCACCGGCCCGCTCCCTCCCGCCCAGTGACCACCTCTGCCTGTCAATCAGGCAGAGGTGATCATAAGGCTGGGACAGCCATCGGCTGTCTGGCATGCGCCGGCACACTGTAAACGGCACTGGCAGGAAATAGCTGCTGTGCCTTTACACTCGGCGACTATTCTGTGGAGAGAGGGTAAGGGGGCATAGCAAGCAGCTCCCAGAGCGCCAGGCATGCCCAGAGAGTGACGAAAACGGGAAGGTGGACCACAATTGCGGCATTACCCACAAGGTCACTCCCTCTTAATCCAAGGACATGCCCCCTTTTTGAGTGCACGCATCCACGGCACGCGGCTAGTCCAGGCTTTGCTACTCAGGTTGTTGGGAGCTATGCCATACTATAGCTGAGGCCTGACGTTTCCCCTGCTTTTAATTCCCCCCACCCTCGCCAATGCCAGAAATGCACTCTTAAGGGCCCTACACACTGGCCGATTTTTTGAAAGATATGAACGATCTCGTTCATAAATGAACGAGAACTCGTTCATATCTTTCAGTGTGGAGACTCCTGCGATGAACGATGCGCGTCCCCGCGCTCGTTCATCGCTGGTCTCCCGTCGGCTGTGCATGCAGGCCAATATGGACGATCTCGTCCATATTTGCCTGCACTTCAATGCAGCCGCGTGACGGGGGGAGTGAAGAAACTTCACTCCCCCCGTCACTGCCCCCCCGCCGCCGGGTCGCTCGTCGGCCGTATCCGCCGTCGGGCAGCTCGGCGGCGGGTCGGCCAGTGAGTAGGGCCCTTTACACCTACTGATCTGCTGTTTATTTGGCTCCTGCAGACATTACTGTTGTTGAAAACCCTCCCCCAGGTCTCCCATTAAAGACACAATGAGAAAAACAGTTGTTTTGTGTGTTTCTCTCTTGCCATTCTATATTCTCTTTCCACAAAAAAGTTGTACAGTACATATTAAATTATTACAATATGAATTCAAAGGTAAAATAATGACTATAAGATATCCATGTAAGAGTCAGAGTACACCAAAATGCCAATCCCCCAACACAATACACCTAGCAGAGTGTAGGTCAGGGCTGGCCAACCTGTGGATCTCCAGCTATTGTGAAAGTCCCAGCCTGCCCTGCACAGTTTTGCTATTAGAGAATGCTAACATACCCTCCAACATTTTACACATAAAAATTGGCACAAGTTCGTAAAGGGGGAGTGGCCCTGGGTAAAGGGGGCGTGACCACGCCCCTTTTCTATACTTTCAATGGAAGTTTGGAGAGCCAAAAATGGGTACATACCATATAAAAAGGTACTGTACCTGCCAAAAAGGTACAGTTGGAAGGTATGTGCTAAAACTGTCATGCTGGGATGTGTAGTTTCCCAACAGCTGTAGAGTCACAGGTTGATCACACCTGGTGTATGTGAAGGCAAATTTTTTAAAAATCCAAGTCGCATGGGACTGTTTGACGCGACTGCAGCAATAGTGTATGAGGACACATCTGTAACTGCCATGTTACAGGCTTCGCTAGACAAATGACAGATATGTCCTCATACATCTTTACTGTAGTCCCACCAAACAGGTTGCATGAGAAACTTCTAGCTTCTGGCATTTTTTCTGCTTCTGTTTTTTTGCCGAAAATGAGTCTTTGTCACAACACAAGGTGACTAGGATGCACAAGAGATTACTTTGATCCATGACATTTGTATATCTGTGTGCGACTGAGTCACTGAATCTGTACACGAAGTGCTACAATGTAGCAGCCGCAGTAATTTTCCAATTCAATTTCTGTTCTGCTGCATAAGCAGACTCAGTCACACACAATATACAAGTGTCATACTGTATATCAAATGAATAAGCGCAGTCTCCTTGTGTGTCCTAATTGTATTGCGTTGCGACTACGGTATGACACATTTTTCAACAAAAAAAGACACCTGACAGTTTCTTTCTAGAACTACACAATTTTCACCGTGGTGAGGTTATGCTGGGAGGTAACTTTAATTCTATTGTTTCCCACACCCTAGACCGCTCCAGCAGTGCCTACCTTCCTTCTCGTCCCGCTAGCTCTAAGACCTTGGGGAGGCAAATGACCGAGGCTGGCCTGTTTGACACTTGGAGAGTTCTCTATCCCACAGCCAGGGACTATACTTACTATTCCCGCCCTCATGACTCCTACTCGAGAATCGACATGCTTCTTTGTTGTGCATCTTTGACCAATTCCCTTATTGACTCGACCATTCACTCTGTTCCCTGGTCAGACCACTCTACTGTCACAATCCACTTAGATCTCGTGTCTCCTCACACGGGTGGGCATTTCTGGAGACTAAACGAGACACTCCTGAAACTCCCAGACTTTCAGACTGCTATATCCACTAAATTATCTGAATATTTTGAAACTAACACTATGCCAGATGTATCCTTAAGCACGGTGTGGGAAGCCCCTAAAGCGACGATCAGGGGGGAAATTATCCGCTATGCTTCCCACCGCAAGAAAACCCAATTGGCCAACATGTCTGCCCTTTCAGCCAGCATCCAGAAGTTGGAAGCTGAACATAAACGCACTCACTCGACCACGATATTAAAACAGCTGGATATGGCGAAAGGCGACCTAAATACTATCTTAGGAGAAAAGACTGAAAAATCCCTACGCTGGCTAGGTCAGAAATTTTACGATAAAGGCAACAAAGCTGACACCTTATTGGCTAATAAATTAAGGGCTAAACGTGCAGCACAAGCAGTAATCTCTCTAAAGGATATAACTAACACACTGTCCTATGATCCCAACACCATCAACCAAACATTTAATGAATACTACGAAACTTTATATAACCTCCCTTCACCTCTAGACTCCTCCGCGTTCTCACAACAATGTAGGGACTATCTCGCATCTTGCGCTCTTCCATCCATTAGTCCTCACACACAACTTGGTCTTAGCCGGGATATTTCCGAGGAGGAAATTACACAAGCCCTTAAATCTCAAAAACCATCTAAAGCCCCCGGCCCAGACGGTTTTCCCATGATTTACTATAAATCCTTTGCAACCCTCTTAGTTCCCCGTCTTGCCACGCTGTTTAACTCCGTACTGGATGCATCCTATTTTCACCCTGAATCCACAAAATCTAAAATTATAGTCATCCCTAAACCAGACAAAGGTCACACTCTATGTTCTAACTATAGGCCCATTTCCCTCCTGAACACTAACCTCAAACTATTCACCAAAATCCTGGCCACTAGAGTCAACGTGATATTACCAACCCTGATAGACCCGGACCAAGTGGGCTTTGTTCCTCATCGCCAAGGACTAGATAACACGCGTAGAACCATCGATCTAATCCAACATATTAATTGGTTTAAACTACCCTCAGTGGTCCTGGCGATGGATGCCGAAAAGGCATTTGACCGGATTTCTTGGCCTTTTCTGTTCCATACCCTTGAAGCTTTCGGCCTTAATGCCCGTTTTCTTCATGCTGTCCGGACCTTATACCACAACCCCTCTTCAGTGGTCACGTCCAATGGTATTTGTTCAGCACCCTTTAAACTGAATAATGGTACTAGGCAGGGATGCCCCCTCTCCCTTCTACTCTTTGCGCTCTGTATTGAGCCATTAGCTGCACAAATTAGAGCCAACAACATCATCTCCGGAGTTTCTCTGGGTGGCCAACAATACAAAATATAATTATTTGCAGATGACATACTCTTTACCCTGGCTGACCCCACTGTCTCTCTCCCCCACATGCTACGTGAATTACGCAGATTCGGTTCCCTCTCAGGTTACAAAATCAATGAGGGGAAATCCGAGGCGCTATCCCTCCACATCCCACGCCAAACACGACTGAACTTAGAAACTGCTTTTAATTTTCAATGGCAACCCGCCCAGATCCGTTACCTGGGTATATATGTCACCAAGAAATACTCCCATTTATACCATGTCAATTACGCCCCCCTCCTCAGACGGCTTCAACAAGATATATCAACCTGGAAATCCCTTTATATATCTTGGATTGGAAGGCTCAATGCAGTAAAAATGAATGCCCTTCCTAAATTATTGTACCTATTCCAAAACACTCCAAATTAGGGTTCCAGCACATGTTCTCCAATCTCTACAAGCATTGTTTGGGAAATTTGTATGGGCAGGCAAAAAACCGAGATTAAGCCGTCTGGTACTGTCCAAATCCACAGACAATGGCAGTCTAGGCCTCCCCCTACTGCAAAACTATTGCTACGCTACACAATTGAGCCACATTATCTCTTGGCATTCCCCTCCCGGACTGAAAAAGTGGGTTGACATTGAAAACGCGTTATCTCCAGATCTTAGTGTAGACTATCTCCCATGGCTGCCCCGTGTTCACAGACCAGCCTCGGCCTACGCCTATCCCTCTACCTATTTTACCCTGACGACGTGGGACACGATTAACAAATGTTTTTCCCTCACGACTCACCCCTCCCCTTTAACGTCTCTTTGGAGACACCCTCTATTCCCGCCAGGGTTTTCTGATAAATGGGCTGCCCCCTGGCTAGCGGCCGGAATCACTCGCTTTATGCACATTGCTGGGCACTCGGCTCCATCCACTTTTGCAGGTTTTCAAGAACGATGCCACCTCCCCGCCGCATTGCACTACTCTTACCTGCAGATCCACCATTTTGTACATACTTACTGAAACTCTAAACCCTTTCGCCAACCTTCTCTTTTTGAACGACAATGTCTATACTCAGTCGGATGTAGCGGCGCCATCTCTATGCTGTACCACTCTATTCTATCCCCCAAATCCCCCCACAAAAAATCTTTTGAAACTGCCTGGGAATGCGACCTTGGCACACAGTTTGACGACGAGGAATGGTCTCGTATCCGACACCGGATCGCTAAAGCCTCCATTAGTGTCGGCATCAGGGAAACGGCCTATAAAGTGTACACCCATTGGTATTTGACCCCTGACAAACTTCATCGTATATACCCACACTCCTCAGCCCAGTGCTGGCGAGGCTGTGGCATGGTGGGCACCTTTTTTCATATTTGGTGGGAATGTCCGGTGATCCAACAGTTCTGGAATGTGGCAGTGACCCTTATGGGAAAAGTTACCTCCTGCTCTGTGCCTATGGATCCATCTATACTCCTTCTCCACACACCCATTCATTCGGCGTCTAAGGCAGAGAACAAGCTGATCTTCCACATATCTAACGCTTCCACACTCCTGATTGCCAAATCGTGGAAATCCCCCACACCTCCTACCCAGAGCGCTCTAATTAATAGACTGTGGTACGTTTCCTCTATGGAATATATCACCTCCCTCCTCAATGACACTGTGTCCAAGTATCATCAGGTGTGGAACTCCTGGTACACTTTGCATTCCTCTCCTTTGCCGGGTACCCCTCCCTTACCCCTTTCCTGCTCCTAGCACCTCACCCCTCCTTTTTTCCTCCCACCATTCACTCCTTTACCCTTCTCTACTGGCCGTCTCCTCCTCAGCACTATTTAATCCATTTTTTTCTCTCTTTTTCAGGTTTTTTTTTCTCCCCCACCTCGTCTGTTCCCTTTTTCTCTATAGCATACTTACCACGAGACATTTTTATGCTTTGCTTTCTGAGATATTACCTTTTTGTTACTCTTTGCTTTTTGTTCTTCTTCTCTGTTACACTATACTATTCCTGTGACAGCACTCAATACATCATCCTGTATTGTTTTATCACCGAACTGTTAAATTTTTCTTTTTTCATCTGCTGTGCTCTGTACACTGTTGACCAATTGTACTGTCAATCACCTATTCCAGTTATGTCTTGTTCTTATTGTTGACATAAAATAAAATAATTTTTTTTAAATTTAAAAAAAAAAAAAAAAGACACCTGACGTTAGCATTGTTGCACGGGACCTGGCGGATCACCATTGTATCCAATAGTGGGAACTTTGCGGTCAGCGGTGAGGTTACTTTCGGTCAACCGCCGACAGCAAAGTTCCCACCATTGGATACAATGGAGCGCATAGGCGCTACATTGTATCTCTGCCGTGTGCTGCCTCACAGACACTACAGGAGCACACAGCCAATCAGGAGAGTGCAACGACGTGGCGCTCCCTGATTGGCTGAAGGGACCCTCTTTGACAGGAGTCAGGGGGGGTCCTGGCAGTCGGGGAAAGGGGGCCCATGTTTAAACATGGGACCCCTTTCAGTGCGTGGTCTGGTTTTCGTTTTTTTGTTTTGGCAAGTACGTGGATTATACAAAGGACAGAAGCTACACTGGATTATGTGAGTATAATTTTTTTCACAGGTAACCTGAGGATTCTACATGGAGAAGAGGACCGAGCCTCGTGTGAACATAGGTAAGTATGTATGTTTGGAGGTGTGCATGTATGTAATAAACTTATACTTTCACGGTGTGTGTGTGTGTCCTGTTTTTTGGGGGGTATTTTTTTAGTAGTAGTACTACAGGTACCAGCGGGCCAGGTTTTCCACCGCATGCTGGTACTTGTGGTTCTCCAAGTACCAGCTTGCGGGGGAGGCTTGCTGGGACTTGTAGTACTGCTACTAAAAACAATATTCACATTTTTTACACATGGCTATCAGCCCCCCAGCCGCCGCCCTTGGATCGGGGGGACAGCCTCGGGCTTCACCCCTGGCCCTTGGGTGGCTGGAGGGGGGACCCCTTGATTTAAGGGGTTCCCACTCCTCCAGGGTACCCCGGCCAGGGGTGACTAGTTGGGTATGTAATGCCAGGGCCGCAGGGACCACTATAAAAGTGTCCCCCGGCTGTGGCATTATCTACCTGGCTAGTGGAGCCCAGTGCTGGTTTCAAAAATACGGGGGACCCCTACGCTTTTTGTCTCCCGTATTTTTGAAACCAGGACCAGGCGCAGAGCCCGGTGCTGGTTGATGAAATGTGGGGGAACCCCTGTCATTTTTTTCCCCATATTTTTTCAACCAGGACCGGCTCAAAGAGCCTGAGGCTGGTTATGCTTAAGAGGGGGGACCCCAAGCAATTTCTTTTTCTGTTTTTACACTAAACAGACCCTTTCCCATAGATAACCATGCACAGATCTCACTGATCCGTGCATGGTTATCCAAACTCGACTGGATAAAGCAGGTCTATTTTTTTGCTGCTTTTTTTAATGATTCGCAAAAAAATAGACCCGCACTTGAGCACTCAGAGACTAACACCCAAATACGAATGAATAGTGAATACCCGTATTGTATGAAATAACAGCCGCGTTTGACCGATGGTCTATTCATTCGTATTTCAGAACTTTGCCAATCAAACCATTACGAATAGACCAGACACTGCCGAGTTTTCTGTTTAGTGAATTCCCGGATTGGGACTTAGAAAAAAAAACACAAATCGGCAAAACTTGGATTTTTAGTAAATACTGGCCCTTGTCTCATTTCCCAGCAGCAAAGATTTGCATATATACTGTAGCCAAGATTATGGGCCTGATTCAGCACGGATTGCAATTGCGACTGAGCACACACTGATTATGATCGCAATCGGAGATCTGCAAAGACCTCTGGCCAAACCCACAATCGCATCTGTGCATACTACAACCCCATCACAAACATAGCCCACTCCCATTGCACGCATAGCTACAAAGGCAACATTACGTACAGTCCCTCAAAATGACAAGAATAAACTCAGCTCTTACACATAGATGTCAGCACAAACCCATGCCTCCCAACTGTCCCGATTTTCACGGGACAGTCCCGTTTTTTTCGGACTGTCCTGCTGTCCCACCCACGGGCAGCAGTGTCCTGCGGTTGGGGGTGGGGCAGTTGGGAGGCTCCTGTCACTCAATGGCTGCTCTGCTTAGTGCATTCACGGGAGGCAGAGCGACTGGGGGCATGCCAGCAGCTCTTAGAGTGCTGGATATGACCCCACAGTTACGAAATTGGGAGACGTGGCTCACGATCACGGCATGCCTGTGAAACCACGCCCTCTTTTCTATAGGCCACACCCCTTTTTGGCAGGCGCGGAAACCACGCTACAGGAGTCCTTGTTTCCATATTCCTGATGGTTCCCGATGTTGGGAGGTATGCAAAACCATGTATATTCATTAACGAATTATGTATACAGTAATAATGTAGCTATGTTAAAACATAGCTTTCAAATATCATATTGCAATAATGTGCTAGGATGGTTTGCAGCTTGTCAGAATAATGTTAGGCAGGCATTAAGGGTCACGGTGTAAACACAATACATACATATAAAATGTATAAGTAACTCTTACAATAGTAATAAGTTAAACACAACACTGTGTTAAAATGAGCATACACGTGACAACAAACTGTACATACCTAAAGACAAGTGTTATTTGTGCAGCACACTAAACAGCATTCCCTGCATCACTGTGAACACCATCAGCTGCCTGTGATTTTGCATTTCTTAGCTTGACCATCTGAACTTTTGCTGCTGCCGTCAGTACTTCCACAATCTGCATAGCTCTCTAGCCTGTGCTGCTGACATGCTTGCAATTCCTGCAATCTGTTTTGCATATATTGCGATTGCATCACCCACGTCACTCACTACACAACCCGCATCGCAGAAATTGCATACCCATCCCAATGGCACACCACCAACACTCCTTGTTATCTGAATGTGATCGCTACTGTGTTTGCAGATACCTATGTACGATCACGAAAACTAGTGATGAGCGGGTTCGGTTCCTCGGAATCCGAACCCCCCGAACTTCACCCTTTTTACACGGGTCCGAGGCAGACTCGGATCCTCCCGCCTTGCTCGGTTAACCCGAGCGCGCCAGAACGTCATCATCCCGCTGTCGGATTCTCGTGAGATTCGGATTCTATATAAGTATATGTTTCAGGGGGCTGCATATCTATTTATCTGGGGACCAGCAGTATTATAGGAGGAGTACAGTGCAGAGTTTTGCTGACCAGTGACCACCAGTATTATACGTTCTCTGCCTGAAAAACGCTCCATATATGTGCTCAGTGTGCTGCATATATCTGTGCTCACACTGCTTTATTGTGGGGACTGGGGACCAGCAGTATTATATAGGAGGAGTACAGTGCAGAGTTTTGCTGACCAGTGGCCACCAGTATTATACGTTCTCTGCCTGAAAAACGCTCCATATCTGTGCTCAGTGTGCTGCATATATCTGTGCTCACACTGCTTTATTGTGGGGACTGGGGACCAGCAGTATTATATAGGAGGAGTACAGTGCAGAGTTTTGCTGACCAGTGGCCACCAGTATTATACGTTCTCTGCCTGAAAAACGCTCCATATCTGTGCTCAGTGTGCTGCATATATCTGTGCTCACACTGCTTTATTGTGGGGACTGGGGACCAGCAGTATTATATAGGAGGAGTACAGTGCAGAGTTTTGCTGACCAGTGACCACCAGTATTATACGTTCTCTGCCTGAAAAACGCTCCATATCTATGCTGCATTGTAGTATATAGTAGGAGTACAGTGCATAATTTTGCTGACCACCAGTATATAATATATAGGAGTACGGTACAGAAGGCCACTGCTCTACCTACCTCTGTGTCGTCAAGTATACTATCCATCCATACCTGTGGTGCATTTCAGTTTTGCACAGTTTTCTGACCACCAGTATATAATATGTAGAAGTACGGTACAGTAGGCCACTGCTCTACCTACCTCTGTGTCGTCAAGTATACTATCCATCCATACCTGTGGTGCATTTCAGTTTTGCACAGTTTGCTGACCACCAGTATATAATATATAGCAGTACGGTACAGTAGGCCATTGCTGTACCTACCTCTGTGTCGTCAAGTATACTATCCATCCATACCTGTGGTGCATTTCAGTTTTGCACAGTTTGCTGACCACCAGTATATAATATATAGCAGTACGGTACAGTAGGCCACTGCTCTACCTACCTCTGTGTCGTCAAGTATACTATCCATCCATACCTGTAGTGCATTTCAGTTGTGCGCAGTATATATAGTAGTAGGCCATTGCTATTGATACTGGCATATAATTCCACACATTAAAAAATGGAGAACAAAAATGTGGAAGGTAAAATAGGGAAAGATCAAGATCCACTTCCACCTCGTGCTGAAGCTGCTGCCACTAGTCATGGCCGAGACGATGAAATGCCATCAATGTCGTCTGCCAAGGCCGATGCCCAATGTCATAGTAGAGAGCATGTACAATCCAAAACACAAAAGTTCAGTAAAATGACCCAAAAATCAAAATTAAAAGCATCTGAGGAGAAGCGTAAACTTGCCAATATGCCATTTACGACACGGAGTGGCAAGGAACGGCTGAGGCCCTGGCCTATGTTCATGGCTAGTGGTTCAGCTTCACATGAGGATGGAAGCACTCATCCTCTCGCTAGAAAAATGAAAAGACTTAAGCTGGCAAAAGCACAGCAAAGAACTATGCGTTCTTCGAAATCACAAATCCCCAAGAAGAGTCCAATTGTGTCGGGTGCAATGCCTGACCTTCCCAACAATGGACGGGAAGAGGTGGCGCCTTCCACCATTTGCACGCCCCCTGCAAGTGCTGGAAGGAGCACCCGCAGTCCAGTTCCTGACAGTCTGTCACGATCCGGGTATCTGGACGCCATTACTTACCCTTCAGATGCCTCCTAAGGCTGGCTCAGCGTTCCAGGACCGGATCCCGCTGTTCCTGAGTTTCCACATGCAGAATGTCAGAGTGGTGATTTCATCAGCTGCGGCCTCCGCTGTGCCCGCGTGGTTAAATGTGCGCTTGTCAGTCTGGCGTCTCCTGTCTCCTGTGGCCGGCGTCGCCATTACTGTTTCAATTCTCACATGGATTACAAACCAAACTTCCCTCCAAGTGTCTGCATGGGCGCAGCCATCTTGGATTTTGTCATCTGAGCATTTCCACCAATCTGCTGTCTGTATTGTTGATTTGCATAATTGCCTAGCCAACCCCTTCCTTGCTGCAGGTATAAGTAAGCTGTGCCTGAGCAAGGAAGGCGTCAGTGCTTTGGTTGTCTAACCTAGTTCCAGTTTGTCTCTCTCCTGTGGTTGTCTTCCAGGTTCCAGCTCCTGTCTCCAGACTTCTGCTATAGAGACCCGCACCAGCATTCCATCTGCGGTGTAGCCTGACTCTCCGATCCATTCTGGACTCACCTGTTTCCAGCTAAAACAATCACCTGCTTCCAGCCCAGCTTCCAGCAGTGTACAGCTTCTCTTAAAGGGCCGGTGTCCTTTTCTGCAGTTTACCACTCTCCACCGGTATTATTATTTCACCGCTCTCAAACTCCAAACTTCATTATTATTTCATCGCTCTCAAGTTCGTTTATTATTTAACTGGTTCCAGCCAGTATCCACTCCGTACCAACAACAGTCTGGTTCCAGCCAGTATCCACAGCAGCCGTTTTACCTTCAGCAGCCCAGCCTTTCCTGGAACATCAGCTGGTACGATCCTGGGTTCTCTCCATTGCTACAGTCAGGCCTGGTAAGGACTTTCTAACTAGAAGATTATAAGAACTGTCTCACACTACCAGTGCCTGTGGCCCTTGCCACCCTGTAGTACCCAGGAATTGTATTTATCCTCTGTTGACTTTTATGTTTCCTTTTACTGCTGCTGTGTTACGGAGTTTGTCATAATAAACATCATTGACTTTTATCCTGGTTGTCGTGGTCACGCCTTCGGGCAGTTATTCTACATGTTACTTACATGTCTAGGGGTCTGATACAACCTCCCAGGTTCCGTTACATCTCAGCCCCTACAACTGAGGCTGCCTCCCGTCAGCTCAGGCCCTCAGTTGTGACAGTAAGCACTGACCTAATGAATCCAGCCGGAGACCAGGATCAAGCGGCCAGGCCAATGCAAGAACTGGCAGCCCGACTTGAACATCAGGAGGCTGCACAGGGCCACATCATCCGCTGTCTCCAGGATCTCTCTACACGGCTGGATGGGATTCAAACGACCCTCCGTGGACCTGGCACGTCCGGTGCGTCCACTACAGTGACACCAGCTGTAACCCCACCCACCTTACCCATTTCCAGTCCACATCTTCATCTTCCAACGCCAGCAAAATTTGATGGATCTCCAAGGTTCTGCAGGGGATTTCTCAATCAATGTGAAATCCACTTTGAGCTTCTACCTGGCAATTTCTTCAGTGACCGTACCAAAATTGCCTATATCATCTCCCTTCTCAGTGGCTCAGCCCTTGACTGGGCATCACCTTTATGGGAGAAGTCTGATCCCCTGCTATCCTCCTATACTGACTTTGTAGCTACATTCAGGCGCATCTTCGACGAGCCAGGCCGGATAACATCTGCTTCATCTGAGATTCTCCGTTTACGCCAGGGAACACGTACTGTGGGACAGTATCTTATACAGTTTAAAATCCTGGCATCCGAACTGGCATGGAACGACGAGGCCCTGTATGCTGCATTCTGGCATGGCTTATCAGAACGCATCAAGGATGAGTTAGCTACCAGAGACTTGCCCTCTAAGTTGGATGAGCTAATTTCTCTTTGCACGAAGGTTGATCTACGTTTCAGAGAGAGAGCAACTGAGCGAGGAAGATCATCTACTCCTAAATCTTCTGCTCCTCCTCCTCGTCAACCATCTCCATCCAAGGATGAGCCTATGCAAATTAGTCGTTCTCGTCTATCTCCCGCTGAGCGCCGAAGACGTCTCTCTGAGTCTCTCTGTCTCTACTGTGCAGCTCCGTCGCACACTATCAATGCTTGTCCCAAACGTCCGGGAAACTCCAGATCCTAGCTCGCCAAGGAGAGGGCCGGCTAGGAGTAATGATCTCCTCTCCATCTCCTCATGACTGAGACCTCCCAGTGTCGCTCCAAATTGCTCAACGTTACAGGAACGTCATTGCCCTCCTTGATTCCGGAGCAGCTGGGAATTTCATAACCGAAGCTTATGTTAAACGGTGGTCCCTACCCACCGAGAGACTGTCCTCGTCCATCTTTTTGACTGCCGTGGATGGCAGCAAGATTTTTGACGCAGTCATTTCCTTAAGGACTCTTCCAGTTCGTCTGAGAGTGGGAGTTCTTCATTCTGAGTATATTTCTTTTTTAGTGATTCCAAGAGCCACACATCCAGTGGTTTTAGGCCTTCCATGGCTCCGTCTCCACAACCCATCAATTGACTGGACGACTACGCAAATACTGGCATGGGGTCCCTCCTGTGCTGAGACTTGTTTAGCCAAAGTTCTTCCTGTTTGTTCTTCCTTCCCCAGGTCATCTGATGTTCCGCCTCCTCCATATCAAGACTTCACGGACGTGTTCAGTAAAGCCTCTGCTGATATCCTTCCTCCTCATAGAGAATGGGACTGCCCAATCGACCTCATTCCAGGGAAGGTTCCACCGCGAGGCCGAACTTATCCGTTGTCTCTGCCTGAGACACACTCCATGGAAGAGTACATCAAAGAGAACCTGGCGAAGGGTTTCATCCGACCATCTTCTTCTCCAGCCGGCGCAGGCTTCTTCTTCGTTAAGAAGAAAGACGGTGGTCTGCGTCCGTGCATCGACTACAGAGGTCTGAACGACATTACCGTCAAGAACCGATACCCTTTACCCCTGATTACCGAGCTCTTTGATAGAGTTAGTGGTGCAACTATTTTCACAAAGCTGGACTTGAGGGGTGCCTACAATCTCATCCGAATCCGTGAGGGTGACGAGTGGAAGACCGCCTTTAACACCCGTGACGGACATTATGAGTACCTCGTCATGCCCTTCGGATTGAGCAATGCTCCAGCAGTCTTCCAGCACTTCGTGAATGAGATTTTCAGGGACATCTTGTACCGCCATGTCGTGGTTTATCTAGACGACATCCTCATCTTTGCTAATAATCTCGAAGATCATCGTTTCTGGGTAAAAGAGGTTCTTTCCCGTCTCCGTGTCAATCACCTCTATTGTAAATTGGAGAAGTGTGTGTTTGAAGTTAAAACCATTCCGTTTCTAGGTTACATTGTGTCCGGTTCCGGACTAGAGATGGATCCTGAGAAACTCCAAGCAATCCAGAATTGGCCTATACCCTTAAGCCTCAAAGGGGTCCAGAGGTTCTTAGGGTTCGCCAATTATTATAGAAAATTTATACGAGACTTTTCCACCATTGTGGCGCCTATCACTGCATTAACCAAGAAAGGTGCTAATCCGTCCAAGTGGTCCGAGGAAGCTACACAGGCCTTTCACCTTCTGAAGCAACGGTTCATCTCTGCACCAGTTCTGAAACAGCCCGACACCGACTCTCCTTTTATCTTAGAGGTAGATG
This sequence comes from Pseudophryne corroboree, assembly GCF_028390025.1. Lineage (NCBI taxonomy): Eukaryota > Metazoa > Chordata > Amphibia > Anura > Myobatrachidae > Pseudophryne > Pseudophryne corroboree. Next base: position 718,783,757 of record NC_086448.1, read on the forward strand.
CCTCCTCCGTTGGAGTAGGAGCAGTGTTATCCCAGAGGGCCAAAGATGGACATCTACATCCTTGCAGTTTCTTCTCCCGGAAGTTCTCCCCAGCTGAGCGCAACTATGCCATTGGCGATCAGGAGTTGCTAGCCATCAAGCTCGCTCTGGAGGAGTGGAGATACCTGTTGGAGGGAGCTTCCCACTCAATCACCATTCTTACCGACCACAAAAATCTTTTATATCTCAAAGGCGCACAATGTCTGAATCCTCGTCAGGCCAGATGGGCACTTTTCTTCTCTAGGTTTGACTTTAAACTCCAGTTCTGTCCGGGTTCTCAGAATCGTAAGGCCGATGCCCTTTCCCGCTCATGGGAGCAAGAAAATGAGTCCGAGTCTGCAGACAAGCATCCTATTATTAATCCGTTGGCATTCTCCACGGTAGGGATGGACTCTACGCCTCCACCAGGGAAAAGTTTTGTTAAGCCAGTTCTAAGGAAGAAGCTCATGCATTGGGCCCATGCTTCCCGTTTTGCTGGACATACAGGCATTCAGAAAACCCTTGAATTTATTTCTAGGTCCTACTGGTGGCCAACTCTGAAGAAGGACGTTATGGAATTTATTGCCTCCTGCCCAAAGTGTGCCCAACACAAAGTCTCCCGCCAGTCACCTGCGGGGCAACTGGTTCCATTATCTGTTCCCCGTCGACCTTGGACCCATTTGTCGATGGACTTTGTTTCCGATCTACCTATCTGCAACAAGTTTAATACCATCTGGGTGGTAGTTGACCGGTTCACCAAGATGGCACATTTCATCCCTCTCACCGGTCTTCCGTCAGCTTCCAAGTTGGCTCAAGTGTTTATACAAGAGATCTTCCGACTTCACGGTCTTCCTGAAGAGATCATCTCGGATCGTGGAGTACAATTTGTAGCCAAATTTTGGCGAAGTTTGTGTCAAGCCCTCCAAGTCAAGTTAAAGTTTTCCACGGCTTACCATCCTCAGACCAATGGTCAAACCGAGAGGGTGAATCAGGACTTGGAGGCCTTCCTCCGTATATATGTGTCTTCCTCTCAAGATGACTGGGTTCAACTCCTTCCTTGGGCCGAGTTCAGCCACAACAATCAATACCATTCCTCATCTTCTTCTACACCATTCTTCATTAATTATGGATTCCACCCTAAAGTCCCAGAATTCCAACCGCTTCCCGCAACTTCTGTTCCAGCAGTGGATGTCACCTTGCGTCAGTTTTCAAATAACTGGAGGAACGTCCGCGCAGCCCTGCTTAAAGCCTAATTCAGGTATAAGAAGTTTGCCGATAGAAAGCGTAGAGCGGTTCCTGCTCTCAAGGTGGGTGATCGTGTGTGGTTGTCCACGAAGAATTTGAGGTTGAGAGTTCCCAGCATGAAATTTGCACCTCGCTACATCGGACCCTTCAAGATTGAACAAGTCATCAATCCTGTTGCCTACAGGTTACAGTTACCATCCTTCTTGAAAATACCCAGGACATTTCATGTTTCTTTGTTGAAACCGCTGATCCTGAATCGGTTTCATTCCGCACTTCCTCCAGCTCCCAAAGTTCAGACTCAACGGGGAGTCGAGTACGAGGTGGCCAAGATTTTGGACTCACGTTTCCGTTACGGTCAGTTACAATACCTCATTGACTGGAAGGGCTATGGTCCTGAAGAACGCTCTTGGACCAATGCCTCAGACGTCCATGCTCCTGCCTTGGTCTGAAATTTCCACGCAAAGTTTCCTTTAAAGCCTAAGAAGTGTCCTGGGGCCACTCCTAAAGGGGGGGGGTGCTGTCACGATCCGGGTATCTGGACGCCATTACTTACCCTTCAGATGCCTCCTAAGGCTGGCTCAGCGTTCCAGGACCGGATCCCGCTGTTCCTGAGTTTCCACATGCAGAATGTCAGAGTGGTGATTTCATCAGCCGCGGCCTCCGCTGTGCCTGCGTGGTTAAATGTGCGCTTGTCAGTCTGGCGTCTCCTGTCTCCTGTGGCCGGCGTCGCCATTACTGTTTCAATTCTCACATGGATTACAAACCAAACTTCCCTCCAAGTGTCTGCATGGGCGCAGCCATCTTGGATTTTGTCATCTGAGCATTTCCACCAATCTGCTGTCTGTATTGTTGATTTGCATAATTGCCTAGCCAACCCCTTCCTTGCTGCAGGTATAAGTAAGCTGTGCCTGAGCAAGGAAGGCGTCAGTGCTTTGGTTGTCTAACCTAGTTCCAGTTTGTCTCTCTCCTGTGGTTGTCTTCCAGGTTCCAGCTCCTGTCTCCAGACTTCTGCTATAGAGACCCGCACCAGCATTCCATCTGCGGTGTAGCCTGACTCTCCGATCCATTCTGGACTCACCTGTTTCCAGCTAAAACAATCACCTGCTTCCAGCCCAGCTTCCAGCAGTGTACAGCTTCTCTTAAAGGGCCGGTGTCCTTTTCTGCAGTTTACCACTCTCCACCGGTATTATTATTTCACCGCTCTCAAACTCCAAACTTCATTATTATTTCATCGCTCTCAAGTTCGTTTATTATTTAACTGGTTCCAGCCAGTATCCACTCCGTACCAACAACAGTCTGGTTCCAGCCAGTATCCACAGCAGCCGTTTTACCTTCAGCAGCCCAGCCTTTCCTGGAACATCAGCTGGTACGATCCTGGGTTCTCTCCATTGCTACAGTCAGGCCTGGTAAGGACTTTCTAACTAGAAGATTATAAGAACTGTCTCACACTACCAGTGCCTGTGGCCCTTGCCACCCTGTAGTACCCAGGAATTGTATTTATCCTCTGTTGACTTTTATGTTTCCTTTTACTGCTGCTGTGTTACGGAGTTTGTCATAATAAACATCATTGACTTTTATCCTGGTTGTCGTGGTCACGCCTTCGGGCAGTTATTCTACATGTTACTTACATGTCTAGGGGTCTGATACAACCTCCCAGGTTCCGTTACATCTCAGCCCCTACAACTGAGGCTGCCTCCCGTCAGCTCAGGCCCTCAGTTGTGACACAGTTAAATTGAAGATGTCACTGTTGAAGTACACCAGGATGAGGATATGGGTGTTGCTGGCGCTGAGGAGGAAATTGACAAGGAGGATTCTGACGGTGAGGTGGTTTGTTTAAGTCAGGCACCCGGGGAGACACCTGTTGTCCGTGGGACGAATATGGCCATTGACATGCCTGGTCAAATTACAAAAAAAATCACCTCTTCGGTGTGGAATTATTTTAACACAAATGCGGACAACAGGTGTCAAGCCGTGTATTGCCTTTGTCAAGCTGTAATAAGTAGGGGTAAGGACGTTAACCACCTCGGAACATCCTCCCTTATACGTCACCTGCAGCGCATTCATCATAAGTCAGTGACAAGCTAAAAAACTTTGGGTGACAGTGGAAGCAGTATACTGACCACTAAATCCCTTCCTCTTGTAACCAAGCTCCTGCAAACCACACCACCAACTCCCTCAGTGTCAATTTCCTCCTTACACAGGAAAGCCAATAGTCCTGCAGGCCATGTCACTGTCAAGTCTGACGAGTCCTCTCCTGCCTGGGATTCCTCCGATGCATCCTTGAGTGTAACGCCTCCTGCTGCTGGCGCTGCTGTTGTTGCTGCTGGGAGTTGATCGTCATCCCAGAGGGGAAGTCGGAAGACCACTTGTACTACTTCCAGTAAGCAATTGACTGTCCAACAGTCCTTTGCGAGGAAGATGAAATATCACAGCAGTCATCCTGCTGCAAAGCGGATAACTCAGGCCTTGGCAGCCTGGGCGGTGAGAAACGTGTTTCCGTTATCCACCGTTAATTCACAGGCAACTACAGACTTGATTGAGGTACTGTGTCCCCGGTACCAAATACCATCTAGGTTCCATTTCTCTAGGCAGGCGATACCGAAAATGTACACAGACCTCAGAAAAAGACTCACCAGTGTCCTAAAAAATGCAGTTGTACCCAATGTCCACTTAACCACGGACACGTGGACAAGTGGAGCAGGGCAGACTCAGGACTATATGACTGTGACAGCCCACTGGGTAGATGTATTGCCTCCCGCAGCAAGAACAGTAGCGGCGGCACCAGTAGCAGCATCTCGAAAACGCCAACTCGTTCCTAGGCAGGCTATGCTTTGTATCACCGCTTTCCAGAAGAGGCACACAGCTGACAAACTCTTACGGAAACTGAGGAACATCATCGCAGAATGGCTTACCCCAAATGGACTCTCCTGGGGATTTGTGACATCGGACAACGCCAGCAATATTGTGCGTGCATTACATCTGGGCAAATTCCAGCACGTCCCATGTTTTGCACATACATTGAATTTGGTGGTGCAGAATTATTTAAAAAACGACAGGGGCGTGCAAGAGATGCTGTCGGTGGCCTGAAGAATTGCGGGCCACTTTCGTCATTCAGCCACCGCGTGCCGAAGACTGGAGCACCACCAAACAGTCCTGAACCGGCCCTGCCATCATCTGAAGCAAGAGGTCGTAACGAGGTGGAATTCAACCCTCTATATGCTTCAGAGGATGGAGGAGCAGCAAAAGGCCATTCAAGCCTATACATCTGCCTACGATATAGGCAAAGGAGGGGGAATGCACCTGACTCAAGCGCAGTGGAGAATGATTTCAACGTTGTGCAAGGTTCTGCAACCTTTTGAACTTGCCACACGTGAAGTCAGTTCAGACACAGCCAGCCTGAGTCAGGTCATTCCCCTCATCAGGCTTTTGCAGAAGAAGCTGGAGACATTGAAGGAGGAGCTAAAACAGAGCGATTCCGCTAGGCATGTGGGACTTGTGGATGGAGCCCTTCATTCGCTTAACCAGGATTCACGGGTGGTCAATCTGTTGAAATCAGAGCACTACATTTTGGCCACCGTGCTCGATCCTAGATTTAAAACCTACGTTGGATCTCTCTTTCCGGCAGACACAAGTCTGCAGAGGTTCAAAGACCTGCTCAGAGCCGGCCCTAACCAATATGATGCCCTAGGCAAGGTTTTGGCTGGTGCCCCCTAGCACCACCGCTGGTTCCGCCTCTGACCTTGTACCCCCTATATTTTAAATAGGAACAGTTTGCACATTTGGCGCACAGCCCAAAAAGGGGTGTGTTTTTGCTGGCATGGGGCATGGCCACGCAATAACCCCAATTCCAATTACGTCACACAGTACTGCAACTTTATTCACATATGATCATGCAAAAGTGTCCATAATTCATATTACATCCCACAGAAGTATCACTTTACCTTATAACCGTTACTCCTCACAGTAGAGCCCCTTATTCACATTACATCACACTGAATTGCTCCTTATTCACATTACACCACACCCTATTGCTCTTTATTCACATTAGACGATACAGTAGTGCCCTTTCTATACGCAACGCCACATAGTAGAGCACCTTATACGCATAATGCCACACATTAGTAATGCATTTACACACATTCCACACAGTAATGCTCCTTACACATGAGACACCTTATTAATGTCCTTATAAACATAATGCACCTTACACATTATGACTTCTTTTATTAATGCCCTTTTACACATAATGTCCCTTACACATATGCTGCACATTATTAATGCCCTAATACACATAATGACACACATAGTGCCCCCTACACATTTGCTGCACATTATTAGTGCCCCTATACACATAATGACACACATACAGTAGTTCCCTGTTACACATATGCCGCACATTATTAATGCCCTTATACACATAATGACACACATAGTGCCCCTTACACATATGTTGCATATTATTAATGCATTTTTACATGACACACATAATGCTCCTTACACATATTCCGAACACTACTGCACAACCAACCCACTCACATGCACACAGCACTCACACTGCCACTAACACTGTGACCTCTGCCTCTTATTTATTTATTTATTAACAGTTTCTTATATAGCGCAGCATATTCCGTTGCGCTTTACAATTAGAACAACAGTAATAGAACAAAACTGGGTAAAAACAGACAGACAGAGGTAGGAAGGCCCTGCTCGCAAGCTTACAATCTATAGGGAAATCGGCATAGATACACAAGGATTGGGGTGGTCTTCTGTTTGCCGGCGGTCGGGCTCCCGGCGCTCAGTATACCGGCGCCGGGAGCCCGACAGCCGGAATACCGACAATTATTTTCCCTCGTGGGGGTCCACGACCCCCATAGAGGGAGAATAAAATAGTGTGGCGCGCGTAGCGCGCCACCGTGCCCGTAGCGTGGCGAGCGCAGCGAGCCCGCAAGGGGCTCATTTGCGCTCGCCAAGCTGTCGGTAAGCCGGCGGTCGGCCTCCCGGCGCCGGGATGCTGGTCGCCGGGAGCCCGACCGCCGGCCAGCCGTAGTGAACCCCAAGGATTGATGCTACCTATTGCATAATGGTCCACCAGATTGCTAGGTTCTTAATGGGTTGTATGATGATACCCCACAAAGTTATCCAAGTGTCAGGAGGGTGTGAGACTAAAGAAAGACAAGATATGTGATGTTATGAATACTCTACAGAGGATGTAATTAGATAGGGAAGCACTGAAGGTTATGTGGGTGGGTCTGGAATTTGATAGGCTTGTCTGAAGAGGTGAGTTTTCAGGGAACATTTAAAGGTTTGGAGACTAGAGGCGAGTCTTACTGTGCGTGGGAGGGCATTCCACAGAGTGGGTGAAGCCCGGATAAAGTCCTGTAATTTTGAGTGTGAACAAGTAATGCGTGTGGATGAGAGACGTAGGTCTTGTGCAGAGCGGAGAGGTCGGGTAGGGAGATATTTTGAGATGAGTGAAGAGATGCCTCTGCTTGGATACAGATGTGTCCTCATAAATATTGCCTCAATGCTAACGTCGGGCACCTTTTTTTTTATGAAAATGCATCTTATTTGCATTGCTATGTGGCTAGGATGCACGAGCAGCTTCTGCTGATTAAAATGATATGCAGCATGCCTATATACTGTGTGCGACTGCGGCTGTATCTGCATATGAAATGCTACACACAGAATATAGGCATGCCGCATATCATTTTAATCAGCAGAAGCTGCTGATGCCCCTGGGCATATCAAATGCCTAGGCAATTGCCTAGTTTGCCTATACCCATGGCCGGCTCTGGACCTGCTGGTGAGAAAATTGTCAAGTCAAGCGGAACGTGACCCGTCAACAGCTCCTCCTTCACATTCTCCCGCAACTGGGGGAGCGAGGAAAAGGCTAAGAATTCCGAGCCCACCCGCTGGCGGTGATGCAGGGCAGTCTGGAGCGAGTGCTGACATCTGGTCCGGACTGAAGGACCTGCCAACGATTACTGACATGTCGTCTACTGTCACTGCATATGATTCTCTCACCATTGAAAGAATGGTGGAGGATTATATGAGTGACCGCATCCAAGTAGGCACGTCAGACAGTCCGTACGTATACTGGCAGGAAAAAGAGGCAATTTGGAGGCCCTTGCAGAAACTGGCTTTATTTTACCTAAGTTGCCCACCCTCCAGTGTGTACTCCGAAAGAGTGTTTAGTGCAGCCGCTCACCTTGTCAGCAATCAGCGTACAAGGTTACTTCCAGAAAATGTGGAGAAGATGATGTTCATCAAAATGAATTATAATCAGTTCCTCCGTGGAGACATTCACCAGCAATTGCCTCCAGAAAGTACACAGGGACCTGAGATGGTGGATTCCAGTGGGGAGGAATTAATAATCTGTAAGGAGGGGGATGTACACAGTGAAAGGGGTGAGGAATCGGACGATGAGGAGGAGGTGGACATCTTGCCTCTGTAGAGCCAGTTTGTGCAAGGAGAGATTGATTGCTTCTTTTTTGGTGGGGGCTCAAACCAACCAGTCATTTCAGTCACAGTTGTGTGGCTTGTTAAAGTGTGCATGTCCTGTTTATACAACATAAGGGTGGGTGGCAGGGCCCAAGGACAATTCCATCTTGCACCTCTTTTTCTTTCATTTTTCTTTGCATCATGTGCTGTTTGGGGACTATTTTTTTGAAGTGCCATCCTGCCTGACACTGCAGTGCCACTCCTAGATGGGCCAGGTGTTTGTGTCGGCCACTTGTGTCACTTAGCTTAGCCATCCAGCGACCTTGGTGCACCTCTTTTTTTCTTTGCATCATGTGCTGTTTGGGGACTATTTTTTTGAAGTGCCATCCTGTCTGACACTGCAGTACCACTCCTAGATGGGCCAGGTGTTTGTGTCGGCCACTTGGGTCGCTTAGCTTAGTCATCCAGCGACTTCGGTGCAAATTTTAGGACTAAAAATAATAGTGTGAGGTGTTCAGAATAGACTGAAAATGAGTGGAAATTATGGTTATTGAGGTTAATAATACTATGGGATCAAAATGACCCCCAAATTCTATGATTTAAGCTGTTTTTGAGGGGGTTTTGTAAAAAAAACACCCGAATCCAAAACACACCCGAATCTGACAAAAAAATTTCAGGGAGGTTTTGCCAAAACGCGTCCGAATCCAAAACACGGCCGCGGAACCGAATCCAAAACCAAAACACAAAACCCGAAAAATGTCCGGTGCACATCACTAACGAAAACCAGACTTGGCGCATGCGCACTGTCTTGTGTATGATTGTGTATGCATGCGCAGTGTGCCGATAAATGCCTATTGTGCGATTATTCGCATTTGTAACTGATGCTGAATGAGGCCCTATGTCAGCTATGAGGCATTGGAGCTTATATACAGTTAAAAGCAAATTGGCGATAATTTCTCTTAAATAGTGTGTACTGAGAAAGAAGCTTATACTCACCCATATCACACTTGCCGACTTTCTAGCTGTCCCCTTCGGGGGTTGCGGCATTAGGATATGTGGGCGGAGTGGGGTCGTGGACATGCAATTGCATCCTCACAGTCCCATCCTTTGCTCTACAGTGACCAGATTACCGGCATTTTAGAGTGGGGGCAGTGCTACAGTGTTGCGATTCAGCTCAAATGACGTCATTGCCCCACCCACTTGCACTTCTTAAGCAGTGGCTGCGGGGTGTACGGGCAGATAGAAGGGCTGGCTGGCTGGTGTGGGTAGGCTCCGGGAGACTTGTCCTTCTTTCCGGTGGTTGGGAGTGCCACACGATTTTTGGGAGCCTAACGGCCGATCCGGGACTGTAGGCAAATATGACCCATATACAGTACATAGCATGCATCTCTGATTAAACCCCCTATATGCATGGTCACCATCAGTTAGTACTTGCAACAACATTGTACTTGGTGCAAAACATCAGTTGTATAACAGTAACAGTATACTGTACTGATAGGACTGTGCTGCAGTACCTACTCCAGGGGACGTAGTTAATTTCCCAAAGGACGGGATCCCAGTGGTCTAAATACAGATGCCAGAATCCCGGCAGCAGAAAAAATGCTCTGGTGGTGGGTCCACGCCCCCCTCACGAGGGGGAATATAAAATTGTTCGCTCGCCACCGGGCCCGAAGCGTGGTGTGTGTAGTGAGTTCGCAAGGAACTCGCTGCCTTGATGTTGCGATTCTATCTGGTTTATGCCTGTAAATAGTGCCAGGGCCGTAGTGTGTGAATAATGCCGTCATCCAGAGCACAGGTTCATGAGGCTGTACCATTGCTGCCCCATGACTCCTGCATATGGCAAGCAGAATCCTGGAATGGCACCCAGCGGCCAGCAGTGCTGCTTCAGTGGTGTCTGGAGAGTGAAAAGGAAGCTTCAGACGGGTGGTCTTCAGTATGCCGAATGTCGGGATTCCGGCGCACAGTATACCGGCGCCGGAATCCTGACACCCGGCATACCGACAGGTATTCTCCCTCGTGGGGATCCACGACCCCCACGGACGGAGAAATAAAATAGCGTGGCGCGTAGTGTGCCACCATGCCCGCAAGGAGCTCATTTGCGCTCGCCATGCTGTCGGTATGCCGGCGGTCGGGATCCCGGCACCGGGATGCTGGTCGCCGGGAGCCCGGCCGCCGGCACACCATACTACACCCCTTCAGACATGCACCCTGCAGTGAATAGAGCTGTCCAGAGTGTCCACTTTCTGCTGCTGGTGGCCCTGCCACCTCATGTGATGTCATGGCTTTGGGGGCAGCAGTGAGACTGGTCTGCCGCTGATCACCAACTCAGGACATTACTTCTCCTGCTGCTTTTATGTTGTTCATTGCTGGCTATTATGTGTTCTCAGAACTTTTCTATTCCTGCATTTACTTTGTGGTAATTTCTACTAGTGATGAGCGGGTTCGGTTTCTCGGAAACCGAACCCCCCGAACTTCACCCTTTTTACACGGGTCCGAGCCATACTCGGATTCTCCCGTATGGCTCGGGTAACCCGAGCGCACCCGAACGTCATCATCCCGCTGTCGGATTCTCGCGAGATTCGGATTCTATATAAGCATTCGCGCGTCGCCGCCATTTTCACTCGTGCATTGCAAATGTTAGGAAGAGGACGTGGCTGGCGTCCTCTCCGTTATTGTTGAATTTGATTGTGCATTATTTCTTAATTCATTGTGGGGAGTACTGGGGAGCAGCTGTATAATATAGGAGGAGTACAGTGCAGAGTTTTGCTGATCAGTGACCACCAGTTATCCGTTCTCTGCCTGAAAAAAACGCTCCATATCTGTGCTCAGTGTGCTGCATATATATCTGTGCTCACACTGCTTAATTGTGGGCACGGGGGAGCAGCTGTATTATATAGCAGGAGTACAGTGCAGAGTTTTGCTGACAGTGACCACCAGTATACGTTGTCTGCCTGAAAAACACTCCATATCTGTGCTCAGTGTGCTGCTTTATTTTAATGTGGCGACTGGGGACCACCAGTATAATTAATATTATATAGGAGGAGTACAGTGCAGAGTTTTGCTGACAGTGACCACCATTATACGTTGTCTGCCTGAAAAGCACTCCATATCTGTGCTCAGTGTGCTGCTTTATTGTGGGGACTGGGGAGTCGGGACCACCAGTATAATATTATATAGGAGGAGTACAGTGCAGAGTTTTGCTGACACAGTGACCACCAGTATACTATATATAGCAGTACGGTACGGAAGGCCACTGCTGTACGTACCTCTGTGTCGTCATTAAGTATACTATCCATCTACATTCTATACCTGTGGTGCATTTTAGTTTTGCAGTTTGCTGACACAGTGACCACCAGTATACTATATATAGCAGTACGGTACGGAAGGCCACTGCTGTACGTACCTCTGTGTCGTCATTAAGTATACTATCCATCTACATTCTATACCTGTGGTGCATTTTAGTTTTGCAGTTTGCTGACACAGTGACCACCAGTATACTATATATAGCAGTACGGTACGGAAGGCCACTGCTGTACCTACCTCTGTGTCGTCATTAAGTATACTATCCATCTACATTCTATACCTGTGGTGCATTTTAGTTTTGCAGTTTGCTGACACAGTGACCACCAGTATACTATATATAGCAGTACGGTACGGAAGGCCACTGCTGTACCTACCTCTGTGTCATCATTAAGTATACTATCCATCTACATTCTATACCTGTGGTGCATTTTAGTTGTGCGCAGTATATATAGTAGTAGGCCATTGCTATTGATACTGGCATATAATTCCACACATTAAAATATGGAGAACAAAAATGTGGAGGTTAAAATAGGGAAAGATCAAGATCCACTTCCACCTCGTGCTGAAGCTGCTGCCACTAGTCATGGCCGAGACGATGAAATGCCATCAACGTCGTCTGCCAAGGCCGATGCCCAATGTCATAGTAGAGAGCATGTAAAATCCAAAAAACAAAAGTTCAGTAAAATGACCCAAAAATCAAAATTAAAAGCATCTGAGGAGAAGCGTAAACTTGCCAATATGCCATTTACGACACGGAGTGGCAAGGAACGGCTGAGGCCCTGGCAATGTTCATGGCTAGTGGTTCAGCTTCACATGAGGATGGAAGCACTCATCCTCTCGCTAGAAAAATAAAAGACTTAAGCTGGCAAAAGCACAGCAAAGAACTGTGCGTTCTTCTAAATCACAAATACCCAAGGAGAGTCCAATTGTGTCGGTTGCGATGCCTGACCTTCCCAACACTGGACGGGAAGAGCTTGCGCCTTCCACCATTTGCACGCCCCCTGCAAGTGCTGGAAGGAGCACCCGCAGTCCAGTTCCTGATAGTCAAATTGAAGATGTCACTGTTGAAGTACACCAGGATGAGGATATGGGTGTTACTGGCGCTGGGGAGGAAATTGACAAGGAGGATTCTGACGGTGAGGTGGTTTGTTTAAGTCAGGCACCCGGGGAGACACCTGTTGTCCGTGGGATGAATATGGCCATTGACATGCCTGGTCAAAATACAAAAAAAATCAGCTCTTCGGTGTGGAATTATTTCAACACAAATGCGGACAACAGGTGTCAAGCCGTGTGTTGCCTTTGTCAAGCTGTAATAAGTAGGGGTAAGGACGTTAACCATCTCGGAACATCCTCCCTTATACGTCACCTGCAGCGCATTCATCATAAGTCAGTGACAAGTTCAAAAACTTTGGGTGACAGCGGAAGCAGTCCACTGACCACTAAATCCCTTCCTCTTGTAACCAAGCTCCTGCAAACCACACCACCAACTCCCTCAGTGTCAATTTCCTCCTTACCCAGGAAAGCCAATAGTCCTGCAGGCCATGTCACTGGCAAGTCTGACGAGTCCTCTCCTGCCTGGGATTCCTCCGATGCATCCTTGAGTCTAACGCCTACTGCTGCTGGTGCTGCTGTTGTAGCTGCTGGGAGTCGATCGTCATCCCAGAGGGGAAGTCGGAAGACCACTTGTACTACTTCCAGTAAGCAATTGACTGTCCAACAGTCCTTTGCGAGGAAGATGAAATATCACAGCAGTCATCCTGCTGCAAAGCATATAACTCAGGCCTTGGCAGCCTGGGCGGTGAGAAACGTGGTTCCGGTATCCACCGTTAATTCACAGGCAACTACAGGCTTGATTGAGGTACTGTGTTCCCGGTACCAAATACCATCTAGGTTTCATTTCTCTAGGCAGGCAATACCGAAAATGTACACAGACCTCAGAAAAAGACTCACCAGTGTCCTAAAAAATGCAGTTGTACCCAATGTCCACTTAACCACGGACATGTGGACAAGTGGAGCAGGGCAGACTCAGGACTATATGACTGTGACAGCCCACTGGGTAGATGTATTGCCTCCCGCAGCAAGAACAGCAGCGGCGGCACCAGTAGCAGCATCTCGCAAACGCCAACTCGTTCCTAGGCAGGCTACGCTTTGTATCACCGCTTTCCAAAAGAGGCACACAGCTGACAACCTCTTACGGAAACTGAGGAAGATCATCGCAGAATGGCTTACCCCAATTGAACTCTCCTGGGGATTTGTGACATCGGACAACGCCAGCAATATTGTGCGTGCATTACATCTGGGCAAATTCCAGCACGTCCCATGTTTTGCACATACATTGAATTTGGTGGTGCAGAATTATTTAAAAAACAACAGGGGCGTGAAAGAGATGCTGTCAGTGGCCCGAAGAATTGCGGGCAACTTTCGGCATTCAGCCACCGCGTACAGAAGACTGGAGCACCACCAAACAATCCTGAACCTGCCCTGCCATCATCTGAAGCAAGAGGTGGTAACGAGGTGGAATTCAACCCTCTATATGCTTCAGAGGATGGAGGAGCAGCAAAAGGCCATTCAAGCCTATACATCTGGCCACGATATAGGAAAAGGAGGGGGAATGCACCTGACTCAAGCGCAGTGGAGAATGATTTCAACGTTGTGCAAGGTTCTGCAACCCTTTGAACTTACCACACGTGAAGTCAGTTCAGACACTGCCAGCCTGAGTCAGGTCATTCCCCTCATCAGGCTTTTGCAGAAGAAGCTGGAGACATTGAAGGAGGAGCTAAAACAGAGCGATTCCGCTAGGCATGTGGGACTTGTGGATGGAGCCCTTAATTCGCTTAACCAGGATTCACGGGTGGTCAATCTGTTGAAATCAGAGCACTACATTTTGGCCACCGTGCTCGATCCTAGATTTAAAACCTACGTTGTATCTCTCTTTCCGGCAGACACAAGTCTGCAGAGGTTCAAAGACCTGCTGGTGAGAAAATTGTCAAGCCAAGCGGAACGTGACCCGTCAACATCTCCTCCTTCACATTCTCCCGCAACTGGGGGTGCGAGGAAAAGGCTAAGAATTCCGAGCCCACCCGCTGGCGGTGATGCAGGGCAATCTGGAGCGAGTGCTGACATCTGGTCCGGACTGAAGGACCTGCCAACGATTACTGACATGTCGTGTACTGTCACTTCATATGATTCTCTCACCATTGAAAGAATGGTGGAGGATTATATGAGTGACCGCATCCAAGTAGGCACGTCAGACAGTCCGTACGTATACTGGTAGGAAAAAGAGGCAATTTGGAGGCCCTTGCACAAACTGGCTTTATTCTACCTAAGTTGCCCTCCCTCCAGTGTGTACTCCGAAAGAGTGTTTAGTGCAGCCGCTCACCTTGTCAGCAATCGGCGTACGAGGTTACTTCCAGAAAATGTGGAGAAGATGATGTTCATCAAAATGAATTATAATCAATTCCTCCGTGGAGACATTCACCAGCAGCAATTGCCTCCACAAAGTACACAGGGACCTGAGATGGTGGATTCCAGTGGGGAGGAATTAATAATCTGTGAGGAGGGGGATGTACACAGTGAAAGGGGTGAGGAATCGGAGGATGATGATGAGGTGGACATCTTGCCTCTGTAGAGCCAGTTTGTGCAAGGAAAGATTGATTGCTTCTTTTTTTGGTGGGGGCCCAAACCAACCAGTCATTTCAGTCACAGTCGTGTGGCAGACCCTGTCGCTGAAATGATGGGTTCGTTAAAGTGTGCATGTCCTGTTTATACAACATAAGGGTGGGTGGGAGGGCCCAAGGACAATTCCATCTTGCACCTCTTTTTTCTTTCATTTTTCTTTGCATCATGTGCTGTTTGGGGACTATTTTTTTGAAGTGCCATCCTGCCTGACACTGCAGTGCCACTCCTAGATGGGCCAGGTCTTTGTGTCGGCCACTTATGTCGCTTAGCTTAGTCACACAGCAACCTTGGTGCGCCTCTTTTTTCCTTTGCATCATGTGCTGTTTGGGGACAATTTTTTTGAAGTGCCATCCTGCCTGACACTGCAGTGCCACTCCTAGATGGGCCAGGTGTTTGTGTCGGCCACTTGTGTCGCTTAGCTTAGTCACACAGCGACCTTGGTGCGCCTCTTGTTTTCTTTGCATCATGTGCTGTTTGGGGACTATTTTTTTGAAGTGCCATCATGCCTGACACTGCAGTGCCACTCCTAGATGGGCCAGGTGTTTGTGTTGGCCACTTGTGTCGCTTAGCTTAGCCATCCAGCGACCTCGGTGCAAATTTTAGGACTAAAAATAATATTGTGAGGTGTGAGGTGTTCAGAATAGACTGGAAATGAGTGGAAATTATGGTTATTGAGGTTAATAATACTATGGGATCAAAATGACCCCCAAATTCTATGATTTAAGCTGTTTTTTAGGGTTTTTTGAAAAAAACACCTGATTCCAAAACACACCCGAATCCGACAAAAAAAATTCGGTGAGGTTTTGCCAAAACACGTCCGAATCCAAAACACGGCCGCGGAACCGAATCCAAAACCAAAACACAAAACCCTAAAAATTCTCTAGTGATGTGCACCGGACATTTTTCGGGTTTTGTGTTTTGGTTTTGGATTCGGTTCCGCGGCCGTGTTTTGGATTCGGACGCGTTTTGGCAAAACCTCCCTGAAATTTTTTTGTCGGATTCGGGTGTGTTTTGGATTCGGGTGTTTTTTTACAAAAACCCCTCAAAAACAGCTTAAATCATAGAATTTGGGGTTCATTTTGATCCCATAGTATTATTAACCTCAATAACCATAATTTCCACTCATTTCCAGTCTATTCTGAACACCTCACACCTCACAATATTATTTTTAGTCCTAAAATTTGCACCGAGGTCGCTGGATGACTAAGCTAAGCGACCCAAGTGGTCGACACAAACACCTGGCCCATCTAGGAGTGGCACTGCAGTGTCAGACAGGATGGCACTTAAAAAAAATAGTCCCCAAACAGCAGATGATGCAAAGAAAAAAAGAAGCGCAATGAGGTAGCTGTGTGACTAAGCTAAGCGACCCAAGTGGCCGACACAAACTCCTGGCCCATCTAGGAGTGGCACTGCAGTTTTCTAGCGAGAGGATGAGTGCTTCCATCCTCATGTGAAACTGAACCACTAGCCATGAACATAGGCCAGGGCCTCAGCCGTTCCTTGCCACTCCGTGTCGTAAATGGCATATTGGCAAGTTTACGCTTCTCCTCAGACGCTTTTAATTTTGATTTTTGGGTCATTTTACTGAACTTTTGTTTTTTGGATTTTACATGCTCTCTACTATGACATTGGGCATCGGCCTTGGCACACAACGTTGATGGCATTTCATCGTCTCGGCCATGACTAGTGGCAGCAGCTTCAGCACGAGGTGGAAGTGGATCTTGATCTTTCCCTATTTTACCCTCCACATTTTTGTTCTCCATTTTTTAATGTGTGGAATTATATGCCAGTATCAATAGCAATGGCCTACTACTATATATACTGCGCACAACTGAAATGCACCACAGGTATGGATGGATAGTATACTTGACGACACAGAGGTAGGTAGAGCAGTGGCCTACTGTACCGTACTGCTATATATTATATACGGGTGGTCAGCAAACTGCGCAAAACTGAAATGCACCACAGGTATGGATGGATAGTATACTTGACGACACAGAGGTAGGTAGAGCAGTGGCCTACTGTACCGTACTGCTATATATTATATACTGGTGGTCAGCAAACTGTGCAAAACTTAAATGCAGCACAGGTATGGATGGATAGTATACTTGACGACATAGAGGTAGGTAGAGCAGTGGCCTACTGTACCGTACTGCTATATATTATATACTGGTGGTCAGCAAACTGTGCAAAACTTAAATGCACCACAGGTATGGATGGATAGTATACTTGACGACATAGAGGTAGGTAGAGCAGTGGCCTACTGTACCGTACTGCTATATATTATATACTGGTGGTCAGCAAACTGTGCAAAACATAAATGCACCACAGGTATGGATGGATAGTATACTTGACGACACAGAGGTAGGTAGAGCAGTGGCCTACTGTACCGTACTGCTATATATTATACACTGGTGGTCAGCAAACTGTGTAAAAACTTAAATGCACCACAGGTATGGATGGATAGTATACTTGACGACACAAAGGTAGGTAGAGCAGTGGCCTACTGTACCGTACTGCTATATATTATATACTGGTGGTCAGCAAACTGTGCAAAACTAAAATGCACCACAGGTATGGATGGATAGTATACTTGACGACACAGAGGTAGGTAGAGCAGTGGCCTTCTGTACCGTACTCCTATATATTATATACTGGTGGTCAGCAAAATTATGCACTGTACTCCTACTATATACTACAATGCAGCACAGATATGGAGCGTTTTTCAGGCAGAGAACGTATAATACTGGTGGTCACTGGTCAGCAAAACTCTGCACTGTACTCCTCCTATATAATACTGCTGGTCCCCAGTCCCCACAATAAAGCAGTGTGAGCACAGATATATGCAGCACACTGAGCACAGATATGGAGCGTTTTTCAGGCAGACAACGTATAATACTGGTGGTCACTGGTCAGTAAAACTCTGCACTGTACTCCTCCTATATAATATACTGCTGGTCCCCAGTCCCCACAATAAAGCAGTGTGAGCACAGATATATGCAGCACACTGAGCACAGATATGGAGCATTTTTCAGGCAGACAACGAATAATGCTGGTGGTCACTGGTCAGCAAAACTCTGCACTGTACTCCTCCTATATAATATACTGGTGGTCCCCAGTACCCACAATAAAGCAGTGTGAGCACAGATATATGCAGCACACTGAGCACAGATATGGAGCATTTTTAAGGCAGACAACGTATACTGGTGGTCACTGGTCAGCAAAACTCTGCACTGTACTCCTCCTATATAATATACTGGTGGTCCCCAGTACCCACAATAAAGCAGTGTGAGCACAGATATATGCAGCACACTGAGCACAGATATGGAGCGTTTTTCAGGCAGACAACGTATACTGGTGGTCACTGGTCAGCAAAACTCTGCACTGTACTCCTCCTATATAATACTGCTGGTCCCCAGTCCCCAAAATAAAGCAGTGTGAGCACAGATATATGCAGCACACTGAGCACAGATATGGAGCGTTTTTCAGGCAGACAACGTATAATACTGGTGGTCACTGGTCAGCAAAACTCTGCACTGTACTCCTCCTATATAATACTGCTGGTCTCCAGTCCCCACAATAAAGCAGTGTGAGCACAGATATATGCAGCACACTGAGCACAGATATGGAGCGTTTTTCAGGCAGACAACGTATAATACTGGTGGTCACTGGTCAGCAAAACTCTGCACTGTACTCCTCCTATATAATATTGCTGGTCCCCAGTCCCCACAATAAAGCAGTGTGAGCACAGATATATGCAGCACACTGAGCACAGATATGGAGCGTTATTCAGGCAGACAACGTATAATACTGGTGGTCACTGGTCAGCAAAACTCTGCACTGTACTCCTCCTATAATACTGCTGGTCCCCAGAATAAAGATATTTGCACTGCAGCCCCCTGAAACAAAGTGAGAGGACGCCAGCCACGTCCTATCACTATCATTTCCAATGCACGAGTGAAAAATGGCAGCGACGCGCGGCTCCTTATATAGAATCCGAATCTCGCGAGAATCCGACAGCGGGATGATGACGTTCGGGTGCGCTCGGGTTAACCGAGCCATACGGGAGAATCCGAGTATGCCTCGGACCCGTGTAAAATGGGTGAAGTTCGGGGGAGTTCTGTTTCCGAGGAACCGAACCCGCTCATCTCTAATTTCTACCTATTAATCGCTACTATCAAGTGTTTCTCTTCTCCAGCAATTGAGTATCCATAACATTACTGATACTGTGGATGCCCTTCAATGTACACTACAGGACGATTATTACCCCTGCAATGAGCTTCTCCACATGCACAGAAGCTCTGAACGCTGCTCGACAACAGCGGCTGCGAATCGACCCGTGAGAGGGATGGGGGTTGGGGCTAACTGATTTTTAAATGAGGAGGGTCAGATTTGCTATCTGACTTATAAAGACTGAGTTCAGATTTGAGGTATTAATCGATGGGGTCAGATCTGGGGAAATGATTATTTTTAATGATTGAGGTACTATATTAAAGTCTGTGGTCTAAAAAAATGGGGGGCTGGGGCCTAACGACGGAAATCTGTGGTAATTACATAATTTTAGCCCCACACTTTATTCAAATTTGTGTGTATTGCTATGTTTTACCACCCCCATCTCACCTACCTGCATCTCCTCACCGGGCTTCTCCTCGAAGAGGAAGCTTCAAATGAATGTAAGTATGAAATGGGAATATTTACTAACAGGTTTCAGTCCCGGTAATTATAATTTCATATAGCTGCTATTTGCGGCAATAACAAATTTGCTTGCCCCTGAATGTACTAAAAATCACGTGCAGGAACAGGGTCTCCAAAAGGAGGGAAATGATCATAGAAGCAATTTATCCCCTTCTATATCGGAAGCTGGGGCCGTTCTGCGCATGTGCAGTCAGCAGACCATGCATATCCCACAGCATTGCCAGGGAGGTGTCTGGAGGAACCCTGTCCTGGTATTTTTGCAAAACAGTAGCCCATAGGCTACTATAGGGTAATGCCATCTGGAGATTGGGGCCGAGCTCTGCATAATGGACACCTACTGTATGGGGGCTGCAGCTGCTGTCGGAAATTTAGGGACTAGAGCAAATATCAGAGGTATTTACTGTGGTCCCTCCTTCATACATTTGGGGGAAACCCTTAATATTTGTGGGTATCCACCGAAAATAGCTGTTTTTGGTGAACATCCTGCAAATATTATTTGATAAATAGGACACAAAAAGAGAAACAAATATAAGTTTGTTCATGTTTTCAGCCAGTTAACTTTGATGTAATATAATTTGTGGATATACTGCATCTATTATTAGTAGATGTATTGAAAACATCAATTTATGAGGTTGAATTAATCTGACGCGATCATCTCGCACCCTCAAATAGTGAGCACTTACGGTAGTTCTGGACTTGCTGATTTTTGCTTGCTGCCCCATAGGTCAGCACAGAAATCAGCGGACGCAGCTACTGGCTTCAGCACTCCCAGAGAATGGGGCCAACACACCCTCATCTTGAATGCTGCTTGTGCCCCCCCTAAATGCCAGCAGTATGTCAATCTTCCTGGTACATTTGGAGCACGGCAAGCTACATTGCAGTCCCAGATCTGCACATGTGCAGTGCGGCTTTTGTACATATGCGCACATGTGAAAACATTGGAAAATTACAAAAACATTGCCACAGCGTCTACTTCTGAATCAGCCTTTCTATGCAATTGCCTGCCACTGCTTGTCCCAGTTCATAGGTGTGCGCAGGGGGGGTGCCTGGTGCGCACAGGCACCCCCTAATGTCTGGCACCCCGATCTCACATGCCTGATTAAGCGATCGCCGAGCAAGCTGATTACTGTCCCCTCTGCGCTGCACCCTGTCAGGACTGCATTACTGACCGGACGCCTGGGTTAATCAAGGGTGCCACTGCCACCGGCTTTCAAACTCCCGGCTCCACCTCCGTGTGCAAAAACTGCGTGATGTGACGTGATTACGTCATGCTGCTCGCACGCCCACCCGCCACATGCCCACCTCTCTCCTATGCTATGCCAAGGCCAGCCACTGATGAGGAGCAGCATGCAGCCAGCATTCCTCTTAGGAAGACAAATTTAATACTGGCATGCGGCCGGCAGCAGCATTGACACGTCACTCGTTTTTCCAGCAGCAGCAGCAGTACTAGTCTGCGACTGTCAGTGACAGTGAGTGGCTGACTTGTAAGTAAGCTGCTGCAGCTTGCAGGGGAAAGAGAGGGGAAGCCAGACCAGGCTGAGGAGGAGCAGTGTAATTGCAGTGAGTGCCATCAGGGGTGTTTGTTTGGTGCACACCACAACATCTGACAATGTAGCTGCTTTATTAGGATTGGTGAAGGGTGAATATTTTGTATTGCGTTGACCATCAATAGATGAGCTAGACACGCCCAAAAGGCGGGGCTAGACACACCCCTCTGACGGTGGACCCCCTAATAAAATGTGCTGCGCACGCCTATGTCCCAGTTTGACCTCTTCAAGTGTAGGCAGTAGCGGATCTTGCCACGGGCAAGCAGGACTTTTGCCTGGGACGCCGCCTTCCGGAGGGCACCGCACCATGGCAAGATCTGCTACTGCTGTGCCCCCCGCTGCCCGCTGTGTCTCCCGGCTGTGCCCCCCTGTGAAGGGAACTAGACGCTACGCGTCGTTTCCCTTCGTGGAGAGGACCTTTGCTGTGCGGTGCACGATGACGTCATCGCGCACCACTCAGCATTTCAGCGGTGCTACTCTACTGTATAGGGGGCGTAACTGACCACGCCCCCTGTGTGAAGCCACGCCCCTATTTCCCGCCCGAGGGGGCAAAAAGGGCTAGAACCGGCCCTGAGTGTAGGGAGACGCAAGTCACCAAAATGCAAAAAATACATATATATGTCCCTATGTTTATGCATTTTTTTCTGCATATAAGTAATAAGGTAATGCATGTCTTATGCAAAAAGTTAAATAGTTAATAAATAAAACATGTATATCTAACATACATAGTAAGGCTCATAGATTCAGTACATATTAGTGCATATACAGTACTTTTGTGGAGCTGAAGACAGCAGCACCCAGTCCAATCAAATGGACATTTTTGCATACCGTCCCCCAGTCCCACCCGCAGGCCGCAGTGTCCCAAGGGCATGGGAAGGTTGGTGGGGACACTCTGACACTGCTGCGTCATCCACAGTGGCGTAACTAGAAATGTTTCTCCCCCAAGCCAAAAAATCCCCCCCCCCCATAATTGGCACTAGTGAAGCTATGAATCTGAAAGGGGTGTGGCCTTGCTGAAATGGGCGTGGCTTTGCATAAAGGGGCGTGGCATTACAGGAAAAGACTACCTGGCCATCGCAGGAAAAGGAAATAATCCTGATTCATGCCCCTTACATTATTTGTCATTTTTTTCTCCTTATAGTAATGCCCAGTTTACATTATGCCACATACTGCAATGGCCCTTAGACATTATGCCACACACAATAATGCCCATGGCACAATATGCCACACACCATAATGCCCCAACACATTATGCCACACACCGTATTGCCTGTGACACATTATGACAGGAATCACAATGCCCGTTATACATTATGCTACACACAGCAATGCCCCTGATACATTATACATTATAGCACATACAATGCCTGTGACACATTATGACACACACCGCAATGTCCGTGATACATTATGCCACACACTACAATGTCCGTGATACATTATGCCATACACTGCAATGTCCGTGATACATTATGCCACACACTGCAATGACCCTGAGACATTATACCACATACCACAATGCCCGTGATATAGCATACCACACACTGTAATGCCTGTGACACATACCGCAATACCCATTATACCCTATGCCACACACCGCAATGCCCGTTATACATTATGCCACACACTGCAATGCCCCTGAGACATTATACCACAATGCCCGTGATATAGTATGCCACACACCGTAATGCCTGTGACACATTATGACACACACCGCAATGTCCGTGATACATTATGCCACACACCGCAATGCCCGTTACACATTAAGTCCTACAGTAAGGCATCTAATTAATTTTAAATTACCTGCTCGTTGCCAGGGGTTTCATGCTCTTGGCTCCATGCACGGTGCCAGGGGTTTTCATGCTCAGGGTGTCATGCTCGTTGCCAGGGATTTCATGCGGTAGGTGTTATGCTTGTTGCCAGAGGTATCATGTGCTGGGTTTCAAGCTTGTTGCCAGGGGGTAATATTCGTTGCCATTGGTTTCATGCACTGTTGCTAGGGGGTAATGCTTGTTGCCAGGGATTTAATGAGCTTGGTGTTGTGCTTTTAACCATGGGTAATGCTAGTTGCTAGGGCTATGCCCCCCCAGTGCCAGGTACACATATGCCCCCCCAGTGCCAAATATGCCCCCCCCCAGTGCTAAATATGCCCCCTCAGTGCATAATATGCTCCCCCAGGGCTAAATATGCTCCCCCAGTGCCAAATATGCCCCACCCCCCAGTGTTAGAGATGTGCACTTTTTCGGGTTTTGTGTTTTGGTTTTGGGTTCGGTTCCGCGGCCGTGTTTTGGGTTCGACCGCGTTTTGGCAAAACCTCACCGAATTTTTTTTGTCGGATTCGGGTGTGTTTTGGATTCGGGTGTTTTTTTCAAAAAACCCTAAAAAACAGCTTAAATCATAGAATTTGGGGGTCATTTTGATCCCAAAGTATTATTAACCTCAAAAACCATAATTTCCACTCATTTTCAGTCTATTCTGAATACCTCACACCTCACAATATTATTTTTAGTCCTAAAATTTGCACCGAGGTAGCTGTGTGAGTAAGATAAGCGACCCTAGTGGCCGACACAAACACCGGGCCCATCTAGGAGTGGCACTGCAGTGTCACGCAGGATGGCCCTTCCAAAAAACACTCCCCAAACAGCACATGACGCAAAGAAAAAAAGAGGCGCAATGAGGTAGCTGTGTGAGTAAGATAAGCGACCCTAGTGGCCGACACAAACACCTGGCCCATCTAGGAGTGGCACTGCAGTGTCACGCAGGATGGCCCTTCCAAAAAACACTCCCCAAACAGCACATGACGCAAAGAAAAAAAGAGGCACAATGAGGTAGCTGTGTGAGTAAGATAAGCGACCCTAGTGGCCGACACAAACACCGGGCCCATCTAGGAGTGGCACTGCAGTGTCACGCAGGATGGCCCTTCCAAAAAACACTCCCCAAACAGCACATGACGCAAAGAAAAAAAGAGGCGCAATGAGGTAGCTGTGTGAGTAAGATAAGCGACCCTAGTGGCCAACACAAACACCGGGCCCATCTAGGAGTGGCACTGCAGTGTCACGCAGGATGGCCCTTCCAAAAAACACTCCCCAAACAGCACATGACGCAAAGAAAAAAAGAGGCGCAATGAGGTAGCTGTGTGAGTAAGATAAGCGACCCTAGTGGCCGACACAAACACCGGGCCCATCTAGGAGTGGCACTGCAGTGTCACGCAGGATGGCCCTTCCAAAAAACACTCCCCAAACAGCACATGACGCAAAGAAAAAAAGAGGCGCAATGAGGTAGCTGTGTGAGTAAGATAAGCGACCCTAGTGGCCGACACAAACACCGGGCCCATCTAGGAGTGGCACTGCAGTGTCACGCAGGATGGCCCTTCCAAAAAACACTCCCCAAACAGCACATGACGCAAAGAAAAAAAGAGGCGCAATGAGGTAGCTGTGTGAGTAAGCTAAGCGACCCTAGTGGCCGACACAAACACCTGGCCCATCTAGGAGTGGCACTGCAGTGTCACGCAGGATGGCCCTTCCAAAAAACACTCCCCAAACAGCACATGACGCAAAGAAGAAAAAAAGAGGCGCAATGAGGTAGCTGTGTGAGTAAGATAAGCGACCCTAGTGGCCGACACAAACACCGGGCCCATCTAGGAGTGGCACTGCAGTGTCACGCAGGATGGCCCTTCCAAAAAACACTCCCCAAACAGCACATGACGCAAATAAAAATGAAAGAAAAAAGAGGTGCAAGATGGAATTGTCCTTGGGCCCTCCCACCCACCCTTATGTTGTATAAACAGGACATGCACACTTTAACCAACCCATCATTTCAGTGACAGGGTCTGCCACACGACTGTGACTGAAATGACGGGTTGGTTTGGACCCCCACCGAAAAAGAAGCAATTAATCTCTCCTTGCACAAACTGGCTCTACAGAGGCAAGATGTCCACCTCATCATCATCCTCCGATATATCACCGTGTACATCCCGCTCCTCACAGATTATCAATTCGTCCCCACTGGAATCCACCATCTCAGCTCCCTGTGTACTTTGTGGAGGCAATTGCTGCTGGTCAATGTCTCCACGGAGGAATTGATTATAATTCATTTTAATGAACATCATCTTCTCCACATTTTCTGGAAGTAACCTCGTACGCCGATTGCTGACAAGGTGAGCGGCGGCACTAAACATTCTTTCGGAGTACACACTTGTGGGAGGGCAACTTAGGTAGAATAAAGCCAGTTTGTGCAAGGGCCTCCAAATTGCCTCTTTTTCCTGCCAGTATAAGTACGGACTGTCTGACGTGCCTACTTGGATGCGGTCACTCATATAATCCTCCACCATTCTTTCAATGGTGAGAGAATCATATGCAGTGACAGTAGACGACATGTCCGTAATCGTTGTCAGGTCCTTCACTCCGGACCAGATGTCAGCATCAGCAGTCGCTCCAGACTGCCCTGCATCACCGCCAGCGGGTGGGCTCGGAATTCTGAGCCTTTTCCTCGCACCCCCAGTTGCGGGAGAATGTGAAGGAGGAGATGTTGACAGGTCGCGTTCCGCTTGACTTGACAATTTTGTCACCAGCAGGTCTTTGAACCCCAGCAGACTTGTGTGTGCCGGAAAGAGAGATCCAAGGTAGGTTTTAAATCTAGGATCGAGCACGGTGGCCAAAATGTAGTGCTCTGATTTCAACAGATTGACCACCCGTGAATCCTTGTTAAGCGAATTAAGGGCTGCATCCACAAGTCCCACATGCCTAGCGGAATCGCTCCCTTTTAGCTCCTCCTTCAATGCCTCCAGCTTCTTCTGCAAAAGCCTGATGAGGGGAATGACCTGACTCAGGCTGGCAGTGTCTGAACTGACTTCACGTGTGGCAAGTTCAAAAGGTTGCAGAACCTTGCACAACGTTGAAATCATTCTCCACTGCGCTTGAGACAGGTACATTCCACCTCCTATATCGTGCTCAATTGTATAGGCTTGAATGGCCTTTTGCTGCTCCTCCAACCTCTGAAGCATATAGAGGGTTGAATTCCACCTCGTTACCACTTCTTGCTTCAGATGATGGCAGGGCAGGTTCAGGCGTTTTTGGTGGTGCTCCAGTTTTCTGTACGTGGTGCCTGTACGCCGAAAGTGTCCCGCAATTCTTCTGGCCACCGACAGCATCTCTTGCACGCCCCTCTCGTTTTTTTAAAAATTCTGCACCACCAAATTCAAGGTATGTGCAAAACATGGGACGTGCTGGAATTTGCCCATATTTAATGCACACACAATATTGCTGGCGTTGTCCGATGCCACAAATCCACAGGAGAGTCCAATTGGGGTAAGCCATTCCGCGATGATCTTCCTCAGTTGCCGTAAGAGGTTTTCAGCTGTGTGCGTATTCTGGAAACCGGTGATACAAAGCGTAGCCTGCCTAGGAAAGAGTTGGCGTTTGCGAGATGCTGCTACTGGTGCCGCCGCTGCTGTTCTTGCGGCGGGAGTCCATACATCTACTCAGTGGGCTGTCACAGTCATATAGTCCTGACCCTGCCCTGCTCCACTTGTCCACATGTCCGTGGTTAAGTGGACATTGGGTACAGCTGCATTTTTTAGGACACTGGTGACTCTTTTTCTGAGGTCTGTGTACATTTTCGGTATCGCCTGCCTAGAGAAATGGAACCTAGATGGTATTTGGTACCGGGGACACAGTACCTCCAACAAGTCTCTAGTTGGCTCTGCAGTAATGATGGATACCGGAACCACGTTTCTCACCACCCAGGATGCCAAGGCCTCAGTTATCCACTTTGCAGCAGGATGACTGCTGTGATATTTCATCTTCCTCGCAAAGGACTGTTGGACAGTCAATTGCTTGGTGGACGTAGTAAAAGTGGTCTTACGAGTACGACTTCCCCTCTGGGATGACCATCGACTCCCAGCAGCAACAACAGCAGCGCCAGCAGCAGTAGGCGTTACACGCAAGGATGCATCAGAGGAATCCCAGGCAGGAGAGGACTCGTCAGAATTGCCAGTGACATGGCCTGCAGGACTATTGGCATTCCTGGGGAAGGAGGAAATTGACACTGAGGGAGTTGGTGGGGTGGTTTGCGTGAGCTTGGTTACAAGAGGAAGGGATTTACTGGTCAGTGGACTGCTTCCGCTGTCGCCCAAAGTTTTTAAACTTGTCACTGACTTATTATGAATGCGCTGCAGGTGACGTATAAGGGAGGATGTTCCGAGGTGGTTAACGTCCTTACCCCTACTTATTACAGCTTGACAAAGGCAACACACGGCTTGACAAATGTTGTCCGCATTTCTGGTGAAATACTTCCACACCGAAGAGCTGATTTTTTTGGTATTTTCACCAGGCATGTCAACGGCCCTATTCCTCCCACGGACAACAGGTGTCTCCCCGGGTGCCTGACTTAAACAAACCACCTCACCATCAGAATCCTCCTTGTCAATTTCCTCCCCAGCGCCAGCAACACCCATATCCTCCTCATCCTGGTGTACTTCAACACTGACATCTTCAATCTGACTATCAGGAACTGGACTGCGGGTGCTCCTTCCAGCACTTGCAGGGGGCGTGCAAATGGTGGAAGGCGCATGCTCTTCACGTCCAGTGTTGGGAAGGTCAGGCATCGCAACCGACACAATTGGACTCTCCTTGTGGATTTGGGATTTGGAAGAACGCACAGTTCTTTGCGGTGCTTTTGCCAGCTTGAGTCTTTTCAGTTTTCTAGCGAGAGGCTGAGTGCTTCCATCCTCATGTGAAGCTGAACCACTAGCCATGAACATAGGCCAGGGCCTCAGCCGTTCCTTGCCACTCCGTGTGGTAAATGGCATATTGGCAAGTTTACGCTTCTCCTCCGACAATTTTATTTTAGATTTTGGAGTCCTTTTTTTTACTGATATTTGGTGTTTTGGATTTTACATGCTCTGTACTATGACATTGGGCATCGGCCTTGGCAGACGACGTTGCTGGCATTTCATCGTCTCGGCCATGACTAGTGGCAGCAGCTTCAGCACGAGGTGGAAGTGGATCTTGATCTTTCCCTAATTTTGGAACCTCAACATTTTTGTTCTCCATATTTTAATAGGCACAACTAAAAGACACAGAGGTAGCTACAGCCGTGGACTACCGTACTGTGTCTGCTGCTAATATAGACTGGATGATAATGAGATGAAATCAATATATATATATATATAATATCACTAGTACTGCAGCCGGACAGGTATATAATATATATTTATTATGTACTAATGACTGATGACGGACCTGCTGGACACTGTCAGCTCAGCAGCACCGCAGACTGCTACAGTAAGCTACTATAGTAGTATGTATCAAGAAGAAAGAAAAAAAAAAACCACGGGTAGGTGGTATACAATTATGGATGGACCAGCGACTGCCGACACAGAGGTAGCTACAGCCGTGGACTACCATACTGTGTCTGCTGCTAATATAGACTGGATGATAATGAGATGAAATCAATATATATATATATATAATATCACACTAGTACTGCAGCCGGACAGGTATATAATATATATTTATTATGTACTAATGACTGATGACGGACCTGCTGGACACTGTCAGCTCAGCAGCACCGCAGACTGCTACAGTAAGCTACTATAGTAGTATGTATCAAGAAGAAAGAAAAAGAAAAAAACACGGGTAGGTGGTATACAATTATGGATGGACCAGCGACTGCCGACACAGAGGTAGCTACAGCCGTGGACTACCGTACTGTGTCTGCTGCTAATATAGACTGGATGATAATGAGATGAAATCAATATATATATATATATAATATCACACTAGTACTGCAGCCGGACAGGTATATAATATATATTTATTATGTACTAATGACTGATGACGGACCTGCTGGACACTGTCAGCTCAGCAGCACCGCAGACTGCTACAGTAAGCTACTATAGTAGTATGTATCAAGAAGAAAGAAAAGAAAAAAACCACGGGTAGGTGGTATACAATTATGGATGGACCAGCGACTGCCGACACAGAGGTAGCTACAGCCGTGGACTACCGTACTGTGTCTGCTGCTAATATAGACTGGATGATAATGAGATGAAATCAATATATATATATATAATATCACACTAGTACTGCAGCCGGACAGGTATATAATATATATTTATTATGTACTAATGACTGATGACGGACCTGCTGGACACTGTCAGCTCAGCAGCACCGCAGACTGCTACAGTAAGCTACTATAGTAGTATGTATCAAGAAGAAAGAAAAAAAAAAACCACGGGTAGGTGGTATACAATTATGGATGGACCAGCGACTGCCGACACAGAGGTAGCTACAGCCGTGGACTACCGTACTGTGTCTGCTGCTAATATAGACTGGATGATAATGAGATGAAATCAATATATATATATATAATATCACACTAGTACTGTGTTAGGGTCTCCTGCCCTGTGCTGCCACGTCGTCATGGCAACCGGGAGACAAGTGCTAGTGGAGTAACCTGAGCGCAGCTGATACTCCGGTTCGGGTCTTTTGCTGTGCAGTGGTTATAGGCTCTGTGCACGGCAGGGAATCCGGTGCTGGTTTTTGTGCTCACAGTCTGTGAGGTCTGAGTGGGGCGTGGACAGCACCTGCTTTATAAGGCCTCTTTTCAGGGTAAGCAGATGCTGCTGAATCTTTGTTGGTTAGTCAGTTCATGAAAGTTAGCCAGTACTGTGTAGCTTTGTATTTGTTTGTTGCTTACTGCAAATAGGCCTGGGGATTTGGTATTACACTCTGCCAATCCAGACCTAGCAGTAAGACTGGAGTCAGTCGTTTAGCTTGCTGGGGTTCTGTTACTACTCTGTGAACTTAGCAAGTTTGCGGCTGTATTCTAAGACTTGCCTGTCTAATCCTGTCTCACTGTGCTAGGTGTCAGGGGTCAGTTTAGTGGCAGTAAGCTAAAACCTGTGCACTGCAAGTGAGAAATAGGATTGTGGAGACTCTCCTTGTGTCTATCATTCCATCTCTGACCAAGGAGTTTACTGCCACACCCGTTGGTAACCCTTTAGGGTTTTGCTGTTGCCCTTAGCAACAGCATTTCGGGTTCTCTACGTATTAAAACACAACATCTTGCTTTTTCCATCTGTGCAGTTCTAATACAAGGGAGATACCCAGTTCCTTAGCCTCTGGGCTTCTCTGTTCACTTTGTGTGTATTTTGTTACCCTAATACCTTCTGTGTACGTTATGTCATATTCCCCAGTTTGTCTGTGAGTCCATTTGTTTTGCATAACAGTTCTGACACCAGTACTTTCCTGCAGGCACTGGTGTGCATAACATATTCAGCAGCCTAATACTCCTGTTGAAATTTTGTGGGAATATGGAGCATACCCCTCAAAATACGTTGCAACAGGTGGTCGATCAGGTGCAGGTCCTGACTCGACAATTTAATGATTTGTCCATTAAAATGCACACCTCCCAGGCTGCTGGCGGAGCTCCCGCAGCAGCAGCACCTGCAGGGGTTAAGGAGCCGAAAGTAAATCTCCCGGATCGTTTTTCTGGAGATCGCTCGCAGTTCTTTTGTTTCAAGGAGAGCTGCAAGCTATACTTCCGGCTTAGGCCTCAGTCTTCTGGGTCGGAGATTCAGCGGGTGGGCATAGTGATTTCCTTGCTACAAGGAGACCCACAGGTCTGGGCATATGGGTTGCAGCCTGACTGTCCGTCGCTTAAAAGTGTTGATGCTTTTTTTACGGCACTGGGCATGTTGTATGATGACCCTGACAAGACGGCCTCAGCCGAGGCTCAGATTTCGATCCTTAAGCAAGGGCGAAGGCCAGTTGAGGTTTACTGTACGGAGTTTCGGAGGTTGGCCCATGATACCCAGTGGAATGACCCAGCCCTGAGACACCAGTACCGAAGAGGTCTTTCTAACCAGTTAAAGGACCAACTGGTACAATATCCCTTGCCTGATAGCTTGGATCAGCTCATGCAGTTATCCATCCGGGTGGATAGACGGCTGAGAGAGCGTAGGCTTGAAAGGGAGACTGAGATTTCCTTCCTTCCCAAGGGAACCTCAGACTCTGAGGAGCCTATGCAGATTGGGGCTACCCGCCTCTCCTCGCGTGAGAAGACGCGGAGGAGACAGCAGGGGTTGTGTTTGTACTGTGGGAATAAAGGTCATGTGGTAGTATCATGCCCAGAAAAGCCGGAAAACTTCAGGGCCTGAGGGTGATGGGAAATATCCTGTCAGGCCAGAAGTCAGAATTTCCCAAGAAGACTTTTATCATTCCGGTGACCTTGAAGATCCTCGGTCAAACTGTCAAGACTGAGGCCTTTGTGGACAGTGGGGCCGACGGGGTTTTTATGGACCGCCAATTCGCCCTGAAACACTCTGTTCCCTTAGTACCCTTGGCATCGGAAATTGAGATTTGTGGGTTAAACGGGGAACCATTATCCCAAGGTAAAATTACCTCTTGCACTAGCCAGATTTCTTTGTTTATTGGAGCCACACACTCTGAAAAATTGTCCTTTTATGTGACTGTCTGTACTTTTGCCCCATTGGTGTTGGGGTTACCCTGGTTAAGGGCCCACAATCCTCAATTTGACTGGGTCTCTGGGGAGATTCTTAGTTGGGGTACTGATTGTTTCAGAAGTTGCTTGAGCCTTCCAGTCAGGCTCTCGCAGCTAAGTTTGCCAGGATTGCCAGGGTGTTATGCAGATTTTGCGGACGTGTTCTCCAAAAAAGTTGCAGAGGTACTACCTCCCCATCGCCCCTATGACTGTGCCATTGATTTGTTGCCAAATGCTAAGCTTCCCAAGAGCAGGTTGTACTCCCTGTCACGTCCTGAGACTCAGGCTATGGCAGAGTACATTCAGGAGAACTTGGCTAAGGGATTTATCAGACCTTCACAGTCTCCAGTTGGGTCGGGGTTCTTCTTCGTGGGTGAAAAGGACGGTTCGTTGCGACCCTGCATCGACTTCAGGGAATTGAACCGTATCACGATTAAAAACTCATACCCACTGCCTCTCATTTCGGTCTTGTTTGACCAGCTTCGTACTGCCACCATTTTTTCTAAGATTGACCTACGCGGTGCGTACAATCTAATCCGAATAAGAGAGGGGGATGAATGGAAGACTGCCTTTAATACCCACTCAGGGCATTATGAATATTTGGTGATGCCTTTTGGGCTCTGTAATGCCCCGGCAGTCTTCCAGGATTTCATGAATGATGTGCTCAGGGAATATTTGGATAGATTCTTAGTTGTATACTTAGATGACATCCTAATCTTCTCCCATTCCCTGGAGGAACATCGGAAGCATGTACGCTTAGTCCTCCAGAAACTCAGAGACCACCGGCTTGGGGCGAAGCTGGAGAAGTGCGAATTTGAAGTTCAGCAAATCGCATTTCTAGGATATATTATCTCCCCAGAAGGTTTCCAAATGGAGGGTTCCAAGGTACAGGCAGTCCTGGATTGGGTGCAGCCCACTAGTTTGAAGGCGCTTCAGCGTTTCCTGGGCTTTGCGAATTTTTATAGACGATTTATCGCTGGATTTTCGTCTATAGTGGCGCCCTTGGTGGCACTCACTAAGAAAGGGGCGGATGTTGCTCACTGGTCTTGTGAGGCTAAAGCGGCTTTTGCCCGTCTCAAAAGGGCATTTGTTTCGGCCAAGGTGCTGCGACACCCAGATCCAGAGCGTCCTTTTGTGGTGGAGGTGGATGCCTCTGAGATGGGTATTGGGGCAGTGCTTTCTCAGATGGGAGTGTCTGATAATCGCCTTCATCCCTGTGCTTACTTTTCCCGTAAATTTTCGCCTGCCGAGATGAATTATGACGTGGGTAACCGGGAATTGTTGGCTATTAAGGATGCACTCGAGGAGTGGAGACACTGGCTTGAGGGGGCTAAGTTTGTGGTCTCAATTCTCACTGACCATAAGAATCTGGCATATTTAGAGTCAGCGAAGCGTCTCAATGCCAGGCAGGCACGATGGGCTTTGTTTTTTGCTCGCTTTAATTTTTTGATAACATATCGCCCTGGGTCAAAAAACATCAAGGCTGATGCGCTCTCGCTGAGTTTTGCTCCAATCCAGGAGACCACCGAGGAGCCGTTGCCCATTGTTTCCCCATCATGTATTAAAGTGGGCATTACCCAGGACCTCTTATCATTAGTCCTTAGAGCACAGGAGCAGGCTCCTCCAGACCTTCCGGTAGGTCTTTTGTTTGTGCCTCCTAGGTTAAGACAGCGAGTGTTCCTGGAATTCCATGCCAAGAAGTCGGCAGGTCACCCGGGTATTGCCAGAACTCGGGAGTTGCTATCTAGGGCGGTGTGGTGGCCCTCGGTGGCTAAGGATGTGGATCAGTGGGTTCGGGCATGTGACATCTGTGCCCGAAATAAGACTCCTAGAGGGGTTCCTGTTGGCCCATTACATCCACTCTCTATCCCATCTAAGCCATGGACCCACATTTCAATGGATTTTGTGGTGGACTTGCCCAAATCCTCGGGGATGACAACCATCTGGGTTGTCGTTGACAGGTTTTCGAAGATGGCGCACTTTGTTCCACTGGTTGGGCTGCCATCAGCCAGACGCCTGTCTGAATTATTTATGCTGCATGTTGTGCGTCTCCACGGGTTGCCACTTGATGTGGTCTCTGACCGCGGATCCCAGTTTGTGGCCAAATTCTGGAGGACATTTTGTTCCGATCTCCAGATTTCTGTCAGCTTGTCGTCAGGCTACCATCCGCAGTCTAATGGGCAGACTGAAAGGGTGAATCAGTCCTTGGAGCAGTTCCTCAGGTGTTATGTCTCCAAGTGTCAGACTGACTGGGTTGCTCATCTGTCCATGGCGGAGTTTGCCTATAACAACGCGGCTCACTCTGCTACAGGGATCTCTCCCTTCCTTTGTGTGTATGGGCATCATCCTAAGGCCAATTCTTTTGACCCCCTGGACTCCACGCCTGGTGGTTCCTCTGTGGTTTCGGTCCTTAGAGGTATTTGGCGGAAAGTGAAGAAAGCCCTTGTGTCTGTGTCATTAGTGACCAAAAGGGTTTTTGATAAGCGGAAAAGACCCTGCAGCTTCAAATTAGGAGACTTCGTCTGGTTGTCTACCAAGAATTTGAAGTTGAGACAGCCATCTCATAAGTTAGGGCCCCGGTTCATCGGCCCTTATAAGATCACCAGGGTTATCAATCCGGTGGCATTTCAGTTAGATCTGCCCCGTTCTTTGGGTATCAATAAAACATTTCATTGTTCCCTTTTAAAACGGGCGATTAGTAATCCTTCTTCCAGTGGAAGACCTTCCCCTCTTCTGATACGTGGCCAGAGGGAGTTTGTTGTTGAAAGGATTCTTGACTCCAAGGTGGTTCGGGGTCGGCTGTCATTTTTGGTGCACTGGAAGGGGTATGGCCCGGAGGAGCGGTCGTGGGTGCGCAGTTGTGATCTTCATGCCCCCAGACTGATACGCTCTTTCTTCTCGCAGTTCCCTGATAAACCCGGTGGTAGGGGTTCTTTGACCCCTCGTCAGAGGGGGGGTACTGTTAGGGTCTCCTGCCCTGTGCTGCCACGTCGTCATGGCAACCGGGAGACAAGTGCTAGTGGAGTAACCTGAGCGCAGCTGATACTCCGGTTCGGGTCTTTTGCTGTGCAGTGGTTATAGGCTCTGTGCACGGCAGGGAATCCGGTGCTGGTTTTTGTGCTCACAGTCTGTGAGGTCTGAGTGGGGCGTGGACAGCACCTGCTTTATAAGGCCTCTTTTCGGGGTAAGCAGATGCTGCTGAATCTTTGTTGGTTAGTCAGTTCATGAAAGTTAGCCAGTACTGTGTAGCTTTGTATTTGTTTGTTGCTTACTGCAAATAGGCCTGGGGATTTGGTATTACACTCTGCCAATCCAGACCTAGCAGTAAGACTGGAGTCAGTCGTTTAGCTTGCTGGGGTTCTGTTACTACTCTGTGAACTTAGCAAGTTTGCGGCTGTATTCTAAGACTTGCCTGTCTAATCCTGTCTCACTGTGCTAGGTGTCAGGGGTCAGTTTAGTGGCAGTAAGCTAAAACCTGTGCACTGCAAGTGAGAAATAGGATTGTGGAGACTCTCCTTGTGTCTATCATTCCATCTCTGACCAAGGAGTTTACTGCCACACCCGTTGGTAACCCTTTAGGGTTTTGCTGTTGCCCTTAGCAACAGCATTTCGGGTTCTCTACGTATTAAAACACAACATCTTGCTTTTTCCATCTGTGCAGTTCTAATACAAGGGAGATACCCAGTTCCTTAGCCTCTGGGCTTCTCTGTTCACTTTGTGTGTATTTTGTTACCCTAATACCTTCTGTGTACGTTATGTCATATTCCCCAGTTTGTCTGTGAGTCCATTTGTTTTGCATAACAGTTCTGACACCAGTACTTTCCTGCAGGCACTGGTGTGCATAACATACTGCAGCCGGACAGGTATATAATATATATTTATTATGTACTAATGACTGATGACGGACCTGCTGGACACTGTCAGCTCAGCAGCACCGCAGACTGCTACAGTAAGCTACTATAGTAGTATGTATCAAGAAGAAAGAAAAAAAAAACCACGGGTAGGTGGTATACAATTATGGATGGACCAGCGACTGCCGACACAGAGGTAGCTACAGCCGTGGACTACCGTACTGTGTCTGCTGCTAATATAGACTGGATGATAATGAGATGAAATCAATATATATATATATAATATCACACTAGTACTGCAGCCGGACAGGTATATAATATATATTTATTATGTACTAATGACTGATGACGGACCTGCTGGACACTGTCAGCTCAGCAGCACCGCAGACTGCTACAGTAAGCTACTATAGTAGTATGTATCAAGAAGAAAGAAAAAGAAAAAAACACGGGTAGGTGGTATACAATTATGGATGGACCAGCGACTGCCGACACAGAGGTAGCTACAGCCGTGGACTACCGTACTGTGTCTGCTGCTAATATAGACTGGATGATAATGAGATGAAATCAATATATATATATATATAATATCACACTAGTACTGCAGCCGGACAGGTATATAATATATATTTATTATGTACTAATGACTGATGACGGACCTGCTGGACACTGTCAGCTCAGCAGCACCGCAGACTGCTACAGTAAGCTACTATAGTAGCATGTATCAAGAAGAAAGGAAAAAAAAACCACGGGTAGGTGGTATACAATTATGGATGGACCAGCGACTGCCGACACAGAGGTAGCTACAGCCGTGGACTACCGTACTGTGTCTGCTGCTAATATAGACTGGATGATAATGAGATGAAATCAATATATATATATATATATATATATATATAATATCACTAGTACTGCAGCCGGACAGGTATATAATATATATTTATTATGTAATGACTGATGACGGACCTGCTGGACACTGTCAGCTCAGCAGCACCGCAGACTGCTACAGTAAGCTACTATAGTAGTATGTAACAAGAAGAAAGAAAAAAAAAAACCACGGGTAGGTGGTATACAATATTATATATATATTATATACAATTATATATATATATTATATATATTAAACTGGTGGTGATTATTATAAACTGGTGGTCAGGTCACTGGTCACACTATCAGCAACTTGCAAGTAGTACTCCTAAGCAGACAATCACAATATATATTATACTGGTGGTCAGTGTGGTCACAATGGCAGTGTGGCACTCTGGCAGCAAAAGTGTGCACTGTACGTTATATGTACTCCTGAGTCCTGCTCTCAGACTCTAACTGCTCCCCACTGTCAGTGTCTCCCCCACAAGTCAGATATACATTATACAGTCACACTATCTATCTATCACTTCAGCAAGTAGTAGTACTCCTCCTAAAGTACTCCTCCTAATGCTCCCCAAAATTACTACTGTGTCTCTCTCTACTCTAGTCTCACTCTCTATAAACGGAGAGGACGCCAGCCACGTCCTCTCCCTATCAATCTCAATGCACGTGTGAAAATGGCGGCGACGCGCGGCTCCTTATATAGAATCCGAGTCTCGCGATAGAATCCGAGCCTCGCGAGAATCCGACAGCGGGATGATGACGTTCGGGCGCGCTCGGGTTAACCGAGCAAGGCGGGAAGATCCGAGTCGCTCGGACCCGTGTAAAAAAACATGAAGTTCGGGCGGGTTCGGATTCCGAGGAACCGAACCCGCTCATCTCTACCCAGTGTGCCAGGTACCCCCCCCCCCCTGGCTCCCCCTCTGCGGTGCGTTTCCAGCGGCAGCGGCGGTGAGCCAATCAGAGCTCACGAACGGGCACTACATTTAACAGACACGCCGCTGCTGCTGGAGACCCCGGAGGGACACACAGAAGAGGTGCTCCCCGTGCCCTCCTTGTCCTTCCCAACAGAAATCAGTGGCGGCTAGGGCGCCCCGCAGCCCTGCGGACCCCTAGTTACTCCACTGGTCATTCATACACACTGTGCCAGCTCTGGAAAAGGCTGGGGGCTGTTCAGCAGCTCCCAGAGTGCTGGACAAGCCCCCAGCATGATGAACCTGGGATGTGGATTGTGGGTTTGGCACTGCCTTTGAGGCCATGCCACCTTACCGCTAAACCACATCCCCTAATTTTGCATTTGTTCCGGAATCCTCGCCACAAAAGGTGGGATGTATGTTTTTTTGTATGGAAAATTGACAGTATCAGAACAGTACATAAAACATGAATCTGCTAATATAATACAAGCTTACTACTGTAGTATTCAGCCCAATTTCAGTTGTAGTTTGATAAATTAATTTTCTTGAAAACCTAAGAATAAACAAGCCAAAAATAACAAATAATAGTAATAAACTAATATAAAGTATAAACAAGTCACGTAGAAATGGAATCGCGCAACAAACCACAGCTTGTAACCTATCATTATTGCTGGAATCTGAATTACATACTTGAATTGCATTTAAAGTATTAAGAAGCTCATTTGTTAGCAAAGAAGTGTATAATTTTGTATGATCGCACAGTAACAACTACGAGTCAGCATAACAATGGTTTGCTATTTATTTCACAATGCTTGAATAAAGTCCGTGGTTGTTCTAGATTTTCTGGTTTCAGAATATAATTCAGTAAAGGCCATTTATTAACCTAAAAACATAGTAAAGTAAAGCAAAGCACATTTAGGGCCTGAGTGCTGGGGTGGGAGGAAATCATACTCGCCAACTTTTTGTGTCACCTCTCCAGGAGAAGCCCAGAGAGA
Organism: Pseudophryne corroboree; assembly: GCF_028390025.1. Classification (NCBI taxonomy): domain Eukaryota; kingdom Metazoa; phylum Chordata; class Amphibia; order Anura; family Myobatrachidae; genus Pseudophryne; species Pseudophryne corroboree. Next base: position 718,821,814 of record NC_086448.1, read on the forward strand.
AGACGCTGTTAGCCCCTTCAGGGTTGAGTCTGGGCTCTCACGTCATTGGGCCCCACTCCCATTGCTGTAAAAGCTGCGCTTTGTAGGTCTGCCAGAAGGGGGCAGGGCTAAAATTATGCAATTCACGTCATTTAGCCACACCTCCTCCCTATGCCTCTGTGATTCCCGTGATTATCTCCCCATCATGCTTGCTTCACTAGGTAGAGGGCTGGATGTGGGAGTTTTGCCTACTCTTCCGAGGGGTGCGGAGAACTACTCAAAAAATCGTGAGTCTCCTGCATCTTCCAGGAGAGCAGGCAATTATGAAGTAAATAAAGGAGACTCAGGCAGCGGAACATTTGGGATGGCTTTAAAGCAGCGTCTTCTGCCTGTTTAATTCGGGTGGGGGGCTGCAACTGTGTACGTGCACAAAAAAGGAGATTTATGGTAGACTTACCATAGTTAAATCTCTTTCTGCGAGGTATGCTGGATTCCACAGGGAATAACATCGGTTTGTAGAGTTGGATCTTGATCCGAGGCACCACCAGGCTAAAGCTTTGACTGTTCCCAGGATGCATTGCACTGCCTCCTCTATAACCCCGCATCCAGGCACTGGAGCTCAGTTTCGTTAACCAGTCCAATGCAGTAGCAGGTAAAATAGATGGTAGATGTTAGTCACATAGAACCGCAGTCTCACAACAGGAGGAGGTACCAGCAGCTAATGCCATACAAACCCAAAGAAGCTAAGTGCCTCAGGGTGGGCGCCCTGTGGAATCCAGTGTACCTCGCAAAAAGAGATTTAACTATGGTAAGTCTACCATAAATCTCCTTTTCTGCAGCGGGATACACTGGTATTCCAGAGGGAATAACATCGGGGATGTCGTAAAGCAGTTCCTCATGGGAGGGGACGCACTGTAGTGGGTACAAGAACCCGGCGTCCAAAGGAAGCATCCTGGGAGGCGAAAGTATCAAAGGCATAGAACCTGATAAACGTGTTCACAGAGGACCTCGTAGCCACCTTGCACAATTGTTCAGCAGATGCGTCTCGATGGGCCACCCAAGAAGGTCCAACAGACTGGGTAGAATGGGCTTTGATAGCAGCAGGAGCTGGAAGACCAGCCTGTGCATAAGCTTGTGCAATCACCATTTTAATTCATCTGGCCAAGGTTTGCTTATTCGCAGGCAAGCCACGTTTGTGAAACCAAAAGTACAAAAAGGGTATCTGACCTCCTGAGGGAGGCAGTCCTCTCTACGTAAATACGGAGAGCCCATACCACATCCAAAGATCTCTCTTTGGAGGACAAACCAGGAGAGATAAAGGCCGGAACCACAATCTCTTGGTTAAGATGAAAAGATGATACCACCTTAGGTAGATAACCAGGGCGAGTTCGAAGTACTGCCCAGTCACGGTGAAAAATCAGGAAAGGTGGACGACAGGACAAGGCGCCTAAGTCCAACACCCTCCTAGCAGAGGCAATAGCCAGTAAAAACACGACCTTAAGTGTAAGACATTTAAGATCCACAGACTCAAGAGGTTCAAATGGAGACTCTTGCAGGGCATTTAAGACAACAGACAGATCCCATGGAGCCACAGGATGGACATAGGGAGGCTGAATCCATAAAACACCCTGAGTGAAAGTATGCACATCAGGTATAGACGCAATGTGTCCAGTAGTGCCTCCGGGTGCACTATGCTCCGAGCAGGGACCAGCGAGGACTTTTTCCAGTTGATGAGCCACTCGTGGGCTAGTAGGAATTGGACCGTCAGGTCAGATGACTGAGGAGAACCTCTTGGGAGTTTGCTAGTATCAGCAAGTTGTCCAGATACGGCAGGATCCTGATTTCCTGACAGCGGAGAAAATCCGTCATCACGGCCATGACCTTGGTAAAGATCCAAGGGGCCGTGGTCAATACAAAAGGCAAAGCCTGGAATTGATAATGTAGGTTGCCAATAGCAAACTGCAGATATTGCTGATGCGACATGGCAATAGGTATGTGCAGGTAAGCATCCTGTATATCCAGGGAAACCATATAGTCTTCGGGTTCCATGGCCAGCACTATAGAACGCAGAGTTTCCATACGGAATTTGGATAATCTCACAAACTTGTTCAATTATTTGAGGTTGAGTATAGGCCGGAAGGACCCATTTGGCTTCGGAACTAGAAATAGGGTCGAATAGTATCCCCTGCCTGTCTGAGACAGAGGTACCGGCACTACCACTCCTGTATCCAGGAGGGATTGTACAACCAAGTTTAGAGCTTGTGCTTTTAACGGATCCGCAGGGATAACCATTGTGCAAAACTGGCGAGGGGGACGTCTCTTGAAAGAGACTGCATACCCGTGAGAGACAACTTCTCGCACCCAGGCATCCAAAGCGGTCTTTAACCAGGCCTGGGCGAACTGCAGAAGTCGACCTCCCACCCTGGGATCCCCCAGGGGGAGGCCCGACCCGTCATGCAGCAGGCTTGTCTTGTTTGGAAGCAGGCTGACGGCGTCCCAGGATTGTTTAGAGTTAGGCTTAGTGGTTTTGGAAGCACGAGCCTGTCGCTGATGCGCTTGATCCTTTTTCCGGGAGGTCGAAAGGAACGAAAGGTGGTACTCTTAGCCTTCGGAGCAGATGGATTAGTATTTGGGAGACACGCAGTCTTGGTAGTAGCCAAGTCAGTTACAATCTTGTTCAGATCCTCCCCAAACAGGATGTCGCCTTTAAAAGGGAGCACCTCCAAGGTCATATTGGAGTCCAGGTCCACCTTCCAGGACCTCAACCACATAATTCGACGAGCCAGGATAGACGTAGTAGATGCCTTGGCCCAGAGCCGGCCCTAACCAATATGATGCCCTAGGCAAGATTTTGGCTGGTGCCCCCTAGCACCCCCGCTAGTTCCGCCTCTTACCCTGCACCCCTTTCCCAGCACCATCACCCACCACCCATAATAGTCCTTTTTTTTCCCTATCCCCTGTAATTTAAATAAGAACAGTGTGCACATTCGGCGCACAGTCCAAAAAGGTATGTGTTTTTGCTGGCAAGGGGCATGACCACCCAATAGTACCCCCAATTCAACTTATGCCTCACAGTAGTGCAACTTTATTTACAAATTATCATGCAATAGTGTCCCTTATTCTTCATTACCTCACACAGTAGTACCAATTTACCTTATATACGTTACTCCTCACAGTAGTGCCCCTCATTCACATAACATCATACTGAATTGCTCCTTATTCACATTACACCACACCATATTGCTCTTTATTCACATTAGACCACACAGTAATGCCCTTTCTATACATTACACTACACAGTAGAGCACCTTATACACATAATGCTACACATTGGTAATGTATTTATACACATAATACCACACAGTAATGCCCCTTACACATATGACACACATTATTAATGTCCTTAAAAACTTAATGTGCCTTACACATTATGCCAACCCTTATTAATGCCCTTATACACATAATGTCCCTTACACACATGCCACACATTGTTAATGCCCTTATACACATAATGACACACATAAAGTCCCCTACACATATGCCGCACATGATTACTGCTCTTATACATATAATGACACACATAGTGTCCCTTACACATATGTTACACATTATGAATGCCCTTATTATACACGTAATGACACATATAGTTCCTGACGTGAGTCAACTGGCAGCTCTGCTAACGTTGGTGCCTATTTTTTATGAAAATGCATCTTATTTGCATTGCTATGTGGCTAGGATGCACAAGCAGCTACTACTGATTAAAGTGATATGCGGCATGCCTATATACTGTGTGCGACTGTGGCTGTATCTGCATACGAAATGCTACACACAGAATATAGGCATGCCGCATATCATTTTAATCAGAAGAAGCTGCTTGTGCCCCTAGGCATACCAGATGCCCTAGGCAATTGCCTAGTTTGCCTATGCCTAGGGCCGGCTCTGCCTTGGCCACCATTATGCCTGTATCAGAGGCCACCTCCTGAATATAGTGGGAGGCTGTGGTAATATAAGACAGATATTGTCTGGCAGTGTCAGAAAAATCTTGAGGCAGCTCATCCTCAATTGCTTGGACCCATGCTTCAATTCCTTTTGCAGCCAAGGAGGCTGCCATAGTTGGCCTATGAGGAGTAAATAGACTTCAGGCATCCCTCCACACGCTTATCCGTCGGTTCCTTCAGTGAGGTGACAGTGGTGACAGGCAGAGCAGATGACACCACAAGACGGGCAACATGAGAGTCCACCGGCGGTGGAGTTTCCCACTTGTTACTCAACTCCGCAGGTATAGGATAATGAGCTAGCATCTTTTTAGACAAGGAAAATGTATTTCCTGGAGATGACCAGGATTCCTGACGTATGTCAATTAAATGGTCATAATGTGGTAATACTATTTTAGAAACCTTCTGACGTTTGAATTTCTCAGGTTTCTTAGACGTAGTAGTAGGCTCAATGTCATCAACTATTTGAAGAATTAGCTTAATAGCCTCCACTAGGTCAGGAACATCAACCTGGGTTGTAGATTCCTCATCAGAAGCAACTGTATCAGTGTCTGATGGATCAGTATATTCCCCATCCTCATTGGAAGAATTATCCAAAATATTAGTGGATTAGGAGGAAGAAATGGCCCATTTAGGCAGATTAACTACCGGGACAATATGTGGCTGCAATAGCACAGGAGGTCCCACAGGGGACGTAAGACATGTCACAAGTGTAGTCAGCATACTTGAGAACGCTGCCCAAGGTGGGTCCTGATTGGCCACAGGTGCTGCAGGTTGACTGGGTCTAAGGCACTCAGCACTTGCAGCTAAAACTTCACCTTCAGGTAAATCTGTAGTGCCAGTACTGCAGGATGCAGAAGTGTCCGCGGATTTCCCGCCCTGTGTGGCAGACATTATGAGGAATGTAGCCTTAGGGCATAACAATACAATATAGCCAGACAAACACAATACCTGCAAAGAACCCCCTATGTAATGTGATAGTAAATACAGGGCACAGAACAGAGGATTTAAGCGGTACGAGGTGACAGGAAAAACACAGGAAAAATACCAAATCGTATATTCTGTGTAACACACACTATATATATATATATATATATATATATATATATATATATATAGTTGTGCTCATAAGTTTACATACCCTAGCAGAATTTGTGATTTTCTGGCCATTTGTCAGAGAATATGAATGATAACTCACAAACTTTTCTTTCACTCATGGTTAGTGGTTAGGTGAAGCCATTTATTGTCAAACAACTGTGTTTACTCTTTTTAAATCATAATGACAACAGAAACTACCCAAATGACCCTGATCAAAAGTTTACATACCCCAGTTCTTAATACTGTGTATTGCCCCCTTGAACATCAATGACAGCTTGAAGTCTTTTGTGGTAGTTGTGGATGAGGCTCTTTATTTTCTCAGATGGTAAAGCTGCCCGTTCTTCTTGGCAAAAAGCCTCCAGTTCCTGTAAATTCTTGGGCTGTCTTGCATGAACTGCACGTTTGAGATCTCCCCAGAGTGGCTCAATGATATTGAGGTCAAGAGACTGAGATGGCCACTCCAGAACCTTCACTTTATTCTGCTGTAGCCAATGACAGGTCAACTTGGCCTTGTGTTTTCGATCATTGTCATGTTGAAACGTCCAAGTACGTCCCATGCACAGCTTCCGGGCTGATGAGTGCAAATTTTCCTCCAGTATTTTCTGATAACATGCTGCATTCATCTTGCCATCAATTTTGACCAAGTTGCCTTTGTAGCTCACACATCCCCAAAACATCAGCGATCCACCTCCGTGTTTCACAGTAGGAATGGTGTACTTTTCATCATAGGCCTTGTTGACTCCTCTCCAAATGTAACGTTTATGGTTGTGGCCCAAAAGTTCAATTTTGGTCTCATCACTCCAAATGACTTTGTTCCAGAAGTTTTGAGGCTTGTCTCTGTGCTGTTTGGAGTATTGTAAGCGGGATGCTTTGTGGCATTTGTGTAGTAACGGCTTTCTTCTGGCGACTCGACCATGCAGCCCATTTTTCTTCAAATGCCTCCTTATTGTGCATCTTGAAACAACCACACTACTTTTTTTTCAGAGAGTCCTGTATTTCAGCTGAAGTTATTTGTGGATTTTTCTTTGCATCCCGAACAATTTTCCTGGCAGTTGTGGCTGAATTTTTGTTGGTCTACCTGACCAAGATTTGGTTTCCACAGAATCCCTCACTTTCCACTTCTTAATTAGAGTTTGAACACTACTGATTGGCATTCTCAATTGCTTGGATATCTTTTTATATCCTTTTCCTGTTTTATACAGTTCAATTACCTTTTCCCGCAGATCCTTTGACAATTATTTTGCTTTCCCCATGACTCAGAATCCAGACACATCAGTGCAGCACTGGATGAAAGATGCAAGGGTCTTTCAGGAGTCCAGAAACTCACTGACCTTTTATACACACACACACTGATTACAAGCAACAGATAACAGGTGAGGATGGTTACCTTTAGTAGCCATTCAAACCCGTTTGTGTAAACTTGTGTGCATGTTATCAGGCCAAAATCTCCAGGGTATGTAAACTTTTGATCAGGGTCATTTGGGTAGTTTCTGTTGTCATTATGATTTAAAAAGAGTAAACACAGTTGTTTGACAATAAATGGCTTCACCCAGCCACTAACCATGAGTGAAAGAAAAGTTTGTGAGTTATCATTCATATTCTCTGAAAAATGGCCAGAAAATCACAAATTCTGCTAGGGTATATAAAATTATGAGCACAACTATATATATATATATATATATATATATATACTGTATATGGGACCCTGACGTAACTAGCCCCTCAGGGTACAGGATATAGTGATAGCAATATGTGATACAGGAGAATGGAATCCCACACAACAGCTACAGGCACACTCAGTCACGTGTACAATGCAGGAGTTGTTACATATAACCAATAAAACTGGACTAGTATAACCACATATAAATATGTATGGGTAAAGATATAACAATACACAGTAGATACTGGATGTATATCACAGAATACTTGTACTAAAATATTCAGATAGCAGTACACTTGTTCTTAACTAACACTGTCTAAAATGACATGTAGAATACTTAAGTGCCTGTAAATGCACAGCGCTGATGAGACAGGCGGCTTTACAGAGGAGACAGTGCCCTGCAGTCCCGGAGATCAGCCCAGCTAGTAATGAAGATGGCGCCAAAATCTCACTCAGAGAGTGAGGGAGAGTGAACTGCAGCTCCAAGGCGGGAACTCCAGCAGTAGATGGCGCCTGGAGCTGGGGGAGGGGCTACAGGTCAGCGCTTTATCCCCTATGCTGGTTCTCACCACCGGGTACTGTGGAGCCTACTGTATATCAAACAAATTTTAGTAAATCCAACCTGTGCTCCCATGCCGTGGTTGATATAGTGGGGTCCCTGTGCAGTACAGTGTCCACACCAGCGGCGCGGTCCGTCTCCTGGGACCGCGACCGGATCGCGATTACCGGCGGATCCCACCTGGGGGACCCTCTTAACTCCTCCCTGATGTGCAGCCACGCGATCCTGGAGAGCAGCAGCGGTGGTGTGCCTGATGACCAGTGCGCCTCCGCTGCAAGTACCTGGGAACCCGGCCGCGGGAGTATGCAGCGCTGCTAGGGGTGGTGATGGAGCTGCAGCACAGAATGTCAGAATGACATAAAAAGTGCTGCTGCCCTTGAAGTCTTCTTAAAAAGCTCTTATTAGGGCTGCCTAGCGCAGCCCCACCTGTTAGCTGCCTGCACTGCAGGCACCAACTTACAAACTGAGCTCCAGTGCCTGGAGGCGGGGGTTATAGAGGAGGCGGTGCAATGCATCCTGGGAATAGTCAAAGCTTCAGCCTGTTGGTGCCTCAGATTAAGATCCAAATTTATACCCATACTTGCCTACCTGACCCTCTCCATGAGGGAGAAAATGCTCTGTTCCTGGACTTTCTTGGTAATGTATGGTTGCCATCACCTGTGGTGAGCTAGTTAATTGATAAGAAAGGTGTTTCACCACAGGTGATAGCAATCATACATTACCAGGAAAGTCCAGGAACAGAGCATTTTCTCCCTCATGGAGAGGGTCAGGTAGGCAAGTATGTTTATACCCCGATGTTATTCCCTGTGGAAAACCAGTGTACCCTGCTGCAGAAAACTGGGGTAAAGGGATAAAGAGCCGGCCTCTCCTCCTACATGTGGAATCACTGAATAAACACTACACATCTCATTTTGCATTTTGCCCCTTCCTGCGCTAACCAGCATTCAGCAGGAACAACACAATCCTCCCAGCATCACACATCAACACAAACAAACTTTTACCCTCTCCTTCGAGCTCCATACTGTATGATGCGGTATCCGGATGATAGATCAACAAGGTATTGGTCGACAGTCAATAGGTCAACACTATATGGTCGGCATGCAATAGACATGCAAAAGGTCGACAGGTTCAAAAGGTCGATATGGCGATGATCTACACACATGTTTTTGAGGTTTCCCCATGTTTTCCCAACATTGCTTGATGTATTATCCACGTGGACATCTTTTGGGAATAGTAACCTATGGTGAGCATAGCGAGCCTGTGAGGGTCTACATTTGTACTGATGGCGGTCATAAAACATGAAACATACAAGATTTGCCCCCACCCAAAATAAATAAATAAATCATGTGTCAACAATTTCTGTCGTCACCGTTGTCATATCAACCTTTTGACCTTGTTGACTTTTTGTACCTGTTATCCTGATGCATGTCAGCCATTTGGTGCCAATCTACTGGCTGTCAACCATAACAGTGTCAGGGCGGGATGTATCATACCTTTTCGGCGCGTCAGGCAGTAGTTTTCGTCGCGCTGTTACTTCCCTGTATGTACAAATAAAGTTTTTTCGTCCAGCGCGCTTCCTGGTTCCGCCTCCCTTCCCTGCGTCACTGCTTCGCCGCGGTTGTTGTCCTCTATGTTGTACATGGTGGCTCATATGTACTAACACCCACTGCCCTATTTTTTCGACAGATTTTGCACTCCGCGGCTCCAATCAGGCGTTGTCACTCTTGCTGGGACTTGTATGAGAGCTCTAGTTAGTTATTCGTCTAGTTTTAGTTAATTTAATAGTTAAAAGTAAGTTTTTTTTATTTCTATTAAATCCTCTTTGTGTTATTTTTGATCTCTTTGCACTTTTATCTTCTTGCATAAAATAAGTTAATTCCTTTGCCTTTACTACATTTAAAGAGATTTGTAGGCTTTATTAATTATTTAAAAAAAAATTAAACTATTTATTTATCCTGTCCATTGAATATATATTTATTGATTTTTTACTTTCTTTTATACTCATGTTTATTTCAAATTTTTTATTCATCTTTCTCTCCATTTATTATTTCCCTATATATTTTCCCTAAGTGGTATATATGATAAATCATTTAAAAAATATATATATAAATATATATATATATATATATATATATATATATATATATATATATGTACTGTTAGTGCATTAATTTTGATGTAATACGAGGCTCATGGTGCTCGGTATCCCATCTGCTAGCTAAGCAGCGCTGTTTTTCAGGCCCCCGTAATGCTGGCTGCGGTGCGAGCGCAATAGAGCCTGTTGAGTCCTCGCTGCATTTGTTATGCTTAGCTTCAAGTGGTGTGTTGTGCACGTCACGTTATATATTCTCCAAACAGGGGTATTGATGCCCCCCCAAGAGGAAGTAAGGTAGTCGGTATTCAAGACGGTCAGGATTGTGGCACCAGGAATGATGGGTGCTGGTATGCCAACCAAGTGCATACCTTATTTTTGGCTGTCATCCTGACCTAATCGCATGCTTATGCCTATCGTTTGCCTATGCCTAGGGCCGGCTCTGCCTTGGCCACCATTACGCCTGTATCAGAGGCCACCTCCTGAATATAGTGGGAGGCTGTGGTAATATAAGACAGATATTGTCTGGCAGTGTCAGAAAAATCCTGAGGCAGCTCATCCTCAATTGCTTGGACCCATGCATTGCTTGGACCCATTCAATTCCTTTCGCAGCCAAGGAGGCTGCCATAGTTGGCCTATGAGGAGTAAATAGACTTCAGGCATCCCTCCACACGCTTATCCGTCGGTTCCTTCAGTGAGGTGACAGTGGTGACAGGCAGAGTAGATGACACCACAAGACGGGCAACATGAGAGTCCACCGGCGGTGGAGTTTCCCACTTGTTACTCAACTCCGCAGGTATAGGATAATGAGCTAGCATCTTTTTAGACAAGGAAAATGTATTTCCTGGAGATGACCAGGATTCCTGACGTATGTCAATTAAATGGTCATAATGTGGTAATACTATTTTAGAAACCTTCTGACGTTTGAATTTCTCAGGTTTCTTAGACGTAGTAGTAGGCTCAATGTCATCAACTACTTGAAGAATTAGCTTAATAGCCTCCACTAGGTCAGGAACATCAACCTGGGTTGTAGATTCCTCATCAGAAGCAACTGTATCAGTGTCTGATGGATCAGTATATTCCCCATCCTCATCGGAAGAATTATCCAAAATATTAGTGGATTAGGAGGAAGAAATGGCCCATTTAGGCAGATTAACTACCGGGACAATATGTGGCTGCAATAGCACAGGAGGTCCCACAGGGGACGTAAGACATGTCACAAGTGTAGTCAGCATACTTGAGAACGCTGCCCAAGGTGGGTCCTGATTGGCCACAGGTGCTGCAGGTTGACTGGGTCTAAGGCACTCAGCACTTGCAGCTAAAACTTCACCTTCAGGTAAATCTGTAGTGCCAGTACTGCAGGATGCAGAAGTGTCCGCGGATTTCCCGCCCTGTGTGGCAGACATTATGAGGAATGTAGCCTTAGGGCATAACAATACAATATAGCCAGACAAACACAATACCTGCAAAGAACCCCCTATGTAATGTGATAGTAAATACAGGGCACAGAACAGAGGATTTAAGCGGTACGAGGTGACAGGAAAAACACAGGAAAAATACCAAATCGTATATTCTGTGTAACACACACTATATATATATATATATATATATATATATATATAGTTGTGCTCATAAGTTTACATACCCTAGCAGAATTTGTGATTTTCTGGCCATTTGTCAGAGAATATGAATGATAACTCACAAACTTTTCTTTCACTCATGGTTAGTGGTTAGGTGAAGCCATTTATTGTCAAACAACTGTGTTTACTCTTTTTAAATCATAATGACAACAGAAACTACCCAAATGACCCTGATCAAAAGTTTACATACCCCAGTTCTTAATACTGTGTATTGCCCCCTTGAACATCAATGACAGCTTGAAGTCTTTTGTGGTAGTTGTGGATGAGGCTCTTTATTTTCTCAGATGGTAAAGCTGCCCGTTCTTCTTGGCAAAAAGCCTCCAGTTCCTGTAAATTCTTGGGCTGTCTTGCATGAACTGCACGTTTGAGATCTCCCCAGAGTGGCTCAATGATATTGAGGTCAGGAGACTGAGATGGCCACTCCAGAACCTTCACTTTATTCTGCTGTAGCCAATGACAGGTCAACTTGGCCTTGTGTTTTCGATCATTGTCATGTTGGAACGTCCAAGTACGTCCCATGCACAGCTTCCGGGCTGATGAGTGCAAATTTTCCTCCAGTATTTTCTGATAACATGCTGCATTCATCTTGCCATTAATTTTGACCAAGTTGCCTTTGTAGCTCACACATCCCCAAAACATCAGCGATCCACCTCCGTGTTTCACAGTAGGAATGGTGTACTTTTCATCATAGGCCTTATTGACTCCTCTCCAAATGTAACGTTTATGGTTGTGGCCCAAAAGTTCAATTTTGGTCTCATCACTCCAAATGACTTTGTTCCAGAAGTTTTGAGGCTTGTCTCTGTGCTGTTTGGAGTATTGTAAGCGGGATGCTTTGTGGCATTTGTGTAGTAACGGCTTTCTTCTGGCGACTCGACCATGCAGCCCATTTTTCTTCAAATGCCTCCTTATTGTGCATCTTGAAACAACCACACTACTTTTTTTTCAGAGAGTCCTGTATTTCAGCTGAAGTTATTTGTGGATTTTTCTTTGCATCCCGAACAATTTTCCTGGCAGTTGTGGCTGAATTTTTGTTGGTCTACCTGACCAAGATTTGGTTTCCACAGAATCCCTCACTTTCCACTTCTTAATTAGAGTTTGAACACTACTGATTGGCATTCTCAATTGCTTGGATATCTTTTTATATCCTTTTCCTGTTTTATACAGTTCAATTACCTTTTCCCGCAGATCCTTTGACAATTATTTTGCTTTCCCCATGACTCAGAATCCAGACACATCAGTGCAGCACTGGATGAAAGATGCAAGGGTCTTTCAGGAGTCCAGAAACTCACTGACCTTTTATACACACACACACACTGATTACAAGCAACAGATCACAGGTGAGGATGGTTACCTTTAGTAGCCATTCAAACCCGTTTGTGTAAACTTGTGTGCATGTTATCAGGCCAAAATCTTCAGGGTATGTAAACTTTTGATCAGGGTCATTTGGGTAGTTTCTGTTTTCATTATGATTTAAAAAGAGTAAACACAGTTGTTTGACAATAAATGGCTTCACCCAACCACTAACCATGAGTGAAAGAAAAGTTTGTGAGTTATCATTCATATTCTCTGAAAAATGGCCAGAAAATCACAAATTCTGCTAGGGTATATAAAATTATGAGCACAACTATATATATATATATATATATATATATATATATATATACTGTATATGGGACCCTGACGTAACTAGCCCCTCAGGGTACAGGATATAGTGATAGCAATATGTGATACAGGAGAATGGAATCCCACACAACAGCTACAGGCACACTCAGTCACGTGTACAATGCAGGAGTTGTTACATATAACCAATAAAACTGGACTAGTATAACCACATATAAATATGTATGGGTAAAGATATAACAATACACAGTAGATACTGGATGTATATCACAGAATACTTGTACTAAAATATTCAGATAGCAGTACACTTGTTCTTAACTAACACTGTCTAAAATGACATGTAGAATACTTAAGTGCCTGTAAATGCACAGCGCTGATGAGACAGGCGGCTTTACAGAGGAGACAGTGCCCTGCAGTCCCGGAGATCAGCCCAGCTAGTAATGAAGATGGCGCCAAAATCTCCCTCAGAGAGTGAGGGAGAGTGAACTGCAGCTCCAAGGCGGGAACTCCAGCAGTAGATGGCGCCTGGAGCTGGGGGAGGGGCTACAGGTCAGCGCTTTATCCCCTATGCTGGTTCTCACCACCGGGTACTGTGGAGCCTACTGTATATCAAACAAATTTTAGTAAATCCAACCTGTGCTCCCATGCCGTGGTTGATATAGTGGGGTCCCTGTGCAGTACAGTGTCCACACCAGCGGCGCGGTCCGTCTCCTGGGACCGCGACCGGATCGCGATTACCGGCGGATCCCACCTGGGGGACCCTCTTAACTCCTCCCTGATGTGCAGCCACGCGATCCTGGAGAGCAGCAGCGGTGGTGTGCCTGATGACCAGTGCGCCTCCGCTGCAAGTACCTGGGAACCCGGCCGCGGGAGTATGCAGCGCTGCTAGGGGTGGTGATGGAGCTGCAGCACAGAATGTCAGAATGACATAAAAAGTGCTGCTGCCCTTGAAGTCTTCTTAAAAAGCTCTTATTAGGGCTGCCTAGCGCAGCCCCACCTGTTAGCTGCCTGCACTGCAGGCACCAACTTACAAACTGAGCTCCAGTGCCTGGAGGCGGGGGTTATAGAGGAGGCGGTGCAATGCATCCTGGGAATAGTCAAAGCTTCAGCCTGTTGGTGCCTCAGATTAAGATCCAACTTTATACCCATACTTGCCTACCTGACCCTCTCCATGAGGGAGAAAATGCTCTGTTCCTGGACTTTCTTGGTAATGTATGGTTGCCATCACCTGTGGTGAGCTAGTTAATTGATAAAAAAGGTGTTTCACCACAGGTGATAGCAATCATACATTACCAGGAAAGTCCAGGGACAGAGCATTTTCTCCCTCATGGAGAGGGTCAGGTAGGCAAGTATGTTTATACCCCGATGTTATTCCCTGTGGAAAACCAGTGTACCCTGCTGCAGAAAACTGGGGTAAAGGGATAAAGAGCCGGCCTCTCCTCCTACATGTGGAATCACTGCATAAACACTACACATCTAATTTTGCATTTTGCCCCTCCTGCGCTAACCAGCATTCAGCAGGAACAACACAATCCTCCCAGCATCACACATCAACACAAACAAACTTTTACCCTCTCCTTCAAGCTCCATACTGTATGATGCGGTATCCGGATGATAGATCAACAGTGTATTGGTCGACAGTCAATAGGTCAACACTATATGGTCGGCATGCAATAGACATGCAAAAGGTCGACAGGTTCAAAAGGTCGATATGGCGATGATCTACACACATGTTTTTGAGGTTTCCCCATGTTTTCCCAACATTGCTTGATGTATTATCCACGTGGACATCTTTTGGGAATAGTAACCTATGGTGAGCATAGCGAGCCTGTGAGGGTCTACATTTGTACTGATGGCGGTCATAAAACATGAAACATACAAGATTTGCCCCCACCCAAAATAAATAAATAAATCATGTGTCGACAATTTCTGTCGTCACCGTTGTCATGTCAACCTTTTGACCTTGTTGGCCTTTTGTACCTGTTATCCTGATGCATGTCAGCCATTTGGTGCCAATCTACTGGCTGTCAACCATAACAGTGTCAGGGCGGGATGTATCATACCTTTTCGGCGCGTCAGGCAGTAGTTTTCGTCGCGCTGTTACTTCCCTGTATGTACAAATAAAGTTTTTTCGTCCAGCGCGCTTCCTGGTTCTGCCTCCCTTCCCTGCGTCACTGCTTCGCCGCGGTTGTTGTCCTCTATGTTGTACATGGTGGCTCATATGTACTAACACCCACTGCCCTATTTTTTCGACAGATTTTGCACTCCGCGGCTCCAATCAGGCGTTGTCACTCTTGCTGGGACTTGTATGAGAGCTCTAGTTAGTTATTCGACTAGTTTTAGTTAATTTAATAGTTAAAAGTACGTTTTTTTTATTTCTATTAAATCCTCTTTGTGTTATTTTTGATCTCTTTGCACTTTTATCTTCTTGCATAAAATAAGTTAATTCCTTTGCCTTTACTACATTTAAAGAGATTTGTAGGCTTTATTAATTATTTAAAAAAAAAATTAACTATTTATTTATCCTGTCCATTGAATATATATTTATTGATTTTTTACTTTCTTTTATACTCATGTTTATTTCAAATTTTTTATTCATCTTTCTCTCCATTTATTATTTCCCTATATATTTTCCCTAAGTGGTATATATGATAAATCATTTTAAAAAAATATATATAAATATATATATATATATATATATATATATATATATATATATGTACTGTTAGTGCATTAATTTTGATGTAATACGAGGCTCATGGTGCTCGGTATCCCATCTGCTAGCTTAGCAGCGCTGTTTTTCAGGCCCCCGTAATGCTGGCTGCGGTGCGAGCGCAATAGAGCCTGTTGAGTCCTCGCTGCATTTGTTATGCTTAGCTTCAAGTGGTGTGTTGTGCACGTCACGTTATATATTCTCCAAACAGGGGTATTGATGCCCCCCCAAGAGGAAGTAAGGTAGTCGGTATTCAAGACGGTCAGGATTGTGGCACCAGGAATGATGGGTGCTGGTATGCCAACCAAGTGCATACCTTATTTTTGGCTGTCATCCTGACCTAATCGCATGCTGATGTTAATTGCTGCGTTGTGTTCAAAAGTGCAATGATGCCGCAGTGCGCTTGAGCATTCCAGACAGCCGACGGCAGTCGTAGCCCAGCGATCTCCTCTGCCTGATTTACGGGTGGAGGCGGTAGTCGGGCAGGAGGGGCCGGCACGGCGACGTTTGGCCACCTTTTTTGTGGGCTTGGTTCGGCCAACGCGGGTGTTCCCGTAACTATGCGGGGTGAGGGGGCAGGCCACAGTGGCTGTGTGTCATCACACGCAGCCACTGCGAGCACAACAAACTGTAACTCCCTGCCAGCGCACAACTACATAAGCCTCACCGTGTTGCAATGCCTTTCAAGTTCAAAATCTTCGTTGTTGTGTGATGCTTTTCTACTTGTGCAGGGGTAGGCTGGCTTGATATGCGGGGGCTGGCTTGATACCGTCCTACCTGTGTCTGTTATACCACACCGCCAAGGTTATCGCTAACTCTGGGTTGGCGAAAGCCTATAGGCTTCTTACTACCGGCAGCCACCCCCGCCGCAACGATAACCTCCAGCCATACCTTCCTCAAGGCATACCTGGTCCCGCTTGGAAATCTGCTCCCACCAGTAACGCATCCGGAGGACATAACGGGTGCAGGGGCTGTTGCTGCTACCTGGCGTGCGGGCATTGTGGAGACCACTGGGACGTGTATGACCATCACACAACACCTCAATCTTTTTGCATGTGGCCTCCGTCACTACTTTGCTTTTTTCTTCGGTAATGTTAGTACATATATGTCAACATCGCTGCGGTATGAGGCAAGGGACGGCTCACGTAAAACTGTTCAGGAGGTGTTGGGGGGGGGCGGGCAAACTTCATGTACATTGCTGCCCTTGCCGCCTACCGCGGCAATGTTGAATGTGTAGGTACTAACATATGCGTTCAACATCATTAAACTAATGTTTTTTTCAAGCCTATTAGGAGGCCGGCCACACCCCCTTTGTAGGCTGGCCCTAGCCCTAAGCATGGGCATCTATAATTTCCTTACCCTGATGGGGCCGTTCTTGCCTTATTCCGACACTGAATGCACTTCTAAAACACGTCACCTCCTGCAGCTGGAAGGTGACGCAGCCCAAGTCAATTATTTTTCTCAAGAGTATCAGTGATGAAAGAGTGATTTCCAGCATAGTATTTTTCATAATATACTATGCATATTTTGTAGTCTTGTGAGCAATTTTATAAGATTCCCTTTTGGAACCTCAAATCTTGTAAAATAAGCTGTTATCTGTATAACTTTGTTGCCTAGTTTAGTTAGTTAATTACTAAATACAATCTTGAACTTCTACAGCGTTTTTAATGTATGCTGTGTATAATGACATCAGCAGAGGTTTATGGTCTTAACTAATCCACGATTGCAAAATGTATCTGGTCTGTTTGGCTTACTTGTATTCTGTTTAGGAATGCAATATACAAACCTTTTGAAGGAATGTTTCTCTCCACACATACAGGACTAATGAATCTAGATTAGGAACATCCTGGGGAAGTTACAAACCTGTATCCCGGACCACTGTGCAATGTGCATGCGCATTTTTAGTGACAGTTGTACACAGGGTTCATATCCTCTTGGGCTTTTCAGGGGAACTTCATTACACGACTACTAGCCATATGCTATAATATGCACCCACAATAGGGAGAATGATCAAGTTGACTGATTCGAGTTCTTGAATGCTTTGCAATCATCAAAATGAGCAATTGGGCTGACTGCAGGGGCAATGCTGTGTAGGATTTGGGAGCAAATGCTGGGAATGAAACTGGAATCTCCAATGTCTGCTGTTTTTCTCACCCGCTTAATGTTCTAACCTGTGAAAGTGGCATTTTCATATCTAGTAATCCTGTTCATCGGTTATCGCCATCTCTTGTTTGTTATACCCTATAGAGCAGGCTTGTCCAAACTGAGGGCCTCCAGCTGTTGTGAAACTACATATCCCAGCATGCTCTGACACAGTTTTGCTGTCAGAGAATGCTAAAGCTGTGTCAGGGCATGCTGGGATGTGTAGTTTCTCAACAGCTGGAGGGCCGCAGTTTGGACATGCCGGCTATAGAGGCCAGGGACGTGCAGTCAGGGGAGGCAGTGCCTCCCCTGTATTTAATTATTAAAAAAATAAAAAGAAGTTATTCATAGCACAGATTCTGTGTTAAATTTCTTCGTTTATTATTTTAATAATTTCCCCAGTGGAAATGTTAGGCTGGGAGGCAGTGGGAGAGGTGCCTCCCGCACCTAACGTTAAAGTACAGGCAGCGTGGGGCGTGGCGCAGCAATGGGCTGTGAAAGCCCATTGAAAAAGAATGGGGAAGTGGCACCACTACAGGTGCCTCAATGACAGGGGCGTGCATTCAGTCCCGATGAATGCACGCCCCTGTAAGTCCCCCAGTCCTGATTGGCCCAGCAGATCCAGCGCTGGATCCCCATGTACCATCAGTAGCGAGCCCCCTTCCCGGGTGCAGCAGGCGCCGTGGGCTGTGTGGGCGTCCGCTGCAGCCTGTGCCGGTGACAGACACTAGAGGTCATAATTGACCCCTAGTGTCTGAGCGGCGCTACTGTGGTAGAGACGTCATGATTTATGACGTCTCTCCCATAGTACAGCAGAGAGGAGCAAGTGGACAGAGACGGAGGCAGCGCTGCAGGAGCGGTAAGTATGTGTGTGTATTTTTTTTTTTAATGTGTCTGGGGCACTGGCACAGCTACAGGGGCAACAACTACAAGGGGCACAGCTACATGGGGCACGGCACCTGGGGGCACAGCTACAGGGGGCACAGCAACTGGGGGCACAACTACAAGGGGCACAGCTACAGGGGCACAAGTACAAAGGGCACAACTACAGGGGGTACACCACCTGGGGGCACTGCAACAGGGGTCATAGCAACTGGGGGCGCAGCTACAAGGGGCACAACTGCAAGGGGCACAATTACAGGGGTCACATCTACTGGGGGCACAATTACAGGGGGCACAGCCACAAGGGGCAAAGCTACAGGGGGCACATCGACTTGGGGCACAACTACAGAGGGTAGAGCGACTGGGGGCACAACTACAGGGGTCACAACTACTGGTGGCACAGCTACAGGGGTCTCAAACAGCTGTGGGCACAATTACAGTGGTCACAACTACAGGGGTCACAGCTACAGGGGTCACAGCTACAGGGGGCACAGCCACAAGGGGCATAGCTACTGGGGGCACAGCTACTCTGGGCACTGCTACTGGGTGCAAAGCTACATGTGTTAAAGCGACTGTGGGCACAGCGACGGGACACAGCGACAGGGGGCACAACTACAGGGATAACAACTACTCGGGGCACTGCTACAAGAAGCATAGCTATTGGGGCAAAGCTACAGGGGGCATAGCTACAGGGGTCACAACTACTGGGGGCACAGTCACAAGGGGCATAGCTACTGGGGGCACAGCTACAGGGGTCACAACTACTGGGGGCACAGTCACAAGGGGCATAGCTACTGGGGGCACAGCTACAGGGGTCACAACTACTGGGAGCACAGCCACAAGGGGCATAGCTACTGGGGGCAAAGCTATTGGGAGCACAGCTACAAGGGGCACAACTACTGGGGGCACAGCCACAAGGGGCATAGCTACTGGGGGCACAGCCACAAGGGGCATAGCTACTGGGGGCACAGCTACAAGGGGCACAACTACAGGGCTCACAAGTACTCAGGGTACTGCTACTGGGGGCACTGCTACAGGGGTCAAAGCTAGAGGTATCTCAATTTCTGGGCTCAACTTTTGGGGGCGCCTGCTCCATCCTCCCAGCCAGCAGCAGCACTCTCCCCTGTCTGTGATAACGTCTTCCCACGTCAGTGAATGCATAATATTCATTCATTTCTCTCTATCTCTCTCTGGGCGGGATGTACTAAAGGGAAAATGTGGTAAAACCCCGGTTTCCAGGGGTTTTACTGCAATTTCCTATGTACTAAATCCCCACCGCTGGGTTTACTCTGCCGGGGGTATCGCCATCTTTTGATGGCGAAACCCAATAGAAGCCTATGGGCTTCTTACCGCCGCCAACCTGCGCCGCTCACGATGACCTTCTCTACCCCCGGACCCCTCCTTCTTCACCCCTGCAGCACAGCCTTGTCTCCACAGGGGGGAAAAGGAGGATAACGGGGACTCCATGCATGTCACCTCCCGGGGCTGTGAGGTGACGGAAGCCGCCACAAACATTGTCCTGCGGACTATCACTGATCGCAGGACACCCCTGGCATCGCTCTGTGATACTAATCGCATATGTTAGTACATATGCGATTATTATCATTGTGTTGACCAGCGATGACCCGCGTTCAGTGAGTGCATCCCGTCAGTTAAAGGAGGGCAAGTTTGTAAGCCATTGACGGTGGCAGCGGGCATCGGCTCAGAGGCAGTAGCTGACATTGGCTGGTCGGCGGTAGGGGTCATCGGCAGGTTCCGGCGGACATTATTGCTGTAGTGCCTCACCAGCCACTGACCTCACTGCACACCACTGATAGAGGCATATGGACCTCTTACCACCACCAGCCTGCGCCACCCACACCAAACCACCCACACCCCGGCATATCTGTGTTTCGACTAAGCTGTGTTGATTCATCCCCTCTCCTCCTTTGCAGCACAGCCTTTTCTCATTCTTGCTGCAGATAGGAGGCGAAAGAGCCAAGGAACTCCCTGAACACGTCACCCCCCGGGACTTGTAGGTGACGGTCAACCCCCGCAGACATCTTCACTGTGGCCTCCTATACTGTGTGGCAATGTGAATCGCATATGTTATTACAAATGCTAATACTAATGCTGTGGTTGGTGACGATCAGTTAAAGTACATCTCAACCAATCATTTGCGGTTTAACAGGTAAATGCAAGTAGTCTCCAAATATGGATGTGTACTCAAATTTACTGTGAATAGTCTGTAATATTAGGATTTTAAAACCTACAGTTAAATCCTTTTCTCATAGTCCGTAGAGGATGCTGGGGACTCCAAAAAGACCATTGGGTATAGACGGGATCCGCTGGAGACATGGGGACACTATAAGACTTAGAATGGGTGTGAACTGGCTCCTCCCTCTATGCCCCTCCTCCTGACCTCAGTTATAGGAACTGTGCCCATAGAGACAGACATTTTGAGGAAAAGGTTTTTTGTTAACCAAGGGTGAGAAACTCACCAGCTCACACCACAACTCACCGTCCAACATGGTTTACAAGCCTTACCAGTTAACAGTATGAACTAAAAAGAGCAACAAGCTGAATATAACCGATACACAACCTTCGTGTAACTGAAACACTAACTATCAATACAACTGCAAGTGACAGTCCGCACCTGGACGGGCGCCCAGCATCCTCTACGGACTAGGAGAAAAGGATTTACCGGTAGGTATTAAAATCCTATTTTCTCATACGTCCTAGAGGATGCAGGGGACTCCAAAAGGACCATGTGGTCTATAATAAAGCTCCAGAACGGGCGCGAGAGTGCGGATAACTCTGCAGCACCGATTGAGCAAACATGAGGTCCTCATCAGCCAGTGTATCCAACTTTTAGTACCTAGCATAAGTTTTTTAACTCAACCACGTATCTGCTTGGCAAAGTTTAAGTGCCGAGACTCCTTGGGCAGCCGCCCAAGATGAGCCCACCTTCCTGGTAGAATGGGCCTTCACTAACTTCGGCAACGGCATTCCAGCCGTACAATGGGCATGCTGAATCATATTACAGATCCAGCGTGTAATAGTCTGCTTGGAAGCAGAATCCCCAAATTTGTTGAGAGTATATAGTACTAACAGAGTCTCTGATTTCCTAGTTCTGGCCGTTTTGGCGTCATAAATTTTCAAAGCTCTTACGACATCGAGAGATTTTGGCATCGCCACGGCTTCTGTAGCAACAGGCACCACAATAGGTTGATTAATGTGAAATTTTTTTTAAAAAAAGCCACCAATTCCGACACCCGTCTTGCGGATGCCAAGGCCAAAAGCATGACCACTTTCCAAGTGAGAAGTTTCAACTCAAACTTTTGCCAAGGTTTCAAACCAGTGAGACATATGAAATTGTAACACCATGTCAATATCTCACGATGCCACGGGTGGCACAAACGGAGGATGGATGCGCAGCACTCCCTTCACGAAAGTCTAAATCTCTGGAAGGGCTGGCAATATTATTTTGAAAGAAAATAGATTATGCCTAAAACTGCACTTTAATGGAACCTAATATCAGGCCTGCATCCGCGCCAGCCTGCAAAAAATGGAGGAAAAGACCCAGCTGAAACTCCTCCGTAGGAGCTTTATTGGCTTCACACCAAGACACACATTTTCTCCTAATACGGTGATAATGCTTCGCCATGACCTCCTTTCTAGCCTTGAATAGAGTGGTGATGACTTTCGAGCTAGGATTTGGCGTTCAACCTCCATGCCGTCAAAAGCAGCTGCGGTAAGTCTTGGAAGGTGCTTTGCCCCTGCAGTAACAGATACTCTCTGAGAGGAAGAGGCCAGGGATCTTCTTCGAGCAATTCCTGAAGATCCGGGGACCAGTCCCTCCGTGGCCAAACTGGAACGATGAGTACCGTCTGAACCCTTGTTCTTCTTATGATCCTCCACACTTTTTGAAAGAGTGGAAGTGGAGGGAACACATATACCAACTGAAACACCCACGGCTTTACCAGGGCGTCCACTACACTGGCTTGGGGGTCCCTTGACCTGGAACAATATCTTGGAAGCTTCTTGTTGAGGCGAGACGCCATCATGTCTATTTGAGGAATTCACCAACGACTTGTCACTTCTGCAAAACCCTCTAGATGAAGACCTCACTCTCCTGGATGGAGATCTTGTCTGCTGAGGAAGACTGCATCCCAGTTGTCCACGCCCGGAAGGAAGACCGCTGACAGAGCTCTCACGTGCTTTTCCACACAGTGGGAAAACGCTTGTGGCCTCCGCCATTGCCGCTCTGCTTTTTTCCACCCTGGCGGATTATGTACGCAACCGCTGTAAGGTTGTCCAAGTTTGTAGAAGCCCGTTTAAAATGGCTCTTAATTCCATAACGTTTATGTGCAGACAAGCTTCCTGGCTTGACCATTTTCCATGGTCGGGATGTACTGTCACTGATCGCGGGTCAGCGCTGGTCAATGCAATGATACTAATCGCATATTATGTACTAACATATGCGATTAGTAACACAGAGCGATGCCAGGGGTGTCCTGCGATCAGTGATGTTCCACAGGACAAGGTTTGTGGCGGCTTCCGTCACCTCCCAGCCCCGGGGAGTCCCCGTGATCCTCCTTCTCCCCCCTGCAGCTGAAAGGAGACAAGGCTGTGCTGCCAGGGGAGAAGGAGGAGGGTGGCCGGGGGTAGAGAGATCATCGTGAGCGGCGCAGGTCGGTGGCGGGATTAGGCGGCGGAAAGAAGCCCATAGGCTTCTATTGGGTATCGCCATCAAAAGATGGCGATACACCTGGAGGCGTAATCCCAGCGGTGGGGCCTTAGTACATATGAAAATGCGGTAAAATCACCGAAAACGGAGGTTTTACCGCTTTTTTCCTTTATTACATCCCGTTTCTTGTGTGACTGCTTCCCAGCCTCGGAGACTTGCATCCGTGGTCAGCAGGACCCAATCCTGGATCCGGTACCAGCGTCCCTCTAGGAGGTGACTGACCAAGAATATCAGATTGCGCTGTTATAATAGCACCAAATTACTGTGCCCCCAACCCCCATGTTTTGATACGTTACTTGATCAGGAGAGTGGTGGTCTGGCCCAGTGTCTCTGCAGTCTGTGAAAAGAGGAAATGGCGCTTGTAAACTGTGAGCACTAAGCCACACCCCCACTCGGCGCGCTGTAGTCCCGCTCAAATTTTGATTCTTTATACTGGCGGGGGATTATATTTAGTCCCTAGGCACTTATAATTTCTTTCTTTTAGCCAGTCTTTACCTAAGTAACATGCTGCCCAGGAAGCCCCCACCTGCGCCCTGTAAGTGCCGTTGGAAGTATGTGTGCGAGCATGGGGCGTTACAGAAGTCTTCTGCCATTACTGAAGTTTTCTGTTCTTCTGCATACTCACCCGGCTTCCTTCTTCAGGCTTCTGTGAGGGGGTAGACGGCGCAGCTCCGGGAACAAGCAGTTAGGCGCACCCAGTGATCGAACCCTCTGGAGCTAATGGTGTCCAGTAGCCTAAGAAGCAGATCCTTAAACTCAGAAGAAGTAGGTCTGACTTCTCTCCCCTCAGTCCCACGAAGCAAGGAGCATGTAGCCAGCAGGTCTCCCTGAAAATAAAATCCTTACAGAAAGTCTTTTCTGATAAACTCTGGAGAGCTTCCCTAGTGTGTGTCCAGTCTCTCTGGGCACAGAATCTAACTGAGGTCTGGAGGAGGGGCATAGAGGGAGGAGCCAGTTCACACCAATTCAAATTTTGTGTGGCCATGTCTCAAGCGGATCCCGTCTATACCCCATGGTCCTTTTGAATTCCCCAGCATCCTCTACGACGTAAGATAAAAGTTTTAAGATCCAAAATGTTAAAAGTTAAAAGATCTTATAATATATCTAATAATTTTATTTTATTCTACATTTCTGGATGCCGCTTAGCATTCATATTTTGAGAGTAGTCCTGTCAATAATACTTGCAAGGGAAATTTAACGATCTAGCGCATCTCCAAATCGTCACCGTATGAATGGAAATAGATTACGACGTTCCAGAATTTTTCTTAACAGGAAGAAGTTAGCTGGATTAAGAGAATCAAAAGTAATTAAAAGGTACAGACTACCCAGCACAGCCATTTTAGAGCTCTATTCTAAAATAAGACATGAGATATCTCCCAAAACCAAAAGAAGTAGAGCCATTACTGGAATTACTAAATTGTTAGCCACTCTACACTTTTTGGCATCTGGAACTTACCAAAGCACAGTATCAGATGTTGGGGGAATTAGCCAATCAGCGTTTAGCCGTTTTTTTTAAAAAGTTTTGGATGCTATACTTAAACATACTCAGGAATATATATATTTTCCCAGAAATTCTAATGAAATTATACAAATTAAGAAAGACTTCTACGAAATTGCACGGTTTCCAAATTTGATAGGTGCCATCGACTGCACGCATATAAATTTTACTCTTTCGCATGATATGGATGAGATTTGCCGTAATAGGAAAAATTTTAATTCAATGAATATGCAGGTTGTTTGTGATTCCAAATCAAGAATACTTAATGTATACGCCGCTTTCCCAGGAGGCACACATGATTCATATATTCTCCGTCATTCTGCACTATTCGAATGTTTTGAAAACAATGAGATGTGTGATGGCTGGCTGCTGGGTAAGTGGTACGATATTTTTGGGTTATGTTTAGATTTACAAAACTGAGTGGTATATTCAATTTAAGTCTAATACATTCAGACAATATTATTTCGTAATGGCTCAGTTCTTGGGCTACACCAAGTCATCTCAAATCAACTTTTTAAAAAGTCTATTTAAGATGCTGGAGTGGAAGAAATTGCAAGCAGACGGGGTAAAGCAGCGCTACTGCAGCAGTTAGCCTGCAGCTTTTGCGCTGCTCTCCCCCGTATTCCTGCGCCTATCCCCCACATGCCTCTCTCCATCCTGGAATCACATCCGCCACTCACGTCAGCGTTCAAACTGTTCCTGCAAGCATGGTCTTGCTTGTTGTAGCCGGGTGGATGCTGGTATTTATCGGCAGCCGAGACACATTCACCATCACTGCTCCCCCGTTTTCTCGCTGTTCTTCTTCTCTCTGGCACTGCATTCCCCTAATGACTTTGATTTTTTTCTAAAATTCAAATTGGGATGTATAAAATCGGGTTCAAAGCCAGTAGATTTTGTTCTTCATTTCAATACAGACACGTGGATGGTGCAGCTAATCCACCTATGTACGTGCACTTTTGACAAGTTGAATTTCTCAACTTGTCTAATTTTTTTTTTGACTATAAGGAATAGGTGATAACTTCTTACGCCCGTAAAGAGTACAGTAATGCTGACTTTTATATAGATGGTACCTTTCTACTTCAAATGAATATACTACTAAATAAGCTTTGAATAAGTTCAGCTATGTTTACTCTTATTCTGCACAGGTGATTCTGGATATGGCTGTAGACCATGGTTGTTGACTCCATTCTCCAAGCCTAAAGGAAGAGCCCCAAAAAAATACAACAGGTCGTATATATCAACTCGCGCAGTAATTGAAAGGTGTTTTGGTCTTTTAAAATCAAGGTTTCGTTGTCTATCAAAATCAGGGGGAGCCTTGCTATATTCGGCTGCCAAAGTATGCAAATTTTTTTACAACTTGTTGTATTTTGCATAATATATGCCTCACCTTTGATTTACCCTTCAATCGTAGACAAATTACTGTTGCGGATGGAAATCCTGTATTGGAAGAATACGTTCCTGTTAATACTACACAGGGGAATTTGGGCCCTCATTCCGAGTTGTTCGCTCGCAAGCTGCTTTTAGCAGCTTTACACACGCTAAGCCGCCGCCTACTGGGAGTGTTTAGCTTCTTAAAATTGCGAACGAAAGATTCTCAAAATTGCAACCACACACCTCTTAGCAGTTTCTGAGTAGCTCCAGGCTTACTCGGCATCTGCGATCAGTTCAGTGCTTGTCGTTCCTGGTTTGACGTCACAAACACACCCAGCGTTCGCCCAGACACTCCTCCGTTGTTTCAGCCACTCCCGCGTTTTTCCCAGAAACGGTAGCATTTTTTCGCACACACCCATAAAACGGCCTGTTCCGCCCAGAAACACCCACTTCCTGTCAATCACATTACGATCACCAGAACGAAGAAAAAACCGTGAGTAAAATTCCTAACTGCATAGTAAATTTACTTGGCGCAGTCGCAGTGCGGACATTGCGCATGCGCATTAAGCGGAAAATCGCTGCGATGCGAAAAAATTTACAGAGCGAACAACTCGGAATGACCCCCTTAGTACGAGCAAATTTAATTTCAAATTATTTTGGTTGATGCTCTACATCTAATGGGGATTCAATTGTTTAGTTGTTGTCCTTATCTAAACAGATTTATTTAAAAAATATTTTCCTATAGATGCTTAGCAAAGCCCAGGATATTTACTTTCAAAATAATTTAGTTCTGGAAATATTAGAAATTAGTAGTCTCCAAGTGGTTAATTCTTGAAGCTTTGGAATCTGTGTATCAGTGAGTCAGTTGTGAAAAACCAATAATCATTGAAGTTTAAATTTTAATTTGGGTACTATAGAAGATATAGTGGGGGAGCTGTATGCTAACCAATGAACAAATTTTACACTGACTCACTTCTCCACACGTTTCACCTCATCAGGAATAGTCCCACATTTTTCAAACAAATGCAGATATTATTAAATGTATTCTTAAAAATACAAACTGGTTACTGTTTTAATAGCTATGTGCAAAAAAATTTGTTCAGTAGGAATCTATGTATATTAAGTCATTCCATGATCAATTTACATAAAAACTAATTACTAGCCAATAAAGAATCCGTTTAAGGCTACAGTGTGTGATTAAAACTTTCCAAAAGTAAAATGATGCCTTTTCAAAAAACAAACCTTGGTTCGGAAATGGTCTCAAGCAGGTGAGCATTATTAGGGTTCTCCTCTGCATGCTAAAGCAGTGAGATTATTTGGTTTACAAATGTGAAAATTTCCTCAGAGTGTACACATACTCCCGTTTATCAATGCAATTTTTTGCAAAGATTAATAAACAAACTTACCAGATAAAGTTTTTATTTTTTATTTTAACTTAAACACTTTTCATTTGTTTTAATAATGCATTTTCAAAAAACAGGTAGTTTCATAATCCGAATAGATATACTCAACACATGTCCATTACTTTAATTATAAGCTTACCTTGTGAATTGAGGCATGAAAAAGATTTGTATTGTAGTATAACATTTGCCAGAGGATACATTTATTTAACATTTTAATATTCCTATTATTCAAATTATGTAAAATAGCTTGCATTAATGGTTGTACATTGTTGAAATTACACAGAGCATATTTTTCTAACTTCACTACCATGTGAATCCGGTATATGTGTTTATGTCGTCTTCCAAGTTTTAAAGTAAAGTTCTCATACTTATAAATATTTAAAAATTAAAGGAAACAAATAAGTTGTATTTGAACACACACACACATATATATATATATATATATATATATATATATATATATATAACATAGGTCAACATAACAAAAGGTCTACATGTCTTTTTATATATTTTTTTTTGGGGGGGGGGGTTCCAATACATTTTTTCAAAATAATTACTGAAGTGCCGAGTGGAGTCGACTTAATGACCATATCCCTTTATAAGCCATAAATGGATTATAATTATTTTTTCTTAGAAAATGTGCACCTGTGAATTAGGCAACAAATTATTTTTGAAGTAGATTTTGGCGGGATCAACAACAGTTATTCTGCCTTTACAATTTTTTTTTTTTAATTAAGACATCAACCATTGAGTGACAAAGGAGTGACAAAACAGTATTAAGTCTATTTCAAATTTGGACACTTTTTGTTTAAGGACTTAGATGCCTCAATAATATTATTAAAAGTTCGAGTAACAGCTGCTGTAAACGTAGAAGTATATTTGAATATCTCTTTGGAGTTGTTCTTAACCTGTGGGAACAAAATAAAGTAGTCATTAATATTGTAATGTAGGAAGTGTAATCTAAATTGCAGTATGTTTCTCTAAAACACAGGTTCTCAAACTCGGTCCTCAGGACCCCACACAGTGCATGTTTTGCAGGTCTCCTCACAGAATCACAAGTGGAACAATTAGCTTCACCTGTGGACCTTTTAAAATGTGTCAGTGAGTAATGAATACACCTGTGCACTTGCTGGGTTACCTGCAAAACATGCACTGTGTGGGGTCCTGAGGACCGAGTTTGAGAACCTCTGCTCTAAAACATTGAATTTATAAATTTATGGGCTTGTCTAGCCAAAAAATGTTAATCAAAATATGTAAATATACTATATAAACGTCCGACTTTCAATTTATATTTGAAATCGAATTTTTTTTAGTACTTTAATCTCCTGGAGGTAGAGTTTAATATGACTTAAATTTGTGACCCTTTTTTTGCAAAACGATGTTTCTCCGGGCACTGTACACTCTACAAAAAAGGATAAACATTACATAATAGCACGGGATCAAAGGAGTTAACTTAAAGTGCATCCATACATTGGCCACATTCATATTATACAATATTAACATGCTCATTAGTTCATATAATATAACCATACAATGAACATGTCAAGGGGCATACATAAATATATTCAAACAGGATTTACACAACTGCGCCTACTTGCAAAATAAATTGTCAGTATAAGTGAAAGAACCACGGAATAATATGTAGTATGAAAAATACTGACGTTTATTTGTATATAAATAATATAGGGTCAAAATTTGCTTTTACCCAAATGTATGAAAAAAATGATAGTGATAATCATGAAGTTGGGCAAAGAATGATGATAAAAAAAAAAAAAATATATATATATATATATATATATATATATATAATATAAAAAAAGAAAATGAAAAATATAAAGTGGAAATGAAAAAATTAGAAAAAATATGTCTAAGTCCCAAAATGTCTGGTGTGAGCAGAGTGTGGCGTCCCACCTCTTTTCCACCTTATTGTCGTTATTTACTATCCGGTATCACAGTATAGATTGATATTTCTGGATTAGCAGGAATGTTGAATTCCACAGTTAGTCACAGTATCGCTGTGGGGTACCCCAATCTGGACAGTGGTGGGATGAGGTGATCAGGGTGAAGGTAAAATTAAATATCCCCGGACTCCCCGCTAACCTCCTCCGTCCTGTGCAGCAGGAGACGTCCGCAAACACAGACGTCTGCCAGTGTTCAAAACCGGAGGGACGCGGTCATGCCTCTGGGGGGAAGGTATCGACGACTTCTGGACCCACAAGGGGACTGTCCGCCGTGAACCTTCCCTCCTACGGGGTGTATTACCTTTTCTCCTGCGCTCGATCCCGTCACACACTTCCACTCCTTTCTTCTGTCTTCTCTCAGAGGACTCCCTGAGGAAGACCCAAACGGGTCGATACGCGTTGGAGAAGGAACTGAGCATTGCATCACCACTCTCCATATCATCTATAGAAAACAACAGTATTTTGAAATATATCTGGACGGAACAAACTGATTCGCAAGAGACACTGTGGAGGAGAAACGGAGCCGCACGGCCGAGAGGACACAGACCTGAGAGCGGAGCACCGATCGTCAGGCTGAGAGAAGACAGAAGAAAGGAGTGGAAGTGTGTGACGGGATCGAGCGCAGGAGAAAAGGTAATACACCCCGTAGGAGGGAAGGTTCACGGCGGACAGTCCCCTTGTGGGTCCAGAAGTCGTCGATACCTTCCCCCCAGAGGCATGACCGCGTCCCTCCGGTTTTGAACACTGGCAGACGTCTGTGTTTGCGGACGTCTCCTGCTGCACAGGACGGAGGAGGTTAGCGGGGAGTCCGGGGATATTTAATTTTACCTTCACCCTGATCACCTCATCCCACCACTGTCCAGATTGGGGTACCCCACAGCGATACTGTGACTAACTGTGGAATTCAACATTCCTGCTAATCCAGAAATATCAATCTATACTGTGATACCGGATAGTAAATAACGACAATAAGGTGGAAAAGAGGTGGGACGCCACACTCTGCTCACACCAGACATTTTGGGACTTAGACATATTTTTTCTAATTTTTTCATTTCCACTTTATATTTTTAATTTTCTTTTTTTATATTATATATATATATATATATATATATATTTTTTTTTTTTTTTTTTTTTTTTTTTTAATCATCATTCTTTGCCCAACTTCATGATTATCACTATCATTTTTTTCATACATTTGGGTAAAAGCAAATTTTGACCCTATATTATTTATATACAAATAAACGTCAGTATTTTTCATACTACATATTATTCCGTGGTTCTTTCACTTATACTGACAATTTATTTTGCAAGTAGGCGCAGTTGTGTAAATCCTGTTTGAACTTTAAATACTGGAGGTTTCTGGGTTTAACCTCTCACACGTACTGCTGCCACCCCAGTATTACTTATATAAGTAGAGCGTTGGTCACATTTACAAAGAAATACATAAATATATCAATAGCCCCAGGATTAAAGTTGGCAAATACCCCCTACGTGACACCCATTGTGGCCACAAAAAAAAACAGTAGTGGATGTTGCCACGGGCAAACAGGACTTTTGCCTGGGACACCACCTTCCTGGAGGGTGCCGGTGCCATCCAGAGGGTGCCGCATCATGGCAAGATCCGCTAATGTGTCCCCCGCTGGTCCCGCTGTGAAGGGAATTAGACGCTACGCTTCAAGTTTCCCTTCGTGGAGAGGACCTTTGCAAAGCACCGCATATTAGCGGCACTACTCTACTGTACAGGGGGCGTAACTGACCATGCCCCCTGTATTAAGCCATGCCCCCATTTTGCGCCCCCCTGGGCGCAAAAAGGGCTAGAACCGGCCCTGATTATACAACACATGTAACTTTGGGCAGGGATGATGGATGCCTTTTATTTCAGGGCCTCATAGCAACGGCACTGCCAGATCCTATGGTATGTACTCTATTTGTATTGCCTCCTACGGACTTCATCTATATTAGTTAAGTTAATTATATCAAAGTATCTATTTTTTGTTTGATAAAGAAAAAGTTTTTAACACTTTTCAAGAACACTCTGATTTCAAAAAAATACTGAATTAGTACAACCTGACCAATTAGTTATTTTAATATTATTAAAATAAAATTTACCTTTATTTATTTATATTAAGTATCGATGAGGCAATTTGAATTGTCTTTTAGGTCGTGAATCTGCACTTAACTCTTCAATTTCTGGTTCCTCCTCATGTTCGGTTAAGCATGCCTTACTAACTTCGAAACCGTGCCCCTTGAACGGCTCTATCAAGTTTTCAAAGGTCGCTGAAGCTGAACAGACAGGAGATGCTGTTGAAATTGTATAATTTGGATTTTTTGTGCCTTTGCTTTTTTTCTTAGATTTTGTTTTTTTCATTTTTTTATGCTTCTTATTTCGTTTATCATTTTTCAGCATCACGGAAAGTGTATTGCTTATTTCCTTAAAAATATTTTTCATTTCTATGAAATTCTCAAGTAATTTTTATTGGATGTCATTGCTTTCTGATCCGTACTTGTGAATAGATTTGTGTATGGAGCTTAATTCTCGTTCAAAGACTATGACTTCTTCATGAAGTGAATTGTGACTGTTATCCAATGCTGTAGTGATTAAATTAGTAAGATCCGTTGCAAGCTTCACAGGTTCCTCACTCCTCTTTTTAGGTTTTGGACTTGAAATAATGGGTATTGGACTGGATGTTACTACGGGAGATTGCGTATAATCATCAGAGAATATGATATTATCTTTCTGATTACTCAGGTCCAAAATTTTTGAGTACCATAGTCTTCTACAAGTTTTGTAGATGTCTCTTTTGCGCGGAATGAAGAGTTGGACGCTCCAGATTCTTCACTGATTGAATATATGTTTTCATTAGTAGACAGTAAAATTTCTGTAAAGATAATGGAGAGTCTAATTAACTTATGTCATTCTACACATTTTCCCTTGTGAACATCAAAAAAGCTTATTCTGAAATTAGGAATTTATAATTTACCGTTTTTTCCATTTCAACCATTCCACAGGGGACACTGGAGAACACTTAACATGGGTCATATAGTAGGCAGTAACAGGGAGTTGGCACTTTAAAAATCTAAGACTGTGGACAGCTCCTCCCATACTATGTCCCCCCTCCAAACTAGTCTACGTTAAACTGTGCCCGAGGAGTTGAAACACTTCTGGATGGATGCACCACTCTCCGGCGTGTACGTCCTGCCGACTGTGATAGTCTGCTTCCCTATACTGGACTCACCGAATGAATATTACCGATATGGCCGGTAGATGGCGTTCCACCCAACGTAGAATCCGTGAGACTTCCTTCACTGCCAAGCGGCATCGAGTGCCTCCTTGATGATTTATGTAAGCCACTGGGATGGCGTTGTCCGAATGTACTTGAACAGGACAGTTCTGAATTAAATGCTGGGCCAGGTTCAACGCATTGAAGACCACCCGCAATTCCAGAATGTTGTTCGAGAGGAGGGACTCCTCCTTGGTCCACCAACCCTGAAGGGAGTGTTGCTCCAGCATCATGCCCCAAAGCTCTTAGACTGGCATCTGCCGTCAACAGGACCCAGTCGGATATCCAGAAGGGACGGCCCCTGCACAATCGTTGGTCCTGGAGCCACTAGTGCAGTGACAGATGGACCTCTGGAGTCAATGAGATCATGTGAGACCTGATCCGGTGAGGCAAGCCGAGCCAACCGTGGGCTTGTAGAAACCGGACCGTCTTATCCAGATGACGTAGGAGATGTTCTGGGGAATTTGCCTGGATTAACAAGTAATCCAGATACAGCAGTATACTGACCCCTTGATGGCGGAGTACCACCGTTATCACCACCATAACTTTGGAGAAGGCTCGCAGAGCCGTTGTTAAACCAAAAAGGAAACGTCCGAAACTGGGAATGGAGATTGCCAATAGCAAACCTCAGGTATTGCTGATGTGGCGCTGCTATAGGAATATGCAGGTAAGCATCCTGTATATCCAGGGAGACCATGTAGTCCCCAGGTTCCAAGGCCAGAACTATAGTGCGGAGGGTTTCCATATGGAACTTGGAAACTTTCACAAACCTGTTCAATGCCTTGAGATTGAGAATGGGCCGAGAGGACCCATTCGGTTTTGGAACTAGAAACAGCGGAGAATAGTACCCCCGGCACCTCTGAGCAAGAGGCACCTGTACTACGACCCCTGTGTCCAGGAGGGTCTGTACCTCCGAATGTAAAGTGTTTGTCTTTGTCTGGTCCAACGAGATGTCTGTCCATCAAAAACGATGTGGAGGTTGGTTTTTGAAGGCTATGGCGTAACCTCGAGTGACGACTTCCCGTACCCAGGCATCGGAAGTTGTCTTCAACCATTCTTGGGTTTACCCTAAAACCCGGACCCTCACCCTGGGATACCCCAGGGGAAGGCCCGCCCATTCATGTGGCAGGATTATTGGTCTTGGAAGCTGGCTGACGGGCAGCCCAGGCTCTTTTGGGCTATGGCTTACCAGGTTTGGCAGAGCGTGCCTGCTGGTTGTACGCCTGACCTTTTGCTTTACCTGAAGGACGAAAGTGGCGAAAAGAAGTACCATTTGCATTCGACACAGAAGGAGCGGTAATTGGCAGACAGGCAGTTTTGGCAGTAGCCAAGTCAGCCACAATCTTTTTTAAGTTCTCCCCAAACAGAATATCTCACTTGAAATGGAGTACCTCCAGGGTTTTTCTAGTGTCCTGATCCACAGACCAGGATCTCAGCCACAATATCCGGCAAGCCAGGACTGACGTAGTAAAGGCCTTTGGCTGCTAGGATACCGGCATCAGAAGCCGCCTCTTTAATATAGTAAGAAGATGTGACAATATATGACAGGTATTGTCTAGCATGGTCAGAAGAGATTTCTGCTTCAAAATCTAGGGCCCATGCCTCAAAATCCTCTGCAGCCCACGTTGTTGCAATAGTGGGCCTTTGTGCAGCATCCGTGAGGGGGTAAATTGCTTTCAGACAACCCTCCACACGTTTATCCGCAGGCTCTTTTAGAGACGTGACGGTAGTGACAGGTAGAGCTGAGGAAACCACCATCCTAGCCACATGTAAGTCTACTGGAGGAGGCGTTTCCAAATTTTTAGACAGCTATGGCACGAGGGGAAAGCGAGCCAGCATCTTCTCTTGAGACACAAACTTCTTTCCCGGGTTTCCCCAGGATTCCTGACGTATATCCACTAGGTGGTCAGAGTGAGGTAAAACTTGTTTAACCACCTTCTGTCACTTGAACCTATCTGGTAACTTAGGAGGGGCGGATGGCTCGGGATCATCCATAATCTGTAAAATTAATTTAATAGCCTCCAAAAGATGAGGAACATCCACATGTGAACTTCCCTTCCTATCAGCAAGTATCTGTGTCAGAATCTGTGGGGTCATCTTCATAAGACGAGGTGTCAGTGACAGCAGTGGATTGTGAGGAGAAAGGAGCTCGCTTAGAGGACCCCTTGGTAATATGCGAGCGAGGGTAAGACTTTTTAGTAGTCAAGGACTGGTTCAACTTCTTCAATTGAGCAGATAAGTTATCCGCCCACGGCGAGTTGGCTGCAGGGACAACATACGGTTGCACCGGCATAGGCGGTCCCATAGGGGGAGTGTCAAAGTCGAAAAATATCATGATGCATATGCCTTGTACTAACCCCTCATGCACATGCGAGCTGCACTCAGTCCGCCGTACGTGCACACATCCGCAAGTTGCGTAGGATCGCTCCGGCGATCGTGCGCATAATGTGGGTATTTACGGCGGAGTTTGTGAGCATGTAGCGTGCGACTCGATCGTAGCATATTTAACCCATATAGTGTGTTTTGTAGTAAATATTCCCCTAGACAATGTCAGCAAGTGTGTTTAGTTTAAACTGTTCCTGGACAGAGAGATTCCTCTTTACATGATAGGAAGGGTCAGACAAAGGTTGAAAGGTGGTGTCTAGTATCCAGCTGTAGGGTATTTTAAGGGTAACATTCTGATGCTAGTTAGGAAAGGATCGCTCGCTCCTGCGTTTAGTTATGTACAAATGTAGTTTATGAACATTAACTGTATTTGCTGTAAATTACACATGCGGCGGGAATCCTGAGGATACCTACCACCAGAGCAGTTGGGGAAAGACACAGCCCACCTGTTCAAATCCACCTATGACCTTTGCTATAATGTAGAGACACATCCCTGTGTCCAATGAACAATGAGATACAGGTACCATTGTATTGTGAATGTATGTTGTGCTATATAAAGACCACCATTGCCTGGCCAGCCTCACTCTCTCTGAAGGCTTTCTCCCTGAATGCTGAGGACTGGATCCAAGTCGCACATGCGAATCATCCCCACGTATGTATTATTCTCTGTAGCCATTTTGTTTGCCATTTTGTTCGCCATTTATATTCTCATTCTGTTCGCTCTTGTTTGCGATTGTTCGCTATTGTATGTATTATTCTCTGTTATTCTGTTTAGATTTCCATGTTAGTTTGTAGTGTATAACTTGTATTGTGTTTCCCCTTTTTCTCTAAACCATCCACGGCGGTGTTAGAGCTGCTGTGGTTTTTAAATCCAAACCAGGTCTTGTGTTTTCACTGTTTACTACAAAGGGTTTTTCTTAGAATCTCAATTGGCTCAAACAGCATACACATTGTTAAGGTTTTTAAGCGTTACATCATTGTAGTATCTGACTACAAAGGTTTAGAGTATAAGCATATTCTTACTGTGTTTATTAATAAGGTTTTAAAGGTTATCAACTGTGTGTGCGCTCGCTGTGTGTATTCCGTACACTCAGCGCAGCGTGTGTACGCCATGTGCGTACCACGTACGGTACTCTGTACGCAAATAGCGTGCAAAGTGCCTAGCGGCCATAGCGGCTCATCGGTAATACTGTATAGCTTTATGTTTAATGGTATTATTTGACATTATCAATTGAGGGCTTGTCCGGTCCTCCTCATATCCGCAGCCTAGTAGTACAAGGCAGACTTCTATCTATCAGCAAAGGGCGGGAAGGTAGTATCCCCTGTTAGCCGTTTTGTGGTCTGGGATACAGTAGTGCTGAATAGATAAGCGTCTGCTCCGCTTGGTCTGTAGGGATGCTGGTGGGATCCGGATCCGGAAGGTAAGAACGTAAAGCTATTGTTTTTTTTTAAATCTGTAAAATTTCTGTTTGGTGCAAATTGCGCACGCAACACACGCAACACACGCACACACCTGTATTTTATTTGTGTACTCTGCATATCTATTCGCTTGTTGCCATTAGCATTGATTATTAGATACATTTTGACCCGTGCTGAGAAATTTGTTGTTATTTAGTTAAAAATATAGAGTAATATTTAAGGGAGTACATGTAAAACACACACTCAGCCTGGCCCAGTTATAAAGGCTTATACAGGAGATACTGTGTGGTGTGGGTAAGCGATTATAGTTGAATATCATTTACATTTATAGAAGTGTGTTATTTGTATTGCTGCGGACGTATCCGGCCTTTTGTACACGTGTCCCGGACAGCGTGCGGGACTGCGTACGCAACGCAAAAGCTTACACACGTGGCGTGTTTACGCAACGTGCGTACAGATACGCCCACTAAATACAAATCACACAATAGCACTGTTTTAGTTTAGGCGATACGGTAGCCACGCGATAATAGCATAAATTGATCAGTATCCAATATTTAGTTTAAAAACACCTTTTTTTTCTGTATTACCTCTGGGGAAAGCTATCAGTTAACAGGAAATGATATTTCTGATCAGAAAACTATAGAATGATAGTGTGGGCTGAAAAAGGTATGAGTGTATTGAACCCCGCTTGGTGGTCTTGGTAAGCTTGGTGAAACTTGGTGAAGCTTGGTGAAGCACGGTCTAGGTGAAAACGTGCGAGCACGGTCCAGGTGTACACGTGCGACGGAGTGTGATAAAAGTTTTCGTATTATGATCCTACCATTTATAGATAACAAGTGTCTATAAGTGGTACGATTGGACTGCACGGTTGTATGTGTAAACAATTGACGCAACATGATATGAGGTTGCATATTCGTGCGTAAATCTTATCCTCATACGCGTTGTAGTGAGCACATGCAAGCGTGATTTGTGTAAAATAGAGGTAGGGCCTGCAACGGCTACACAAGTCTGCTAGAAGGCGGACCGGGGATACCCGGAGCAGAAGAAGTTCAGTGGAAGAGCTTTAAGGATTTCCACCGTAGACTACTGTGTTTGGTGCATTTTAGGAAGTTTTTCTGTGTTAAAAAGGTCCACAATGGAAGCCAAGTGCACAACACAGGGACGTTTAGCACTCAGGGTTCAGACTGCAGAGTTCAGACCCCGGGGGTCTGCCCGGTTAGTAATGTGGGGGAAGTATGGTCCCCACACTGAGACCTTTTGTGATGAATGGACACGAATGACTGTGGCGGATAAAGCACCATTTCCTGGGATAGGTAGTTTTGACTCAGAGGTATTACATAATCTAAGGCTTAGGATCTGTCTGTTAAAGTCCCAAAAACAAAGGATCAGACACACAAACTGTTTACATTTATGGCAACGAGAGAGTGATATACAGAGGGAATTGGCTTACACAGCTGGTTCTAACCCTAGCAGGAAACTGATGGCAACTGGAGAGACAATGGCTACAGAGAATTGCATACTGGGATATGATGATAATAGTGCACTTAATAAATGTATTAATGACAATAAGAGTAAACGTAATAAATGTGTTAATGACGATAGGAGTAAAACTGTTAAAAGTACAAATTCTAACCCGTGCAAGTTGCACCCCATGTTAAACTTCCCTCAGGATTACAAGCAAGAAAGTGAGCCCAGCACGATGTCGGCACTTTCTCCAGCAGCCACCATACAGGGCACCCAGGTGGGCACGGCCCAATCGGTAAAGGCAGTAGTAAAGCCCCCTAACGGAGGGTCAGGTGAGGTCGTGTCCACAGGTAAGTACGGTATTGTATATTATGCACAGACAATTGCACCTCACATTGTAGAGTCAACACAAGACGATGTAGTTGAACTTAATCCTGTCAGGGTGATTGCA
This sequence comes from Pseudophryne corroboree, assembly GCF_028390025.1. Taxonomy (NCBI): domain Eukaryota; kingdom Metazoa; phylum Chordata; class Amphibia; order Anura; family Myobatrachidae; genus Pseudophryne; species Pseudophryne corroboree. The sequence goes on from NC_086448.1 coordinate 718,860,156, forward strand.
GTCCCAAATGGAAAGACTGACGCTCAGGGAGTCACTCCCATCAGAGACATTGCTATGCATTGTCCCTGGTCCCGGACAGAATTGAGGACAATTATGTCTGAATTTCCCGATCCCAGGAAAGATCTAGCCGGATGCCAAAGGTTCATTAAAGAACTAGGTAACGCCGCCGAACCCACTAACAAAGATTGGCGGACAGTACTGCGGGCATGTTTGCCCTCTACTATTGACCCTTTGAAATTCATTTCGGATTGTAAGTTAGATGAAGAGAAACCTCTCACTGATGCATACAATCAGGAAAATGTTAAACAGATCAATCTGCAGTTAGGAGTATATTTCCCAACTGTTGTCAAGTGGAACAAAATTTTCTCCATTAGACAAAAAGAAGGTGAAACTGCTTCTGATTATTTCCATCGAGCATTAGAGGAAATGGCTAGATACACTGGGATCGCGGACATTGAGGAAAGTGTACATCATAGAGAGGTAGCGGTGTCCGTATTAATGGAAGGTTTAAAAGAAGTGTTGAGAACAAGGGTACAGACCACTCAACCTAACTGGAGAGGTATCTCGGTGGCTGCATTAAGAGAGTCCGCTATCGAGCATGACCGTAATATCAAAAGAACCAGGGAAGCACAGGGAGAGCGGTTGATGGTGATGAGCATCCAAGCACTAGAAGAGGCATCAAATCGACCAAAACCCCCAGCCCCTGGCACATGGAGGAGGCCAAGGGTTTGTTATCTGTGTAAAAGGGAAGGGCATTATGCCAGCAACTGTAACAGCACACATAAAGTCAGACCTCCTAGACAAGAACACGAGCAAAGTTATGACACACTGTAGGACACACGTAATTGTAATCAGGGATCATATAGGAAAAATTTTGGGCCGCACCTATAGTCTGCAGCCAGTGAAGTTGATTGTTAGCCTTGATAGTAAGCCTGAGGTTACAGTCGGTGTAATTGGTAGGTCATTCCTTGTAGACACAAGGGCGGCCAGGTAAACTCTGTGATTTATCTTTAAATGTTTCCTCTTCATCTCTGACATTCACCAGCAGAACTACAGCTCGAACGTCACATGTCTATTTGGTCTTTTCAGAGGTCTACCCAACCCCAGTATATCTTACCAGCATCATTGTGCCTGGCCACGCACAGAGGGTGGAAATACTGGTGGGGGAGACTGTGCAGAGATACCTATGGACATGTTGGTGTGACAGCCTGATGGTGAACGGAAATCTGACCATTTTTCTCTTTTTCTATTATTCCCTCTCTTTTTGTTTTTTCATGTTCTACGGATGATATGTCACACAACAGTTAAACAAATGGTAATGCAAGATTTATGCTCCTTACAGAAAGATCGCTGATTCAGAAAGAATATCGTATCACTGAAGTGTTCGTTTTGGTAAGACTGAGAGGCAGCACTGTTGAGACGGCATCTGAGCAAGAAGAACAACAAGACTAGAGGACAATTTTCGTAACAATTTTCTTTCCCTCCTAAGTATTTTCTCTACCGCCATTACCACTCTTTCTGTCTCCTCCTGCAAGATGGACTTGCCCCAAGAGACTGCATTCCGTGTTTTCCTGTTGACCCTGTTGTTGACCAGAGCTGTCTATTTCGGTGAGAGTACCAGAGAGGTCGAGAAAGGATCTGGAATGGGTTCTGATGACAAGGATGGATTCGTAGAATTCCAAGAGCAACACAATCACTGAGCAAAGGCGAGTATCAGAAAACGATCTGGTAGTAATGACACTAGGAGACATTGTGAAGGATTGTTAGCTGAAGAGAATTGTATCTGTAGGAATTGTGAAAACATAGTTGAGGATGGGTGCATCCAGAGATGTCAGTCCAGCCTTAATATCAACATGGACCGTCATCCATTGAGTGACTATCACTCATTAGTGGGTAAGGTTTTAAACCAAACGGAATGCTGGGTGTGCTCACAAGTACCTCAAGGTCATAGAAAGTCAGGACTAGTGCCATACGCTTTAACGATAGATGAGGTACTTGAATTAAAAGGTGGGAGACCGGTGGACAAGAAATTTAATATTTCTAGGCCACCTAGTTTGAAGCTCCACCAATATCATGTGGATAGGTCCTTAGTATGTTTTAACATTTCCAATCCCCGAAAGCCGGGAAATTGGGAAGTGACATGGAACAACCAAACCATGGCATTTTCACACAGAGCTGATAGAATGCAAGTAAACTCAGAACTTATACGCCAAATAGCCAACGGTGGGAGATATTTTCAGTATAGGTACACTCTAGGAAGTAGGACCATGCGGGTTGGAGAAGTATCACCAGGATACTGTGCGCATATCATTCAGCCTGATACGTGTACTGAACAGATGAGAGAGTTAGGGATAGGATTTTTCACCTGGAAGGTTTGCAATATGGTGATGTCATATTCTGTCCCATATGTCCTCCCCGATGATGCATATTTCATATGTGGGAGGAAGGCGTATAAGTGGCTTGCCCCAAACTCAGAGGGATTGTGTTACATTGGAAGAGTGTTGCCAGAAGTAATGACCATTACCCATGATAAGATGAAAGACGTTCACCGCAATGCTCAAGCTCCTTACACTCACACTCACTACGAACACATTGTTAAGAGACACCTTATAGATAGGACAGAGCATGCAGCCTCTGATTTGATCCACGAATCCACTGGGATTCAATTCCTACTCGCGCTAGATATCACCCGTACCGCCAGAGGAGTTATACATTTTAGGTATATAACTGCGCTAGCGAACCTGATAGACAATATCACCAAGATGTATGATGACACTTTAAGGTATACTGGGAGAGAATTGCAAGCTTACAAAACGGAACTGATCCAGCACAGGATGGTTCTCAATTACATCAAAGCGGTGACAGGCGGGTATTGTGTCACCCTAGCAACTCAGTATGGTGTGAAGTGCTGTACATATATCACAAACAGCACCGATGACCCAACCGAGGTCATAGATCAAAAGATGGACGATATCTTGCAATTGAAGTGGGAGTTCCGAAGGAGACACAACCTTACCCTTACTGCTGTGAGTAATGAACTGACTGGCTGGGTATCATGGTTGAACCTACGCAATTGGTTCTCAGGTTTAGGAGAATGGGCTCAAAATGTTATCGTTAATGTAGGGAAATTTCTCTTATGTATCCTAGGAGTTGTCATAATGATTGGTTTGATATTTAAATGTGTTCGGATTTTAATAAATTGCAAGCGCAGTACCAAATTGATGAGTTTAAGGAGCGAGGGCATTGTTACAACAACCGGTTTAATTTATGACCCATCAATCGAGACAATGTTGTGATAAGATGTGATTCCACGGTCCGTTTCTTTCACCCGTTTTTCCTTTGTTTTTCTACAAGGTAAAAAGACATCCACTCGGAAGAAGATTTTGATGACCCTTTATACAGACCATTGATGAACTTTTTCACAGACATTTGATGAACTTTTAGAGACTTTAACTTTCTATGGACACTTGAAAAACTTTGATTGCCACTTACAGCAAAGATACAGCAACCCAGACAAGACATCAACAAGACTTCAACAAGACATCCAAGGACAATCACATACAATATCATATGAATGCATTTATAACACATGTTTCTTATCTTCATCTCTACGATCTTCAGGTAGTGACACACATAGTCGACAGGTAATATAGGTACATATATTAGCACTCACATATTTTCCCCCTTCATGTATCATCAACTAATGTGCACCCCATTTGTTGGAACTAAAAGCCGAAAAGAGCTCGGTACAGTTTGTTAGCCCACTTACAGACCCTTAATACGGGATAAGAAGGATTCAATGTATACTTCGCAATACCTCGAAGCTTATTTAAGAACATGTACGGCACGATGATACATGACCCCTCAGACATGAATTTCATACATACACACTTTTTACTATCCCGCGAGGTCATACATTTCCCACCTTCTCCTCTCCTTCCTACACCCAATCATATATAGGTATTTCACGGTATTATATATTTTTCTGCTTAAATTGTTTAGATAGTGGCAGTTATTGTTGACTGCCAAAGGGTGGACTGTCAAAGTCGAAAAATATCATGATGCATATGCCTTGTACTAACCCCTCATGCACATGCGAGCTGCTCGTGCACTCAGTCCGCCGTACGTGCACACATCCGCAAGTTGCGTAGGAACGCTCTGGCGATCGTGCGCATAATGTGGGTATTTACGGCGGAGTTTGTGAGCGTGTAGCGTGCGACTCGATCGTAGCATATTTAACCCATATAGTGTGTTTTGTAGTAAATATTCCCCTAGACAATGTCAGTAAGTATATTTAGTTTAAACTGTTCCTGGACAGAGAGATTCCTCTTTACATGATAGGAAGGGTCAGACAAAGGTTGAAAGGTGGTGTCTAGTATCCAGCTGTAGGGTATTTTAAGGGTAACATTCCGATGCTAGTTAGGAAAGGATCGCTCGCTCCTGCGTATAGTTATGTACAAATGTAGTTTATGAACATTAACTGTATTTGCTGTAATTTACACATGCGGCGGGAATCCTGAGGATACCTCCCACCAGAGCAGTTGAGGAAAGACACAGCCCACCTGTTCAAATCCACCTATGACCTTTGCTATAATGTAGAGACACATCCCTGTGTCCAATGAACAATGAGATACAGGTACCATTGTATTGTGAATGTATGTTGTGCTATATAAAGACCACCATTGCCTGGCCAGCCTCACTGTCTCTGAAGGCTTTCTCCCTGAATGCTGAGGACTGGATCCAAGTCGCGCATGCGAATCATCCCCACGAATGTATTATTCTCTGTAGCCATTTTGTTTGCCATTTTGTTCGCCATTTATATTCTCATTCTGTTCGCTCTTGTTCGCTATTGTATGTATTATTCTCTGTTATTCTGTTTAGATTTCCATGTTAGTTTGTAGTGTATAACTTGTATTGTGTTTCCCCTTTTTCTCTAAACCATCCACGGCGGTGTTAGAGCTGCTGTGGTTTTTAAATCCAAACCAGGTCTTGTGTTTTCGCTGTTTACTACAAAGGGCTTTTCTTAGCGTCTCAATTGGCTCAAACAGCATACACATTGTTAAGGTTTTTAAGCGTTACATCATTGTAGTATCTGACTACAAAGGTTTAGAGTATAAGCATATTCTTACTGTGTTTATTAATAAGGTTTTAAAGGTTATCAACTGTGTTTGCGCTCGCTGTGTGTATTCCGTACACTCAGCGCAGCGTGTGTACGCCATGTGCGTACCACGCACGGTACTCTGTACGCAAATAGCGTGCAAAGTGCGTAGCACGTGCACGTGGTCTAGCGGCCATAGCGGCTCATCGGTAATAGTGTATAGCTTTATATTTAAAGGTATTATTTGACATTATCAGGAGTTAGTTTAGTAACTAGCATATGTTGAAGCATGGAAAAAAATTGTCCACGGTGTGTCATTATGTACCCCCGTTGCCACAGTCCCACTGGGGAGCAAGGAGCCCACAGAACCAGAGCCCAAAGCTGCTATAGTCTCCTCATAAGGATCTGTGGCTTCAGCAACACCGGCAGTGAGTTCAGCCCCAGAACCGTTACCTTTAGAAACATACATGATATAACTTGATATAACTCCCCCCGGCCCCCCTCTTCCTTCTCAACCCGCAGCTCAGCCTGGTCTCCTTACGGCTGCAAGGGGGAGAAAGAAGATCATGGGGACTCCATGCACGTTACCTACCGGGGCTGGGAGGTGATGGAAAAATGCTCAAATATTCTCCTGCGTATCATCAATGATCGCAGAACACCCCTGGCATCGCTTTGAAATACTAATCACATATGCGATTAGCATTATAGCGATGATTGGTAATGAACCCATGATCATTGATAGTACATACCAACATTCGAAGTGCGAGTGTCAAAATGGGGGTCAAAACTTGTCGGATTTGCCCCGTATTCAATACAAGCACGTAGATCAGCAGCTATCCCGCCAATCAACCTGCTTTCGCACAAGAACAAAAGTAACAACTTTTCTGAAAAAATTTGGTGCTTGACTGAATAGGTCGAATTTCAAAACGATCATAACAATTCCAAAAATACATTCTTTTCTACATATGTCACCTTTTGACTGCAAAAGAATATACCGCAATAGTATTAATTTAAGAGAATCCCATTTATCCAAAATTTAAAAATAAATCAACATAATTTTTTTTTTTTTAAACTCAACCTTTATCCTTTAAATGCGGTTTTTGGGTGAGGCATCTTTTGTCCACTTTCAAATATGACTTATCGTGGAGATTTTTCGAAACTTCAATTCTGTTTTGAACTGGTAAATTTTTTCTTCTAGGTTGATTCATGGATGCTGGTGTATCTATTGATGAAAAGATTCGGTCAATATTAGTTTCATTTGTGCAAGTAACAACCATACTTTCAAAAATTATCAGAGTAAATATAATTTATCAACTTACAACAGTGTCTGTTTAAAATATTAATTTTCAAACATAATTAAGCAGCATTAAAAATCATTAGAGATATTAAATAGGCTAAAAAATAAGTAACGAAGTTCTTTGCAAACATTTTTTGAGTAAATACCTTGAGATCCTACATCTGATGATTACTGGTGTTTTTTTTTTTTTTAATTTTTGGGTAGAATTTCAGATGAACCGGAAGACTCCAAATAAGTATACAATTCTAAATTATTTTCCTTCCTCTTTTTTTTTCCGGCATACAGTTGAACTAGTATTTTCTAAGTCTGTTGAAACTCGGTTATTTTTACCAATCTTTTTGTTAAGGCACTCTGATGAATTCTCTATTTCTGGCGAAACAAGCACATTTTTTTCCAAACTCAAATTTTTAATTTTTTCAGATGGAACTGTAAAGAAATATATGTTATAAATTTTACAGTCTTTTTTAAAACTTTAAATTTTAGTTATTTCCTAAACCAATTACAGTACCTGGAATATCCTTTTGAGGTTGTCTTAAAGTGTCTATCCCTTCTCTGATCCCCATTACTGCGGTTTGGGATATCTTCGTACTTAATTTTCGCTCCAATTCAGACATCTCTATGTCTATTGGACCTCCCCCGCCAGTTTTCTGACTGTGCATTTTTTGTATGGACAATTTTTTTTTAACAGTGATTTTACAGTCTGAATAACGTTTATGACATACAAGTGCTGTTCTGGGTATCTTGCCAACGCATGAGAGTAATTTAGCAATTCTTCTCCAAACACTTTCCTTCCGCTCAAAAGAACTATTTTGTCCTCCAATCCAGCCAAATAAAATCTTGTAGTTTGCCAGAACACCGTCTATGAGTGCAAGATTTTCATGATACGTAAATCTAGGTGCCCTTTTTTTCAGTACAGGCTTTATATCTTTCAGTGTTCCCTGTCCTTCCTCCTCTGATAAACTGGATACATTTACTGGCGTCCTGTAAGACTCTAAATCAGCTTCCGTGGAAGAATCAGACTGATCATATTCCATGCTGGCTTAACTGATCTATAATACAGAAAATACAAAATTTATGCTAAAAACTTACCATTTCAAAAATAAGAATTTACTCACCGGTAATTCTATTTCTCGTAGTCCGTAGTGGATGCTGGGAACTCCATAAGGACCATGGGGAATAGACGGGCTCCGCAGGAGACTGGGCACTCTAAAAGAAAGATTAGGTACTATCTGGTGTGCACTGGCTCCTCCCTCTATGCCCCTCCTCCAGACCTCAGTTAAGGAAACTGTGCCCGGAAGAGCTGACACAACAAGGAAAGGATTTGGAATCCAGGGTAAGACTCATACCAGCCACACCAATCACACTGTACAACTTTCGATAACCATACCCAGTTAACAGTATGAACAACAACTGAGCCTCAGTAACAGATCGCTCATAACAATAACCCTTTAGTTAAGCAATAACTATATACATGTATTGCAGAGAGTCCGCACTTGGGACGGGCGCCCAGCATCCACTACGGACTACGAGAAATAGAATAACCGGTGAGTAAATTCTTATTTTCTCTGACGTCCTAGTGGATGCTGGGAACTCCGTAAGGACCATGGGGATTATACCAAAGCTCCCAAACGGGCGGGAGAGTGCGGAGGACTCTGCAGCACCGAATGAGCAAAGGCAAGATCCTCCTCAGCCAGGGTATCAAACTTGTAGAACTTAGCAAATGTGTTTGAACCCGACCAAGTAGCAGCTCGGCAAAGCTGTAAAGCCGAGACCCCTCGGGCAGCCGCCCAAGAAGAGCCCACCTTCCTTGTGGAATGGGCTTTTACCGATTTAGGATGCGGTAACCCTGCCGCAGAATGAGCTTGCTGAATCGTGTTACAGATCCAGCGCGCAATAGTTTGCTTTGAAGCCGGAGCACCCAGTTTGTTGGGTGCATGCAGGATAAACAGCGAGTCAGTTTTCCTGACTCCAGCCGTCCTGGCTACATAGATTTTCAAAGCCCTGACTACGTCCAGCAACTTGGAAGCCTCAGAGTCCCGAGTAGCCGCAGGCACCACAATAGGTTGGTTCAAATGAAACGCTGATACCACCTTTGGGAGAAATTGGGGACGAGTCCTCAATTCTGCCCTGTCCATATGGAAGATCAGATATGGGCTTTTACATGACAAAGCCGCCAATTCTGACACACGCCTAGCTGAAGCCAAGGCCAACAGCATGACCACCTTCCACGTGAGATACTTTAGCTCCACGGTCTTAAGTGGCTCAAACCAGTGTGATTTCAGGAAATCCAACACAACGTTAAGATCCCAAGGTGCCACTGGAGGCACAAAAGGGGGCTGAATATGCAGCACTCCCTTAACAAACGTCTGAACTTCAGGCAGTGAAGCCAGTTCTTTTTGAAAGAAAATAGATAGGGCCGAAATCTGGACCTTTATGGATCCTAATTTTAGGCCCATAGTCACTCCTGACTGTAGGAAGTGCAGGAATCGACCCAGCTGGAATTCCTCTGTAGGGGCCTTCCTGGCCTCACACCAAGCAACATATTTTCGCCATATACGGTGATAATGTTTTGCTGTCACGTCTTTCCTAGCCTTTATCAGCGTAGGAATAACTTCATCCGGAATGCCCTTTTCCGCTAGGATCCGGCGTTCAACCGCCATGCCGTCAAACGCAGCCGCGGTAAGTCTTGGAACAGACAGGGCCCCTGCTGTAACAGGTCCTGTCTGAGAGGCAGAGGCCATGGGTCCTCTGAGATCATTTCTTGTAGTTCTGGGTACCAAGTTCTTCTTGGCCAATCCGGAACAATGAGTGTAGTTCTTACTCCTCTCTTTCTTACTATCCTCAGTACCTTGGGTATGAGAGGAAGAGGAGGGAACACATAAACCGACTGGTACACCCACGGTGTCACTAGTGCGTCCAGAGCTATCCCGTGGGTCCCGTGACCTGGCGCAATATTTTTTTTGCTTTTTGTTGAGGCGGGACGCCATCATGTCCACCTGTGGCAGTTCCCAACGATTTACAATCTGTGTGAAGACTTCTTGATGAAGTCCCCACTCTCCCGGGTGGAGGTCGTGCCTGCTGAGGAAGTCTGCTCCCCAGTTGTCCACTCCCGGAATGAACACTGCTGACAGTGCTAGCACGTGATTCTCCGCCCATCGAAGAATCCTTGTGGCTTCTGCCATCGCCATCCTGCTTCTTGTGCCGCCCTGGCGGTTTACATGGGCGACCGCCGTGATGCTGTCTGACTGAATCAGCACTGGTTGGTTTTGAAGCAGGGGCTCTGCTTGACTCAGGGCGTTGTAAATGGCCCTTAGTTCCAGTATATTTATGTGTAGTGAAGTCTCCTGACTTGACCACTGTCCTTGGAAGTTCCTTCCCTGAGTGACTGCCCCCCATCCTCGGAGGCTTGCATCCGTGGTCACCAGGACCCAGTCCTGTATGCCGAATCTACGGCCCTCGAGAAGATGAGCACTCTGCAGCCATCACAGCAGAGACACCCTGGCCCTTGGGGACAGGGTGATCAACCGATGCATCTGAAGATGCGATCCGGACCATTTGTCTAACAGATCCCACTGAAAGATCCTTGTATGGAACCTGCCGAAGGGAATTGCTTCGTAAGAAGCCACCATCTTTCCCAGGACTCGCGTGCAGTGATGCACCGACACCTGTTTTGGTCTCAGGAGGTCCCTGACCAGAGATGACAATTCCTGGGCCTTCTCCACCGGGAGAAACACCTTCTTTTGTTCTGTGTCCAGAATCATGCCCAGGAAAAGCAGACGCGTCGCAGGAATCAGCTGCGACTTTGGGATATTCAGAATCCAGCCGTGCTGTTGCAACACTTCCCGAGAGAGTGCTACGCTGACCAACAACTGCTCTCTGGACCTCACCTTTATAAGGAGATCGTCCAAGTACGGGATAATTATAACTCCCTTCTTCCGAAGGAGTATCATCATTTCGGCCATAACCTTGGTAAATACTCTCGGTGCCGTGGACAGACCAAACGGCAATGTCTGGAATTGGTAATGACAATCCTGTACCACAAACCTGAGGTACTCCTGGTGAGGTGGGTAAATGGGGACATGCAAGTAAGCATCCTTGATGTCCAGCGACACCATAAAATCCCCCTCTTCCAGGCTTGCAATAACCGCCCTGAGCGATTCCATTTTGAACTTGAACTTCCTTATATAAGTGTTCAAGGATTTTAAATTCAGAATGGGTCTCACCGAACCGTCTGGTTTCGGTACTACAAACATTGTGGAATAGTAACCCCGTCCCTGTTGAAGGAGGGGAACCTTGATTATCACCTGCTGGAGGTACAGCTTGTGAATTGCCGCCAGTACTACCTCCCTTTCCCTGGGAGCAGCTGGCATGGCTGATTTGAGGTAACGGCGAGGGGGAGTCGCCTCGAACTCCAGCTTGTATCCCTGAGATACAATTTGTACAGCCCAGAGATCCACTTGTGAGCGAACCCACTGGTTGCTGAAGTTTCGGAGACGCGCCCCCACCGCACCCGGCTCCGCCTGTGGAGCCCCAGCGTCATGCGGTGGACTTAGTGGAAGCGGGGGAGGATTTTTGTTCCTGGGAACTGGCTGCCTGGTGCAGCTTCTTTCCTCTACCCCTGCCTCTGGGCAGAAAGGATGCGCCTCTGATCCGCTTGCCTTTCTGAGGCCGAAAGGACTGTACATGATAATACGGTGCTTTCTTAGGCTGTGAGGGAACCTGAGGTAAAAAAGTTGACTTCCCAGCTGTTGCCGTGGATGCGAGGTCCGAGAGACCGTCCCCAAACAATTCCTCACCCTTATAAGGCAAAACCTCCATGTGTTTTTTAGAATCAGCATCACCTGTCCACTGCCGAGTCCATAATACTCTCCTGGCAGAAATGGACATTGCATTAATTCTAGATGCCAGCAGGTATATGTCCCTCTGTGCATCCCGCATATATAAGACGACGTCTTTTATATGTTCTATGGTTAGCAAAATAGTATCCCTGTCGAGGGAATCAATGTTGTCTGACAAGGTATCAGACCATGCTGCTGCAGCACTACACATCCATGCTGAAGCAATAGCAGGTCTCAGTATAGTACCCGAGTGTGTATACACAGACTTCAGGATAGCTTCCTGCTTTCTATCCGCAGGCTCCTTTAGGGTGGCCGTATCCTGAGACGGCAGTGCCACCTTTTTTGATAAGCGTGTGAGCGCCTTGTCCACCCTAGGGGATGTTTCCCAACGTAACCTGTCCGTTGGCGTGAAAGGGTACGCCATCAGTAACCTCTTAGAAATCACTAGTTTCTTATCGGGGGAACTCCACGCTTCTTCACACAATTCATTTAATTCATCAGATGGGGGAAAAGTCACTGGCTGCTTTTTCTCCCCAAACATAATACCCCTCTTGGTAGTAACCGGGTTAACATCAGAAATGTGCAATACATTTTTCATTGCAGTAATCATGCATCGGATGGCTTTTGTAGACTGTACATTTGTCTCATCCTCATCTACACTGGAGTCAGACTCCGTGTCGACATCTGTGTCTACCATCTGAGCTAGCGGGCGTTTATGAGCCCCTGATGGCCTCTGAGACGCCTGGGCAGGCGCGGGCTGAGATCCCGGCTGTCCCAAGGCTGCTGCGTCATCGAACCTTTTATGTAAGGAGTTGACACTGTCTGTTAAGACCTTCCACATATCCATCCAATCCGGTGTCGGCCCCGTCGGGGGCGACACCACACTTATCTGCCCCTGCTCCGCCTCCACGTAACCCTCCTCATCAAACATGTCGACACAGCCGTACCGACACAACGCACACACACAGGGAATGCTCTGACTGAGGACAGGACCCCACAAAGTCCTTTGGGGAGACAGAGAGAGAGTATGCCAGCACACACCACAGCGCTATATAACACAGGGATTTACACTATAATGAGTGATTTTTCCCAATAGCTGCTTATTATCCTATTTGCGCCTAAATTTACGTGCCCCCCCTCTCTTTTTTACCCTTCTTGTACAGGATACTGCAGGGGAGAGCCTGGGGAGCGTCCTTCCAGCGGAGCTGTGAAGAGAAAATGGCGCTGGTGTGCTGAGGAAGAAGGCCCCGCCCCCTCAGCGGCGGGCTTCTCCCGCGTTTTGTATAGCTTAATGGCGGGGGTTTTTACACATATACAGTTTTCCAGACTGTATTATGTGTATTTAGTGCCAAAAGGTATTCTTATTGCTGCCCAGGGCGCCCCCCCCCAGCGCCCTGCACCCTACAGTGACCGGAGTGTGTGGTGTGCTGTGGGAGCAATGGCGCACAGCTGCAGTGCTGTGCGCTACCTTAATGAAGACCGGAGTCTTCTGCCGCCGATTTCATCTCCTTCTTCTGTCTTCTGGCTCTGCAAGGGGGACGGCGGCGCGGCTCCGGGAACGTACGATCGAGGTCAGGCCCTGTGTTCGAACCCTCTGGAGCTAATGGTGTCCAGTAGCCTAAGAAGCACAAGCTAGCCGCACGCAGGTAGGTTTGCTTCTCTCCCCTCAGTCCCACATAGCAGTGAGTCTGTTGCCAGCAGATCTCACTGAAAATAAAAAACCTAACAAATACTTTCTTTCTAGCAAGCTCAGGAGAGCCCACTAGGAGCACCCAGCTCAGGCCGGGCACAGATTCTAACTGAGGTCTGGAGGAGGGGCATAGAGGGAGGAGCCAGTGCACACCAGATAGTACCTAATCTTTCTTTTAGAGTGCCCAGTCTCCTGCGGAGCCCGTCTATTCCCCATGGTCCTTACGGAGTTCCCAGCATCCACTAGGACGTCAGAGAAATCCCTTTTCTGCAAAGTACACTGGGCTCCACAAAGATTGACTTTGGTGTGTAGAGTAAGATCTTGATTCAAGTCATCAACAGGTTCAAAGCTTTGGCTGTTCCTAAGCTGCATAGCGCCGCCTCCTCAATAACCCAGTATCCATGCAAATGAGGACAGATTCCTTAACCATCCCAAAGCAGTAGCAGGTACCAGAGGGGACAACCACTCGTAGCCAATTACACTCACATGTAGGTGAAGGTGTTATCGGCTATACCAATACCGATACCAAACCAAAGAAGATAAGTGCGTCAGGGTGGGTGCCGTGTGATCTCCAGTGTACCTTGCAGAAAGAGCTTACTGCATGGCACCTACTTACAAACGGAGCTCAATGCCATGGATTCGGGGTTATAGAGGATGTGGCGCAATGCATCTTGGGAACAGTCAAAAATAAAGCTCCTGTTGCTTATTCTGATCAAGATCCAACTCTACACTACGATGTTAATCCTTGTGTTGTCCAGTTTACCCGGCAGCAGAAAGAAAGATGACCCTTTAAATCTAAAGTAGACTGGATAAATATACTATAAAGAGGATTAGGTAATAGACTGGATAAATATACAGAAAACAAAAACACGTTGTTGACCAATTTGTTATATTTTAATAAACTGTGTAATAGATGTTATTCCTTCGATTGCAATACCTAACTAAATTGGTATGGCTTCTATTGCCATTTCTCTCCACGCTTGTGCTGATTGTCTAAAGAAATTGTGTGCTAATATTAAGGTTATCTGCCAGAAACTGATTGACATCTATTTATTATGCAAGACACTACGCTAAATGAACAAGACATAAGGCAACGCGACATTTAAAACCTATTTTTATAAAACATAGTTATATCCTAGTTTGTCCCGTTCAAAAAAACTTTAATGTCAAAATCAAGGCATGAAGAAAGTGTTTTCTTGGGGACATGGAACTTTTTTTTTGCAAATTTTTTACAAAAATAACAGGATTTTAATAACTACCGGTAAATCCTTTTCTATAAGTCTGTAGAGGATGTTGGGGACACCAAAAGAACCATGGGATTTAGACGGATCCGCAGGAGACATGGGCACTTTTAGACTTTCAAAGGGGCGTGACCTGGCTCCTCCCTCTATATCCCTCTCCAGAATCAGTTTGAAACTGTGCCCGGAGAGATGGACATTTTGAGGAAAGGACTTAAAAAAACAAAGTGAGCATCATACCACCAGCTCACGCCATAAACATGCCGAAAAACATGGCATTCAACTGAACACATGCCAACATACATGAACAAAATTCACCAACAAGCTGAAGAAACCATAACACAATATGTTTGTAACGAGAACTGAACTGCAGATACAGTACGCACTGGAACGGGCGCAAAACATCCTCTACGGACTTATAGAAAAGGATTTACCGGCAGGTATTAAAATCCTTGAGGATGTTGGGGACACCAAAAGAACCATGGGATCATACCAAAGCTCAATAACGGGCGGGAGAGTGCGGACGACTCTGCCGCACGGATTGACAAAACTTTAGATTTTCATCGGCCAAGGTATCAAACTTGTAAAACTTAGTAAACGTGTTTGACCCTGACCAAGTAGCTGCTCGGCGAAGTTGTATTGCCGAGACACCCCGGGCAGCCGCCCAAGACGAGCCCACCTTTCTAGTGGAATGGGCTTTTACCGATTTAGGTAACGGCAAACTTGCCGTAGAATGAGCCTGCTGAATCGTGTGACATATCCAGCGGGAAATGGTCTGATTGGAAGCAGGAAACCAAAGTTTATTGGGAGCATATAGCACAAACAGAGACTCTGTTTTTCTAACTGGAGCCATTCTGGCAACGTAAATTTTCAAAGCTCTGACGACATCCAGAGACTTTTCCTCAGCCAAAGTGCCAGTAGCCACTGGCACCACAATAGGTTGGTTAATATGAAAAGAGGAAACCACCTATGGCAGAAATTGTTGCTGAGTTCTCAATTCTGCCCTATCCTCATGGAAGATCAAATAAGGGCTCTTGTGAGTCAAGGCCGCCAATTCAGACTCCCGCCTTGCGGATGCCAATGATAACAAAATGACAACCTTCCAAGTGAGGAATTTCAACTCCACTTTACTTAAAGGTTCAAACCAATGTGATTTTAGTAAGGATAAAAACACATTAAGATCCCATGGTGCCATAGGTGGCACAAAAGGAGGTTGGATGTGCAGGACCCCTTTTACAAAGGTCTGCACCTCAGGAAGTGAGGCCAATTGTTTCTGAAAGAAAATTGACAAAGCAGAAATCTGCACTTTTATGGAGCCTATTTTAAGGCCTGCATTCACTCCATTTTGTAGAAAATGGAGAAACCGTACAAGGTCAAACTTCTCAACTGAAGCTTTCTTGGACTCGCACCAGGAGATATATTTCCTCCAAATACGGTGATAGTGTTTCAACGTCACACCCTTCCTATCAAGAATAAGAGTGGGAATGACTTCATCGGAAATACCCTTACGGGCTAAAATCTGGCGTTCAAACGCCATGCCGTCAAACGTAGCCGATGTAAGTCTTGATAGACGAACGGCCCCTGCCGCAGCAGATCCCCGCGAAGAGGAAGAGGCCATGGATCTTCGACTAACAACTCCTGAAGATCCGGGTACCAAATTCTCCTTGGACAGTCTGGAACTACAAGGAGCGCTGGAATCTGTGATTTTCTAGGGATTCTCAGAACCTTTGGAATGAGAGGAAGCGGAGGGAAAACGTACACCGACGAATACACCCAAGGTGACGTCAGTGCATCCACTGCCGCCGCGTGAGGGTCTCTGGACCAGGAACAATACATTAGTAGTTTTTTGTTGTGGCGGGACACAATCATGTCTATGTGTGGAATCCCCTAAAAATTGGTGATTAGATTGTAGACCTCCTGATGGAGGCCCCACTCCTCCGGATATAGATCGTGTCTGCTGAGGAAGTGTCTGCTTCCAAGTTGTCCACTCCCAGAAGGATTATTGCTGACAGAGCGCTTACCCGAGTCTCTGCCCAGCGAAGATTACTTGTGGCTTTTGCCTTTGCTGTTCTGCTCTTTGTGCCACCTTGGCGGTTTATATACTATCTACTGCTGTCACATTGTCCGATTGGATCAGGACAGGCCGGTTTCGAAGAAGATGCTCTGCTTGTAGAAGGCTGTTGTAAATGGCCCTCAACTCCAGCAGGTTTATGTGAAGAAGAGTTTCCTGACTTGACCATCTTCCTTGGAAGGTCAGCCCTTGTGTGACTGCTCCCCAACCACGGAGACTTGCATCTGTGATCACTAGGATCCAGTTTTAGATCCCAAATCTGCGTCCTTCTAAGAGATGAGAGCTGTGGAACCACCACAGGAGCAAGATCATGGTGTTGGGGGATAGAACTATCCTCCGGTGCATATGGAGGTGGGATCCGGACCATTTGTCCAACAGGTCCCACTGAAATACTCTGACATGGAACCTCCCGAATTGAAGGGCCTCGTATGCCGCCACCATTTTCCCTAGCAACCGAATGCATTGATAATTGGAGACTGTTGGTGGTTTCAGAATGAGTTTTACCAAACTCAGAATTTCCAGTGCTTTCTCCGGAGGGAGGAACACTCTCAGATGGACAGTGTCCAGAAACATAACCAAAAATGCCAACCGGGATGTTGGAACTAATTTTGATTTCGGCAGGTTCAAGAACCAGCCGTGCTGTTGTAGAAGCGACAAAGACAGTGTAATGTCCTGTACCAGTTTTTCCTTGGACCTCGCCTTTATCAGGAGATCATCCTAGTACGGGATAATTGTAACTCCTCTTTTTCTGAGGAGAACCATCATTTCTACCATGACTTTTGTGAAAATCCTCGGAGCCGTGGACAGGCCAAACGGCAACGTCTGAAATTGGTAATGATTATCCTGGATTGCAAACCTGAGAAAACTCTGATGAGGGTGATAAATGGGAACATGAAGGTAGGCATCCTTTATGTTCAAAGACATCATGAATTCACCCTCCTCCAGGCTGGAGATCACCGCTCGGAGAGACTCCATCTTGAATCTGAATTTCTTCAGGAAAAAATTTAGATATTTTAGGTTGAGGAATGGTTGTACCGAGCCATCCAGGCTTTGGCACTACAAATAGGCTTGAATAAAAACCTTCCCCTTGTTGCTCCCAGGGGACCGGGATCACATCCTGATTTTTACATAATTTTTGTAATGCACCACAGACTAGAGCTCTGTCTGGAAGCGAAACTGGTAAGGGTAATTTGGAAAAACGGCGAGGGGGAACGTCTTGAAATTCCAGTTTGTACCCTTGGGCCACAATCTGTAACACCCAAGGGTCCAGGTCCGAGCGAACCCAAACCTGACTGAAAAGCCTTAGACGTGCCCCCACCGGTGCGGTCTCCTGTAGGGAAGAAAGTAGTCAGGAAGAAGTTACCTCAGCCTTTTCTATATTTGTTTGGCCGAAAGGACTGCTTTTGATAGTGCAGATTCTTCTGCTGTGCAGAAGCATTAGGTAAATAAGTAGACTTACCCGCAGTGACCGCTGATACTAAATATGTAAGGCCGTCACCAAACAGTTCCCAAACCTTAAAGGGAAGGGACTCCATGTTTTTATTGGATTCCGCGTCAGCATTCCATTGATGAGTCCATAGCGCACACCTAGCCACAATAGACATAGCATTAGCCTTAGCCTCCAGGAGGCCAGGATCTCTTGCAGCCTCTTTCAAGTACGCAGCCGCGTCCCTGATATAACCAAGCATCACTAGGATGCTATCCCTATCCAGAGTATCTAAAACAGCAGATAAACTTTCAGCCCATTTTTCGATGGCGCTACTAACCCACGCTGATGCAATAAGTGGTCTAAGCTACGTCCTCGTGGTAGTAAAAATAGCTTTTAAAGTAGCCCCCTGCTTACGATCAGCCGGCTCCTTAAGAGTCGTCGACTGAGCTGCAGGGAGCGCTACCTGTTTAGACAAGCGTGCTAGGGCTTTGTCTACTGTGTGTGGTGTTTCCCACTTATCCCTATCCGCTGCGGAAAAGGGGTATGCCACCTTGATCCTATTAGGAATGACAAATTTCTTATCAGGTGTATTCCAAATTCCATCAAAAAGGTCATTTAGTTCAAAACAAGGAGGAAAAGAAACCAAGCATTTATTTTCCTTATAAATAAGGGCCCTCGTTTCTGGTGTAAAGGGGTCCTCATCAATACGTAATATGTCTTTGACAGCCACAATCATATACTGTATTGAATACTCTTAGCCAATTTAGGATCTAATCTAGAATCAGCATAATCGGCACCGGTATCAGAGTCCGTGTTGGTATCTGTGTCATCTAATTGGTCAACACCACGTTTCATGTGACCCTTGCAATAAAGCCTCATCTACTGATTTCTTCCAAATCTGCAGTTGAGAGTCAGATTCAGTAAACTTTTGATTAAACAGTGTAACATTAGCATTTAAAGCTGTTAACCAATCAGCCGTCGGCGGTGCCGACAAGACCCCCAAAACATTTGGTGTCCCCAATAAATTATCCCCGAGAGGAAAATTCTGCCTCTGACATGTTGTCTACCTAACAGCATCCAAAGAAAAGCCTGTGAGGGAACAAAAGGAAAGGAGCCAGCTCACACCCCAGCGCCAAAGTGCAGGTCTGAAAACACCCTCAAGTGTCACAGAGCTGGAGCGCTATATATCTGTATAGAAATAATCTGCCCCCCCCCCTCGTTTTTATAGCCCCTGGTACTTGTCTGTTTTTAGGAAGGATCAGCGCTGCTGCTTAGAGGAGGAAATGGCGCCGAGTGAGCCTGGAGGAAGAAGCCCCGTCCCCAACATGGCGCGCTTCTTCCCTCTATTTTTCATATTTTTTATCCTGGCAGGGGTTTGCGGGCAGTGCCTGGGCACTGTATCATATGCCAGCCTGTGAAAATGATGTAATTTAAGCTCCCCAGGGCGCCCCCCAGCACCCTGCACCCAGCGGTGTGTACAGACCGGGAGCCTGGCGCGCACTGAGCAAAGCACACTGCGCGTTACCTCTTAAATGCCGTCTTTCTGGAAGAGAAGAGTCTTTTCCTCACATACTCACCTGTCTTCTGACTTCTGGCTTGAAGAGGGTGGACGGCAAGCTGTGGGAGCGAGCATCCGTGAGAGCCCGGCGTTCGTCTCCCCTCAGGAGCTGAAGGTATCCTGTCAGCAGCAGCAGAGCCCTGAAACTCATTAGAAGTGGGTCTAGACTGCTCTCCCCTCTTTCCCACGAAGCAAGGAGTCTGTAGCCAGCAGATCACCCAAAACGTAACATTAAGTCTTTCAATAGAAAATCTAAGAGCTCCCCCGAGTGCCTCCATCTCGCAGGGCACATTTTCTAAACTGAGTCTGGGGAGGGATATAGAGGGAGGAGCCAGGTCACGCCCCTTTGAAAGTATTAAAGTGCCCATGTCTCCTGCGGATCCATCTATATCCCATGGTTCTTTTGGTGTCCCCAACATCCTCAAGGACGTAATAGAAATGATATATTAAAAACCGAATTATAAACTTAAATTAACTTACAAAAGCTTTAATAATTTTAGACTTATAATTCCTGCCCATATAAACTTACCAGTTAAAATATATGTCAGATGCTAAAGGAGTTAGGAGTCTAAATATCTTTAATGTGTGGTCGGATGAATAAATAGATCAGAAGTGACAGCTCGTCAATCAATTGCATTCACCGGTTGCAGTTTAAATTAGAACACACTGAAGATAGAAGAAAAGGAGTTGCATAGTACATTCTACGAGTAAAGACGGTTAGGAAATGAAAATTTTTAAGGGGAACCCAACGGATGAATTCTTTTATCACAGTCCATACAGGATCCTGGAGTTCACATTTGTACCATGGGGTATAGACAGGCGCTCTCCCTGCCTGACAAACAGCGTCACCAGAGGGGAAATTAGAGCGCAAATAACATCCCAAATTAAGAGAGTGCAGCAGATGTGGAAGTCCATGCAAATCACAGCAGTTGCCGAGCCTCAGTCTCCTTCTCCCTGAACTCAGCACTGGGTTCAGAAGATCCTCTGCCAAGCTGTGATTTGTGGATTTCGAGACATGCTGATACGAGGAGAACATGATTGAAGGAACTGTCTCATGCTCCTCTGACCCCTACTGGAACACGGAGGAGCTCACAGCAAAGCCCCTGTTTGTGAGGATTAAGCCTACCTCCGCTATCTCCACAGTAACTGCTCCTGTTTCAATTGCTCCAGCCTAACTCATGCCACCTCTTTAAATAATTTCTGTCTCTCTGTCATTGCTTCTATACATGTTACATTCTATGTAAAGTATGAGCAAAGTATCTGTTTACCCCCTCAATGTCCACTATCTGCCCCCCATGTACACTTCAACCAGAATCTGATTACATTTCTCACTCTGCCCAGCCTCCACGCCTCTCTCACCAGCATCTGCCCTCTTCTCTCACAACCATCCCATCACTCTCTGCCCAGCATATGCACCCTCTTTCTCTGCCCAGCATCTGCCCGCCACCTCTCTCCTCAGCATTTGTCTCCCCCCTCACCCCAGCATCTGTGCCCCTCTCTCTGCCCATAGTTCCCACCTTCTCTCTGCCCCGCATCTGCCTCCCCTCTTCTCAGCATCTGCCCCACCTCTTTTTGTCCAAGGAGGGGGGTGGGCTCCGTGACGTGAGCTTGCTTCAGAAAACATTGTCTCAACGCTACACCTCAGGTATATAAGTCTGCCAAAGCCTGAGCAAAACAATCTAATATAATTTTGACATTTTAATTTTATAATACTATGGGGTATATTCAATTGAAGTCGTGAACTGTCGTCTATCATAGAGACGGCAAATTATGACTTTTCTCTAACGTCCTAGTGGATGCTGGGGACTCCGTAAGGACCATGGGGAATAGACGGGCTCCGCAGGAGACTGGGCACTCTAATAAAGATTTAGTACTACTGGTGTGCACTGGCTCCTCCCTCTATGCCCCTCCTCCAGACCTCAGTTAGAATCTGTGCCCGGCCAGAGCTGGGTGCTTTTAGTGGGCTCTCCTGAGCTTGCTAATAAGAAAGTATTTTAGTTAGGTTTTTTATTTTCAGAGAGCTTCTGCTGGCAACAGACTCTCTGCTACGAGGGACTGAGGGT
This sequence comes from Pseudophryne corroboree, assembly GCF_028390025.1. NCBI lineage: Eukaryota > Metazoa > Chordata > Amphibia > Anura > Myobatrachidae > Pseudophryne > Pseudophryne corroboree. The sequence goes on from NC_086448.1 coordinate 718,881,438, forward strand.
AGAGAAGCAAACCTACTAACTGCGGCTAGGTTGCGCTTCTTAGGCTACTGGACACCATTAGCTCCAGAGGGATCGAACACAGGACCTGACCTTGTCGTCCGTTCCCGGAGCCGCGCCGCCGTCCCCCTCGCAGAGCCAGAAGACAGAAGCTGGCAGAAGCAAGAAGACATCGAAATCGGCGGCAGAAGACTCCTGTCTTCACATGAGGTAGCGCACAGCACTGCAGCTGTGCGCCATTGCTCCCGCATTACACCCACACACTCCGGTCACTGTAGGGTGCAGGGCGCAGGGGGGGTGGGGTGCCCTGGGCAGCATTTAAGTACCTCCTGGCAAAAGCAGCATATATACAGTTGGACACTGTTATATGCATGAGCCCCCGCCATTAATTTTACACAATCGCGGGAGAAGCCCACCGCTGAGGGGGCGGGGCCTTCTTCCTCAGCACTCACCAGCGCCATTTTCTCTCCACAGATCCGCTGAGAGGAAGCTCCCCAGGCTCTCCCCTGCACGATAGAGAGGGTGTAAAAGAGAGGGGGGGCACATAAATTTGGCGTAAAAACAATATATACAGCAGCTACTGGATTAACACTAAGTTACTGTGTGATTCCTGGGTCATATAGCGCTGGGGTGTGTGCTGGCATACTCTCTCTCTGTCTCTCCAAAGAGCCTTGTGGGGGAACTGTCTTCAAATAGAGCATCCCCTGTGTGTGTGGTGTGTCGGTACGTGTGTGTCGACATGTCTGAGGTAAAAGGCTCCCCTAAGGAGGAGATAGAGCAAATATGTGTGTGAGAGGGTGTCTCTGTCGACAACTCCGACACCTGTTTGGATATGTGTAAGAGCTGAGGTGAATTTATTGCACAAAAGATTAGAGAACAGACAGGAAATCTACCCTTGTCTGTCCCTATGTCACAGAGACCTTCAGAGTCTCACAATGCTCACTATCCAAAATTATAAACACTGATATCGACACGGAGTTTGACTCCAGTGTCGACTATGATAATGCAAAGTTACAGCCAAGATGGCTGAAAGGTATTCAATATATGATTATTGGAATGAAAGATTATTTGCATATCACTGATGACTCATTTGTCCCTGACACAAGGGTACACATGTTAAGGGGAAGAAAGCTGAGGTAAATTTCCCTCCTCTCATGAGGAAAAAGAGCGGGAAACTCCAGACAAGAGACTGCAGCTTCCCACAAAAAATTCTCAAGCAGTATCCTTTCCCCACTAGGGCCAGGATGTGATGGGAATCTTCCCCTAGGGTGTCCCGTTTGCCCAGAAGGTAGCACTAGCTATTCTCAGGGATCCTGCAGATAGCGTGCACATTATAGTATACTACTCAGACCGGCGATTGTGTCGGCATGGGTTTATAGCGCTGTGGCAGCGTGGACAGGTACCTTATCAGCAGAGATTGAGACCCTAGTATGCATATAGAGATATACAGTGGTCGAAGTGGGGGGTATACGGCGGTATGGTATACCGCCACTTCTTACCACTGAACCCGGAAGTCTTTTTTTTTTTTTTATTAATTGAAAGCGTGTGCAGCAGGAGGCGAGGGAAGTGGCCATCCCGCTGCACTAAGGATGCTGCTCCCGTCCCTGCCCGGCGCCGGACTTGTGAGGCAAGTTTCACTCTCACTACAAAGCGGAGCTGCTGCAGCCGCGGCTGAGCTCCGGCGGACGTACCCGTAGTGTATAGTCACCTGTTCTGCAAAAGATCGGCGGTGACTATACACTACGGGTACGTCCGCCGGAGCTCAGCCGCGGCTGCAGCAGCTCCGCTATGTCTGTACTGAGTAGGGGCGCCATGGGAAGGCAGGCAGGCGAGTTAGAATTAAAACCTGCTGCGGTGCCGGTCTCTCTCCTCCTCCCCTCCCCTCCCCCGTGTTAGTGCGGGGGAGCGGTTACTTCTGCGGCGGCGTCTACTTAAAAATTAGTTTACTGTAGCAGGCAGGGTGCGGTGTCCCTTCTCTACTAGCTGGCTGTCTCTTCACTGATGTATTACTGGGAGGAAGTGTGGCATTCCGGGGCTACAGCCATGCCTCCTCCCTGTAATACATTAGTGTGAAGAGACAGCCGGCCAGTAGAGAATGGACACCGCACCCTGCCTGCTACAGTAAGATACTTTTTAAGTAGAAGCCGCTCATGGGGATGCAGACGTAAGCGCTCCCCCGTGCCTCCTTCATGTTTGGGGGTGTCAAGCTGCCCGCTTGCCCCCCCTGTTCCGACGTCTCTGGTAGTGAGTCACAGTCGGGCTCGCCGCTGGCATGTTGTGCTGCAGTCTATAGAGGGCTGGGGGTGCTGGGGTGGCCAGTTTGGGTCAGCTGTGCTGTCTGTTTATGGAGGGGGGAGGGAGGGGGGGGGCAATGGTCTTTATGTAGCTCTCTCTCCCCAACTCACCATTCACAGTGTCTCTCTCTCCATGTAGTGCACTCTTACTCTTTCTTTTACATCTCTCACCATTTCTCTCTCTCGCCATGTCTGTCTCATTATCTGTCTCTCACCATGCCCCTCTCTCTCTCACTATCTCACTTGCCATGTCACTCTCTTGCCATATCTCTCTCTCGCCACGTCTTTCGCACCATGTCTCTATCTCCCCTCACGTGCCTCTCTTGCTCGCCATGTGTCTCTCTTGCCATGTCTGTCTCGTCATGTCTCTCTCTCTCACTTTCGCCACCTCATTATTGCCATGTTTCTCTCTTCCTCTTGCCACATCTCTCTCGACATGTCTCTTCCGCGCAATTTTCCTCTCTCCCATCCCATGCCTCTCTCACTCTCTCGCCATATCTTGTCATGTCTTTTTCTCATGTTCCTTTCTAAAATTCCTCCATTTGCCCCTGGCACTAGGCTCTCTGCTGCTCACCGCCGCTGACCACAAATGGCAGCGGTCACAGGTACCTCACCACCGCCGCACCAAAGGTCTCCTTCTAACCGCTGCCCATGGGCTTTACCGCTGCCGACTACACCTCTGCACCGCTGCCAACCACAGTCCCTTCCGTACCTCCGCTGTTCATCTCATTAGGTATTGTTCCCCTGCTTCCCTATGTCCCTCTGTCACTCTCCCTGTCGCTGCTGTCACTCTCCTTGTCTCTGCTGTCACTCTCCCTGTCTCTGCTGTCACTCTCTCTGTCGTCTCTCTGTCCCTGCTGTCACTCTCTCTGTCGCCGCTTTCTCTGTCCCTGCTGTCACTCCCTCCCTGTCCCTGAATTGTGGATCATACAGTGTGGCATATTGTGAATTTCAGCTCATACAGTGTGCTATAATGTGAATGTCGGCTCATTCAGTGTGCTACAATGTGAATGTCGGCTCATTCAGTGTGCTACAATGTGAATGTCGGCTCATTCAGTGTGCTACAATGTGAATGTCGGCTCATTCAGTGTGCTACAATGTGAATGTCGGCTCATACAGCGTGCTACAATGTGAATGTCGGCTCATTCAGCGTGCTACAAGGTGAATTTTGGATCATTCAGTGTGCTACAATGTGAATTTTGGATCATTCAGTGCAGGGCCGTAACTACGTGTGTGCCAAGTGGGCTTGGCACACAGCGCAGTTGACCTGAGGGCGCACGGCCAGCGGCATGTAATGAGTCAATTTGACTCATTACATGCCGCCTGTTCTGTGCTGTGCACCGCGCTGTGTAGGAGAGCAAAAGCCGCTGCCGCGCCGGGCAGCGGAGAAGGAAGAGGAGGGAGGGGGACTGGAGCCGCAGCAGCGCTATTTCATTGGTAGTAAGCGCCGCTGCAGCATCCCCCTCTCCTTCCGTTTTGGCTGTCCGGCGCTGCTGTGGATGCTGGGATGCGGTTCCTCCATCCCAGCATCCACAGCAGCGCCGGGCAGCCAATAGGGAAGGAGAGGGGGCTGCTGCAGCGGCGCTTACTACCAATGACATAGCGCTGCTGCGGCTCCAGTCCCCCTCCCTCCTCCTCCTTCTCACCTGCCTGCACCGAGGGAGATGCCAGCACGAGGAGCCTGTCAGCGGGGAGAAGGTAAGTATATCCCTCTCTCTCTCTCTCTCTCTCTCTCTCTCTCTCTCTCAGGGGGACACCGTCTGCCAAAATGTGTAAAAAGGGGACTGCCTGCCGCAATGTGTATAAAGGGGACTGGCTGCCGCAATGTGTAAAAAGGGGACTGCCTGCCGCAATGTGTAAAACGGGAACTGCCTGTCGCAATGTGTATAAAGGGGACTGGCTGCCGCAATGTGTAAAAAGGGGACTGCCTGCCGCAATGTGTAAAAAGGGGACTGGCTGCCGCAATGTGTAAAAAGGGGACTGCCTCCCGCAATGTGTATAAAGGGGACTGGCTGCCGCAATGTGTAAAAAGGGGACTGGCTGCCGCAATGTGTAAAAAAGGGGACTGGCTGCAGCAATGTGTAAAAGGGGGACTGGCTGCCGTAATGTGTAAAAGGGGGACTGGCTGCCGTAATGTGTATAAAGGGGACTGGCTGCCGCAATATGTAAAAAGGGGACTGGCTGCCGCAATGTGTAAAAAGGGGTCTGGCTGCTGCAATGTGTAAAAAAGGGGACTGGCTGCCGCAATGTGTAAAAAGGGGACTGGCTCCCGCAATGTGTAAAAAGGGGGCCTGGCTGCCGCAATGTGTAAAAAGGGGGCCTGGCTGCCGCAATGTGTAAAAAGGGGAATAGCTGCCGTAATGTGTAAAAAGGGGGACTGGCTGCTGTAATGTGTAAAAAGGGGACTGGCTGCCGCAATGTGTAAAAAGGAGACTGGCTGCCGCAATATGTAAAAAGGGGACTGGCTGCCGCAATGTGTAAAAAGGGGGCCTGGCTGCCGCAATGTGTAAAAAGGGCTCTACCTGGCTGCCGCAATGTGTAAAAAGGGGGCCTGGCTGCCGCAATGTGTAAAAAGGGGAATAGCTGCCGTAATGTGTAAAAAGGGGGACTGGCTGCTGTAATGTGTAAAAAGGGGGACGCTGGCTGCTGCAATTTGTATAAAGGGGGATGCTGTCTGCCGTAATGTGTAAAAAGGGGGACTGTCTGCTGTAATGTGTAAAAAGGGCTCTACCTGGTGTAGTGGCGCTACTGTGCAGCGTAATTTGAATAATGGAGACTACTGTGCACCGTAGTATGAATTGCTATTATTTTGTGGCCACGCCCCTTCCCCATAAAGCCACGCCCCTATATATTTTTTTGCTGCCCCTATCTTGCCTGGGGGGGGGGCGCCAATGCCGTTTCTTGCACACAGCGCTTTAATGCCTAGTTACGGCACTGATTCAGTGTGCTACAATGTGAATGTCGGCTCATTCAGTGTGCTACAATGTGAATTTTGGATCATTCAGTGTGCTACAATGTGAATTTTGGATCATTCAGTGTGCTACAATGTGAATTTTGGATCATTCAGTTTGCTACAATGTGAATTTCGGCTCATTCAGTATGCTGCAATGTGAATTTCGGCTCACTCAGTGTGCTACAATGTGAATTTCGGCTCACTCAGTGTGCTACAATGTGAATTTCGGCTCACTCAGTGTGCTACAAGGTGAATTTCGGCTCATTCAGTGTGCTACAAGGTGAATTTCGGCTCATTCAGTGTGCTACAATGTGAATTTCGGCTCATTCAGTGTGCTACAATGTGAATTTCGGCTCAGTCAGTGTGCTACAATGTGAATTTCGGCTCATTCAGTGTGCTATAATGTGAATTTCGGCTCATTCAGTGTGCTATAGTGTGAATTTTGGCTCATTCAGTGTGCTACAATGTGAAAGGGGCACCAGTACTAGATAGTATAAGGGGTTCTACTACATGGGACACGCCCCCTATTGGGTGAAAACGCCCATTTTTGGGTGACCACGATCCCTTTTCTGGGGCACGCGCGCCTTCGGCGCACCCATAATTACATCCTTGACTTTTGCAAACCCCCACTTCACAATTTCCACTTCGACCACTGGAGATATATATATATATATATATATATGTGTATATATAGAAATATATATATATTCAAGATGCTGTCTTAAGTGATAGGTATATATATATATATATATATATATATATATATATATATTAAACATGCCCAAAGAGACATGAGTATACTGGGTCCTAGAGTCAAAGCTATGTCGATTTCTGCTTGACGTGTCCTGTAGAATATGCAATGGACAGATGATGCCGGCTTAAGAGGCATGTGGAAGGCTGAGGATTGTGTGGAGAAGGGTTCTCGGACCTGGTCTCCACAGCTATAGCTGGTAATTCTGATATTTTGCCTAATATTCCTGCACAGCCTAGGAAAGCACGACATTATCAAATGCAGCCTTTCGAATAAAGAAACAAGAAAGTCCGAGGTGCGTCCTTTCTTGCCAGAGGCGGGGGCAGAGGAAGGAAGCTGCACAACACAGCTAGTTCCCAGGAACAGAAGTCCTCCCCGGCCTCTACAAAAATCCACCGCATGTCGCTGGGGCTCCACAGGCGGAGCTAGGCCCGGTGGGGGCACGCCTTCGTAAGTTCAGCCACAAGTGGGTTCACTCACTGTTAGATCCCTGGGCAATAGATATTGTGTCTCAGGGATACAAGCTGGACTTTGAGAAGATGCCCCCTCACCGACGGCCCTGCCGGCTTCCCCCCACGAGAGGGAAACAGTGTTAACTGCAATTCATAAATTGTATCTTCAACAGGTGGTGGTCAAGGTTCCCCTCCTTAAACAAGGAGGGGGTTATTATTCGACCATGTTGTAGTCCCGAAACCAGACGGTTCGGTCGGACCCATATTGAATTTAAAATCCCTGAACATATACCTGAAAGGGTTCAAGTTCAAGATGGAATCACTAAGAGCGGTGATTGCAAGCCTGAAAGGGGGAGATTTTATGGTGACTCGGGACATAAAGGATGCATTCCTTCATGTCCCCATTTATCCACCTCATCAGGCGTACCTCAGAATTGCGGTACGGGATGGTCATTACCAATTTCAAACGTTGCCGTTTGGTCTCTCCACGGCCTTGAGAATATTCACCAAGGTAATGGCGGAAATGATGGTGCTCCTGCGGAAGCAAGGTGTCACTATTATCACGTACTTGGACGATCTCCTCATAAAAGCGAGATCAAGAGAGCAGTTGCTGAACAGCGTGTCGCTTTCTCCGGAAGTGAAACGGCAACACGGCTGGATTCTATATATTCCAAAGTCGCAGTTGGTTCTTACAGCTCATCTGCCTCTCCTAGGCATGATCCTAGACACAGACCAGAAAAAGGGTTTATCTCCCGATAGAGAGAGCTCAGGAGCTCGTGACACTGGTCAGGAATCTATTAAAACTAAAACAGGTGTCAGTGCATCACTGCACTCGAGTCCTGGGAAGGAGGGTGGCATCATACGAGGCCATTCCCTTCGGCAGGTTCCATACCTTCCAATGGGACTTACTGGACAAGTGGTCCGGATCACATCTTCAGATGCATCGGTTAATCACCCTATCCCCCAGAGCAAGGGTGTCTCTCCTGTGGTGACTGCACAGTGCTCACCTTCTCGAAGGTCGCAGATTCGGCATTCAGGACTGGGTCCTGGTGACCACGGATGCAAGCCTCCGAGGGTGGGGGGCAGTCACACAGGGAAGAAATTTTCAAGGGCTGTGGTCAAGGCAGGAGACTTGCCTTCACATCAATATCCTGGAACTAAGGGCCATATACAACGCCCTAAGTCAAGCAGAGACCCTGCTTCGCGACCAACCGGTTCTGATCCAGTCAGACAATATCACCGCAGTGGCTCATGTAAACCGCCAAGGCGGCACAAGGAGCAGGGTGGCGATGGTAGAAGCCACCAGAATTCTTCGCTGGGCGGAGAATCACGTAAGCACACTGTCAGCAGTGTTCATTCCGGGAGTGGACAACTGGGAAGCAGACTTCCTCAGCAGGCACGACCTCCACCCGGGAGAGTGGGTACTTCACCAAGAAGTCTTCACGCAGATTGCAAATCGACGGGAACTGCCACAGGTGGACATGATGGCGTCCCGCCTCGACAAAAAGCTAAAATGGTATTGCGCCAGGTCAAGGGACCCTCAGGCGATAGCTGTGGACGCACTAGTAACACCGTGGGTGTTCCAGTCGGTCTATGTGTTTCCTCCTCTTCCTCTCATACCAAAGGTGCTGAGAATTGTTAAGAAAAAGAGGAGTGAGAACAATACTCATTGTTCCGGATTGGCCATGAAGGACTTGGTACCCGGAACTGCAAGAAATGCTCACAGAGGACCCATGGCCTCTGCCTCTCAGACAGGACCTGTTGCAACAAGGGCCCTGTCTGTTCCAAGACTTACCGCGGCTGCGTTTGACGGCATGGCAGTTGAACGCCGGATCCTAGCGGAAAAAGGCATTCCGGATGAAGTTATTCCTACGCTGATAAAGGCTAGGAAGGACGTGACAGCAAAGCATTATCACCGTATATGGCGAAAATATGTTGCTTGGTGTGAGGCCAGGAAGGCCCTACAGAAGAATTCCAGCTGGGTCGATTCCTGCACTTCCTACAGTCAGGAGTGACTATGGGCCTAAAATTAGGGTCCATAAAGATCCAGATTTCGGCCCAATCCATTTTCTTTCAAAAAGAACTGGCTTCACTGCCTGAGGTTCAGACGTTTGTTAAGGGAGTGCTGCATATTCAGCCCCCTTTTGTGCCACCAGTGGCACCTTGGGATCTTAACGTGGTGTTGGGTTTCCTGAAATCCCACTGGTTTGAGCCACTTAAGACTGTGGAGCTAAAGTATCTCACGTGGAAAGTGGTCATGCTGTTGGCCTTGGCTTCGGCTAGGCGTGTGTCAGAATTGGCGGCTTTGTCATGTAAAAGCCCCTATCTGGTTTTCCAGATGGCCAGGGCATAACTGCGGACTCGTCTGCAATTTCTGCCAAAGGTGGTGTCATCTTTTCATTTGAACCAACCTATTGTGGTGCCAGCGGCTACTTGTGACTTGGAGGATTCCAAGTTGCTTGACGTAGTCCTGGCTTTGAAGATTTATGTAACCAGAACGGCTTGAGTCAGGAAGACTGACTCGCTGTTTATCCTGTATGCATCCAACAAACTGGGTGCTCCTGCTTCAAAGCAAACTATTGCTCGCTGGATCTTTAACACGATTCAGCAGGCTCATTCTGCGGCTGGATTGCCGCATCCAAAATCAGTGAAAGCCCATTCCACAAGGAAGGTGGGCTCTTCTTGGGCGGCTGCCCGAGGGGTCTCGGCATTACGGCTTTGCCGAGCTGCTACTTGGTCGGGTTCAAACACATTTGCAAAATTCTACAAGTTTGATACCCTGGCTGAGGAGGACCTTGTGTTTGCCCATTCGGTGCTGCAGAGTCATCCGCACTCTCCCGCCCGTTTGGGAGCTTTGGTATAATCCCCATGGTCCTTACGGAGTCCCCAGCATCCACTAGGACGTTAGAGAAAATATGATTTTACTCACCGGTAAATCTATTTCTTGTAGTCCGTAGTGGATGCTGGGCGCCCGTCCCAAGTGCGGACTTTCTGCAATACGTGTATATAGTTATTGCTTAATAAAGGGTTATGTTATGTGGCATCCATTGGTTGATGCTCTGTTGTTTGTTCATACTGTTAACTGGGTAAGTTTATCACAAGTTATACGGTGTGATTGGTGTGGCTGGTATGAGTCTTACCCTGGATTCCAAAATCCTTTCCTTGTAATGTCAGCTCTTCCGGGCACAGTTTCCTTAACTGAGGTCTGGAGGAGGGGCATAGAGGGAGGAGCCAGTGCACACCAGTAGTACTAAATCTTTCTTAGAGTGCCCAGTCTCCTGCGGAGCCCGTCTATTCCCCATGGTCCTTACGGAGTTCCCAGCATCCACTACGGACTACGAGAAATAGATTTACCGGTGAGTAAAATCTTATTTTTAAGGTAGTTTCGTGATTCAAACTATTAAATTTTTTACAAAAAATAAATGAATTATAATTTTGAAAAAGCACGTGGATCGGCAGAATAGCTACAGATTCATATGCTTGTGTAAAAAACGGGGCCAAAAACAACACGTTTTGGCTCACTTTTCGACCATCTCAAAACATGTTGAACTGAGATGCAGACCAAGATGAGGTGAGTCGCTGGTAGAAGGTGAAAAACCACGAGAATACATTTGAGATCAGCGCTACAGCACTGCCCTGCGCAGAATCTGACACAGCCCCACCTCTCAAGGCAGCGTCCACCCAGATCCTGCGAGCATGATGGAGCCAGGTGGACACTGCCATGAGCTCGGGCAGCTGTGTGACTACCTCCAGCAAAGCAAATATATCGCTGATCTCCTCTGGCTGCCGGCATCTGTCCCCCGCTGGTCTACCTGCAACTGCCCCCCTCCTCTCCTCCTCTGGGTCACTCATCTCAATACTACTTGAAAAAATGAAATAGAGATGGGATTAGGTTAAGGGTAGTTGAATCACTTCCGACAAATTAATGTCAGAATGGATCCGAGTTCAAAGGAATATACCCCTTTAGCTTAAAAAAAAAAAATAATCCAAAAGTAACTACAATAATTAAGGGAGATAGGGGTATATTTACTAAAATTCGTATTTTCCCGACTGAGGTTAAAGTTCAATCACGAATGACATCGAAAGTGTAAAGTTGCAACTTTTTGAATTTATTACGACTAATTTACTAAGCTGTCGTATTCTGCATTTTCGTATTTACCGATGTCGATGTCATTCGTTTTTTCTTTGCAGTGTTTTACGTGAGTGACTTGTAAAACACTGCCGACTTTAACACAATGAATCTCGGCCGGATCTGTGAGATCCGTGCTGGGCTTCATTGTGCACCTTTATTAAAATAAAATTAATTGTTAAAATCTTTAAAAAAAATGCGTGGGGTCCCCCCTCCTAAGCCAAACCAGCCTCGGGCTCTTTGAGCCGGTCCTGGTTGTAAAAATATGGGGGGGGGGGAATGACAGGGGTTCCCCCATATTTAAACAACCAGCACCGGGCTCTGCACCTGGTCCTGGTTCCAAAAATACGGGGGACAAAAAGCGTATGGGTCCCCCGTATTTCTGAAACCAGCACCGGGCTCCACTAGTCAGATACATAATGCCACAGCCGGGGGACACTTTTATCTTGGTCCCTGCGGCCCTGGCATTACATACCCAACTAGTCACCCCTGGCCGGGGTACCCTGGAGGAGTGGGGACCCCTTCAATCAAGGGGTCCCCCCCCTCCAGCCACCCAAGGGCCAGGGGTGAAGCCCGAGGCTGTCCCCCCCATCCAAGGGCTGCGGATGGGGGGCTGATAGCCTTTTTGTCAAAAAATGAATATTGTTTTTAGTAGCAGTACTACAAGTCCCAGCAAGCCTCCCCCGCAAGATGGTACTTGGACAACCACAAGTACCAGCATGTGGTGGAAAACCGGGCCCGCTGGTACCTGTAGTACTACTACTAAAAAAATACCCCAATAAAAACAGAAGACACACACCTTGAAAGTAAAAGTTTAATACATACATCCACACCTCCATACACACATACTTACCTATGTTCACACGAGGGTCGGTCCTCTTCTCCATGTAGAATCCATGCGGTACCTGTTGAAAAAATTATACTCACAAAATCCAGTGTAGATGGCTCCTCTTCTTTTCTATTTGTAATCCTGGTACTTTACAAAATAACAAAACGGACACCCGACCTCGCACTGAAAGGGGCCCCATGTTTTCACATGGGACCCCTTTCCCCGAATGCCAGGAACCCCCCCTGACTTCTGTCTAAGAGGGTCCCATCAGCCAATCAGGGAGCGCCACGTTGTGGCACCCTCCTGATTGGCTGTGTGCTCCTGTAGTGTATGTCAGGTAGCACACGGCAGTGTTACAATGTAGCGCCTATGCACTCCATTGTAACCAATGGTGGGAACTTTGTGGTCAGCGGTTGACCGAAAGTAACCTCACCGCTGACCACAAAGTTCCCACCATTGGTTACAATGGAGCGCATAGGCGCTACATTGTAACACTGCCGTGTGCTACCTGACATACACTACAGGAGCACACAGCCAATCAGGAGGGTGCCACAATGTGGCGCTCCCTGATTGGCTGATGGAACCCTCTTAGACAGAAGTCAGGGGGGGTTCCTGGCATTCGGGGAAAGGGGTCCCATGTGAAAACATGGGGCCCCTTTCAGTGCGAGGTCGGGTGTCCGTTTTGTTATTTTGCAAAGTACCAGGATTACAAATAGAAAAGAAGAGGAGCCATCTACACTGGATTTTGTGAGTAAAATTTTTTCAACAGGTACCCCATGGATTCTACATGGAGAAGAGGACCGACCCTCGTGTGAGCATAGGTAAGTATGTGTGTATGGAGGTGTGGATGTATGTATTAAACTTTTACTTTCAAGGTGTGTGTCTTCTGTTTTTATTGGGGTATTTTTTTAGTAGTAGTACTACAGGTACCAGCGGGCCCGGTTTTCCACAGCAAGCTGGTACTTGTGATTCTCCAAGTACCAGCTTGCGGGGGAGGCTTGCTGGGACTTGTAGTACTGCTACTAAAAACAATATTCATTTTTTGACAAAAAGGCTATCAGCCCCCCATCCGCAGCCCTTGGATGGGGGGGACAGCCTCGGGCTTCACCCCTGGCCCTTGGGTGGCTGGTGGGGGGACCCCTTGATTGAAGGGGTCCCCACTCCTCCAGGGTACCCCGGCCAGGGGTGACTAGTTGGGTATGTAATGCCAGGGCCGCAGGGACCTAGATAAAAGTGTCCCCCGGCTGTGGCATTATGTATCTGGCTAGTGGAGCCCGGTGCTGGTTTCAGAAATACGGGGGACCCCTACACTTTTTGTGCCCCCGTATTTTTGGAACCAGGACCAGGCGCAGAGCCCTGTGCTGGTTGTTTAAATATGGGGGAACCCCTGTCACTTTTTTCCCCATATTTTTTTAAACCAGGGCCGGCTCAAAGAGCCAGAGGCTGGTTTGGCTTAGGAGGGGGGACCCCACGCATTTTTTTTTTTTAAATAACACTTTCCCACCCCTTCCCACTGAAAAACATGCACGGATCTCATGGATCCGTGCATGCCTATCCGAACACGGTAAAAAAAAGCAGGTCTGTTTTTTTTTAGCACTTTTTCACGATTTGTATTTTAGCACGGCAGGGTTTGGCTATTGTCGGCAGTGTTTGTGATTTGCACTTTTTAGTAAATGACCGATTTCTACCAAATTCCTGGCGTATTTGACCGATGGTGTATTGATTCGTAATTTTTTCCTAGGACTTCCAAAATAATACGAATGCCCTCATCACTGCCGTGATTTGAGTTTAGTAAATTCCCGAGATGACACTTTGAAGAAAAAACATCATCTCGGTCAAAATCGGGACCTTAGTAAATATACCCCATAGTGTTCACTCTAGGCTGTTTTAGCAGGGCGCCACGCCCTGCCCGTTTTTTAGCATGCAAAACCCGCCCTGCCCCTTTTGCGGGCACCCTGCTAGAACAGCCGCCCGCTTCCAGCCATCCCGGCGTGTATAGATGCCGTGCGCATGCGCGCAGCATCCATTCACGCATTGGTAGAGAGCTGGGGGAAGCCCAGCACCGACGGTAGTGCTGGGCACGCCCCCAACAGTGACGTCGCCGGCCACAGACGCTCTCTATAGTAGCGTCTGTGGGCCGCACCGCCCCCATAAAATTACGTAGACGTGGCCACGCCCCTAATTTGCGTGGCCGGGCCCCCGTTTTGGGCGTGCGCGGCTACGACGCGCATGCGCACATATGCCTCCGGAGTCCGGCGCCATGTCCCTTTTCACTCCTAGAGTGAACACTAGGAGAAAAGTACACATGTTAAAATAATTTTAAAAACTGTGAAAAATAAGTATTACACAAGTAAAATCATTCTGGAAACTTGAAAATACCTTCTGTCAGCCCGCAATCAGGATGATTTAGATTATGGAGTCCAAGCAACATACACAATGCGAAGGTGTACGAATAAGAAATTAACGATTTTGAAGGTAAAATTTAGTTACCTCCTGCATGGAATAAATAAGAAATAAAAAATGTTTAAAAATTGTAACATATATATTAATAACTATGGCGAGAAATTAAACAACAGGCCAACAATTCAGCTCCAGTTACGTCAGCGATGAACCGTTCAAGCCGACTAAACAAGTTGAATTGTTGGGTGAACGATCATTCTCCAACTTTACTCCCCGGCGCAAGGCTGATTCCCAACAGAATCAGCCTTGCGTTAGCCGCGCACCAGCACTTTTGTTGAGGTTTAATCTCTTATCCCCCGGATCTCAGCTAGAGGGCGGGATGTACTAAAGGGAAAATGCTGTAAATCCCCCGTTTTCGGGGGTTTTACCGCATTTTCATATGTACTAAGGACCCACCGCTGGGATTACGCCGCCGGGGGTATCGCCATCTTTTGATGGCGATACCCCGTAGAAGCCTATGTGCTTCTTACCACCGCCGCATCCCGCCGCCAACCTGCGCCGCTCACGAAGATCTCTCTACCCCCAGGCCCCCCTCCTCCTTCTCCCCCGCAGTACAGCCTTGTCTCCTTTCAGCAGCAGGGGGGAGAAGGAGGATCACGGGGACACCCTGCACGTCACCTCCCGGGGCTGGAAGGTGACGGAAGCCGCTACAAACCTTGTCCTGTGGACCATCACTGATCGCAGGACACCCCTGGCATCGCTCTGTGATACTAATCGCATATGTTAGTACATATGCGATTATTATCATTGCGTTGACCAGCGATGACCCGCAATCAGTGACAGTACATCCCGCCCAGGGTGTGTAACACAATGCTTAGAACAACAGATTTTTTAGGACAGCCAGGTTCAAATAAGTATATATTCACCATATATATAACCACCATGAAACAATTATGCACAGCAGATTTGAAATATCCTGCAGACCACCTCATCAAGGACGGTTCTTCCTCCATCATATGCAGGGACACACCCACCCTACTGAATTTGGCACTTGTGCTGTTGTACATTTGGTACAGGACGATGATTCTAGGGTGGGCTTAAGCCGCCATCCGGCTGCAGGGGGGGGGGGGAGGAGGAGGTTTACGGGGTCTCCCTGAACGTCACCTCCAGGGGCTGGGAGATGACTGAAGCCTGCTCACACCCTCTCCTGCAGACCATCACTGATCGCAGGACATGGTACTATGAAAAAAACAGCGGAATTATGCATTAGGGTGCACACCCCACACTTCTTAATTGATCAGTATATATATATATATATATATATATATACTTACTGGAACAAATATTTTTAAAGATATATCACTAAAGATAACTTATTGCTTTTCCAAAAATCGTCCTTTACCACCCAGCAATCAGTCTGCCCTCACCTACTATAATATGTTATGTGAGATTGATATAGTGGATTAGAACCCCAAATTTAGTAGATGAGGTTAACCCTGAGACACACATTAATACACACTAGGGACGATCAAATAATCTGTAGATACACTTTTTGCACCCACCTATTAGCCGCAGACTTAACCATTTAAAAAGTGGATCTATTATTAGCAAAAAATATATATATATAACATATTTAACTATACATTTTTTAACAACAACATGGCCTTACTTACAGTATATTATCTAATCTCCAACAGCGCCGCCTCAGCCTCTAGACAAAATGGCGGGGATGCGCACTACTAACGGCGTCTGAGGGGAAGAAACAGCGCATGTGCAAGAGCAGGTGGCCGGCGCATGCGCAGTGAGGCCAGAAGGGGGACGGAGGAATGAGGACTTCGCCAGCCACAGCTGTTACCGCAACGGACAAGCGGTAACAGATCTAATAGTACATGCGGCGGAAGCGATGTGAGGTAACCTCTAAAACTGTCGCGATACGGTGCGAGGCTAAGCGGTGAGGGAACTAAAACACTGCAGATCTTAGTACATCCCGCCCTCAATCTGTTATACCACACCCGTATGACACTGGCATACTAATTCATAGGGGCAGACTATATGGGCCAAGTGGTTCTTATCTGCCGTCACATTCTGTGTTTCTAAACTAGGACATCTGCACACAAATAAGCAAGTGATGCCCCAAAACATAATTTGCCCTTTAAAATACATTTTATCAGTTCCTCAGCATTCCTTAGTCCTTATGGGGCTGAGAAAGATGCAGCTCATTAGACGGGTGTGAATGGAAAGGCTATGTACACAGAAGCAAAGTTACACATTTGTGCATATCTCCGGGTGATTCAGGGGGTGGTGAGGAGGGGGGGGGGGGGGGGGGGGGCAGTGTGTATCCTGCTGGCAGGGAGCCGCTGAGGTAGGCAACACCGCCAGCAGGAACTGCATATATCCAGTGGGTAAAATAAGTATTGAACACATCAACATACTTTTACCTGTCTCATTTCACATTATTACATATATTATGCAGGCAGCGGGGCGAGCGAGAAAGCCCCTGAGCTCACCAGAGGTTATATTCTCGGTCTATGGGTGTCGTGGCCATTGTGACCCCCGGGATCCCAACAGGCAGTCTCGTGATTGCCTCCCACCACAGCTATGTTGTGCGAGTGTCTAGCTACATTTCAGTGCTATTCTGTGTTGCACATACAGTGAAGGGAAGCCTGTTACTGACACATGTCCTGTACACAGCGTGATGATAATTGTGGCTGTGGATGGAAAATCGCACTTCCCGCTTGAAGCCACACAGATCCTTCAATTAGCCCTACAGAATCTGACATTAGCACATACTTGCCTACCTGACCCTCTCCATGAGGGAGAAAATGCTCTGTTCCTGGATCTTCCTGGTAATGTATGATTGGCATCACATGTGGTGAAACACCTTTCTTATCAATTACCTAGCTCACCACAGGTGATAGCAATCATACATTACCAGGAAAATCCAGGAACAGAGTATTTTCTCCCTCACGGAGAAGGTCAGGTAGGCAAGTATGCATTAGCATAAGGCAGTAACAGTGGAGTATCATAATGGGTGCAGGTTGTGCGGTGCACGCAGCCCCTGGGTCCAGCGGGGCCTGTCCCGCAGACTCTGCACCCATTTCTTGAATACTTACCCCTCAGCATTGGTGGCAGCAGTGCTGCACAAGTCACCGGGAAAATGCCATTTTCTCAGAGTCCTGCGCTTGCTCACTAGTTTCTGTGCCCCCTCCTGCTTCCCGAGTCCCGACCGCTGCTGCTGCTGCTGCTGCTACTGCTGCTGCTCCTGCTCCGTCTGCCCGCTGCGGCCCCTCTCTATGGGAGAGACGTCATGACGTCTCTCCCATAGCAGTGCCGCACAGACACTAGAGGTCAATAATGACCTCTATTGTCTGTCAGTGGAGCCGGCTGCAGCGGACGCCCACACAGCCCACGGCGTCTGCTGCAGACGGGGTGTGGGTAGGCGGCGGTGCCTGCGGCCGCGCCCCCAAGACGCAGCACCCCGGGCGCAGGCACTGCTTGCCTGCACCAAGAATCGCTCCTGCTGGCCTGTAACTGAAACTCATCATATCACAAACTGGAAGTGGAGCTGTATAAAGCTACATGCCGGCATGGGTAGATTAGGTAGATTATTTTAGCTCTGTGTATGGTACATTCCTGTGGTTAATAAATGTATGGTGCCAGTGTTATCCCATGTAATGCAATAGAGCAAGGACTGTCTGGGAAGCCACCAGGTGATCTGGTGATAGATTGCAGGCGTCAGAGGTAATTGGTGTATTTTCCTTTACATACAAAGAAACAGGTATAAAGACTAAGGGGCCTATTTATTAACATTATTTTTACTAAAAAATTGTGAAAAAGGGTGCTTTCACACGCTTTTCATGAAAAATTGCTCCAAACCCTTTAAATCACTTTTTTAAGTAAGCCACATCTCATTCCCCATACTTATAATGGGAAATGCGATCTGACCAGATTTACTGAAAAAAAAACGTGAAACATATTCCGCAGTATGCCCTGTGATAATCTCGCCAGCTCAGGCTGGGGAGTTCACAGGGCAGCACTGCGATAAGCAGCCTTTTGCACACAAGCTGATCAATGTGTAAAAAAAAAACCCAAAAACATACCTATCCAGGGAGCCGGTGTCCCCCATGTGCTGCAATGTGACCCTGGTGCAGTAAAGTGACGCTGCAAAATGGCAGCGCACTTTACAGCACCGGGGGTCACAGCGCAGGAGGAGGACCCGGCGCCCGGCAGCCTCCTGAGGCAGCGTGGACCGGCTCCTTGGACAGGTGAGTATATTATCCTCCACGGAGCACAGGGGTAGTCGTGACAGGGGGGATCAACCGGGCGGCGGCGGTAGCGGTGATGTCTGCGGGGGCGGCGCATGCACAGCAGGACATCGGGGTATTTTTTACAAAATGCTGCAAAGAGGCATCGCATGGACAGAGCATGACCGCAAGCTCTGTTCCTGCATGCGATAATGGATACATCCCTGCGATGTAATCAATTATCGCAGTGCGAGTTTGGGCGATTTTATCACATGACATCCACTTCCAAGATGCGGATGATGATAAATAGGCCCCATAATCATTATCATGAGTACTTTATATGACCATTTGCACCAGCTTTTAAGTAAGGCTATCAGGCAACCTGTGAGTGCCCTTTGATACTGAAAGAATGTCTAATGGTTTTAGCAATCTACTGTATTAGCAGAAATAACACTTACGAAATTGTTATAAACAATGTAAAGTAAAGGGCTAGGACTGTGCCTGTCCTGGTGTGTTTGGGGCTGATTCTGTGTCACACGAATCTTGTGGATTTCAGAAAACTGTGCATGTATCAAAGAAAGTAATCGGCTCCTGCACACAGGGCAGTTTCTAGGGGTTGGGGCTGGGAGTCCGGTGCTGGGGATCCCGGTGATTATCATACCGACCCCAGGTTCTGTTCCCACTCAATGGGTGTCATGGACACCCACGAGTGGGAATAGTCCCTATCAGTCATCATGCCGACTGTCCGGCTGGTAAGCGGGCATGATCCCGGCATCGGCATGGTGACCTCCGGGATCCCAAGCGATGGGCACATGACCGGATCCCGTTTCTAGGGGCAGCGCAGGGCAGTTTCTAGGGGCAGCGAGCCGTGCAATCGCACTGGGAGCATGCCGCTGCAGTTCAGTCCTGCTACACAGGCTGTGCGCCGTAGCCGGTGTCTGCGCCCCTGCTCCAGCACACAGGCATCATTCTACAGTAAAGGGGGAGGTGGGGATAGCCGGCAGTGTGCCTACCTCATGATTGCCCTGCTGCCTGTCTCCTTCCCGAACTCCCGCTCCACAGCAGTCGCAGCTCTGAGGAGCAATGTAGGCGCAACAAGTTAGTCTAAAGGGGACTGACGGGGAAGAGTGCCGGGTGGTGACAGATTGCAGGCTGTAGTGCAGCACAGGAGGGCACACACCCAGCTCAGGCACAACTTCCTTTAGGACACTGTCTGTGTGTGCGCCAATGTGGCTGTGTGTACATATGTGGCATATGTTTTCCTGTGTGGCCACGCCACATGCAGTTAGGCCACAACCCCTTTTCCGCATTTGCTAGATTTAAAAACTATCGACGAGCACAGGGGGGGTTTCAAGTGGGTGCACATTTTTACTGTTTGCAAAGGGAGCCATAATGTCTAGAAACAGATAGTCCGCTAATGGACAGATATCACTAGTGCTTGCAGATTGATCCATGAAATGGTGTTAATACAAATGACAGCTGCGGGGGTAAGAGCTGTGGCAGTGGCCCTCATTCCGAGTTGTTCGCTCGTTCTTTTTCATCGCATCGCAGTGAAAATCCGCTTAGTACGCATGCGCAAAGTTCGCACTGCGACTGCGCCAAGTAACTTTACTATGAAGAAAGTATTTTTACTCACGGCTTTTTCTTCGCTCCGGCGATCGTAATGTGATTGACAGGAAATGGGTGTTACTGGGCGGAAACACGGCGTTTCAGGGGCGTGTGGCTGAAAACGCTACCGTTTCCGGAAAAAACGCAGGAGTGGCCGGAGAAACGGTGGGAGTGCCTGGGCGAACGCTGGGTGTGTTTGTGACGTCAAACAGGAACGACAAGCACTGAAATGATCGCACAGGCAGAGTAAGTCTGGAGCTACTCAGAAACTGCTAAGTAGTTAGTAATCGCAATATTGCGAATACATCGGTCGCAATTTTAAGAAGCTAAGATTCACTCCCAGTAGGCGGCGGCTTAGCGTGTGTAACTCTGCTAAATTCGCCTTGCGACCGATCAACTCGGAATGAGGGCCAGTGAGCGGGAGAGGCTTCTACCTACAGACGCACAGGTTTTCATGATACAAAGGCGGATTCTTACATTAGCATAAACTAGTCAGCATGGTGCCAAGGCGGTGTGAGAAAGAGGTGCGCAGATGTGTCCAACGCAGAATGAGCCCCCAGTGTGCTTGGTTGTGTATAGAGTATGTGAATATGTCTGTCCCTATACAGAAACCTATCTCCTAAGTAGACACCTGTTCCGCTAATTCCAGATCAGGGTGGCAATAACACGTATGTAAAACATGCTTTGTGCATACAATAAAACATTTCATTTACATTTATTCATGTTTGAAAAAGTTTCATTTTTAAAACATATACCATAGTGCTTTTTATGTCTTTAATGGTGTATGTTGTCACTTTTGGCGTGTGCGATTTATGTCGATTTTACGGCTTTCGCATGGGAAGTCGGTTCATAAGTCCCATTTGAATGCGCTATAAGTCGCACTACATGCCTCAGAAGTCGCATTTCGACACAAACCAACTCACTCCTCATTTGCGGTATAAGTCGCACCTCAAGTCGCAGTAAAGCGACAAAATCCCCAAACATGTTCTGACCTGCTGGTTACTCCATTCTGTTTCTTGATCCTGGGCCAGCTCACTGCCTGCATCCAGCCGGTATTCGTTTGGATGGTCGACCATGTTATGGTCAACAGTCAGTAGCGGATCTTGCCACGGGCAAGCAGTACTTTTGCCCGGGGCGCCGCCTTCCGGAGGGCGCTGGCGCCATCCGGAGGGCGCCGCACCATGGCAAGATCCGCCACTGCTGTGCCCTCCGCTGCCCGCTGTGTCCCCCCGGCTCCTGCGGCTCTGGTCCCGTGAAGGGAACTAGACGCGTTTCCCTTCGCAAAGAGGACCATTACTGAGCGGTGCGCGATGACGTCATCACGCACCGCACAGCAAAGGTCCTCTCCGCGAAGGGAACTAGACACTACGCGTCTAGTTTCCCTTCGCGGAGAGGACCTTTTGCTGTGCGGTGCGCGATGACGTCATCGCGCACCGCTCAGCATTTAAGCGGCACTTCTGCTGTACAGGGGGCGTGACTGACCACGCCCCCTGTAGTAAGCCACGCCCCATTCCCTGCCCGGGGCGCCGAGGGCATTCGAACCGGCCCTGTCAACAGTCATTGGGGGAGATTCAAATGTTTGAAAAGTCAGTTGGGTGTCTGTTTTTTCTTGTCTATTAGATAGGAAAAAACAGACTCCCAACTGACTTTTCAAACATTTGAATCTCCCTTTTAAGTCGACCACTGTTGGTCGACATGGACATGGTCAACACGTGAAAATGGTCGACACATGGCAGGTCGACATGTGAAAAGGGCGACATGGCTTTTTTTTTTTTTATTCGATTTTTAAATTGTTCATACTTTACCATCCACGTGGACTACGATTGGGATAGGCATATGAATATCCTTACAAAGAATTAAGGTTCAAAAAGGGTTGAGATTACCTAAAGGATAAAAAAGGGGCAGACTAGATGGGCCAAGTGGTTATCTACCATCAAATTCTATGTTTCTATGTTTCTATGGCGAGTGAAGTGAGCCATGCAAGGGGACATGGTACACTAATTGGGGTTCCTCATGTTACAGAAAAAATTACACCAAAAACAGTTAAAAAATCCATGTCGACCTTTTCATGTGTCAACCCGTCATGTGTCGACCATGTGTCCATGTCGACCATATCATTGTCGACCAATAGTGGTAACCTAATGACTGTCGACCATAACATGGTCGACCATTCATACCAGAACCGATCCAGCTTACTTCATAACGTGCCTGTGCTATGGTGAGAGCACTGCAGGTGACTTGGTGGCTTTTATTAGCATTCTGATTGGTTTACCCAAAATTAAAATGATTTTGTTGCTTTTTGGGAGTGGCTCATTGAGCTGTGATTTCTGTGCGATTTATGTGCAATTTCGGTGGGGCTTTTGAGATTGTAAGCCTGCGAGCAGGGCCTTCCTACCTCTATGTCTGTCTGTTTTTACCCAGTTTTGTTCTATTACTGTTGTTCTAATTTGTAAAGCGGAATGGAATATGCTGCGCTATATAAGAAACTGTTAATAAATAATAAATGGAATTCACATGTAAAGCTGCTCAAGAAAACAGTGCACTGTTTTCATGCATTGAGGTGTGATTCTTTTGTGATTGTGCTGCATTTCATGCTTTTTTTGGCAAGGCGATTCTTTGTAAATGTGCGATCTCCACTGATACCAATGTTATTTTGGCAATGTTTGTATTGATGGTGATTTGTCGCGATTTGTAGTGTAAAGTCGCATTTGACATGCAACTTCCATGCAAATTAATTCTTAGAAGATTCACAAAATTGCGGCTTTTTCGGGGGGGGGGGGAAGTTAAATCGGCCAAAGTCGACCTTTAGTAAATTTTCCCTCTGCAGAGAGTGGCCCAGCAATAGAAAATCAGTTCTTACTTCCGCAGGCCATTACTGCCTGGTCAGCTAAGTAATGCTCAGTGGCCGCAGCAAAATATATGTATGCTAATAATAAATTGCTCCCTACTGTATGTGTTGAAGAGAGGTATTTAAAATACATACAACAAATGTGTATAATAACTGCAATGACTGAGATTTTAGTACAATAAAGTATGTCTAGGTAGCACTTTGTTGGAATTTTTTTAATCACTGGTTCCTAAACTGGGTTCTCCCGCATCCCGGGGCACCACAGGTAAAATGGTTGTAAATTAAATGATTTGGGCTGGCACCTCTATATGCTGGGCTGGAAACTACCTGTTGCCTTATGAGAGGCAGTGCGTGGCCATTTACACAGGCTGAACTACTTACTGGGATATTCAATTACCCCAACTTGCTGTCGGGTGTAATGTATCGCCGGGGGGGACTACCTAATTAGTCCCGATAAGCCGGAGCGTGCCGCGGCTTATCAGGGAATTTTTTTCACCTGCCTCCGGCAGGTGATGCATAGACCCCGATAACAACCCCGTTTTCATCTGAAAAGGGGGCTATTTCACCCGAAAACACACAGGTTTCACTGAACCTGTGTGTTTACTGGTGTAAATGTACTTTTTACCGGCCAAGCTAATCGAATAGCCCGACCGCAACAACCGAACAAGAAACATTGGCGGCTTTTTACTCCAGATGTCCTTTTGGGGAAAATTGAATACCTTATTTAGTGTGTGCTTGGCATGCTTGCCCCTCCTACACTTCCCCTCTATTCTCCTCCTCTTGTCAAAGTCAGAAAAATATCCCTATACACGCTGCCATATTTGCACCTCACGCTGGTCCGCGCTGCGCATGCGTGCGCTTTCCCGTGATAGCGCATACCCGCTGATGCGTGCACCCGCTCGCATCGGTATGCGTATTTACGGTAAAGAGTATGTAGTCGTAGCGTGCGACCCAATCGTTACATATTTCCACAATTAACGTAGTTTATAGATCATGGTCCCTTTGATAGATTCTGAAAGTTTGGTTAATATAGAATGTCCCTGATCGGAGGGATCCCTCTTTGTATTGTAGGAAGGGTCTAACAGGAGTCATACAGTAGTGTTTGGTACCCATCGGAAGAGTATTTAAATAGCAATATTCCGGTGTTGGTTTGGAGCGTATTAATCGCTCGTGCGAATAGTTATGGACATAAGAAGTTTATGTCCATTACTATTATTTACTCTTACTCAGGTATGCGGCGGGAAACCTAGTTTCCCACCCACCTGAGCTGTTTGAAATCGTCACAGCCCACCTGTATGAATCACCCTATGACCTTTTGTTATAATGCGAAGCCGAATTCCTGCGTCCAATGGACAATGAGGTTGTAGGGACCATTAGATTGCATTGTGTGAGTAGCATAAAAGACGGGCCTGTGGCATCCAGCTTTCACTTCTCATCAAACGGTTCTCATTGCTGATAATCGGGAAGCTGGATGTCCAGAGGCGCATGCGATCGTTTCCCCTTGTGCGTAAGTTTCTCTCCGTAATCATATTGTCTTACTGTGAGCCATTTCTCTCATCTCTACCTCTCTCTCTCTCTCTCTACTCTTTCTCTCGTATTTTCCCTTGATTAGATTGTATTGTATTGTATTTATAGTGTAGTTATTTGGTTAGGAAGTCTCTGTTATATTGTAGTGTATCATTTGTACTGTGATTCCTTTTTACAAGTATATTAGTTATAATACATTTAATAGGCTTTGGACCCTAAACAAGTATCTGTGTATTTTCTCATAGTGTTAAGTGTTCACAGAGCGTCGGTGACGCTCAAGCAGCTTTGTAGTTAATCAGGTTACACCAGGTTGCACTTACACACTGTCTCTACATAAAGGTATACTGTGTATCTAATAGTTAAAGGTATAGATATCAAGGTATAGCGTTGTGAGCGTCGGCGC
The DNA here is from genome assembly GCF_028390025.1 of Pseudophryne corroboree. NCBI lineage: Eukaryota > Metazoa > Chordata > Amphibia > Anura > Myobatrachidae > Pseudophryne > Pseudophryne corroboree. The sequence goes on from NC_086448.1 coordinate 718,905,873, forward strand.
CGCTGGTGATCTCCTCGTGGTCTCGAGCGTCCGCTACGCCATAGCGAATCATTACGTTTGTCTGTAGCCAATAGTGTGCCAGTCTGTGATCTCTGGGCCGTGAGCGAACGTAACGCTTGAGCATCTCGACCACGGCTAAGCGATTGTTACGCAACGTGCGTACCCTTACGGTACTTCATACGTAGTTAGCGTACAGTGTTCTTAGACCTCATAAAGGGTTATTTATACGATAAAGGAATACAGCTTTATCAATTGGGGGCCGTCCAGTCCTTCACATATCTGCACTAGGTAGATCAGCAGACATTATCCCTCAGCAAAGGGCGGGAGGTTGTCTCGTAGTGCTGGCGGGATAAGCGTCTGCTTCGCTTAGATAACGAGTGCTGAAGGAATCCGGGAACCGGAGGTAAGAACAAAACGCTAGTGTCTTTTAAAACTGTAATTTTTTTTTTCTTCTGTCTTGCGTACACACGCACGCATACATATATATCTGCATTTCTTTTTCATTTTCGTATATCACTATCCTGTTTGCCAGTTTTATAGTTGATAGAAAAGTGCTAAAAGAGACTTGCTGTTATTTCATAGTTTAAGAATAGAGGTAATAGTTAAAGTATAGACAAACACACAGGTTTGCCTGGGAGATAAGGCAAAGTCAGTGGGGTACGTGGTAGATGATCAAGGATCATCTACATTGATAAAAGTATAAATTGTGTTACGGTGGATCTTTGTTTTGCGTACACGTGTCCCTAACAAAAGACTTGTGTACGCAATCCAAAAGCAGACGCACGCAGCGTACATTACGCAACGGAGCGTCCGGTTACGCCCACGTAGCTCAAGTCACGATAAGTTGAAGTAACGCAAAGGCGATAAATAACGCACAGCGGTAGATAACGCGACGCGGTAAATAACGCAAGTCTATTTTTGGTGTCCGAAATTTAATTAACAGATCCTGCTCCTAATTGGTAACACAGCTGGGCTAAAGAAAAATTTCTGCGCAGAAATAGAAATAGAAGCAAAAGTGTACATGTGGTGAGTGAGTGTGTTTTTATTATTACAAGTTTATATAACTTAAAGGTTGAACCACAAGAAAAGTCGAGTACTCGTGAGGTACACGCGTGTAAGTGACGTGCACGGTGGCTAGGGAGGCATCCTTGGTTAAACATAATATTTGAGCATTAGAGTATAGCGGACCAGTATAGAACAAGACCAGGAGGTCAGACCAGGAGGTCGTACAAGACCAGGAGGTCATAACAGACCAGGAGGTCATAAGGAGACAAAGAAGTCCGCTATAAAGGTAAGAGGCACAACCCCGGGGGTTGGTGCAGAACCCATATAGGCCATATAAGCTCTGGCTGAAGGAATTCGCAGCCGAAATTTTCGATTCCATTGATCTCTCAGTACATAACAAGTAGTGCTTATGTACTGAACGATTGTACCGCACGTCATTGTGTGCATTAGTAAACCTGACTAGTATCATTTTGCGTACAAAGGTCATAAACGCTAGTTGTACATTCTGACGTGATTTGTGTAATTTTTTATTTTTGGAAGGGAAGTTCGCTGGTCACTCAGGAACTATCTAACAACCCCACCTTTACTGGAAAGAGTAAGTGTCCTGCGGGTAACCCTCACATGTTCCAGTGAACAGAAGGTTTTTGGTAGGTGCTCTAGGTCGAGTACGCCAGCACCATATCGGTGTGACCAGGTCGTATTGGTCGACGTGAGCGAGTGAGTGGGGTACTCGGTAAACCGCCACCGCCGGCCTATTTTGAATAATTTGGTTTGCTGTAAGGGTTCGCTGAAGACCGTGATATAAAGATCAAAGGAGTAGTAAGCAACGCCTGCAGATTATGGGGGCCAGTTGTTCAGGTAGGGGGCGATCAACCTCGGTTCGGGTTGATTCAGAGAACCGACCAGTCGGGTCGGCAAGGTACATCATGTGTGAGAAATATGGAAGTCACACAGAGGTTTTATGTGATGAATGGGAGAGAATGACTGTACAAGACAGGGAGAAATTCCCAAGAATAGGTAGCTTCAGCCCAGAAGTGTTACAAAATATAAGGAGGAGGATATGTCTCATAAAATCGACAAAGAGACGAATTCAGCATCATGATTATTTACAGTTGTGGCAACAGGAAGGTGAGATACAGAGAGGTTTGGCTCTGGCGGCGGGATCTGGGGCAGTCAGGAAACTGATAGCCACAGCCCCACCTCCACCATACATTACAGGAGAGAAGTTGATTGCGGAGAAAAACGCACTGGGGTGTAAAACACAAACTCTTAGCAACCATATAAATGTTAATGATGTTAACCAAGTAACCCATGCAATTATTAACCCGTGCAAGATGTACCCTGTTTTGAACTTTCCTCAGGAGTGTGATCAAGAAGACGATTCGGCAACAACTTCAGCGCTCTCTCTAGCGGCCACCATATCAGAAACCACAGTAGGAACTGCTCCACTCACGAGATTAGTGAAGGCCCCTAGCGGAGGGATAGGTGAGGTCGTGTCAACGGGTAAGTACGGCACCATGCATTATGCTGAGACAATTGTACCACAACAAGCTGTAGAATCTACACAGAGTGAAGCTGTTAGAATAAATCCAGTTAAGGTGATAGTAGTTCCCAATGGGAAAACAGATGCATCAGGAGCCACACCCGTTAGGAACATTGCCATGTATTGCCCGTTTACTAGAATGGAATTGAGGACCATAGTGTCTGAATTCCCAGACCCCAGAAAAGATTTAGTTGCAAGCCAAAAATACATCAGGGATCTAGGAAACACTTTAGAGCCCAATAATAAGGATTGGCAGATAGTGCTAAGAGCTTGCTTACCTTCAAATGTCGACTCAGTTCAATTCTTAGCTGATTGCGGACTAGATAAAGATGTACCGCTTTCAGATGTGTACGACAAAGATAATGTAAAAAGAATAAATTTACAGTTAAAGGAGTATTTCCCAGCCGTTGTAAAATGGAACAGAATATTCTCCATTAAGCAAAAGGAGTCCGAAACGGCAGCAGAATATTTTCACCGGGCACTATTAGAAATGGCAAAATACACTGGTATAGAAGACATTAGGACCAACCCAAACCATCAAGAAGTAGCAGTATCGGTACTGATGGATGGTTTAAAGGAAACATTAAAGGCTAGGGTACAGACCACGCAACCATGTTGGCGAGGTCTGTCAGTGTCCACTTTGAGAGAGGCTGCTATTGATCACGACAGAAACATCACCAGGCACAGAGAATCGCAAAGTGATAAGTTAATGTCAGTAAGTATACAGGCGCTGACCACAAAACAGCCTGCGTATGTACCATCAAATCCTGTAAGTAAGTCAACTGTGATAACATGTTATTCCTGTAACAGACAGGGACACTATGCACGAGACTGTAGAGTAAGAAATGTACCAAAATCATACCAACCCCCTAGACAACGACACAACACAAGACATTGGGATCAGGATCCACAGAGGCGGAGTTATGAGCCACATACAGGGGAAACAAAAAAATACCCCCCGAACAGAGATTGGCATGCCTCTGGTAGTTCCCAGCTAACTCCCCCACAAGTAGTTGCTGCCAGCGGGATTCAGGGAGGTCAGCATACCCAATAGGGGTGTGGCCATACCTGTAATCTGCAGCCAGTAAAATTGATTGCAAGCCTTGGAAATGAACCCGAGATCGCAATCAATGTAGCTGGTAAAACTTTAAACTTTCTTGTAGACACAGGGGCGGCCAAGTCAGTGATAAATTCGACAGTGGGCATGAGAACCACTGGTAAGACAATTCCAGCCATGGGAGTAACAGGAGTAGTCCAGCATTACCCTGTTAGCAAACCAGCCGAGATTACAATAGGGCCTTTGCATACCAAGCATTCCTTTTTGCTGGCTGCATCGGCACCAACCAATCTCCTGGGAAGAGACTTACTATGTAAAATGGGGTGCGTCATTTATTGTACTTCTGAAGGTGTATTCTTGGACATACCTGAGAATCACGCTCAGGAAGTACGAGACATGTTAGACTCCCCATCAAAATTAATGTCACATTCCATTATGACAAATAGGAATCCGTCCCAAGTAGAAGAGATGACTTCCCAGATACCAGAGTCACTTTGGACAAAAAACGGACAGGACACTGGATTAATGGCAAACGTAGCTCCAGTAGTTGTACAAGTAAAAGATGGTAGGATAGCTCCAAAAATCCCACAGTATCCTCTGAAGCCAGAGGTGGAGTTAGGAGTTTTCCCAGTAATAGAGCGCTTGCTACAACAGGGCATTCTGGTAAGAACGTCCAGCACAGCCAATAGTCCCATCTTCCCTGTTAAAAAGAGTGGGGGGAGGGGTTACAGACTAGTGCAGGATCTAAGGGGGATTAACAAAATAGTTGAGAGTCAGTTCCCCGTAGTGCCAAATCCAGCTGTCATCCTAATGCAAATTCCTCCCACTGCCAAATTTTTCACTGTTATTGACCTCTGCTCCGCTTTCTTTTCGGTACCTCTGCACCCTGACAGCCAATATTTGTTTGCATTCACATACAGAGGAGTCCAATACACGTGGACTCGATTACCCCAAGGTTTCATAGATAGTCCAAGTATATTTTCTCAGGCTTTGCATGATTGTTTACAGTCTTTCCAACCGGAGAATGAATCAGTATTGATACAGTATGTGGATGATTTACTGCTGTGTTCAGATTCACTGGAAGCATCTCTGAAGGATACGAAACAGCTCCTGTTTCATCTTTCAGACACAGGTCACAAGGTGTCCAAAGACAAGTTGCAATTATGCCAAACCAAGGTAAAATATTTGGGACACTGTCTAACACAAGGACTGAGACACCTGACCGCTGATAGAATCCAAGCAATTAGAGACATGACCCTACCACAAACCCAGCAACAGATCAGAACGTTTTTAGGAATGTGTGGGTATTGCCGTAATTGGATCCCAGGGTTTTCCATATTGGCGCTACCTTTGCAGGAAATGGTCTCCTCAAACAAACCTGATAGGATTTTGCATACAGACGAATCCGAAACAGCATTTGAGAGACTCAAACAGTGCCTAACGCAGGCGCCAGCGCTAGGTATGCCAGACTATGGGAAACCCTTTGAACTATACGGAACAGAAAGTGCTGGTTGCGCAGCAGGTGTACTAACCCAAAAACACGGTGATGCCAGCAGGCCAGTTGCATACTACAGCGCTCAGCTAGACACGGTAGCGCGATCCCTCCCCACATGCTTGCGAAACGTTGCTGCAATAGCATTGCTAGTAACAAAAAGCGAAGATGTCGTGCTAGGCCACAACCTCACAATCCATACACCACATGCAGTGTCAGCCTTATTGAATTCTGCCCAAACCAGACACGTCTCATCAGCGAGGTTCACAAGATGGGAATTGGCACTAATGGCCCCAGTAAACATCACCATAAGGAGATGCAGTGCATTAAATCCTGCAACATATCTCCCAGGTGTGCCTGGTCAGGCACAAAGGGTGGAAGGTGAGAGTGATGGGGAAGGAGGATTTAATACAAAGGAAGATACACATGATTGTATGGAATATTTGACCCAAAATTTTACCGCAAGGCCTGACATCAGTGACAATCCACTGGAAGATGCAGAACTCACGCTCTACACGGACGGTAGTTGTCACAGACAGTCAGACTCGGGAGACTTGTGTACTGGATACGCAGTCGTAGATGACCAAGACACCATAGAAGCGGAACCGCTAGGCCCACCTCACTCAGCCCAGGTTGCTGAACTGGTCGCCCTAACCAGAGCATGTGAATTGGCTAAGGGTAAGTCAGCCAATATCTACACCGATTCTAGATACGCATTCGGGGTAGTCCATGATTTCGGAGCCCTATGGCGCCTCAGAAATTTCATGACGGCAGCTGGTACACCGATAGCGCATGCAGCTCACATAAAAAGGCTTCTAACAGCGATACAGGAACCCGACAGAGTGGCTGTTATCAAATGTAAAGCACATACATATAGTCAAGACCCAGTATCACTTGGTAACAGCCGAGCAGACGAAGCTGCTAAGTTAGCAGCTGCTACCCCCATACCGACAGACACCACACAACTGATGGTATTCAATACCATCAACACACAAAAGTTGTGTGAGATGCAGAATTTGTGTTCCACACAGGAAAGAGCAGTCTGGAGGGCAAAGGGATATAGCCAGGAGTCCTCAGGGCTCTGGACGGATGGACATGGTAAACCAGTGGCCCCCAGAGCATATCTTCCATGTCTGGCTGAAGCAGCTCACGGGCTGACTCATCTAGGCAAGGAGGGAATGTGCAAATTGGTAAGAGCATACTGGTGCGCCCCAGGATTCTCCTCTCATGCGAGTAAAAGAGCAATGTCATGCCTTACCTGTCTGAGAAAGAATATTGGAAAGGCAATACCTACAGAACCATCCCATATCCCACCTGCCGGCGGCCCTTTTCAGGTAATACAAATTGACTTCATTCAATTACCCCCTTGTCGAAATTTGAAATATGTACTTGTTTGTATAGATGTTTTCTCGAATTGGGTCGAAGCATTTCCAGCGGCTACAAATACCGCTATGTTTACAGCTAAGAAAATTGTGCAGGAATTTGTATGTAGATATGGTATCCCTAGAATAATCGAAAGTGATAGGGGTACCCATTTTACAGGTGATGTCTTTCAAGGAATGTGTAAGTTGATGGGAATTGATAGCAAGCTGCACACTCCGTACCGTCCACAGGCGAGTGCGAAGGTCGAAAGAGTGAACAGCACTATTAAAAATAAATTGAGTAAAGTAATGGCAGAGACAGGATTGACGTGGCCAGAAGCTTTACCCATTGTTTTGTATAGCATCAGAACCACTCCCAGGTCCCCTCTTAATCTGTCCCCCTTTGAAATCTTGTTTGGTCGACAACCGCATGTCATGATTAACCCTCAGGATGATTTGAAATGTAACAATGAAGTAACTGTAAAGTTCTTGATTAACATGAGTAAACAGTTGAGGAACCAAAATGATAATCTGAAGTTAGTGATTCCTGATCTACCTGATAGTAATTGTCATGACATTGAACCTGGGGATTATGTAATGATACGAAATTTTCTACGCTCAGGTTGTCTTATTGATAGATGGGAAGGACCATACCAGGTCTTATTGACTAGCACCACAGCATTGAAGGTTGCTGAGAGAGAGACTTGGGTCCATTCATCCCACTGCAAGAAGGTTGCTGATCCAGAGAAGTCCCGTGATAAGGAACAGACGGTAGAGGTTGTATCACTGGAGTGTCTGTTCCAGGAGGACTGAGGCGGCACCTGAGCCTTGAAGACCGAAAGCAGTTGTCGACTCCCCAATCCCTTTTATTGTTTTTCTCCACTTCCCATCCCCTCTCCCTTGAAATTTCTTTTTCCCCCTTCTCATTCTTCTCCATTTCCTCCTCAAAGATGGACTTGCCCCAAGAGACTGTGATCCGGATTTTCCTGTTAACCATGATGTTGACTAGAGCAGTCTGTTCCGGCGAGAGTACCATGGAGGTCGAGAGAGGTTCTGGAATGGGTTCCGATTATGATGATGGAGGCGTAGTTTTCCAAGATCAACCTAACCAACAAGCAAAGGCGAGTATCAGAAAGCGATCCGATAGCATTGATCATAGAAGAAATTGTGACGGATTGTTAGCTGAAGAAAACTGTATCTGCAGGCTTTGTAACAATGTCGTTGAGGATGGGTGCATAAAGAAATGCCAATCCAGTTTTAATATCCATATGGACCGGCATCCATTGAGTGACTATCACTCCTTAGTGGGTAATGTGTTAAACAAAACAGATTGTTGGGTATGCTCTCAAGTACCTCAGGGTCATAGCAAATCAGGGCTAGTACCATTTCCTTTAACGATAGGGGAGGTACTTGAGTTAAATGGTGGGAGACCGGTGGACAGGAGGTTTAATATCTCCAGCCCTCCTAGTTTGAAGCTCCACCAATACCATGTGGATAGGTCCCTCTTATGTTTTAACATCTCCAATCCCCGACAGCCGGGAAATTGGGAAGTGTCATGGAGCAACCTGACCATGACCTTCTCGCATAGAGCAGATAGAATGCCTACAGATACAGAGCTTGTACGCCACCTAGCCAGTAGAGGAAAATCTTTCAGGTATAGATATACCTTAGGAAATAGGATTACTAGAGTTGGAGAAGTATCACCAGGATACTGTGCACATATCGTACAACCTGATACGTGTATTAAGCAGATGGAAGAATTAGGGTCAGGAGATTTCACCTGGAAGGTATGTAATATGGTAATGTCCTACTCCGTCCCATATGTTCTCCCCGATGATGCTTATTTCATATGCGGGAGAAAGGCGTACAAGTGGCTTGCCCCAAACTCTGAAGGATTGTGTTATATTGGAAAAGTATTGCCTGAAGTGATGACTGTAACACATGATAAAATGAAAGACATACACCGTGGTGCCCAAGCTCCTTATACTCACACTCATTACGAGCACCGAGTTAAAAGACAACTGTCAGAAAGGTTAGAGCATCCGGCCTCTGATCTGATCCATGAATCCACCGGGATTCAGGTTCTGGTGGCGTTAGATTTCACTTGCACCGCTCGAGGAGTGATGAATTATAGATACATCTCTGCGCTTGCAAATTTGTTAGATAATATCACTGAAATGTATGATGACACGTTTAGATACACTGGAAGAGAACTCCAAGCTTATAAAACAGAACTGGTACAGCATAGAATGGTTCTTAATTACCTCACAGCAGTGACAGGCGGATATTGTGTTACATTGGCAACACAGTACGGCGTGAAGTGTTGCACGTACATCACGAATAGCACCGAGGATCCGGTAGAGGTCATAGACCAAAAGATGGATGATATTCTCCAATTAAAGTGGGAATTTCGCCGAAAACACAATCTCACTCTTGCTGCTGTAGGTAATGAGCTGACTGGTTGGGTGTCATGGTTGAACCCGCGAAATTGGTTCTCCGGTTTAGGAGACTGGGCTCAAGGAGTCATAATGGATGTTGGAAAGTTTCTCCTATGTATTTTAGGTGTTGTTATATCTATTGGATTGATATTTAGATGCGGGCAGGCTTTAATGAGGTGCAAGCAAAGTACAAGAGTGATGAGTTTGAGGAGTGAGGAAACTGTAATTAACCTGGATTTGATTTATGACCCAATGATAGAAACCAGGATGTGATGAAAAATGCGATTATACGGTCCGTTTCTTTCACCTGTTTTTCTGCTTTTCTCCAAGATAAAAAGACCCCCTTGGACGAGGAAGTTGACGAGACGCTATACAGACAACGGATGGACCAAAGAAGGAGTTTTGACCACTTGAGAAATGGACATTTGATGAACTTTGCCATGGATCCCCAGTTTCCCTAGTATTCTTAAACTTACGCTAGCCCAACATTTTTTGTAAATCTGATGGCATTGACAAAGCTTATTGCTCATGCCTAACGAGCAAAACAGCGCAAAGAAGACGACTTTCAACTGATACCGAACAAAACTTCGACGACAGATGTACATTTACCTGACATAAAATATCATTGCATTTTCCATAAGTGTTCTTCATCTTCATCTCTACAACCCTCAGGTAATAACACACATAGTATAGGGAATACAGGCACAGATATCAGCAATCACATATTCCCCCATTCATGTATCATCAACTAAAATGTGCTCCCCATTTTGTTCAAAAGCCGAAAAGAGCTCGGTAAAGTTTGACAGCCCATCCACAGACCTGTACCACGGGATAAGAAGGAATTCAAATGTATACTTCGCAATACCTCGAAGCTTGATTTACAACACGTTCGGCACGATGATACATGACCCCCCCAAACATGGACTCATACACACATGCTTCTGCTATCTCACTAGGTCATACCCTTTTCACACCTACTCCTCTCTTCTTCCTTACCCAACCATGGAAATGAATTAACCCCTGACTTATATTTTTCTCCTTTTGAAATGTTTTAGAAGGTGGCAGTTATTATTGACTGCCAAAGGGTGGACTGTCAAAGTCAGAAAAATATCCCTATACACGCTGCCATATTTGCACCTCACGCTGGTCCGCGCTGCGCATGCGTGCGCTTTCCCGTGATAGCGCATACCCGCTGATGCGTGCACCCGCTCGCATCGGTATGCGTATTTACGGTAAAGAGTATGTAGTCGTAGCGTGCGACCCAATCGTTACATATTTCCACAATTAACGTAGTTTATAGATCATGGTCCCTTTGATAGATTCTGAAAGTTTGGTTAATATAGAATGTCCCTGATCGGAGGGATCCCTCTTTGTATTGTAGGAAGGGTCTAACAGGAGTCATACAGTAGTGTTTGGTACCCATCGGAAGAGTATTTAAATAGCAATATTCCGGTGTTGGTTTGGAGCGTATTAATCGCTCGTGCGAATAGTTATGGACATAAGAAGTTTATGTCCATTACTATTATTTACTCTTACTCAGGTATGCGGCGGGAAACCTAGTTTCCCACCCACCTGAGCTGTTTGAAATCGTCACAGCCCACCTGTATGAATCACCCTATGACCTTTTGTTATAATGCGAAGCCGAATTCCTGCGTCCAATGGACAATGAGGTTGTAGGGACCATTAGATTGCATTGTGTGAGTAGCATAAAAGACGGGCCTGTGGCATCCAGCTTTCACTTCTCATCAAACGGTTCTCATTGCTGATAATCGGGAAGCTGGATGTCCAGAGGCGCATGCGATCGTTTCCCCTTGTGCGTAAGTTTCTCTCCGTAATCATATTGTCTTACTGTGAGCCATTTCTCTCATCTCTACCTCTCTCTCTCTCTCTCTACTCTTTCTCTCGTATTTTCCCTTGATTAGATTGTATTGTATTGTATTTATAGTGTAGTTATTTGGTTAGGAAGTCTCTGTTATATTGTAGTGTATCATTTGTACTGTGATTCCTTTTTACAAGTATATTAGTTATAATACATTTAATAGGCTTTGGACCCTAAACAAGTATCTGTGTATTTTCTCATAGTGTTAAGTGTTCACAGAGCGTCGGTGACGCTCAAGCAGCTTTGTAGTTAATCAGGTTACACCAGGTTGCACTTACACACTGTCTCTACATAAAGGTATACTGTGTATCTAATAGTTAAAGGTATAGATATCAAGGTATAGCGTTGTGAGCGTCGGCGCCGCTGGTGATCTCCTCGTGGTCTCGAGCGTCCGCTACGCCATAGCGAATCATTACGTTTGTCTGTAGCCAATAGTGTGCCAGTCTGTGATCTCTGGGCCGTGAGCGAACGTAACGCTTGAGCATCTCGACCACGGCTAAGCGATTGTTACGCAACGTGCGTACCCTTACGGTACTTCATACGTAGTTAGCGTACAGTGTTCTTAGACCTCATAAAGGGTTATTTATACGATAAAGGAATACAGCTTTATCACTCTACACAGCCTCTTGCATACAGAGTGGTGGCAGACATCAATGTACAGTAAGTAAGTAATAAGTAAGTAAAGGGGGGTACACACGGAGAGATCCATGCTTAATTTCTAAGCAATCTGACTAGACTGCTTAGAAATTAAGTACAAATCTCTCCGTGTATACGCTCACAGTGATGCGCAGCCCCGTGCGTCGCTATCGCCAGTTCTAGATTGTGCCTGGCACTGAGTGCTGAGCGGCGGAGAGATGTGTGCTGAGCAGTCTGTGCTAGATCGCTTAGCACACATCTCTACCATGTGTAACCCCCTTTAAGAGCCCTTTCTTCTACCCTGCCCACCCCTGACTTCATCCCTCCCTATCCTATATTTGTCCCATCCTATGGCTGTTCTCTCCCTATGGGGGTGATTCAGGACCTAATTCAGACTTGATCGCTGTTGTGTGAAATCACACAGCGGGCGATTATTGAATGACTGCACATGCATATGGATCATAATGCGCAGACGCAAGGCTAAACTGCGATAAACTCTTGCGGGTTTTTTAGCGCTAGGCGAACGCAGTCTGATTGACAGGAAGCGGACGTTTGAGGGTAGTAACTGGCCGTTTTCTGGGAGTGTGTAGGAAAACGCAGGCATTCCCAAGCATTTTCAGGGTAGGGTGTGTGACGTCAGCTCCGGCACGATCAGTCTGTTTGTATCGCACTGTAGGAGTAGGTCCTGGGCTGCACACAGACTGCACAGCCTGGAAAAATCATTTGATGGTGAGTGAGTTGCGAATGGATTCGCAGATGTCCGCTGTCTGAAGTTTTCACACAGCATACGCATGCATTCCCACACTTGCACGGGGCAGGTTTTCACTCTCTATGGGTGGCGGCTATCTGATCTCAGCCCTCTGCAGAGGACTGATCAGGTCAGAAATAGGTCCTATGTTTTACTGTGCAATGTATACAGTACGTATGTCATTTTGTCCATGTGTGTTCTACTACTTATATTAATACAGTATGTTGCAGAGCATAGCCAGTCCTATCTATTTTAGGATGTGTATTCTGCATTTGTTTATGTGCAAAAAAGAGACATCAATATAGTATATAGCAATGGTGCTTAGTGATATCACATATGTTCTCGTATATGAAGTTATGAGGTCTTATGAGACAACTGGCTTGCCCCACTGGAGTGGGGGTGTGGCTAATATTGGGGGAGTGGCCATGGCCTGCTCACCGAAGGGTCTATTTACTAAGCCGTGAATGGAGATAAAGTGGCCGAAGTTAAAGTCCCAACCAACCAGCTCCTAGCTGTCATTTTCCAGACACAGCCTGTGACATGGCAGTTAGAAGCTGATTGGCTGGTACTTTATCTCTATTAATGGCTTAGTAAATAGACACCCAAATTGTTAATAGCTCCAAATCTGCACACAGGTGTGAGTGGGGTTGTTGCTTACAACTGTAATATTGTTTTAATATGTGAGAGCAGCACTGACTTCAGGTGGGGTAGATGTACAGTATGAAGCAGTAATAATAGTGGAGAAGTGAACCAGTGGAGAAGTTGCCCATGACAACCATTCAGTTGCTACTTATAACTTTACAGCATGCACTTGATAAATTATACTCATGTAAACTGATTGGTTGCCATGGGCAACTTCTCCACTGGCATACTTCTCTTCATACATATACCCCTAAATGAGATGAGATTCAAAGTTATAAATAAAGAGGCAGCAGGGAAAAGGGTTGTTACTCCTCATACTGATTAAACCTGGCCTCTGCTAGGCCCTTCAGACTGGCCTGGATAATCTGTACCTATCCCCCAACCCCCCAACCTATCCCCAATCCTGTGCCAGTAGTAGTTACCAGAACACGCTGGTAGGGCATATCAGTCCCATCCAATACCTTCACAATGTGATGCAGTTAGCAACAAGATAAACCAAACTGAAACAGTACTGGCTTCATTCTCTCAGAACTCAGACTTTCCAAAACTGCCACCTACTGTTGTGCAGTAATAATAAACCACAATAAGAAACAAGACACTTTTACGCTGGTTGTGGTTGCCAATCAAGAAGCCATTAGTTACAGTATGCTGTCATGTTTATGTCTGAGTCTGCACAATGGGTAGAGTACAATTCCTGCATCCTGACAGACCTTCTCTCATCGCAGTTTGAATTCAAACACTAAGAAAAGACAATGAGAATCATTATAAATGTGCAAAACTTGTGCCTTCTACATTTTAAATGTTATTTGCTCAAATGTGGCAAAATGTAAGCAATGTGTATGGTTATGCACCGAATAATGCTAATGCTTTCCAGTTTTACATATTCTCTTGGTCTTCAGGAATGAACTGGAAAGTGAACTTACTAGTAGGTCTCCTGGTAGGTTACTGTTCCCATTGATGTCACTGGGGCTGCAAGGAGAAGGCATAGGGCCTAATTCAGATCTGTTCGCAGCAGCAAATTTATTAGCTAATGTGCAAAACCATGTGCACTGGTCCCCACCCTCAGTACTCAAACAAGTGCCTCCTGTTATCCCTGCACCTGCCCGCTGGCTCCTGCATCCCCGGTGGTGCCCCTCCCAGTCTGGCCTACCTTCAGGACGAAGTCGCGGACTCGCTTGGCGGCTCCCTCCCGGCCGCGTATCTGGCTGCATTGCTCCACGCTGCCTCTCCACTTCAAGACTTCCCGGATGTGCAGCCCCCTCCTGAGACGACTCTGAGCTCCGGGCTGGCGGATCCACCCGCCCGCCATATTGGATCTGCTCCAGGGAGATCTGTGCTCTCTCCCTCTGCACATGAAGATACGGACTCTCCTCCCTGTCTCCTGTCAGCCTTGCAGAGGCTTTCTGGGTTAAAGGCTGCAATGTGGTAGATACATGCAGTGGGACTGCTTTGCTTGGGATCCTTTGCTCTGCTGGACTGCACCAGTGGCTACACCACCATATCCCCACAGTATTTACATTTTACACCTGGCTTCTGTGCACTCAGTCTTGCCGCTGTGAGAAGATTTGTCACTGGGGTCTGTTTTTCAATTTGTCCAATACCTGGAGCACCCCCTGGTGGTTCACTATAAAATAAAAATTGTATTGTAAATTGCATTGAGCTATCTCTCCATACCTTCGTTACCCTACATTCTGCACTACAGGCTAATCTCCACTCATCTGAGACTTTTTGTATGGTCGCCTGGAACTGCTGAAGTTGTCCGCCATCTGCTTCATCTACCTGCTGTCAGACGCTTCATGTCTGCTGTGGTCTGGACTGCCACTGCATAGTTCCTTCTACTACCTGAATATTGAAATTGGGTGACCTGTCCTGGGGTGCCCCCTGCACTGCATAAGGATGTGTCCTCCTGCTTTCTGATGCCGGCCTAGCCACTTTCTGAGGGGTATGTGGCAATGGTGGCCTTGATAAAGCTGTTCTCTACTCACACAACTCACGGATACGTACCTTCACTTGTGCTCCTTCACTGCCCCGCTGTTATTTGTTGCTTGCTCTCTGTTCCATGGTGAAGGGTAAGAACAGCTCCCAAAAAGGTGGGTGGAAGTTACGACGGAGAGATTCTACTCACCACACGGACACTCCATCATCTTCCAATATATGACAGTTTCTAGTACCTCAGGGCCCTGTTCCTGCAGCAGATATGTTGGCCCCCTCCTTACCCAGTCTCTCTCTGACCTCCTATACTCCCCCTCGGGCGGAGATGCAGTCTCTGGAGTCAGTCCCTGCCTTGGAGTTGGGTGGTATTTCCCAAATCTTGCAATTGCATCGCTCCATGACAACAAAACAGGACTTTGAGCAGTTGGAACGTAGGCTTCGTGACACTGTCCATTCAGAAATTGCTTCGGAGGTGTCCCAACTAAGTACTAGGTTATCTTCTTTGGAGGACTACACCTCGGACTCTGCCGCTGCCCACAACACTCTTCGTGCTGCTGTTCTCCGGCAGGCAGTTGACTTTCAGCAATTTCAAGACCGCTTGGATGATTGGGACAACCGTGGGAGGAGGAACAACCTGCATATAAAGGGTGCCTCAGAAGATGTACCGCCTCATGGCCTTATTGATTTCCTCACCAGGATTTTCAATGAGCTCCTGGGCCAGAACCCAAGCACCCTCATTGAATTTGATAGAGCCCACCGTGCCCTGAAGCCTAGAGGTATCCCCTCTGATCGTCCGAGAGACATTATCTGTCGGCTCCATTATTTCTCTCAGAAAGAGGATATTCTCCGCAAAGTTCACCAGAAGGAGGCTATTGATGTTGATGACCAGCATATCCAGATCTTCCAGGACCTGTCTTGGACAACTCTCCAGAAACGCAGGGCCCTGCAGCCCCTCACTGCTGAACTGCGCAAGTTGGGGTTTAAATACAGGTGGGGGTTCCCTTTCAGCCTCCAAGTCTCACACAATGGCAAGGTACATATCTTCAAGGACTCAGCCGATCTTGCTTCCTTCTGTCCAGCTCTGGGTATACCTGTGGTCTCTTTCCCAGATTGGCAGGAGCCTCTGCTGTGTACCATCCTGCAGGAACTTTCTCACCCTAACATCGATTGGCAGCTTTTCCAGCAGAACCTGAAACAATCTAGAGTACAACGTGTGTCTGGGGCCACAGCCCCAGTGTGCTGAATCTCACATGGACCTACTTGTTACCTCCCTTTCTTGTCAGCGGTTTGAGTGCCTTATAGTTGTTTTTGGTGTGGTAGAACCCTCAAACATTTATCTATGCTCTTGAATTCCTGGGTTTGGTGTTCGGGGGTAAGTGAGTTTCTACCTCCTGTTGGGCCATCTTCTCATGTTTTCTATAGCTGTTTGTTTACAGTATATTTACTATGTTTGGTTTCATACTCTAGCCTGATAGTTAGGGTCGCTGTTGTCACTGACCCCCAGTGACCCCCTCGCCACCTTGTTTTCCTTGGCCTTGGTTGTGCTTCTCACTCCCAAGTGGCGGTATCACATTACTAGTTTAATTTTTATTTTTATTTTCTTTCATGGTCTATCCCCTGCCCGAAGTCATGTCTGTCATGTTGGAGCTCTCAGGGGGTGGCTGTATCATCTTTAGATTTCTTCGATTGTTTATTTTACTGCATTATTACTCATTTTCAAATGTCAAGTATGTTGTTTCGTATTTGTATCCTTTCCTTTTCCCTCCCCCCCAACCTTGTTCTTCCTTCACCCTACGCACTTAGCGTCTTTTGCTTGTGATGATGGCGGTTGACAAAAGAGTGCAGACTATTAAAGTGATTTCCCTTAATGCCAAGGTCTTAACATCCCCGAGAAACTTACTAGGGCCCTTCGGGATTTCTTTGTTGCTAAAGCAGGTTTGGTTTTCTTTCAAGAAACCCATTTCAAATTTGGGGCCTCCCCGAGAGTCTCAGATCGCAATTTTCCCACTGTCTTTTTTGGTAACAACAGCAGCGGCAAAACACTGGGGATAGCCATATTGTTTTCTAAATTGCTCCCATTTCAGGATTTCTCCCACATTGTACTGATAGAGGGTAGAGTGCTTGTGGTTCAGTGCTCCCTGTATGGCCAATCATACTCTTTCATTAATATTTATGCTCCCAACCAGAACTAACCGGCTTTTCTCACTAAGGGCCTCAATCAGGTGGAACCTCTGGTAATCGGTATCCTTGTCTTTGGTATGGACCTGAACTGGAGTGCTCAACCAGATATTGACATCTCCGGTCTCTCTACTAGACATTCCACTAGGTGGCATAGGCAAGTGAGGCGCACCCTCTACGAGCACCAGCTGGTCGATACCTGCAGACTCCAACACCCGACGGATAGGGACTAAACGTTTTACTCTCGGCCACATGACATTTACTCTAGAATAGATCATTTGTTTTTACCCCATAGATTTCTTCATCTTCTTCAGCATTCTGACATTGGTATTGCTACGTGGTCAGAGCACTCCCCTGTCTCCTTGACACTGTTGACCTCGTACCCTTTTTCTAAGCAATACATATGGCGTTTGAGTGAACAAATCCTGGCCGATCCTCGCTGTAGATCTCAGCTGGAATCAGCTCTTCACGAATATTTTACTACTAATGAAACACCTGAGGTCTCCAGTGTCACAGTCTGGGAAGCCCATAAATGTGTGCTTCGGGGCAAATTGATTCAACTGGCCTCGATGTTGAAGAAGGAGAAGACTGAGCAAAAACTAGCTCTCTTGCAGAGGCTTCAATCCTTAGAGTCTTCTCATAAGAAACTTATTTCTGCCCAGCTTCTCTCTGACTTGACCGCTACCAGAGCAGCTCTGAATAAACTTCTCTTTGACACCGTTAGGCGGGATTTTTGTTTATGTAGGAATAAACAGTGGGGTAATAAGCCAGGCAAGTACTTAGCTAGAGCCCTTAGAGTGCAGCGAGCCACTCTTTATATAAAAACTATTAAGGACCCTGTGGGTGGGACTCACACATTTTCTAGAGATACTGCCACTGCATTTCACTTTTATTATACCAAGCTGTACAACTTGCGTGACCCTAAATCCCCGGAAGAGATTATTTCTTTTCAGGATGATGTTGCTCAGTATCTACGTGACGTGGGCTTTCCTACTCTCTCTGAAGAGGATAGGTCATGGTTAGACTCTCCTTTCTCCCTGACCGAGCTGGAGAAGGCCCTTCAATCGACACCATCTGGGAAATGCCCGGGTCCTGATGGTTTTTCTGTTACATACTACAAGTCATTCCAGGATCTTTTACTCCCTAAAATGCTTCTGGCCTTTAATGCGATCACAGGTGATCGTTTTATTTTCCCTCAGTCCCTCGAGGCACTTATTACTGTTATCCATAAGGTAGGCAAGGACCCCGCTCAGTTCTCCAGCTATTGCCCAATATCATTACTTAACATAGATATTAAATTATTTGCTAAACTTCTTGCTAATCAGCTCAAGTCTTTACCCCCTAATGTCATACATTCGGATCAGGTGGACTTTGTCCCAGGAAGGGAAGCCCGGGACAATACTACTAAGGTCATAGATCTGATACATCTAGCCACCAGTGATCCTGTCCCAGTTATCCTTCTCTCTACTGATGCCGAAAAGGCTTTTGACAGGGTGGACTGGCTGTTTATGCAGGGCGTCCTGAAACACTTGGGCTTGGGTCCTGGATGCCTACATAGAATATTGTCTCTTTACCACCTTCCCTCAGCTCGGATCAGGATTAATGGTGTTTTATCTGAACCAGTGAGGATTAGCAATGGCACGAGACAAGGCTGTTTTGTATCCCCCTTAAACTTTGTCCTCTGTATGGAGGCCCTGTTGCGTGCTACTAGGGCCAATCCCAATGTAACGGGTCTTCAAATTAAGGGTGTAGATTACAAACTGGCCTTATTTGCCGATGGCCTTCTGGCAGTTCTCTCCAACCCGGTCATCTCCATTCCTAACCTACTGGCAGAATTCCAAAGATTTGGTACTTTAACTTCAAGGTTAACTATTCGAAGTCTGTTGCGGCTAATCTAACAGCTCCCTCCCATTCTGTAGCCACGCTGCAACAGTCATTTGCATGGCACGCTTCTAGCCTCAGATACCTTGGGGTTGTTCTTGATATGAACCTCTCCAAGTTGTTTGCTAATAATTTTAAGCCCTTACTCCAGACACTGCGATTGGAATTGGGGAACTGGACAAATAAGACTTTATCTTGGTTTGGACGTACTAGTGTGGTGAAAATGAATGTTTTGCCCCAGGTTCTATACTTACTGCAGACCCTGCCCATACATGTCCCAAAGCAATGGTTTACTGAGCTGCATTCTATAGTGAGGGATTTTGTTTGGGGTGGACGGAAGCTTCGTTTTAAGCATGCCATTTTATTTAGACGTAAGAATATGGGGCGCCTTCAACTCCCACACTTCTCTACATACCATGATGCAATCATGATTGGTCGAGTTATGGACTGGACAAGAGCAGGGGATGCTGGGCAATGGGTTCAATTGGAGAACCACACTGTCTCTACGGCTCTCTCCATGTACCCATGGAGATCCAAGGTGCCTGTTCTGTCCTCACCCTACCATAGGTCCCACGTTGAATAGGTGGAACAAATTGAGGAAGTATCCTTGGATCTCTTCCCCTTTCTCACCTCTTACTCCGCTATTCGATAACCCCAACTTCCCTCCAGGTTCCTCTAGTACTGCCTTTAGTAATTGGATAACTAAGGGGGTCTCCAGGGTCAGCCAGCTGGTGGAATCCAGACAGATGTTACCTTTTGGCTCCCTTCAGGCCAAATGGGCTCTGCCAGCCGCAGAGATTTGGCGATATCTTCAGCTCAAACATTTTATAAAAAGTAAAGATGTGCGATTGGCCTGCAGTAGACCATTGTCCATTTTTGAAGATATGTGCCTGACACCTACCCGTCCTTCTCATTTCCTCTCTTCATGCTATAGACTGCTAATTGAGAACGTATACCCTGAACCCCCCAAGTTCCTGGATGACTCGGAACGTGACTTGGGGGTCTCCTTCACCCAAAAGGATTTTTGATAATTCTTTTGCCAGCTCCATTAGTTATTCAGTGGTCGAAATTTTACCTAAAATGTTTCCTGCTGTGCCCGATAATTGTTAGCACTGCAATTCTGCTGTGGGTTCTCCCTTGCATATCTGGTGGAACTGTGGTGCATTACGTCCATTTTGGGAGAAAGTTATTTCTCTCTGCATTAATCGTAGGCTGTGAGGTTCCCCCATGTTCCTTCCTTTTGGCTTCTAAATCTGTACTCTGGCCCTTTACCGCTATATAAAAAATCCCTTGATCCGTTCCCTGTCCCCTCCCACTCTTCCATCCTCTCTGTATTGTGTGTGTTCTTAAATCCCCCCCCCCTCCTCTTTGTAATGTTTGTTGCTATGATTCCACTGGTATTTCGTTGTGTTTTTTGAACTGATCTCTGTATGTGTATCGGTGTATTTGCTCAATGGATGTTTAAGATGACACATATTGTTATATTGATTGTTTTTCTTTGTTATTATTACAAAACTATAAATATATATTGTAAAAAAACAAAAAAAACAACCATGTGCACTGCAGGGGGTCAGATACAACATGTGCAGAGAGAGTTAGATTTGGGTGGGGTGTGTTAAAACTGAAATCTAAATTGCAGTGTAAAAATTAAGCAGCCAGTATTTACCCTGCACAGAAACAATATAACCCACCCAAATCTAACTCTCTCTGCACATGTTATATCTGCCCCACCAGCAGTGCACATGGGCCCTCATTCCGAGTTGATCGCTCACTAGCAGTTTTTAGCAGCCATGCAAACGCTAAGCCGCCGCCCTCTGAGAGTGTATTTTAGCTTAGCAGAAGTGCGAACGAAAGGATCGCAGAGCGGCTACAAAATATTTTTGTGCAGTTTCAGAGTAGCTTCAGACCTACTCAGCGCTTGCGATCACTTTAGACCATTCAGTTCCTGTTTTGATGTCACAAACATGCCCTGCGTTCGCCCAGCCACGCCTGCGTTTTTCCAGGCAAGCCTGCGTTTTTACGAACACTCCCTGAAAACGGTCAGTTGAAACACAGAAACGCAATTTCTGCTTCATCAAGAGGGGGAGGCGGTGGTCAGCATGCTGGGTGGCCTTGCCCTGTGATGGGCGGCTCCCAGCATGCAAGCAAAAGACTTGCAAATTCTGCTAATTAGCAGAGTTTGCATTCCTTACTGAATTAGGCACTTAACTTAATACATAGAATTTGTGTTTAAATGAGAATTAGCTTTTATATACTGTAAACTGCCAATGAGGGTTGGGTACGGGATCCCGACAAACAGGATGCCGGTGGTCAGAATACAGACAGCGGCATCTCGACTGTCATAATCCCGACACATTTAGGTAAGTAAGCTAACCCTACTTCTTATCCTAGCCCTATACCTCTCCTCCTGCAGCCTAACCCTAACCTCCACTTCCCGCAGCCTAACCTTAAACCTCCCCTCCCACAGCCTAACCTTTAACCTCCCCTCCCGCAGCTTAACCCTAACCCTCGCCTCCCACAGCCTAACTCTATCCCTCCCCCTTAGAAGCTAAACCTAACCTAAACCCCCATACCCCACCTAGCAGCCTAACCCTAATCTTCCCTGGCATACTTACGTTCGGGATGCTGACTGTCGGATTCCAGCGTCAGAATTTTGACAAGCGCGAGATTCCGGTGCTGGTCTTCTGACTGTCAGCATCCTGTTCATTGAAATACCAACTACATCCTGAAAATGAATCATGAGTGTAAATCTTCGTAAGCAGGGGCATTTTAAGAGAGCAGGAGGCCCGTGTTCAGCCTCCTCCGTTCGGGCCCCCTCCTCTCTGCCCGGAGCGCTGTAGAGTCTGAGCACTAGAGGGCTCAGACTATACTGCGTATGCGCAGATCTCCGGGAAAATGGCGTGGCGGCCATTTTCCCTGAGATTTCTCTACAGAGCATGCGCAGAACTCTGTGAAAATGGCCGCTGAGCCATTTTCACTGTGTTCTAACAGCGCTGCGGATGCCGGCGCTGGACTTCGGAGGGGTGAGTAATGCAAAAGCCCTCACTCACTCACTCAGGTGTCTATTTACTCAGTATTGGATGTTGATAAAGTGGATGGAGATAAAGTACCAGCCAATCAGATCCTAACTGACATGTCACAGGCTGTGTTTGAAAAATGACAGTTAGGAGTTGGTTGGTTTGGACTTTAACTCCAGCCACTTTATCTCCACCCAAGGCTTAGTAAATAGATCCCTCACTCACCCACTGACTCATCACTAAGGCCCTCATTCCGAGTTGTTCGCTCGCTGCCGTTTTTTGCAGTGCATGGATCAGGTTACTACTGCGCATTCGTATGCACCGCAAAACGCACGCGCGTCGTACGGGTACAAACAGCATAGTTGCTGTGCAATGCTTCTAGCGACTAATCCATTTGCACAGTCGATTGCAAGGAGATTGGCAGGAATAAGGCGTTTATGGGTTTCAACTGACCGTTTTCTGGGAGTGGTAGGGAAAACGCAGGCGTGTCCAGCGTTTGCAGGGCGGGTGTCTGACGTGAATTCCGGGACCGGACAGGCTGAAGCGATCGCAAGGGCTGAGTAAGTTCATACCTACTCAGAAACTGCAAAAAACATTTTCGTCCCGCTCAGCTGCACATGCAATCGCACACTTGCAAAGCGAAAATACACTCCCCCGTGGGCGGCGACTATCTGATCGCTGCTCTGCAAAAAATAGCTAGCGAGCGATCAACTCGGAATGAGGGCCCAATTGTCTTACTTCCCGATATGTTAGGAAGCTGAAATATAACATAGGTATTCTTCAGGTGGGAAATAGGAAAACTACCTGATTAGAATTAAAAAAAACCTCCCATAAGGGGATGAAAAGGGGGTTGACATAGTGATGTAATTACCGATGCGTGGCTTGCGTTGCATGAACAATAACGCCCAAACGGACAATCGGATCAAAATTTGGATTGCACCTCCAGTGTGTAGTACTTAATAAACTACAAAAATAGCCCTGTCACTTTTTACCGTATCTGTTATGGGTGCTCGTCAGGTAACACCAAAAACTATGGATTAATATTTACTTACATTAACACGTCTCAAATTTACATCTCTATAGATTTACCAAACTTTTAACACTCATTTATTTACAACCGTGAAAATTTTATACCCCATAGTATTGCCCTAGTTCATTTTATGCCCCATAGTATTGCCCTAGCTCATTTTATGCCAAATAGTATTGCCCTAGCTCATTTTATGCCCAGTAGTATTGCCGTAGCTCATTTTATGCCTTATAGTAGTGACCTTGGCCCTCATTCAGCACGATTGCAATTGCAAATCTGCAAAGAGCTCTAGCCAAACCCACAATCTCATCTGCGATTATACATCCCTATAGAAAATCTAGTCTACTCCCATTACATGCCACCAGTTCATATAATTCCACATTGTAGTGCTGCCAGTACATATTATGCCACACAAGGGGCAGGGACCAACCGGCTCCTACTTGAGGGCAGTGGCGAAACTTGTGAGTTGTGGGCCCAGGTGCAAAAATGTAATTTAGGCCCCGTCCTCAACACCAACCCAATTCACAATATGCCACACGGAAATGGGTGACAGGGAGAGGCAGAGGGTGACAGCGTAAGGAAGGGGGAGGCAGAGATTAACATAGAGAGTCAGAGGGTGACAACAGAAGGTAGGGGGAGGCAGAGGGTAACAGAGGCAGAGGGTGACAACAAGAGGCAAGGGGAGGCAGAAGGTAACAGAGGTAGAGGGTGACAATGGAAGGCAGGGGGAGGCAAAGGATAACAGCAGAAGGCAGGGGGAGGCAGAGAAAGGCCAGAGGGTGACATGGAAGGCAGGGGGGGGGGGGGGGGGGGCAAAGGGTGACAGCAGAAGGTGACAGGGAGAGGCAGTGAGTGTGTTGCGCATGGTGCAAAGAACAGGTGGCATGTACCTTGGAGAGGGCAGAAACACAGTGGCCTCTGCTCTGTACGTGACAGGGGCCCATCCCTTGTGCTTTCCTCAGTTGGGCACTCGGTCAGGCAGACTTTGACAGGGCCAGTTACACCAGTTGTGAGCTATCTTTTATTCACAGACAGCAGCGAATCAGAAATAATGTACAGCTGTCTTTTAATTAAAGGCAGTAAGTGGCTGTGATCATCAGTACTGATAGGTGGCAGGACTCCTCTATAAATCCGGTAAATACAAAGGTCAGCCCTGCATCCCTGAAGTAAGGGTCAAGTCCCTCAAGCATTGGGCCCATCCTACTCTCTGCGCTGGCCCATTCATCCGACATTGCTCAAAATGGTCTGCATGGAGGGGAGGCCAGGGGATAACTCATTGCTGGTCTGGGCAGCAGAGGCCCGGTAGTCCTGTCTCTGTTGAGGGGGAAACTTACTAATGCAAAACATTCCATTCTGAGTGGAGATCTTCTTAATTCCAACACACTGTCCTTTGAGGGACAGTTCTAATATCAGAGAACCCCCCTCCCTTCACAAAGAACGTAAACAAGGTAAGCTGACTCTCCACCAGTGCTGGGTTTACTGATTAGCTGGGTTTATTTTAGCAGCCAATCTAAAGAACTTGGTAAAGTTATAAAAGTATTCCCCAGAAAAATAATTTTGTCTCATTTTGGGGCAGTGGTACTAAGCCTTGGAGAGTGATAAACTGAAGAGAGATGAACTAACAAACAACCAGCTCCTGATTGGCTGGTACTTTGTCTGTCTCCACTTTATCACTCTCCAAGGCTTAGTACATCTCAAAATGCGGACTAATAAGACTAAAGACAGAGACTGTGAGTCTTATTGAGAGAGACAATGTAATAACAGATCATCTTAATAATTATTTTTGCTCAGTATTCACTACTGAAAGAGAGAGGAAGGGGCCACAGTTAAGTTGCAGGAATATTCAGAAAAATTAAGAAAGTACATTTACAAAGGAGAAGGTACTAACAGAATTATCAAAGCTGAAAGTGAATAAATCAATGGGGCCAGATGGGATACATCCAAGGATACTAAATGAGCTTAAAGGGGTGCTTGTAGTACCATTAACAGAATAATTCAACCAGTCAGTAGCTACAGGAGTAATTTCAGAGGACTGGAAGAGAGCGAACGTAGTCACACTGCACAAAAGTAGATGCAAGGAAGAGACAAGCAACTACCGACCAGTGAGCCTTACATCAGTAGTAGGGAAACTGATGGAAACACTCTTAAAAGATCCTCTCAAATCCAGCAATTTACAGGATCCCAAACAGCATGAATTCACTTGGGGAGAGATCATGTCAAACAAAAATTATTGACTTTTTTGACTCTGTGACTAAAGTAATAGATAAAGGTGGAGCCATAGATATAGCTCATCCAGGCTTTAGTAAGGCTTTTGACACTGTCCCACATTGCAGACTGCTAAATAAACTCAAAAGCTTGGGGTTAAATACTAAAATGGTTGAATGGATAAGATCTTGTTTGCAGGATAGAAAACAGAGAGTTGTAGTAAATGGAGTGCATTCACAGGAGGGAAAAGTTACTAGAGGAGTACCCCAGGAATCTGTACTTGGACCAGAGCTTTTTAATATCTTTATTGGTGACATTGCAAATGGCATTAAAGGGAAAGTATGCCTTTTTGCAGATGAGACAAAGGTATGCACCAGGGTAGACACACCAGGAGGGGTTAAATAAATGATTGAGGATCTAGGTAGAGTAGAGGAATGGGCAAGAGCATGGCAATTACAGTTTAATGCCAAAAACTGCAAAACCATGCAGTTGGGTCTCAAAAATCCAAAAGCTAAATATAGTATTAATGGCCCTATACTGGAAACTACTGAGGAGGAAAGGGATCTAGGAGTCACTATTTCAGGTGACTTAAAGGCAGGTAAGCAATGTAACAAAGCAATGAGTAAGGCTAGTCAGATGCTTGCTTGCACAGAAAGAGGAATCAGCAGCAGAAAGAAATACATAATAATGCCAATGTATAGGTCATTGGTATGGCGTCATCTAGAAGACTGTGTTCAATTCCGGAGGCCATATCTTCAGAAGGATATTAAAACATTAGGGACTGTACAAAGAAGGGCAACTAAAATGGTGCATGGCCTACATCACAAAACATACCCAGAAAGGCTAAAAAACAATCTCAATATGTATAGTTTGGAGCAGAGGAAGGAGGGGGGACATGATATAAACTTTCAAATATATCAAGGGTTTTAACAAAGTCCAGGAGGGAAATATTCTTAAAATTAAGAGAAGTATTAGAACACAAGGACATGCACTGAAACTGGAGGGAGGTATGTTCAGGGGAAATTTGAGGAAAAATTACTTCACAGAAAGAGTAGTGGACAAGTGCAATAGCGTCCCATAAGTGGTGGTAGAGGCTAAGACAGTAGAGTAATTTAAACATGCATGGGGGGGCGTGGCCACGGCAGCTAAGGAGTAAGCAGCAAGTCCCGGGAGCTCCCCGGCTACATTACTCCTGAAAATCATCCTGACTCCCTCTGGTGTGCTTACCCGGCCTGATTCCTTCCCCATACTGCTGGGCGCCGGCGGGCACCCTCCTCCGCTGTCTCTGCGGTCTGTGAGGCTGCGGTGGCAGACTTCTGGCCCTGCGGACTGTGCCTCCTCCGGATCCCCGGCATCAATTTCAGCGCCCTTGGCCGCGTGATGCCCGGAGCTCGAGTGGCGGGCTGCCGCTGCCGCCAGACGCCGCGGGACAACTGGGAGTAAGTGGCTACCCCTCCTCTCCCTGACAGGCTGCGGCCCAGAGCCCTGAGGCCCGGAGGAGAAGCAGGTACTCCTGGGGAAGGGGCACTCTGAGCCCGGCGGCCATTTTAGAAGCAGCTTACACAGACGGCCCCACTGATCTGGCCTGCTATCCTTGCCTGGAAAGGTTGTAAGCATCTGAGGGCTGCCTGATCTGATACTGCTGTGTCCTGTGAACTGATTCTGCCTTCTGGGACCATACTGCAGACTGCTCTCACCTGTTCTCATATTCTATGCTAATAACCACCTTGTTCCTGCCTTCACTTCTATTCTGGGACGCTACCTGTGCATTCCTCTTCATTTGCCTATTACTCTGACGGTAGGATACGGCTGTATATATTTACACTGCATGCTTACGACTTCACTGCTGTCGGCTTCTTTCTACACTTCTACGCTGTTAGTCTGCTGGAGCCGTTTATCACTACCTTTTGTTTATCATGGTTAAGGATGGCCAGCGCGCAGCTGCGGCTAGGCTGAAGAGGTTTGCTAGACAACCTAACCCCCGGACCTCGCTGGCTCCTCCTCAGGGGGCCTCTCCGACTCACTCCTGCTCCCCGTCTGCGACAGCTGCCGACTCCCCTACGACACCCTCAGCTCCGTCTATTCAACAAGTGCTGTAGGCCATTGCAGGCACTGAGCAGCGTCTTTCGGATAAGATGGAAAAAGTGCAGTGTGACCTTTCCTTGCTTCGACAAGATGTCCAGCGTATCCAAGAGAGAGTGGGTGAGGCGGAGACCCGCATCTCGAACTTGGAGGATATGTGCGGCCCTATAAAACAATCCGTATCCACAGTGACCCAGCAAGTTTCCTCCCTTCAATCCAAGTTGCTAGACATGGAGGATCGGCTCCGTAGAAATAATGTGCGGTTTGTGGGTTTGCCGGAGAAGGAGGAGGGCTCTCACCTTGAGGAGTTCCTTGAGTCTTGGCTTAAGGAGTTGTATGGCGCTGAATGCTTCACAGCTTAGTTTACGGTGGAGCATGCACACCGAATACCATCCCGTCCTCTACCTCCTGGTGCCCCTCCGCGCACCTTTATTGCCAAATTTCTGCATTATAAAGACCGTGACTCGGTCCTCCGCCTGGGCCGCACAAAAGGCCCCCTTGTCAGGAACGGGGTTACGCTGTCGGCTTTCCCTAACTTTGTGGCGGACATCCAGAAAGACCGAGCCCAGTTTATGCCTATTAAGATGCGCTTCAGAGACCTAAATCTCTCCTACTTCATGCTGTTCCCATCTCGACTTCAGGTAGTGGCGGACGGGGAAACCAAGTTCTTTAATTCCCCTAGAGAAGCGGCCCAATGGCTGGACAGATATGCACCTGGTGCTTGTCAGATGGCTCCAGACTGATGACCTACATTGAATATTCTGTGATTATGCTCACTGGAGGAGTCCACCCATTGTCCGGGGAGCCCCCCCTTTGCTTTGGTGGCTCAGGACTTTTCTTTTTCTTTCTCAATTTGAGTTTGCTTAAGGGATTTACTGAGAATTTAGTTCTTGGTAGTTAGGGTTGGTTGTCTAAGTATGCCGAAGTTAGGGGTGGTATACGGGGAGGGGGGGTTGGGGAACAGTCAGTTGCTGTTCCTTTTGCCTGTTTTTTCTTTCTATAGTTTGTTATTTTTCATGTATTCGTATTTGTATTTATATTTTTTGATGTGGGAAGTCTGTTTGATATATCGGATACTGTGGATTGCAATTCAGGGACTGTATATGATAAGTGTTGTTATTGTTTTTACTAATGATCTCCAGGAGTATTTGCTGGGACGTTTATCTGCTGTGGCACATAGAATCCTACTGGGAATATGCTAATTTGAAGTTTTTGACGTGGAATGTCCGAGGTTTGAATAATAAGATAAAACGCTCCTTAGTTCTGAATACACTTAGGAAATATGACCCGGACGTTGCATGTCTCTGCGAGACTCATTTGGAAGGAAATAGGTTGCTGTCACTTAGAAGACCCTGGGTGGGATGGACCTACCATGCTTCTCATTCCTCCTTTTCCAGAGGTGTGTCGGTCCTGGTAAAAAAGCCGGTACAATTTGAGCTATTGTCAGTCAAGACTGACCCGTATGGTAGATTTGTATTTATTGACTGTAAGCTGAGTTCCCAGCCCTATTACATTCTGGCGGTATATGTCCCCCACCCCTTTCTCGGATGATGTGCTACAGCAGGCCGCTTCCTTTATAGCCTCCTCTCCTTGTACCCCAGTGATCTGCTTGGGAGACTTTAATAATATTCTGAATTTGACTCTAGACAGGTGGCGCTCTCCGCGGGCTGCCAGGGTGGGTACTGGTTCCACTAAATTTGCTGACTTTTTGGATAATTTGCAGTGGGTGGATGTATGGAGATCCCGGCATCCTACAACTCGCCAGTTCTCATGCTTCTCCAGCACGCATGGCTCGTTTTCCAGAATCGACCTGATCCTACTGTCCCCCGTTCTTCTCCCCAAGGTAATTGACGTCCATTACGAAGCCCGGGGTACATCCCCTCTGATGTTGACTCTTACTATGGAGAGCCAGAGGGGACAATCTTACTGGAAACTGCACCCTTCTTGGCTGGCACAACTGGGTGACTGCTGTGACCTGGTGACTCAGTGGGAGGGTTACTTTAATGATAATGTAGGGTCGGCCCCGGGAACAGTGGTATGGGATTCATTTAAGGCCTTCTTAAGGGGTACGTATATTAGACGAATAGACGCTCATAAGTTATCCTGCAGGGAGAGGGAAAGGGCCCTTGAGAGTGACGCCAAAGACCTGGAATCCTGCTACTTGGTAGACGGTACTCCCGCAGTGAAAGCACGCTGGTTGGAGGCTCAGTCAGCTTGTTTGGCTCATCTGTCTGATAAAAACTCGCGCTCGCTTCTGTTTCGGGCTACTAATATTTATATGTAGGTTGAAAGGCCTGGTAGTTTGTTGGCTCGACTGATACACCACGACCGCCCTGGATCTATGATTACCCAAATGTTCGACAGTGATGGCTCCCTTGTCGACACCACGCCGGACATTGCGCAGTTATTTCATTCTTATTATGCTGATGTTTATAGTTCGCAGCTGGTGTGCTCTGCATTGGATCTCTGCAGTTATTTGAAAGATATTCCCTTACCAACACTCTCCTCTGAGGCCTGTGCGGTGTTGGAGGCACCTTTGATGCTAGAGGAGGTGACTGCGGCTATTGGTCTATCTCCTAATAGCAAGGCACCGGGGTGTGATGGTATTCCCTCTGAGGTATATAAAACCCATATTGATTTTTTTGGGCCTAGGCTTCACGCCTTGTACTCTGATATATTTGCTACTAATGAACTTCCCCCTTCCATGTCGGAGGCGGTTATTATAGTAAACCCGAAGCCCAGAAAGGACCCTAGGTTCCCGGAATCCTATAGACCGATCTCTCTGATTCCCACCGATGCTAAGATCCTGGCAAAAATCTTGGCAGTTCGGCTTAACACAGTAATTACCTCCATTATTTACCCTGACCAGACCGGCTTTATGCCAGGGATGTCCACTTCTATTAACCTGCGTAGATTATATACCATCTTACAAATCCTATGTGAATTTCCCTCTGACTCAGCGGTGGTCTCGTTGGATGTCGCCAAGGCATTTGACAGTGTTGAATGGGCTTATCTATGGGAGGTCATGACTTGCATGGGCTTTGGGCCTAATTTTCTAAGATGGACTAAACTACTGTACCAACACCCGAGTGCCAGGATCTCAGTAAACGGCTATGTATCTCCCTCATTCCAACTATCTCGCGGCACCAGGCATGGCTGCCCCGTGTCCCCCACATTGTTTGCCCTAGCCATTGAGCCCCTGGCCTGTCTGATGAGGTCACACCCGGGTATTGTGGGAATCCAAACTGGCCCTCGGGAGGATAAGATTGCTCTTTACGCTGACGACATGCTGTTGTTTTTGCAGGATTACACCAAGTCTATGCCTACTTTGTTGCAAGTGATCGAAGAGTTCGGGGCATATTCAGGTCTTCATATCAACTGGTCTAAATCCTACATTATGCCAGTGATAGGCCCCCCTCCTGTTGCTCCTAAA
Organism: Pseudophryne corroboree; assembly: GCF_028390025.1. NCBI lineage: Eukaryota > Metazoa > Chordata > Amphibia > Anura > Myobatrachidae > Pseudophryne > Pseudophryne corroboree. The sequence goes on from NC_086448.1 coordinate 718,936,429, forward strand.
ATCCCCCTGCCGCTATGCTGGACAGCTCAATTTACATATCTTGGGGTTCAAGTAACCAACGACCCCTCTGACTTTACACCTTTGAATCTTGATCCGATCATGCAACAGGTTGCTCGCAAATCTAAAACTTGGTGTAAGCTTCCATTGACTGTATCTGGCAGGGTCAGCCTCATTAAAATGATAATATTGCCTAAGATTCTGTATATTATTCTTCAATCCCCAATATTCATTTATCCATCCTTCTTTAGAAAACTGAATAGCGTTTTGTCTTCTTTAATATGGGCTATCAAACGTCCTAGAATTCAGCTAAATACTCTCACCAGTCAGCGCTGTGATGGTGGTCTGGCTTTGCCTAACTTTCAGATGTACTATTATGCCGCTCAGTTGACTCATATTAGTATATAGGTGCAGGATACTGGCGTCACTTCTCTACACTTGGTGTTCATTCAATGCTACTTCCCTGATCTATCTCCTCTGCAGGTGTTGTTGAGTGGGAGCATGGCTAGGTTCCTTTCCCCAATTATATTCCAGGCCTTGCGGATTTGGCAAGCCCTAAGGGACCTTTAGAGGTTTGACAGTCTGGACCCGGACACCCCCCTCTGGTACTCTAAATGGCTCCCGAACTGCATACGCTTGAAGGGAAGGAGGTCTGGGCCCCTAGATCAGTGGTTTCCATATCTCACCTATATATGTACAAATAATATATTTAAATCCTTTCAACAATTGAAGGATGAGTTTGACTTACCTAACTCCTATTTTTTCAGATACCTTCAACTTCGACATGCTCTGCAGTCCCAATTTGCTAGTTCTCCCCCTGAGATCCTTCCATTTCCCATTTAGACCTTTGTAAGTACGTTGGGTCGAGTTAAGACGATTTCCCTTGCATACGGTTATCTTCTTGCTAAACTCCACACAGACCCTATGACACGTCTCCGTGGAAAATGGGAGGAGGATCTGGGCCCAATAACTGAGGAGGACTGGACCCTAGCTTTGGAAAATCCGAGTACGGTTACCAAGTCCATTAGGTATCAACAAATACAATTCTTTTTTTTTGCATAGAACGTATATGACCCCGGTTAGACTGGCTAGTTTTGGGAATGGTCGATCGGGTGGCTGTCCTAAGTGTGAGGTGGATGCGGGTCCTTTTTGGCATCTTCTTTGGGACTGCCCGATGCTGCGGACGTTTTGGTCGGGGGTCAGGTCGGTTCTGGAGAACACAGGAATAGCTGGTGCCATGCTCACCCCACAGTTTTGTATTCTGGGGATGAGATGTTCTGTTTTTGTATCCAGTCCAGAGGGCCTATATGCTCACAGTGTATGTGCTCTGGCAAAGGTGTGTATCGCGAGGCTGTGGATGGCCCCCAGTGGCCCTTCGATATCTGCCCTAAAGGTCCTAGTAAACAACACTATTTTCAAGGAACGATACATATATATGAAGCATAATGCATCTGCTAAATTTGAAAGAATTTGGTCTCCATGGATAGAATCCCCATACTCCTTCCCTGACCCTATGATTTAATGGTTGATGGGCTGTTATTAGGCCCCTGAATTGCTATTTTGTGCTGCATGCTTTGTTTTTGTCCAATGCGCCCCTGATTAGAGATCTGGCTTTGTGCTTTACTAGATAGGGTATGAGCTAGGTAGTTTTTCTTCTATGTCTCTTCTTCACCTTTTTTTTTATTTTATTTTTTTTATTTTGTGTTAGTAAATGTTAATATGATAAAAAAAGTCTAATGCGGTTGTTTTACATTACTTTGCGGATTATGCAAGTTTAGTCGATAAAAATAACTGTATGTACATACACGTTCCTTTAATAACGTGGCTTGTTATTATGATGAAAGTGAATGATGTCTTACCAGTGATCAGAGCCGGCCATAGGCATAGGCAAACTAGGCAATTGCCTAGGGCATTAGATATGCCTAGGGGCATCAGCAGCTTCTGCTGATTAAAATGATATGTGGCATGCCTGTATTCTGTGTGTAGCATTTCATATGCAGATACAGCCACAGTCTCACACAGTATATAGGCATGCTGCATTTCATTTTAATCAGCAGAAGCTGCTTGTGCATCCTAGCCACATAGCAATGCAAATAATATGCTTTTTCATAAAAAAAAATGTGCACGACGTTAGCATTGAGGCAAGATTTATGAGGACACATCTGTGTCCATGCAGAGGCAGAGGTCACAGTGTTAGTGGCAGTGTGAGTGCTGTGTGCATGTGAGTGGGTTGGTTGTGCAGTAGTGTTCGGAATATGTGTAAGGAGCATTATGTGTGTCAAGTAAAAATGCATTAATAATGTGTAACATATGTGTAAGAGGCACTGTGTGTGTCATTATGTGTATAAGGGCATTAATAATGTGCGGCATACGTGTAACAGGGTACTACTGTATGTGTCATTATGTGTATAGGGGCACTAATAATGTGCAGTAAATGTGTAGGGGGCACTATGTGTGTCATTATGTGTATAAGGGCATTAATAATGTGCGGCATATGTGTAAGGGACATTATGTGTAAAAGGGCATTAATAAAGGTTGTCATAATGTGTAAGGCACATTATGTTTATAAGGACATTAATAATGTGTCTCATATGTGTTATGGGCATTACTGTGTGGCATTATGTGTTTAAGGTGCTCTACTATGTGGCGTTGCGTATAGAAAGGGCACTACTGTGTCATGTAATGTGACTAAAGAGCAATAGGGTGTGGTGTAATGTGAATAAGGAGCAATTCAGTGTGATGTAATGTTAAAAAGGGGCTCTACTGTAAGGAGTAACGTTTATAAGGTAAAGTGATACTACTGTGGGATGTAATATGAATTATGGAAACTATCGCATGATCAAATGTGAATAAAGTGCAGTACTGTGTGGCATAATTGGAATTGGGGTTACTATTGTGTGGCCATGCCCCTTGCCAGCAAAAACACACCCCTTTTTGGGCTGTGCGCCAAATGTGCGAACTGTTCCTATTTAAAATAATAAGATTTTACTTACCGATAAATCTATTTCTCGTAGTCCGTAGTGGATGCTGGGACTCCGTCAGGACCATGGGGATTAGCGGCTCCGCAGGAGACAGGGCACAAAAATAAAAGCTTTAGGACTAGGTGGTGTGCACTGGCTCCTCCCCCTATGACCCTCCTCCAAGCCTCAGTTAGGATACTGTGCCCGGACGAGCGTACACAATAAGGAAGGATTTTGAATCCCGGGTAAGACTCATACCAGCCACACCAATCACACCGTACAACTTGTGATCTGAACCCAGTTAACAGTATGACAAACGTAGGAGCCTCTGAACAGACGGCTCACAACAATAACAACCCGATTTTTTTGTAACAATAACTATGTACAAGTATTGCAGACAATCCGCACTTGGGATGGGCGCCCAGCATCCACTACGGACTACGAGAAATAGATTTATCGGTAAGTAAAATCTTATTTTCTCTGACGTCCTAGTGGATGCTGGGACTCCGTCAGGACCATGGGGATTATACCAAAGCTCCCAAACGGGCGGGAGAGTGCGGATGACTCTGCAGCACCGAATGAGAGAACTCCAGGTCCTCTTTAGCCAGGGTATCAAATTTGTAGAATTTTACAAACGTGTTCTCCCCTGACCACGTAGCTGCTCGGCAGAGTTGTAATGCCGAGACCCCTCGGGCAGCCGCCCAAGATGAGCCCACCTTCCTTGTGGAATGGGCCTTGATAGATTTAGGCTGTGGCAGGCCTGCCACAGAATGTGCAAGTTGAATTGTGCTACAAATCCAACGAGCAATCGTCTGCTTAGAAGCAGGAGCACCCAGCTTGTTGGGTGCATACAGTATAAACAGCGAGTCAGATTTTCTGACTCCAGCCGTCCTTGAAATATATATTTTCAATGCCCTGACAACGTCCAGCAACTTGGAATCCTCCAAATCGCTAGTAGCCGCAGGCACCACAATAGGCTGGTTCAGGTGAAACGCTGAAACCACCTTAGGCAGAAACTGAGGACGCGTCCGCAGTTCTGCCCTGTCCGAATGGAAAATCAGATATGGGCTTTTATACGATAAAGCCGCCAATTCTGACACTCTCCTGGCTGAAGCCAGGGCCAGTAGCATGGTTACTTTCCATGTAAGATATTTCAAATCCACCGATTTGAGTGGCTCAAACCAATGGGATTTGAGAAAATCCAAAACTACATTAAGATCCCACGGAGCCACTGGGGGCACAACCGGGGGCTGTATATGTAGTACTCCTTTTACAAAAGTCTGGACTTCAGGAACTGAAGCCAATTCTTTCTGGAAGAAAATCGACAGGGCCGAAATTTGAACCTTAATGGACCCTAATTTGAGGCCCATAGACAATCCTGTTTGCAGGAAATGTAGGAATCGACCCAGTTGAAATTCCTCCGTCGGGGCCTTCCTGGCCTCACACCACGCAACATATTTTCTCCAAATGCGGTGATAATGTTGTGCAGTCACCTCCTTCCAGGCTTTTACCAGGGTAGGGATGACCTCTTCCGGAATGCCTTTTTCCCTTAGAATTCGGCGTTCAACCGCCATGCCGTCAAACGCAGCCGCGGTAAGTCTTGGAATAGACACGGTCCCTGCTGAAGCAGGTCCCGTCTTAGAGGTAGAGGCCACGGATCTTCCGTGAGCATCTCCTGAAGTTCCGGGTACCAAGTTCTTCTTGGCCAATCCGGAGCCACGAGTATCGTTCTTACTCCCCTTTGCCGTATAATTCTCAGTACTTTTGGTATGAGAGGCAGAGGAGGAAACACATACACTGACTGGAACACCCACGGTGTTACCAGAGCGTCCACAGCTATTGCCTGAGGGTCTCTTGACCTGGCGCAATACCTGTCCAGTTTTTTGTTGAGGCGGGACGCCATCATATCCACCTTTGGTTTTTCCCAACGGTTCACAATCATGTGGAAGACTTCTGGTTGAAGTCCCCACTCTCCCGGGTGTAGATCGTGTCTGCTGAGGAAGTCCGCTTCCCAGTTGTCCACTCCCGGAATGAACACTGCTGACAGTGCTATCACATGATCTTCCGCCCAGCGAAGAATCCTTGCAGCTTCTGCCATTGCCCTCCTGCTTCTTGTGCCGCCCTGTCTGTTTACGTGGGCGACTGCCGTGATGTTGTCCGACTGGATCAACACCGGCTGACCCTGAAGCAGGGGTTTTGCCAGGCTTAGAGCATTGTAAATCGCTCTTAGCTCCAGTATATTTATGTGAAGAGACATCTCCAGGCTTGACCACACTCCCTGGAAGTTTCTTCCCTGTGTGACCGCTCCCCAGCCTCTCAGACTGGCATCCGTGGTCACCAGGACCCAGTCCTGTATGCCGAATCTGCGGCCCTCTAACAGATGAGCACTCTGCAACCACCACAGAAGAGACACCCTTGTCCGTGGAGACAAAGTTATCCGCTGATGCATCTGCAGATGCGATCCGGACCATTTGTCCAGCAGATCCCACTGAAAAGTTCGTGCGTGGAATCTGCCGAATGGAATCGCTTCATAAGAAGCCACCATTTTTCCCAGGACTCTTGTGCATTGATGCACAGACACTTTTCCTGGTTTTAGGAGGTTCCTGACAAGTTCGGATAACTCTCTGGCTTTCTCCTCCGGAAGAAACACCTTTTTCTGAACCGTGTCCAGAATCATTCCCAGGAACAGCAGACGTGTCGTCGGGGTCAATTGAGATTTTGGAAAATTCAGAATCCACCCGTGCTGTTGCAGCACTACTTGGGTTAGTGCTACTACGTCCCCCAGCTGTTCTCTGGACATTGCCCTTATCAGGAGATCGTCCAAGTAAGGGATAATTAATACGCCTTTTCTTCGCAGAAGAAACATCATTTCGGCCATTACCTTGGTAAAGACCCGAGGTGCCGTGGACAATCCAAACGACAGCGTCTGAAACTGATAATGACAGTTTTGCACCACGAACCTGAGGTACCCTTGATGTGAAAGGCAAATTGGGACATGCAGGTAAGCATCCTTGATGTCCAGGGACACCATAAAGTCCCCTTCTTCCAGATTCGCTATCACTGCTCTGAGTGACTCCATCTTGAACTTGAATTTTTGTATGTACAGGTTCAAAGATTTCAGATTTAGAATAGGTCTTACCGAGCCGTCCGGCTTCGGTACCACAAATAGTGTGGAATAATACCCCTTTCCCTGTTGTAGGAGGGGTACCTTGACTATCACCTGCTGAGAATACAGCTTGTGAATGGCTTCCAATACCGTCGCCCTGTCTGAGGGAGACGTTGGCAGAGCAGACTTTAGGAACCGGCGAGGGGGAGACTTCTCGAATTCCAACCTGTAACCCTGAGATACTACCTGCAGGATCCAGGGGTCCACCTGTGAGTGAGCCCACTGTGCGCTGAAATTCTTGAGTCGACCCCCCACCGCCCCTGAGTCCGCTTGTAAAGCCCCAACGTCATGCTGAGGGCTTTGCAGAAGCCGGGGAGGGCTTCTGCTCCTGGGAGGGAGCTGCTTGGTGCACTCTCTTACCCTTTCCTTTGCCTCGGGGCAGATATGACTGTCCTTTTGCCCGCTTGTTCTTATAGGAACGAAAGGACTGCGGCTGAAAAGACGGTGTCTTTTTCTGTTGGGAGGGGACCTGAGGTAAAAAGGTGGATTTCCCGGCTGTTGCCGTGGCCACCAAATCCGATAGACCGGCCCCAAAAAATTCCTCCCCTTTATACGGCAATACTTCCATATGCCGTTTGGAATCCGCATCACCTGACCACTGTCGCGTCCATAAACTTCTTCTGGCAGATATGGACATCGCACTTACTCTCGATGCCAGAGTGCAAATATCCCTCTGAGCATCTCGCATATAAAGAAAAGCATCCTTTAATTGCTCTATAGTCAATAAAATACTGTCCCTATCCAGGGTATCAATATTTTCAGTCAGGGAATCCGACCAAACCACCCCAGCACTGCACATCCATGCAGAGGCGATGGCTGGTCGCAGTATAACACCAGTATGAGTGTATATACTTTTCAGGGTAGTTTCCAGCCTCCTATCAGCTGGATCCTTGAGGGCGGCCGTTTCAGGAGACGGTAACGCCACTTGTTTTGATAAGCGTGTGAGTGCCTTATCCACCCTAGGGGGTGTTTCCCAGCGCGCCCTAACCTCTGGCGGGAAAGGATATAATGCCAATAACTTCTTTGAAATTAGCAGTTTTCTATCGGGGTTAACCCACGCTTCATCACACACTTCATTCAATTCCTCTGATTCAGGAAAAACTACAGGTAGTTTTTTCAGACCCCACATAATACCCCTTTTTGTGGTACTTGCAGTATCAGAGATATGCAAAGCCTCCTTCATTGCCGTGATCATATAACGTGTGGCCCTACTGGAAAATACGTTTGTTTCTTCACCGTCGACACTAGATTCGGTGTCCGTGTCTGGGTCTGTGTCGACCGACTGAGGTAAAGGGCGTTTTACAGCCCCTGACGGTGTCTGAGACGCCTGGACAGGTACTAACTGGTTTTCCGGCCGTCTCATGTCGTCAACTGATTTTTGTAACGTGCTGACATTATCACGTAATTCCATAAACAAAGCCATCCATTCCGGTGTCGACTCCCTAGGCGGTGACATCACCATTACCGGCAATTGCTCCGCCTCCACACCAACATCGTCCTCATACATGTCGACACACACGTACCGACACACAGCAGACACACAGGGAATGCTCTTATCGAAGACAGGACCCCACTAGCCCTTTGGGGAGACAGAGGGAGAGTTTGCCAGCACACACCCAAGCGCTATAAATATATAGGAACAACCCTACAGAAGTGTTGTTTCCTTTATAGCAGCTTAATATATCAATATCACCAAAAAAGTGCCCCCCCTCTCTGTTTTTTTACCCTGTTTCTGTAGTGCAGTGCAGGGGAGAGTCCTGGGAGCCTTCCTCGCAGCGGAGCTGTGCAGGAAAATGGCGCTGTGCGCTGAGGAGATAGGCCCCGCCCCCTATTTCGGCGGGCTCTTCTCCCGGTGTTTGTGAGACCTGGCAGGGGTTAAATACATCCATATAGCCCCAGGGGCTATATGTGATGTATTTTTAGCCAGAACAAGGTATTATCATTGCTGCCCAGGGCGCCCCCCCCCCAGCGCCCTGCACCCTCAGTGACCGCTGGTGTGAAGTGTGCTGACAACAATGGCGCACAGCTGTAGTGCTGTGCGCTACCTCATGAAGACTGAAAAGTCTTCTGCCGCCGGTTTCTGGACCTCTTCACTTTTCGGCATCTGCAAGGGGGTCGGCGGCGCGGCTCCGGGACCGGACTCCATGGCTGGGCCTGTGTTCGATCCCTCTGGAGCTAATGGTGTCCAGTAGCCTAAGAAGCCAATCCATCCTGCACGCAGGTGAGTTCACTTCTTCTCCCCTAAGTCCCTCGTTGCAGTGAGCCTGTTGCCAGCAGGACTCACTGAAAATAAAAAACCTAATAACTTTTTCTAAGCAGCTCTTTAGGAGAGCCACCTAGATTGCACCCTGCTCGGACGGGCACAAAAACCTAACTGAGGCTTGGAGGAGGGTCATAGGGGGAGGAGCCAGTGCACACCACCTAGTCCTAAAGCTTTTATTTTTGTGCCCTGTCTCCTGCGGAGCCGCTAATCCCCATGGTCCTGACGGAGTCCCAGCATCCACTAGGACGTCAGAGAAATAGGGGGTACAAACACCAAAATAAGGACTGCTATGGATGAGGGGTGATGGTACTGGGAAAGAAGTGCAAGGTCAGAGTCGGAACCAGCGGTGGTGCTAGGGGCACCAGCCAAAATCTTGCCTAGGGCATCATATTGGTTAGGGCCGGTTCTGCCAATGATACCTTGTTTTCCTGTCTTGATGTACATGTTATGTCGATGTTATGCATTTTCTGTGATCAAATTGTTCTCCTTCGAAATAAAAACTACTCTATTAAAAAAAAAAAAAAAACATGCATGGGATGCATAAGGATATCCTTACAAAGAAATAAGGATCAAATAAGGTTTGAGGTAAAAATATGGTAAGAAAAGGGCAGACTAGATGGGCCAAGTGGTTCTTATCTGCCGTCACATTCTATGGTGGATATTCAATTGTTTGAAAAGTCAGTTGGGTGTTTGTTTATTCCTGTCTATTAGATAGGAAATAACAGACACCCAACTGACTTTTCAAACAATTGAATTCCCTCGTATGTTTCTATGTTTCTTGTCTCTTTGCAAATGTAGAAATAGAATTCAATAACAACTCTAGAACAAAGGTAGCCTAAGACCTACAGATAGGTCCTCATATATCTTTGCTGCAGTCATGCCAAACAACCCCTCTTGGCACACCAGGTCGCATGAGAATCTTCTAGTGTCGGACATCTTTTTTGCTTCTTTTGTTTGCAGAAAATGCATCTCAGTAGCAACAAAATATGACTAGGATGCTCAGGAAGACTGTGCTTATTCATTTGTAAATCTGTGTGCGACTGAGTCTCTGAATCTGTATACGAGGTGCTACAGTGTAGCAGCCGCAGCTTTTTTCTAAGACAAATTCTGTCTTGCCTCGTATACAGACTCAGTCACACACAATATACAAGTGTCATATATCACATTAATCAGCACATCCTCCTCATGCATTCTAGTTCCATTGTATTGTGACTAAGAAACATTTTCAGCAAAAATGTATGCATGACGTTAGCAGAATTCCACGGGACCTGGTGGCTCACTCACCCAAAGGAATCTCATGCTGCATGGCGCATTGAGGCTTTATAAATGATAACTTAACACATTTACTATAATTACCCAAAAATTGTGAGTCTCCGGAACACTCCGTGAGAGTAGCTAGATATGGGAGAAAGGGATAACACTTTGCAGCGTTTCTCCGCACGCCTTATGAGTTGGAAATTCTTGGAATCATAGTTGGGAAAATCCTCAATTTTCTCCTCCCCCCCAAAATATATCTCTAGATACTCCCTTGATGACACAATTCATGGTGCCACATCATCCCTCTGTTCTAGTATCTCCTGGAAGGGAAATAGGAAATGTCTGCAAGCGTGAAGCAGATTTACAGTAAATATACTTAGCAGGGGTCTGTAAGCTTTCGTTAAATGACTTACTGTGAGGTGATAAAGCAATGCATGCTAATAAATGACACCTCTCTGTGGGACAGACTGCGACAGATCCAGCAATAGTGAGAGTACCAAGGATTACCACGGCGAGAGGAGGAGCAGTGCTGAGATCCCGGGAGGTATCTGTTTACCACCTCACAAACGCTATAGGGTAACCATTGCTTGGGGACCCCACATATTCTGGTACGCATAATTGCCCCACTAAAAGTTGGTGGAATTTTATATCATTTTTATCACTGTATATCATTCATGTATTGCTCATACGCATAATAAAAAAACTGTACTTCACTATATTTCCTCACTTTCTGTTTTTTGAGGGAATGAAGAGGAACCCTGCTCTGTTTTAAAAGGGAGAATCTCTAAACACAAAAATTATATTTTAAATAACCCCTATTACCCCGGGGTGCGCCCATCTGCATCTTGTAAATTGTCTAGATACGTTCTTTGGAAGTGGGGGTGACCACTTCGGCTGACGGTGCAGCACTGCTGACTTGGAGCGCTGGTTGGAAAACGTTTTTTTAAATACAGTACCTCTCATTATGTTCAGATGGACTCCACTCAGTGCAGGACTACCCATTCATAGCATATGGAATTTATAGAACACCTCTTAAAATTCTAAAATAACATAGTTACAGCTATACAGCAATTGTTATGTACAGTAAAAAATTAGCATATGGGAAATCTCTGAGAAAGGCTTTAGCCAGGACATTATGTTCTGAAATAACCCAGCGCGGTCTGCTGTGTTCCAAAAGAAAGTCTGCCACCGTAAGTCAGACCACTAGACCATCATCTCCCTCTGTATGAAAACACTGAGGTGAAGAGAGCGGTTGAAGGAATGCAGCAAATAGTATTCTTTGCTGTAGATTTGCCAGATCAAACTGAATATTTCAGTTTTTACTTCTTTTTATATTGCCAAAATGACAGAAAATTGAAGGAAATTTACAGCGGCTTAGTTACACAAATGCTCTTTGTAATAAGCCCTTGGGGGTTATTTACTGAGGTTTTAGGTCATTTATCTTGCGGCCTCAATCATAAATCAAAGGAGGATTCAAGACCCCCACATTCTTACGATCATAACAGTTCTTACATTTTGCCTAACATTTTAATAAGAGGGTTTTAGCATTTTATTATAGTATATATGTATCTATACAGGAGAGGAGTGTACCAGTATGGAATAATAACCTAATTTGTAGGTTCTTTTAAAGGCGTCCTTATTTTTTTTTTTTTTAAAGGTTCCACAGATTTAATAGCGCTGTACAGAGTTAAAGTTTATAGGACAAGTAAAAGGTGACACATGGTGGCGAAGACATAAGACAATAGGTATAAAGATGAGAGGTTTACAGTCTAGAGGGGAGAAAACTACAGTAGGTAGTCAGATGTGCAAAGGCACAAGCTGAGGATAAAATGGCCCAGCCGGCAGGAAAAGGGGGCAAAACTTTTTTTTAGGTATATAAGTGAAAGGGGAAAAACAAAACGCATAATAATAAGACTAAAGACATAGTGGGAGACTTGTTGAGGGACACAATGTCATAGCAGATCATCTTAATAATTATTTTTGCTCAGTGTTCACTGCAGAGAGAGAGAGATGGAAAGGGGCCACCGTTGAGTTGTAAGAACATTCATACAAATGAGTTAGATACCAATACATTTACAGAGAAGAGGATCCTAACAGAACTCTCAAAACTGAAAGTGGATAAATCAATGAAGCCAGATGGTAAAATAGCTTAAATGGGTGCTGGTAATACCATTAACAGACTTATTCAACCAATCACTAGCTACAGAATCAATTCCAGAGGACTGGAAAATAGTGCAGGTAGTCCCAATGCACAAAAGTGGAAGCAAGGAAAAGGCAAGGAACTACCAACCAGTGAACCTTACATCAGTAGTAGGGAAATTGTGGAATATCTTAAATCCAGCAATTTACAGGATCCCAAACAGCATGGATTTACTGGAAGAGATCATGCCAAACAAATCTTATTGACTTTTTTGACTGGGTGATAAAAACAATAGATGAAGGAAGGGGCCGTCGATGTAGCATATCTAGACTTTAGTAAGACTTTTGACATGGTCCCACATTGCAGACTGCTAAATAAACTCAAAAGTGTGGGTATGGATTCTAAGATTGTTCAATGGATAAGAACTTGATTTCAGTATATTGCAGTATAGGAAACAGAGAGTTGTAGTAAATGGACTACAGTCTCAGGAGGGAAAGGTTAAAAGTGGTGTACCCCAGGGATCTGTATTTTGAAACAGTGTTTTTATCTTTTTTAGGGACATTGCAGATGGTATAAAAGGGAAAATAGGATTTTGATACCTACCGGTAAATCCTTTTTCTCGTAGTCCGTAGAGGATGCTGGGGTCCACATTAGTACCATGGGGTATAAACGGGTCCACCAGGAGCTATTGGCACTTTAAGAGTTTAAGAGTGTGGGCTGGCTCCTCCCTCTATGCCCCTCCTACCAGACTCAGTCTAGAAACTGTGCCCGAGGAGACGACATACTTCGTGAGAAGGATTTAACATAGATAGTGGTGAGATTCATACCAGCTCACACATACAAGGCACATAAGACAACTAGCTTGAACTAATCAGCAACGGCTGAAACATTACTTACCAAGTAACAATGCAGTACTCAACTAAACGAAGTGGTACTGAACCAAATAACAATAGCAGGAAACGAAGCGCTGGGCGGGCGCCCAGCATCCTCTATGGACTACGAGAAAAGTATTTACCGGTAGGTACCAAAATCCTATTTTCTCTTACGTCCCGGAGGATGCTGGGGTTCACATTAGTACCATGGGGATGTACCAAAGCTCCCAGAATGGGAGGGAGAGCACGGAGGCTCCTGCAGAACTGATTGACTGAACTTCAGATCATCAGAGGCCAAAGTATCGAACCTGTAGAACTTTGCAAACGTGTTCGACCCCGACCAAGTTGCAGCTCGGCAAAGTTGAACTGCCAAGACACCGCGGGCAGCCGCCCAGGAAGACCCCACCTTACGAGTAGAGTGGGCCTTAACAGATTTTGGACACGGCAGTCCTGCGGTAGAATAGGCATGCTGGATAGTGAACCTAATCCAGCGAGAAATAGACTGCTTAGTAGCAGGACACCCAATTTTCTTGGGATCGTATAGGACAAACAGAGAGTCTGACTTCCTGTGAAGAGAAGTTCTCTTCACATAAATCTTCAGAGCCCTCATGACATCCAAGGACTTTGAAGTACTCGAGGAGTCAGTAGCCACTGGCACCACAATAGGTTGGTTGATATGAAATGCCGACACAACCTTTGGAAGGAACTGCTGACGAGTCCGGAGCTCAGCTCTATCCTCATGGAAGAGCAAGTAAGAGCATTGCATGACTAAACCCCCAGCTCAGAGACACGCCTAGCAGAAGCTAAGGCCAACAAAGTGACCGCCTTCCATGTAAGAAATTTGACCTCCACCTCCTGTAGAGGCTCAAACCAATCTGACTGGAGAAACTGCAACACCACGTTAAGGTCCCAAGGCGCCGTAGGCGGCACAAAGGGAGGTTGGATATGCAGAACTCCCTTCAAAAAGGTCTGAACCTCAGGGAGGGCAGCCAATTGCTTCTGAAAGATAATGGACAGGGCTGAAATCTGGACCTTTACAGATCCCAATCTCAGTCCCATATCCACTCCTGCCTGCAGGAAAAGGAGGAAACGTCCCAGTTGAAATTCCACCGCAGGAAACTTCCTGGATTCAAACCAAGAGACATATTTCTTCCAAATACGATGGTAATGTTTAGACATTTACCCCTTTCCAAGTCTTGTTGATAGGCGAACGGCCCCTACGGCAGCAGGTCCTCCCGAAGAAGAAGAGGCCTCGGCTCTTCTTGCAGTAGATCCAGAAGGTCCGCGTACCAAGCCCTTCTTGGCCAGTCTGGGGCAATGAGGATCGCTTGAACCCTTGTTCTCCTTATGAGCTTTAGGATTCTTGGGATGAGTGGGAGTGGTGGAAACACGTACACTGACTGGAACACCCACGGAGACACCAGGGCGTTCACCGCAACTGCCTGAGGGTCCCTCGACCTGGAACAATAATGCAGAAGCTTCTTGTTGAGACGAGAGGCCATCATGTTTATTTGGGGTAGACCCCAAATATCTGTTACCTCCTTAAATACCTCCGGATGGAGACCCCACTCTCCCGAATTGAGATCGTGTCTGCTGAGGAAGTCTGCTTCCCAGTTGTCTACTCCCAGAATGAAGATGGCCGACAGTGACAACGCATGCTTTTCCGTCCAGAGGAGTATTCTTGTGACCTCTGACATTGCCGCTCTGCTCTTCGTTCCGCTTTGTCGGTTTATGTAAGCCACTGTTGTTACGTTGTCCAACTGTACTTGAATGGCCCTGTTTCTTAGAAGAGGGGTTGCCTGAAGAAGACCGTTGTAGACGGCTCTTAGTTCCAGAATGTTGATGGGCAGGCCAGCTTCCATGCTTGACCATCTTCCCTGGAAGGTCACCCCTTGAGTGACTGCGCCCCAGCCCCGGAGGCTCGCATCCGTCGTTAGCAGTCCTGAATCCCGAACCTGCAGCCCTCCAGCAGGTGAGGCAATTGGAGCCACCAGAGGAGTGAAATCCTCGCCCTTGGTGACAGGCGAATCATCTAATGCATGTGGAGGTGAGATCCCGACCACTTGTCCAGGAGGTCCAGTTGGAAGGTCCGAGTATGAAACCTCCTGTACTGGAGAGCCTCGTAGGAGGCCATCATCTTTCCCAATAGGCGAATGCATTGATGAACCGACACCTGGGGTGGCTTCAAGACATCCCGGACCATGGATCGGATCACCAACGCCTTGTCCCGCAGAAGGAACACCCGCTGTACTTCCGTATCCAGGATCATTCCCAGAAACGACAATCTCCGGGACGGTTCCAAATGTGACTTTGGAAAATTCAGAATCCACCCGTGTCTCTGGAGCAGCCGTGTTGTGAGAACAATGGATTGCAGCAACCTTTCCCTGGACAATGCCTTTATCAGGAGATCATCCAGATAAGGATGTTCACATCCTGTTTTCGGAGTAGAATTATCATCTCCGCCATCACCTTGGTATACCCCCTCGGTGATGTGGAGAGGCCGAACGGCAGAGCCTGGAACTGAAAATGATAGTCCAGCAATGCGAATCGGAGATAAGCCTGATGCGGCAGCCAGATCGGAATGTGAAGGTACGCATACCTCATATCCAGGGATACCAGGAATTCAGCATGCAGGAAAATGGCGCTGGAACGCTGCAGGGTTTGCTCTGAGGAGAAGCTCCGCCCCCTTCATGGCGCTGTCTTCCCGCTCTTCTGATTTGAAAACTGGTCTGAGGATTTGTGCTTCACTGGGATCCCTGGGGCCCGACAGGCTTGCTGACCAGTGTGAGGGGTAAGCGCTGGCCCAGGGCGCCCCTCACAGCGCCGCACAGTGTGCCTCTGGTGCTGTCCGGGAGCAAAGTCAATACCGCGCTCCCTCCCCTGTTGCCGCCATCTTCACACCGGCCCCCGCTTGCTAGGGGGATCGGTGACTAACTCACCACTGCTTCAACTCTGTAAGGGATCGGTGGTATGCTGCTGGGGTGAGCTGTTCCCCTGCGGCAGAGACCGATCAGCCCCTCTGGAGCTCAGTGTCCAGTTAGCGGAGTCAGTGGCTCAGACCCCGCAGGGCGGACACTGCTCCCCCCCCTTATTCCTATGCTGCAGGGAGGCTGTTGCCAGCAGCCTCCCTGTAAAATAAAAAACTCTAAACTAAACTATAATTATGAAAGCTCAGGAGAGCTCCCCTATCTGTGACCGGCTCCTCCGGGCACATTTTCTAAACTGAGTCTGGTAGGAGGGGCATAGAGGGAGGAGCCAGCCCACACTCTTAAACTCTTAAAGTGCCAATGGCTCCTGGTGGTCACGTCTATACCCCATGGTACTAATGTGGACCCCAGTATCCTCTAGGACATAAGAGAAAATATGCCTTATTCGCAGATGACACAAAAGTAGGCAATAGGGTAGACACACCAGGAGTGGTGATACATATGATGGAGGATCTAGGTAGACTAGAGAAATGGTCAAGAATGTGACAACTACAGTTTTATGCCAAAAAATACTAAATCATGCACTTAGGTCTCAAAAACCTAAATGCTAACTATGGAAACTACTGAGGAGGAAAGGGATCTAGGAGTCACTATTTCAGGTGACTTAAAGGCAAGTAAGCAATGCAAGTAAGCAATGTAACAAAGCAAAGAGGAAGGCAAGCTGCCGATTGCAGCTATCACCAGCACTACTATACTCTGCTTCACCTACAATGAAATTAACACCTACTGTTGCTAGACTTCACTTCGATATACCAGCATACTCTGGATGGTGAAATTTGCTAAGGAGCACAACGATGGCGTTCCATGCCAAATATAGAGTAGATGCACCTGCACAGAGATGGCAGAGATGTCTCATCCTATACTTTAAATAGGACACATTTCACAACTTCAATTGAACATTGGTGGAGAAGAACTTTTTCCAGGTGCACATCGTCCAATACATACAATTTTTACACACACAAAAATGCCAATTGTAACAAAACATTCCAATATCATCTTACTCTTAAGAGTCATTTAAACCATAAATTAGTCTAAACTGAGCAGTGCTTAGGAAAAAATCTGAATATTTAATTTAATGAAAAGTCTAAAGTATTAGGAGGTTTGATATTGATGTGACGTTTACATTACTGCACACTGTGGTTCTTTAAACTTTTCTGTTTCTCCACAAACCTGGAGGTGTCAGCAAATTCATGAAAGTAGACATAATCTCTAATTTACAATGGGCAACCGTAAGCATCAAGGCGTATTGCAGCACATTACACAAATGAAGTCTAGAGACTTGCCGTAACTCCTTCACAATAAAGTGTATCGCGTACCTGTATATATAGTAATACAACCTTGCCCCTGGGAGTCCCTGCTGTATGTACTGTAATTCAGAGTCTGAAGAACGACCGTCAGAGGTTGAAGAACGTCTGAAGAACAACCTTAATATGTAAGTCTAGGTACGTTTTTATCTGTTTGTTTTAACACAATCTTCGTGGTGACCCCAGAGATCACGGTGAAGGTGAAAAGGGAATAGACATCCCCGGGAAAAGAAACCTTTATAGGTAGAAAGAAACCTTCTGCTCCCCACCGCTTCAGTGTGGTACACCATTTGATATATCTATCCCAATGGAAAATCAGGATTGCTGATCATTCCCCTTTAAGAATAGAATTAGTTACCAAAGGGGTTAAAAAAAAACTTACTAGGAAAGACTTATTACACCATTGTCCTTTTTCCCCTCTCATTATATGTATACCACCGTTGGGAGGAAAAGGGACACACAGGACTACTGCCTTGAGGAAGGATTTTTTTACCAAACACTCTAACCGTCTGATATACTCCATGGACTTGCGAGCGCTGGTATCCATTTGTATTGTTTGATCATCATACCTGCCATCAGTCCTGATATCCATGGAACAGTGCCAAATTCCAGTTGCCAAAAGGACTGAGACCTTAACTGGAATAAGTGTTGCTTAGGCTGATTGTGGCATCATTTGAACAGACCAGAGTCTTGACAAAAACTGTCCAATCTTGCAATCAAGTGTTGGTACTGGTAGATACTGTATGATGTGCACATTGACTGTGGGTCAGATTATCCTTTTGTCCTGCATCAAATGCTTTATGAAGCACTTCTACCAAATGACACTCAGCAGACATTCCAGCACATCTGTGCAGAGCAATAGGGAGGGGTACACTTAAGAAAGGTACACAGAGGACATATCAACTTTACTCAATTAGGAGCATAACTAAGACTATGGTCCGGCCCAGCACAGTACGTGTGTGATGTCAACTACAACTTCAACGTTTTTTTACCTAGCGAGATAAACAATTTTTATTAAGACTTTGATAATTCCCTTTGAACACAGTCAGCTGCTACAGCTGAAGTTGCTATCAGGCATGGCTTTCCGGTTGGCACACTAATGATCCTCAGAAATGAAAGGTTAGAGTGAAATACCTTGGAAGCCTATTCTACCATATATCGTGCTTCCATATAAAACGAACTCTGTTTTATACTTCCATACTGGTTTCTGAACACCACGTTCTGCTCATTATTTTAAGATAATTCAGCTGTACAAATCAAACATTAAAATTTGGAGCAGGAATATGATTCTCCAACAAGTTGATGTGCTTAAGCCTGCTGAACAAGAACAGATGCTTAGAAACACAAGATCACGATCTGCAAAACTCTTTATTTCAGAACTCATAAATATCCCTGTTTGGGCCCAATTCATTAGAGTCAAACCAGTGCCCAATAGCAATTTATATTACCAAAAATGGTTTAAACAGTCCTGAGGTTTCTATACTGCTGTCACTGAATTTATGATTATATAAAAAGTAGCTATTGAGATTTTAAGGCAAAATAGATTTGTGGAATCATTACAGGAGAAAACGTCATACTTGCCAGGTCTCATGACATACTGTTTAAACTAGACAGTGTTGCATACAAGGGTGGTTTAAGAGAAGCGAGGGCCTGTGTGCAGGCTTCAGGGGCCCCATCATCTGTGGCAGCGCAGTAAGCTCTGGCTTTGTTCCAAACTCTACTACTCATGTACAGGACTCCGGGAACAAGGCGTCTGCATGCGAAATCACTGCATGCGAAAATCACCGTAAAAAAATGTCCGCCGCTCCATTTTCCCTGTGATTTCTGCTGCTCTGCAGAAGCAGTATGCAGGATGTAGTATGGCCTATGTGCACTGAACACCCTGAACCCAGTACAGAAATGCCATTGCTTGGATACTTATAGGGGTTTGCCATGAGATTTAATAAATAGCCCTCCCCATGTTTGTGGCGACCCACACTTCATAATGGATATTATTTCAAATAACTATGTATTTTGGTTAGAGATGTGCACCGGAAATTTTTCGGGTTTTGTGTTTTGTTTTTGGATTCGGTTCCGCGGCCGTGTTTTGGATTCGGATACGTTTTGGCAAAACCTCCCTTAAAAATTTTTGTCGGATTCGGGTGTGTTTTGGATTTGGGTGTTTTTTTTCAAAAACCCGTCAAAAACAGCTTAAATCATAGAATTTGGGGGTAATTTTGATCCTATAGTATTATTAACCTCAATAACCATAATTTCCACTCATTTCCAGTCTATTCTGAACACCTCACACCTCACAATACTATTTTTAGTCCTAAAATTTGCACCGAGGTCGCTGGATGACTAAGCTAAGCGACCCAAGAGGGCGGCACAAATACCTGGCCCATCTAGGAGTGGCACTGCAGTGTCAGACAGGATGGCACTTAAAAAAATTGTCCCCAAACAGCACATGATGCAAAGAAAAGAGAAAAAGAGGTGCACTGTGGTCGCTGGACGGCTAAGCTAAGTGACACAAATGTGGAGATGTGTCCTGTACCCCAGGACACATCCCAGCAGCAGCATGCAGGGGATCTGTGTCCCCTGCGGGAGAGCGTGTATGACAGCGCTGGGGCGGCTTGTCTGTCCCCAGCGCCTGTTAGTGTGCAGGAGCGGCGGGTGTCCGGTGCAGGGATTAGACTTTTCCCTGCACCGGACCGAAGGCTGCGGAGGCATTTGAATATTGGCGCCCTCCAGGAGCCAATTGCGGATCCCGGAGCAGGTGAGGCCTCAGTGAGGCTACTCTCACCCCCTCCCCTTTCCTCCCTAGACCATCAGGGACGGGCATTAGGCCCGGGGGCATAGTTCAGGCACTAGGCCTGTGGGGCAGGTAGGAGTTTCAGTTACCATTTGATTTAGTGGTTTGGGCGTTAGGCCCAAGCCACATTATTAGCACAGTAGGCGGGCATTAGGCCCGAGGGGCAGTTCAGGCAATAGGCCTGTGGGGCATTAGAGGGCATTAGGCCCTAGTGCATTTTGGCAGTTTAGGGTTATAAGGTAACCCTGGGCATTAGGCCCAGGTCACCCAACGGGCGACAAATTAGGCGGGCGTTAGGCCCGTGAGTGATGTCAGGCCTCTGGCCTGTGCGCAAATAGGGGGCATTAGGCCCAGTCAATAAGATGTTCCCCCGAAGGTGAATACAGGTGGCACTGGGCACTAGGTCCAGTCCACCCCGAGGTGTTTAGGTAGGCAGGCCCGCTCGGCCTGAGCCCCTGGAAAGACAGGGTACGGGAGGTGGGTGAGCTGTACGGCACCCACTCCCTGGTGTTCTGATTCAGGTCATCAAAGGGACAGCACCTCGGTTGTTACTCGCACCGTGTATTGTGATGTATGTTGTTACCGTGCAGGGCAAAGAGTTTGTTAAGTTTGTGTCTAGTTCTGTTGCACCACACCCACAGAGTTAGTTTGAGGGCTCTGTTGTTATAGTTGGTATAGGGGTGTTACACTAGGGTAGAGTTAGGCCCTGCACGGCTGTTTGTTTGTTTGCCTCCTTACAGGGACCTGTAAGTGGAGAGGAAGATCGCGGTGCAAGACTGACGGCGGTGAGTAGCATCTGTGTACGTTTGTCCCTTTGTCTGTCCCCGAGCGCCGGAATAGGTGTTTGCTCACGGACGTGAGAACCCCTTCATCACACTATGCGCGAGAGTGCGAGTGTGTGAAATTTGGGTGGCTGAGGTTTTGTGCCAGTGATGACCTTTCACCCACCGATGGAGGTCAGGAGGAACGAAGAGGAGGAACCCGGAACTGGTGGAGGAAGGATGTGGGGTCACAGTCTGTCTGGGCTGGGCCCTCGAATACAACCTCGCCAGAGGGACCTCGGAATTCCCTGACCCGCGGATGATGGACGTCGTGGAGACCTTTGTAGGGACTACAAAGGAAAAAGGGGGGGAAATGTGGAGATGTGTCCTGTACCCCGGGACACATCCCAGCAGCAGCACGCAGGGGATCTGTGTCCCCTGCGGGAGAGCGTGTATGACAGCGCTGGGGCAGGCTTGTCTGTCCCCAGCGCCTGTCAGTGTGCAGGAGCGGCGGATGTGCGGTGCAGGGATTAGACTTTTCCCTGCACCGGACCGGAGGCTGCGGAGGCATTTGAATATTGGTACCCTCCGGGAGCCAATCGCGGCTCCCGGAGCGGTGGCCAATCGGAGAGCGGCGCGGCGAGCCAATCGGCGCTCTTCGCGTCATAGGCCCCGCCCCCGGCGTCTGACGTCAGACACCGGGCGGGAGCTGAAGACCAGGGGCGCGCGGAAGAGCGATGAAGACGCCGGGCGGGAGCTGAAGAAGGAGGCCGCGTGGAAGAGCGGAGAAGAGCCGGACGGGGAGCAGAGGCGGCGTGGAAGAAGACAGCGGCCGTGGGAAGAAGAGCTCCGGTGGCCGCTGAAGAGGCCGGAAGACGTCGGCCTCCTGAAAGAAGATGTCCAGCGGCGGCTGGACTCAGAAGGACGGCGGAGGGAGCGCTGCTGGCCAGGACGGGTCAGCAGCAGAAGAGGGCGCCGGAGACCCCCGGAGCAGGTGAAGCCTCAGTGAGGCTACTCTCACCCCCTCCCCTTTCCTCCCTAGATTATCAGGGACGGGCATTAGGCCCGGGGGCACAGTTCAGGCACTAGGCCTGTGGGGCAGGTAGGAGTTTCAGTTACCATTTGATTTAGTGGTTTGGGCGTTAGGCCCAAGCCACATTATTAGCACAGTAGGCGGGCATTAGGCCCAAGGGGCAGTTCAGGCAATAGGCCTGTGGGGCATTAGGCCCTAGTGCATTTTGGCAGTTTAGGGTTATAAGGTAACCCTGGGCATTAGGCCCAGGTCACCCAACGGGCGACAAATTAGGCGGGCGTTAGGCCCGTGAGTGATGTCAGGCCTCTGGCCTGTGCGCAAATAGGGGGCACTAGGCTCAGTCAATAAGATGTTCCCCCGAAGGTGAATACAGGTGGCACTGGGCACTAGGTCCAGTCCACCCCGAGGTGTTTAGGTAGGCAGGCCCGCTCGGCCTGAGCCCCTGGAAAGACAGGGTACGGGAGGTGGGTGAGCTGTACGGCACCCACTCCCTGGTGTTCTGATTCAGGTCATCAAAGGGACAGCACCTCGGTTGTTACTCGCACCGTGTATTGTGATGTATGTTGTTACCGTGCAGGGCAAAGAGTTTGTTAAGTTTGTGTCTAGTTCTGTTGCACCACACCCACAGAGTTAGTTTGAGGGCTCTGTTGTTATAGTTGGTATAGGGGTGTTACACTAGGGTAGAGTTAGGCCCTGCACGGCTGTTTGTTTGTTTGCCTCCTTACAGGGACCTGTAAGTGGAGAGGAAGATCGCGGTGCAAGACTGACGGCGGTGAGTAGCATCTGTGTACGTTTGTCCCTTTGTCTGTCCCCGAGCGCCGGAATAGGTGTTTGCTCACGGACGTGAGAACCCCTTCATCACACTATGCGCGAGAGTGCGAGTGTGTGAAATTTGGGTGGCTGAGGTTTTGTTCCAGTGATGACCTTTCACCCACCGATGGAGGTCAGGAGGAACGAAGAGGAGGAACCCGGAACTGGTGGAGGAAGGATGTGGGGTCACAGTCTGTCTGGGCTGGGCCCTCGAATACAACCTCGCCAGAGGGACCTCGGAATTCCCTGACCCGCAGATGATGGACGTCGTGGAGACCTTTGTAGGGACTACAAAGGAAAAAGGGGGGGAAATGTGGAGATGTGTCCTGTACCCCGGGACACATCCCAGCAGCAGCACGCAGGGGATCTGTGTCCCCTGCGGGAGAGCGTGTATGACAGCGCTGGGGCAGGCTTGTCTGTCCCCAGCGCCTGTCAGTGTGCAGGAGCGGCGGATGTGCGGTGCAGGGATTAGACTTTTCCCTGCACCGGACCGGAGGCTGCGGAGGCATTTGAATATTGGTACCCTCCGGGAGCCAATCGCGGCTCCCGGAGCGGTGGCCAATCGGAGAGCGGCGCGGCGAGCCAATCGGCGCTCTTCACGTCATAGGCCCCGCCCCCGGCGTCTGACACCGGGCGGGAGCTGAAGACCAGGGGCGCGCGGAAGAGCGCTGAAGACGCCGGGCGGGAGCTGAAGAAGGAGGCCGCGTGGAAGAGCGGAGAAGAGCCGGACGGGGAGCAGAGGCGGCGTGGAAGAAGACAGCGGCCGTGGGAAGAAGAGCTCCGGTGGCCGCTGAAGAGGCCGGAAGACGTCGGCCTCCTGAAAGAAGATGTCCAGCGGCGGCTGGACTCAGAAGGACGGCGGAGGCGGCGCTGCTGGCCAGGACGGGTCAGCAGCAGAAGAGGGCGCCGGAGACCCCCGGAGCAGGTGAAGCCTCAGTGAGGCTACTCTCACCCCCTCCCCTTTCCTCCCTAGATTATCAGGGACGGGCATTAGGCCCGGGGGCACAGTTCAGGCACTAGGCCTGTGGGGCAGGTAGGAGTTTCAGTTACCATTTGATTTAGTGGTTTGGGCGTTAGGCCCAAGCCACATTATTAGCACAGTAGGCGGGCATTAGGCCCGAGGGGCAGTTCAGGCAATAGGCCTGTGGGGCATTAGAGGGCATTAGGCCCTAGTGCATTTTGGCAGTTTAGGGTTATAAGGTAACCCTGGGCATTAGGCCCAGGTCACCCAACGGGCGACAAATTAGGCGGGCGTTAGGCCCGTGAGTGATGTCAGGCCTCTGGCCTGTGCGCAAATAGGGGGCACTAGGCCCAGTCAATAAGATGTTCCCCCGAAGGTGAATACAGGTGGCACTGGGCACTAGGTCCAGTCCACCCCGAGGTGTTTAGGTAGGCAGGCCCGCTCGGCCTGAGCCCCTGGAAAGACAGGGTACGGGAGGTGGGTGAGCTGTACGGCACCTACTCCCTGGTGTTCTGATTCAGGTCATCAAAGGGACAGCACCTCGGTTGTTACTCGCACCGTGTATTGTGATGTATGTTGTTACCGTGCAGGGCAAAGAGTTTGTTAAGTTTGTGTCTAGTTCTGTTGCACCACACCCACAGAGTTAGTTTGAGGGCTCTGTTGTTATAGTTGGTATAGGGGTGTTACACTAGGGTAGAGTTAGGCCCTGCACGGCTGTTTGTTTGTTTGTTGCCTCCTTACAGGGACCTGTAAGTGGAGAGGAAGATCGCGGTGCAAGACTGACGGCGGTGAGTAGCATCTGTGTACGTTTGTCCCTTTGTCTGTCCCCGAGCGCCGGAATAGGGGTTTGCTCACGGACGTGAGAACCCCTTCATCACACTACGCGCGAGAGTGCGAGTGTGTGAAATTTGGGTGGCTGAGGCTTTGTGCCAGTGATGACCTTTCACCCAACGGTGAAGGTCACCATCACCCCTGAGGTATCCCCTTTTCCGGTGGAAGAAGGGTTGATACCCCCCCTTAGGCTAGTCTATTTTCTCCTCAGTTCGTTCGTCCGTCAGCTCCGAGAGGGGATCGCCGTGTCCGGATCCGAATGAAGATTTCCAGGTCCGTTGAAGGTTCCGGTACCTGAAGGTGAGAGAGTGCGGCGCCTGGTAAGTGGTGAACCTACACCTGCATGGCAGCAGGCACTACACCGCACCGCCACCCTCCTACACAAACACCTCAATATCACAGGAATTATTCGTTCTAATCAATGGTATTATTGGTCCAAATCACTGGAAGAAAATGACAAAATCACAGGAATTATTTGTTCTAATCAATGGTATTATTGGTCCAAATCACTGGAAGAAAATTTGGCAAGATCACTGTAATTAATAATTAATTATAAATCACTGATATTAATTGGTAAAATCTCGCTATCGCCTGCCTATTGAAGTGGAACCTAGATGGCATTTGGTACCGGGGACACACTACCTCAAGAAATTTTCTAAGTCCCTGTGAACTAACAGTGGATACCGGACACACGTCTAACACCAACACAGCTGCCAAGGCCTGAGTTATCCGCTTTGCAACAGGATGACTGCTGTGATATTTCATCTTCCTCGCAAAGGACTGTTGGACAGTCAATTGCTTACTGGAAGTAGTACAAGTGGTCTTCCGACTTCCCCTCTGGGATGACGATCGACTCCCAGCAGCAACAACAGCAGCGCCAGCAGCAGTAGGCGTTACACTCAAGGATCCATCGGAGGAATCCCAGTTAGCAGAGGACTCATCAGACTTGCCAGTGACATGGCCTGCAGGACTATTGGCTTTCCTGTGTAAGGAGGAAATTGACACTGAGGGAGTTGGTGGTGTGATTTGCAGGAGCTTGGGTACAAGAGGAAGAAGGGATTCAGTTGTCAGTATACTGCTTCCACTGTCACCCAAAGTTTTTGAACTTGTCAATGACTTCTGATGAATGCGCTCCAGGTGACGTATAAGGGAGGATGTTCCTAGGTGGTTAACGTCCTTACCCCTAATTATTACAGCTTGACAAAGGCCACACACGGCTTGACACCCGTTGTCCGCATTTCTGTTAAAATAATTCCACACCGAAGAGGTGATTTTTTTTGTATTTTGACCAGGCATGTCAATGGCCATATTCATCCCACGGACAACAGGTGTCTCCCCGGATGTCTGACTTAAACAAACCATCTCACCATCAGAAGCCACCTTGTCAATTTCCTCCTCAGCGCCAGCAACACCCATATCCTCATCCTGGTGTACTTCAACAGTGACATCTTCAATTTGAATATCAGGAACTGGACTGTGGGTGCTCCTTCCAGCACTTGCAGGGGGCGTGCAAATGGTGGAAGGAGACACCTCTTCCCGTCCAGTGTTGGGAAGGTCAGGCATCACATCCGACACAATTGGACTCTTCTTGGGGATTGGTGATTTAGAAGAATGCACATTTCATTGCCGTGCTTTTGCCAGCTTAACTCTTTTCATTTTTCTAGCGGGAGGATGAGTGCTTCCATCCTCAATTCCTCATGTGAAGCTGAACCACTAGCCATGAACATAGGCCAGGGCCTCAGCCGTTCCCTGCCCCTCTGTGTCGTAAATGGCATATTGGCAAGTTTACGCTTCTCCTCAGACACTTTTAATTTAGATTTTTGGGTCATTTTACTGAACTTTTGTTTTTTGGATTTTACACGCTCTCTACTATGACATTGGGTAACGGTCTTGGCAGACGACGTTGATGGCATTTCATCGTCTCTGCCATGACTAGTGGCAGCAGCTTCAACACTAGGTGGAAGTGGATCTTGATCTTTCCCTATTTTACCCTCCACATTTTTGTTCTCCATTTTTTAATGTGTGGAATTATATGCCAGTAATATTATTATATCAATAGCAATGGCCTATTGTACTGTACTACTATATACTGCTCACAACAATACAGCACAGATATGGATACTTGAAGTGACACGGAGCTGCAAGATACAGCAATGCCCTACTGTACTGTACAACTATGGGGGAAATTCCAAGTTGATCGCAGCAGGATTTTTGTTAGCAATTGGGCAAAACCATGTGCACTGCAGGGGAGGCAGATATAATATGTGCAGAGAGAGTTAGATTTGGGTGGGGTGTGTTCAATCTGCAATCTAATTTGCAGTGTAAAAATAAAGCAGCCAGTATTTACCCTGCACAGAAATAAAATAACTCTTTCTGCACATGTTATATCTGCCTCCCCTGCAGTGCACATGGTTTTGCCCAATTGCTATCAAAAATCCTGCTGCGATCAACTTGGAATTACCCCCTATATACTGCTGGTCACCAAAATGCTGCACTGTACTACTATATATACTGCTCACAACAATGCAGCAAAGATATGGATAGTTGCAGTGACACGGAGCTGCAAGATACAGCAATGGACTACTGTACTGTACAACTATATACTGTTGGTCACCAAAATGCTGCACTGTACTACAATATATAGTATATATAGTATATACTGGTCACACAACAATGCAGCAGATATTGAGCATTGATGATCAGGATACTGTCTAGAACTGAGTCTGACACGGAGCTGCAAGATACAGCAATGGCCTACTGTACTGTACTACTATAATTATATACTGGTGGTCCCCACAATGCAGCACACTGAGCACAGATATTTGCAGCACACTGAGCACAGATATGGAGCTTTTCAGGCAGAGAACGTAGATATTTGCAGCACAATGAGCACAGATATGGAACGGTTTCAGGCAGAGAACGTAGATATTTGCAGCACACTGAGCACAGATATTTGCAGCACACTGAGCACAGATATTTGCAGCACACTGAGCACAGATGCAGAGCTTTTCAGGGAGAGAACGTAGCCACGTCCTCTCCGTTCAATCTCCAATGCACGAGTGAAAATGGCGGCGACGCGCGGCTCTTTATATGGAATACGAATCTCGCGAGAATCCGACAGCGGGATGATGACGTTCGGCCTCATTTGGGTTAACCGAGCAAGGCGGGAAGATCCGAGGCTGCCTCGGACCCGTGTAAAATAGGTGAAGTTCGGGGGGGTTCGTATCTCAACTAACCGAACCCGCTCATCTCTAATTTTGGTATAGGTGATTACTTGAGCTGATCAGTCAAATACTGACCCTACACCACATGATCATTGTCAGACCACAACCAGCATTGAAACTAAGATGGAAGGGGGATGGTAAACACAACAATACAACATCTCATGCGTTCTAGATCACCACACAGTGAGCGTCATTCAGATGTGGCTGGAGTTGGATATGGTAATGCAGCAAGAGGCATTTATTACAAGTAGTTGCTTCATGCTGCAGTAGTGATCTGACCTGTATTGTAGGAAGCAGCATCAATCCTCTTACCAATCATCGGATGGCTTGCGAGACCCATAGTGCTGCGCATGCCGTCTGTTGCAGAGGCCAGGAACTCTCATCCTACAATGGAGATCCCTGGCAGAGCCGTAACTAGACATTTTGGTGCCCTGTGCCGGACAGAGAATTGGTGCCCCTTCCCCCCCCCCCCAGCTTCATTTTTCCAAAAGGGACATAATGCTCATGACTCGGGAAGGGGCATGACAAGACTGATCCCAGAAAAAGCCCAGACAGCCCATGCTATGGTGACCCTTCCCACATTATATATATATATATATATATATACTGTGTGTGCATATATATATATATATATATATATACATACATATATATATATATTACACACACACATTTATAGAGCATGGCAAGACCGTGGATTTGGACAAAAATCCTCTTTATACCACATTTGTGCACTTAACTTGAGAGTTCAGTTACAATACCCTTTATTAAATAACACATTTTTTTGCCATACCCAGGATTCAAATCTATAACCTGTTGAATTCTAATCAAACACCCTACTCATAGAGCTATTTGATCCTGCATATAGAATATGAGATTTGCAACTATATTAAGCTACTGGTACTTTGTAATAAAAAAATAAAAAAATCGGCATTGTAATTGAGCAGATCTATGTAGTGTACATCCACACACCCAATCCCTTGCAGCCACACACTACATAGATCTGCTCAGCCGCAATGCTGATAATTTTTTCACAAAGTACAAGGTATGCCTTAAATAGTTAGAATTCCCTAGCTTAGAATTATCTACCAGATAGCTCAATGAATAGATTGTCTGACTGTAATGTCACAGGTAATGGGTTTGGATCCCGGGTATGTCAGCATCTTGAAATGTAATAAAGGACAGTGTGACTGAATAACAAATAAGTCTGAAGTTGAGTTCATGAATGTTGTATATGTATTATTGACAGAAGGGTTCAGGGTAGGAGACAGCGGTGGTCAGGAGATGCTGGGCTTAAAAAAGGGGGGAAGCTGTAAGTGAAAATAATTAAAACAGTTAATTGACAAGTGTCGCCAACAGAGCTCCCTACCCTGCAGCGTTATGTGTGGTGCCTCCTCCGCCCACACCTAGTTGCAGCCCTGATCTCTGGCCTCTTCCCTCCCCCTAAATGACGCTATTTGGCGATATGGAGGCGGTCGCCACCTGCCCCCTCCTCGCCCCCAAACGGCATCAGACTATCAATCACTGACAGTATGATGCCGTAGTGCGTCTGTCAATGGTCCTGCACATGCTCAAAGTACCGATAACTGGTTTGCTGCATGAACAGCAACTCCAACCACATCTGAATAACCCCTCGTATGCTTAATTCATGCTTGTACGCAATCACCAATGTTCACGTAAGTGAGCGATTATCTGCAGTTGCACTTTGACTGACTGACACTACCGTGTGTGTAATGTGACTAACGGCGGAGGGGACCAATTGTCTTTCTGTCAGAGGGCACCTGTAACTAGTGGTGTGTGATGGGAGGGGGTGGGGGGGGGAGAGGTAGCATTCATTTCAAAACCGGATTCTTGCACACAGCGCTAAAATGTCTAGTTACGGCACTGCTGGATCATATTAGGAGGACGGTTGCTATTCACACAGGAGCTGCCATGTTTAAGGAAGTCCTGCTGCTGGGAGCCGGGGCTCTGTCATGCTGAGTGTCTGTGTGTAGCGTTAACCCTTTATAAATATAGATGCTGTATATCTGTAATGGGCAGGCTATAATGATGTTGCACTATATACACAGTACTGGCACGTGTAAGCTCACCAGTCCCCGCACATCTGCCGGCCAGTCTGGCGGGAATGGGAAACCAGTAGCCACCAGCAGCTGGCCAGAGGGGTCTTTGCATGGCCTGTGCAGGGTGTGGGAGGGGAAAACACAGGACCCTGCCCCTCCGCCGGCACGCAGTATATATATGAAGCAGCTGAGCCGGTTATCTGCCTCCTCCTCACCCGCATCATTTGTAGCCCCAGCACCGACCCCTCCTCCTCCTCCCGGTCACAACACTGCTCACCTCTTCCTGCCAGACTGATTCACCTTCTCTCCCTGCCGGTAAGTGGCCATACGTGTCTCCGATGCCTCTGCTTTGAGCACTGCGGGACCGTCTAGTGGTTCCTGCATCCGTTTCCCAGTTACTGCTGCTACTTGGGGTTGCAGCATAGTATACGGAGGAGGGGGTGCAGAGCATGCTGTAAATGGCGGGAGTAGTATATGGAGGAGGGGGTGCCATATGGAGGCGTATGGGCATACAGTGTGTATAGAGGGGCAGTATATCATGGGGGGTGCAGAATATGGAAGAGGATGGGGGTGCAGTGTATATAGGGGCAGTATATGGTGGGGGATGCAGTGCACATAGGGGGCGGGATGTACTAACGTCGTTCGCTGCGTTGAACCCCCTCTATACGCGGCGGTAGTGTGTCCGGGAATGCACTAATGAAAAAGTGCTGTCCGTGTCTTCCGGGTTTGACGCAGCGTTTAATCCCGCAAGACTTCCGCGACGGGATCTCAGCTCCATAGAATACTGAGGAGCTGCTTGTCGTCAGTAATGCACTAACTTCCGGCGCAAATTCCTTCAGGGCATATTTGTCAGTAGCTAATCGCCACTGACAGCAGGCGGTAGTGTACATTTTACAGGGTACTTTTGTCTTTGTTTTGCTCTTGAATGTAAAGTTGTCTGTAACCTGAATAATTAAAGAGTTTTTTCTGTAATCGATGTATTTTCAGTATATAATAATCTGGAATGGTCTGTCCTGCAACACCAGAGCAGTGCTCCCTGGCGCATGTGCCTGCCCCGCCCCAACCCATGACATCATGTGAGGGGGTGGAGCCAGAGGCTAAAGAAGTGAGGAGAGCTACCTGGATGAAGGCAAGGCTTTGAACACTCCGATCAGCACTGAAGCTGCTCTACTAGTTGCAGGGTGCCAATAGAATTAGTGATGAGTCCAGTCAGTCAGTCAGTGAGTGAGTGAGGGCTTTTGCATTTATATACAGTATATAGATCTACCATTACACATATAATTTGGGAGTAATGATATTGTATTGCATTAGAAAAGTTTAAACAGCCGTAATGTATAAGAATAATACATTTGCTGTGATTGGTACACCAAATAGGTCAATGTTAATATCTGATTAGTTGTTACAAGTCACAGCATATTGTAGCTTTTTCCCCTTAAATTTAAAAACAAAAACAGACGAGTGGGTTACAATTTGGTGACACTTGTGCGGTTGTAGACAGTATAGCAGCAGCATGCACAGTATACTGACCATAAGAACATTAGGGTTTATTGATGCACTAATCGATGCAACCCCAATAATCCCGCTGGCGGTGCTAGTGCACATGCGCAGGTCCCGTCCTGCGCGTGCGCACCCGGCCACTGCGATTGGATCGCATTGGATGTGAACGCCTCTGACTGACTGACAGGCAGAGGTGTTCGCGGAGCGGTCTAGGGGCGACGACGGACCATTGCGGAGATGGCACAGGGAAAACGAGGGTGGGTCGGCGGCATCACTGGGGCATCTGCGTGATGTCACGGAGCCGCTCCGATGTAAAAAATGGCAGTGGACCTCCTTCATACACAGCCTACATTGCTGTTGCAGCCGCTGGGCAAGCCATTCTGCATGCTGGGCGGTCTTGCCCTGCGATGGGCGGCCCCCAGCATGTGGAAGAAAGGACTGCAAATTCTGCTTTTTAGCAGAATTTGCAATCCGTACTAAATAACCCCCATTGTCTCTTTTCACATATAACGACCGGAGCTGAATCAGGCCCATTGTTCTCTATTAGAGCAGTTATTGCAGCAGTGAAGCCAGACAGCACAGACCAGATTTAGCAGCAGGTCTTCTTAAAGTTCAACAAAATATGTAGCAGGATCATTGATTAGAGCCAAGAGCAGCTGAGCTGGGCAAGCACTGTACAATGGGGGTCATTCCGAGTTGTTCGCTCGCTAGCTGCTTTTAGCAGCATTGCACACGCTAAGCCGCCGCCCTCTGGGAGTGTATCTTAGCTTAGCAGAATTGCGAACGAAAGATTAGCAGATTTGCGAATAGAAATTTCTTAGCAGTTTCTGAGTAGCTCGGGACTTACTCTGCCATTGCGATCAGTTCAGTCAGTTTCGTTCCTGGTTTGACGTCACAAACACAACCAGCGTTCGCCCAGACACTCCCCCGTTTCTTCAGACACTCCCGCGTTTTTCCCAGAAACGCCAGCGTTTTTCCTCACACTCCCATAAAACGGCCAGTTTCCGCCCAGAAACACCCACTTCCTGTCAATCACTCACCGATCACCAGAACGATGAAAAATCCTCGTTATGCCGTGAGTAAAATACCAAATTATTGAGTAAAATAACTAAGCGCATGCGCTCTGCGAACCTTGCGCATGCGCAGTAAGCGACTAATCGCAATATAGCGAAACTCATCAACGAGCGAACAACTCGGAATGAGGGCCCATGATCGGGCCAAACAGCTGATTCTTGGCTACCCAGACCGATTTGTACAGTGTGTACACAGCACCAGGGGCTGGTTATCATTTGAAGAGCAGTTGGATTAGCTCTAGGCGGCTCTAGATTTGCTAATATTTGCAGTTCCGTAGCCTAGAAAAATGCATATTGCATTAGCCTACAGCTCTGAATCAGGCCCTGTGTATTATATTCTGGGACACTACAATGTAGAGTTTCTTCTGCACTTGGATGTACAGTATTTGGGAAAATATATGTCATTTATTGTGGAAGATTCAACTGGGAAAAGTAGGGCGGGATGTGACAAGTATATAGATGTGTCCCTGCTCATCCTGCATATAATCACCTTGCCACGGCTAGCTGCAGCATGCGACCGCTCTCATTGCTGTCACGGCTCCTTTGGGGCTCCCGTGGGATCTGTGGTCTTCTGCCACCTGGCCGCCGGCTCCTGCCCTAGTGGCGGATCTAGACTTTACTGACTCCTCCTCTCTCTACTCATTACTCCTCCCACTTAGTTCTGCCCCTCACATTTTCAACAAATATTGAAAAAAACAGAATATTCATTAACAAGAAATAGATCAAAGTAAATAAAAATTAGCAAACCTTTTAAAACACAAACTCCAATCTTCACTTTATAGTCAGGGGCGCTGACAGGTATGCCGGGCCCAGGTACTGGGGGGGAAGGGGGGGAGAGAGGGCGTGACCAATGCAGGGAGATGTAGCCAACCCCTGTCCTTAGGAATTATTAATACACAAGGGAAGGGGGCGGGATGCTGAGTGTGTACTAATAAGCGGTGTGGGGCGTGGGTGCGATCACTCACTCCCCGCACATCACACACTGCTTTTGCAGCTGTCTCACTCTCCCAATGCAGCAGATAGTAGTGCTTCAGAGATAGGCCGCTACTGCTGCAGTCAGTCCTCTTTCTCCCTGCACCCAAGTGGCTATACGCTGTCTACAACAGGGAAGGGGGGACAGCGCCCCCTACCACCACCACAACTTCTCGGTGCCACTGATTATAGTAATAGGCCCCAGGGTTAGATCTCTCCACATCTTAATAGTATGCTCCCAGACCCCCTGCCCCATGATAATATGCACCAGACAGCCCCCAGTGTATGATCCCAAATCCTCCTCACTCTCCCCCATAATATTATGCAACAGACTGCCTACAGTATATACTGTATGTCTATATGATCCCAGATCCTCCACTCTCCCCCATAATATTATGCACCAGACTGCCCACAGTATATACTGTATGTCTATATGATCCCAGATCCTCCACTCTCCCCCATAATATTATGCACCAGACTGCCCACAGTATATACTGTATGTCTATATGATCCCAGATCCTCCACTCTCCCCCATAATATTATGCACCAGACTGCCCACAGTATATACTGTATGTCTATATGATCCCAGATCCTCCACTCTCCCCCATATTATTATGCACCAGACTGCCCACAGTATATACTGTATGTCTATATGATCCCAGATCCTCCACTCTCCCCCATAATATTATGCACCAGACTGCCCACAGTATATACTGTATGTCTATATGATCCCAGATCCTCCACTCTCCCCCATAATATTATGCACCAGACTGCCCACAGTATATACTGTATGTCTATATGATCCCAGATCCTCCACTCTCCCCCATAATATTATGCACCAGACTGCCCACAGTATATACTGTATGTCTATATGATCCCAGATCCTCCACTCTCCCCCATATTATTATGCACCAGACTGCCCACAGTATATACTGTATGTCTATATGATCCCAGATCCTCCACTCTCCCCCATAATATTATGCACCAGACTGCCCACAGTATATACTGTATGTCTATATGATCCCAGATCCTCCACTCTCCCCCATAATATTATGCACCAGACTGCCCACAGTATATACTGTATGTCTATATGATCCCAGATCCTCCACTCTCCCCCATAATATTATGCACCAGACTGCCCCCAGTATATACTGTATGTCTATATGATCCCAGATCCTCCACTCTCCCCCATATTATTATGCACCAGACAGCCCCCAGTATATACTGTATGTCTATACGATCCCAGATCCTCCACTCTCCCCCATATTATTATGCACCAGACAGCCCCCAGTATGTGATCCCACTGATAATCCACTCTCTCCCCATAATACTATGCACCAGACCAGACAGCTCCCAGTATAAGATCCTGCTGATCCTCCATCTCCCCTATTATATTATGCACCAGGCAGCCCCACTCCCCCAGTAATAACCCAATAATATGCTCCATGAACAGGAACAACCCCCCCCCCCCCAATAATATGCTCCACTCCACAGCCACTCAGTGACTCACACACCCATTAAGAGACCATCACCACACTACTAATATAAAAAATAACGAGGAGGATGGGTAGGTCTATCTACAGAGACAGCAGGAGACAGGTCCGCTCTCTGTACGACACATCACAAAGGCCCCACTCTGCAGCTGACAATGTCACCCTAGAGACGCTAGTAATGTGGACGAGATAAAGTACCAGCCAATCAGCTCATAACTGCCATGTCACAGGCTGGGTTTGAAAAATGAGTTAGGAGCCGGTTGGCTGGTACTTTATCTCCGTCCACATATTCTCCATCCAAGGCTTAGTAAATAGACCCTCTGGAGGTGTACATGCATGAGCTCAGTTCACGCATGCTCACTAACACTGCCATGTAAAGTTCCGCCTCTAGTAATTAGCAGCAGAATAATCAGTGTTAGGGATCACATGGACAGCTGTGATAACATGGAATCCAAACCGCAACCCACGGCGAGTCAAAGACCAAAGTATCAGGTCACTTTAGGGGCATATTGATGAATTTGCCCCTAGGGGTATAAGAGAATGATATACGTCTGTATAGAAATGTGTGAGGAAATGTGCTCTGTAGCCAAAGGCCGATATCCACAGAGGACGGCGGAGGTAATGTGTTATTACTGCCATATGAGGAGAACAGATGTGAATAAACTGAAAACTTAACGCAACCAAGTGGCTTGTGCTGGACAAGGGAAGATAGGAAAGGCTTGAATAAGTGACTGTGAATTACATCTACCACATCTATTGAGATCAGTATGATCCAGTCGGGATCCCGTCGGTCAGGAGATCGATGCCGGGAACCCGACAGCTGGAATACCGGCAGCGAGCGCAGCGTGTCATCTCGTGGGCTCACTGCACTCGCCACGCTTCGGGACGGTGGCGATTTTCAGTCACCTTAGGGTTATATTCCCCCTCTGGTGGTGGCATAGACTACCACACGAGTGGGGATTTCGGACGGCGGTATTTCACCGGGTGTTGGGATTCCGGCGTCAGTTTCCTGACAGCCGGGATCCTGACAACCGGCAAATTGACTACCTCCCCATTTATTTTGTCCGAATAACATGGCCATGTTCCCACACAGTGACAGGTAACAGTGCCTGCACCATACCTGCTGCATCTCCATCACACATGGGGGGTTATTCCGACCCGATCGCTCGCTGCAGTTTATCACAGCGCAGCGATCGGGTCGGAATTGCGCATGCGCCGGCGCCGCAGTGCGCCGGTGCATGCCGGACGGCCGAAGGGCGTCGTTCAGTAGCGATCGCCTCTGTCTGATTGAAAGGAGCTGCGCTGGCCGGGAGTTACTCCACAAATACAAAAGCATCGCCGCTGTGTGATGCTTTTGTATTTGTGCGGGGGGGGGGGGGGGGGCGGACTGACATGCGGGGCGGACTACCCTGTGCTGGGCGTCCCCCCGCATGTCAGGGAAGATGATGGGAGCTGTGCTAAATTTAGCACAGCTACGATCAACTCGGAATGACCCCCATGATCGTCACTGTAGTCAGCCTGCATGTACAGGTACATCTGTTGCTAATTGCAATCCACAGAGTCCTGAGATTGGAAATTGAGCAACAGTCACATCTCTGACCCACGGTTACTACTAGGTAGGAGTTAGATCTAACACAATACCAGAACTCCCACAGGCAAACATGTAGGAATGATTATTAAAGTTTTACATGATCTATGAATCCATGCAATACTGGAGCAATGGGGCTAATTCAGACCTGATCGCTGCTGTGCGTTTTCACACAGCGGGCGATCAGATCTGAACTGCGCATTGCGCATACCAGAGATGCGATCAGCATCTCAGCCCAGCGATCGCCTCTGCCTGACAGACTGGCCGAGGCGTTTGCTGGGCGGAGGGGGGCGGGCTGGCCGCGTTTGGCCGCCATTTTGGGGGCGCGGTCCGGGCAACGCAGACGTGCCCGGACCATGCGGGGGGGACGTCACACGCAGCTGCTGCGACCCGGGATGCGACAAGCAGCTCCCTTAGGGAGCAACCTCGTCAAGTACAAAAGCACCGCCGCTGTGCGTTGCTTTTGTACTTGTGCGGGGGGGGCCTGACATGCGGGGCGGACTAGCACGGATTTAACACATCTTCAATCAACTCTGAATAACCCCCAATGTTTCCTTGAAAGAACCTTTCTCTTTTCCATCATTTGTACTAAGGGTCTAGAGCCTGGCCAGGAGAATGCTCTGCAATACCTGATTTCAACCCAAAGGATTTAAATCCATGAAAATACTTGTTTTTTACCAACTGATATCAATTCTAGCTAATATATTAAAAATGAGAAACACATTCCAGTGGATGAAATCATAGACTGTTTCCCCTGCAGCATAAATAAAAACTTATTGGCATTTGTTTGGGAGTCTTGCCTGTGAATCTTGATTTGGAGGGGAAAAGGTATTTGCTTTAAGGGACAACCTTTGACTATTTACAGATCACACAAATGACTTTCATCTACAGCCCAGCCTCACTCTCCCGGCCCATCACTACAAGTAGCTAGCAGATTAACAGGTAGGAAGCTGCTGTCTACCAGGGACGTAACCAGTGGCATGCGAGCAGTGCGAGGCCGAGAGGGAAGCACCATTGCTGCCTTGATGGCACCTGTATTGTGCTTGCATGGTGCCTGGGCTGACACTGTATCTTCTAGAACAGAGATTTTCAACCTTTTTTCAACACGCGGCACACTAAACAAGATTTAAATATTGCCAAGGCACATTCAAATATATTGGTGATGCATGGTGCAGTTGCGTGTCCTAGGATGTCATGTCGCAGCTTCTCCATAGGTAACGCCTGAGCCACATCTAAGAAAGCCAAAAGAGCCCAACACTGCCTGGGCCCAAAATTAGAACTGGCTCTGTAACCACTAAACCCACCAGTATTGATCGTTCCAGGGCCTCAGTAGCGGCAAAACACTGACGGGCCTGGCTGTGCTTCTATGGCGGCACACCTGGAGACTGCTCAGGGCACACTAGTGTGCCACGGCACAGTGGTTGAAAAACACTGTTGTAGAGACTCGCCACACTTCACTTCATGGTTCTGACCCTCTATCCCATGACATCATGTCATCACATGTGCTGGGGGCAAGGCCAGCCCAGAAGGTCACATTAGCGCCCTGCTACAGCACTGCTGGTTGCTGTCCCACTATGCCAGCTGCTGGTGCTCAGTGTGGGGGCATCACAGAGACATTAAAATCACAGAATGAATGATATTACTGTATGCCATTTATTCAGTGCTTCTAAATGATGGTGAGTGCCATGGTCCCTTTAAACTGGAACACTAATGTATTACACATGTTCTGTGGTTGGCTTACTACAATCCCGCATTTCACCTTGTTTTAATCAACCACAGAACCTGTGTAATCCACGAGCGGCCCAGTTTAAAGGGATGGCATGGTATGCCTACACTTACTGATAGTGCTGATCAGTGCCAAAACTAGGCATTTTGGTGCACTATCCCAGAAAGAGCACTGCTACCATACTCCCTCCCCAATATTCTGAATAGGGACAGCGCATGCCAGAATCATCCCAAAAAGGGCATGGTCCCACAATAATGCCCCCAATTCAAATTATGATAAACAGCAGTGCAATCTTATTCACATTACGCTACACAATAGTACCTCTTATTCACATTATGCTGCACAGCAGTGCCTTTATTCACATTATGCTGCACAGCAGTGCCTTTATTCACATTATGCTGCACAGCAGTGCCCTTATTCACATTATGCTGCACAGCAGTGCCTTTATTCACATTATGCTGCACAGCAGTGCCTTTATTCACATTACACTGCACAGCAGTGCCCTTATTCACATTATGCTGCACAGCAGTGCCTTTATTCACATTACACTGCACAGCAGTGCCTTTATTCACATTACGCTGCACAGCAGTGCCTTTATTCACATTACACTGCACAGCAGTGCCCTTATTCACGTTATGCACAGCGGTGCCTTTATTCACATTATGCTGCACAGCAGTGCCCTTATTCAAGTTACCAATACACACAAAGCGTTACTGCTATACACAATGGCCCTCATTCCGAGTTGATCGCTCGCTTGCTGCTTTTAGCAGCAGTGCAAACGCTAGGCCGCCGCCCTCTGGGAGTGTATCTTAGCTTAGCAGAATTGCTAAAGAAAGGTTAGCAGTTCTGCTATTAAATATTTCCCTGCAGTTTCTGAGTAGCTCCAGACCTACTCCTAGATTGCGTTCACTGCAGACTGTTTGGTTCCTGGTTTGACGTCACAAACACGCCCTGCATTCTGCCAGCCACTCCCCCGTTTCTCCAGACACTCCTGCGTTTTTGACTGGCACGCCTGCGTTTTTTAGCACACTCCCGGAAAACGCTCAGTTACCACCCAGAAACACCCACTTCCTGTCAATCACTCACCGATCAGCAGAGCGGCTGAAAAGCGTTGCTCGGCCCTGTGTAAAATTGCATTGTTTTGTGTGAAAGTACTTAGCGTGTGCGCCCTGTGGCCCATACGCATGCGCAGAACTGCCGGTTTTTAGCCTGATCGCAATTCTGCTAAAAACAGCAGCGAGCGATCAACTCGGAATGACCCCCAATATGTTACCAATGCACACAAAGCGTTACAGGTGCACTCACTATGTTACCTTTACACACACTGTGTTACACAGAGCCATTACAATTAGGGATACACTGTCTGTCACTGGGTGCTGCTGCTGCCTGGCCCCATACTCAGTGTAGGCTCTCCGGGCATCAGTGTTCACTTGACTTAGCTGCTGGCCTGGCCTGCCTGAGCTCCTGAGTCTGCCCTGACTCTCCAATCCTGCTGCAGTGCTGCCCGCCCAAACACTGCGGCTCCTTGCAGCACAGGGCACTGTGGGAATGGGCTGGAACTGACAAAGACTTCATGACGTCTTTCCCAAGAGACACTAGGAGAGCCGGGAGGGAGTGGAGCACATGTGCGGGCAGTTGCTACTGTAATGTATGTAGTGTGCCTGCCAGAGACGGAGCCAGGCACACTGCTACATACATTACAGCGGGCAGAGCTGCAGTGGTGCATGACAGTAAGTACATAGGTGATCACATGTGCTGGGTGGATGCGGGTGCTGCTGGATCTCCGCCCACATATGTTCTGTGTGCTGAGCACTGTCCACACCACAATAGTTATATCTTATAGCCCTGGTGCTGGTCCTAGTCCAGTCAGAGTTTGTATAACACACTGCTACCATTAATTGGGTGGTGTTTGGTGTTTTAAAAAAAAAAGTACGTAGTATATATACATATTAGTCTGAAGCTTTTGGGCATACACTTTTGTTACAACAAGGCAAACTTTTGTATTCACAATCCTTTACGGTCTTTACTATGGTGGGCAATCCCGGATTGGGATCAACGGGATCCCAGGATTTTGGCCAAAAACTGTCCGGGATTCAATCTTCCAATCCCGGGATTTTTCCGGATTAGCCAGCCCCTTTGTTTCTTCAATGCCAGACAGCAATGAGCGACCTCAGATCACCATGCCCCTGGCTGTGCGCACTGCACTGAAGTCAGAGGCCACCCTGTGCAGCCAGCCACCTGGACCTCACTGCATGCACTGCCCCACACCTCACCTCCCCGCAGCAAGTGGACTCCCCCCCCCAAATGAGGGTGAGTTATGTGGGCTGGACATTGAAAAGAAACCAATCCCAGGAATCGGGATTGAAATATAATCAATCCCGATCCCTGGGATTGAAAAAATGGCCCGGGATTGGCAACCCTGGTCTTCATGTCCTTATTAGTCAAAACTGAAAGAATGATGGGTGATTTGCTATCAAGCAGTACAGTGTAACTTTGCATGTCTGGTTTAGCATTGTTGTTCCCTGTTTTTGCACTCTTAACAGGTTGGTGCGTAAAAAAGTGAAAATGAGCATTGCAGGGCTGTAACTAGGGCGGTGCAACCTGCAGCCAGGATTGCTGATGCAGTGCCGTCCAGAGCATTCTTTGGCAATCTGCAGCCGAACAGCCAATCAGAACATCCTCGGGATGCTCCGGTCAGTGATGCACTTACCAGTGCTGGTGGCTCCGCCCCCTCTGCGCGACATAATGACATCATGTACGTGACCTCATGATGTAATGCACTCGGGGGGCAGAGATGGAACAGGGTGCAGTTGGATCCTGTTATGGCATTGGGGCATTGCGCATAGTAATGCTGAACAGTGACATTAGCCATATTGGCTTACTTGCTGTGACACATGAGGTGATCCATTTCCAGATCATATTTGTTTCCAATGGACAGGACATAAAAGGGTTGGTTCAACCCAGTCATAGAACAGTTGTTTGTCCAGACAGGCTGCAAACAGCGGACCTCAGTCTTACAGGAGAATCACCTTTGTAGGTGTCATGCAACTTGCATTGTGACTTTCCACCAAATAGCAAGGAGCGAAAAACTGCACCAGCAGATGGGATTAGTTGGCTGGAATGAGGGGGCGTTCCTTACACAGAATAGGTGCCCCTGTATACTTCTGCCGAACAGTGCAAAAACAAGATTTCATTTTCAGAGCATAATATATGAAATAACATAGCTGGG
Source organism: Pseudophryne corroboree (assembly GCF_028390025.1). Taxonomy (NCBI): domain Eukaryota; kingdom Metazoa; phylum Chordata; class Amphibia; order Anura; family Myobatrachidae; genus Pseudophryne; species Pseudophryne corroboree. The sequence continues at coordinate 718,977,424 of NC_086448.1, forward strand.
GGGAAGGGGGCAATATTAGGATTATTATTATTAGAGAGGAGTGCGTGCCAGTGCTATCTCCAGCTCATTTACTGTGAAGCCATGCAGTCACCTTTACCAAGATGGCTGCAAATGCAGGACCCCGTGACCCTGCCACATCTGTGTGACTGTGATGTATTGCACATGTTCCCCTGGGGAAGTCTTACTGCATTTAAATATCAGCATTACCGCTACCGCTGTCTCTGGTAATAAAACCGCTTACTCTGTAATACACTATTACAGCTGACAACCACTGTTATACTGAATAAACCTCCAAACCTCTTAAGTATAAACTGTTCTGCTGGTGCCTATTGTTCCACACTAATAGGACATATCAAAAACATGCTGCTGGGCAGAGGGCGCACAGTCCTTTTTATGTTATGCATATGGACTCCAACTTTGTAACAATGCAGAACTAGTGCTCATGGGGTCTCACGTTCATGGAGACTTTCATGCTGTACTTTGCCAGAGAAGTGCGTTTCCAGGGGCACAGCAAGCAATGTAACAATGTGCTACACACACACTTAATGTAATAAAAAACAGTTCCAATGTCCCTCACTCACAGGATTAGTTGAGGACACAAAAAAATAAGAATTTACTCACCGGTAATTCTATTTCTCGTAGTCCGTAGTGGATGCTGGGAACTCCGTAAGGACCATGGGGAATAGCGGGCTCCGAAGGAGGCTGGGCACTCTAGAAAGATGTCAGACTACCTGGTGTGCACTGGCTCCTCCCACTATGACCCTCCTCCAAGCCTCAGTTAGGATACTGTGCCCGGACGAGCGTACACAATAAGGAAGGATTTTGAATCCCGGGTAAGACTCATACCAGCCACACCAATCACACCGTACAACTCGTGATATGAAACCCAGTTAACAGTATGAAACAACTGAGCCTCTCAACAGATGGCTCAACAATAACCCGATTTAGTTAATAATAACTATGTACAAGTATTGCAGATAAACCGCACTTGGGATGGGCGCCCAGCATCCACTACGGACTACGAGAAATAGAATTACCGGTGAGTAAATTCTTATTTTCTCTGACGTCCTAGTGGATGCTGGGAACTCCGTAAGGACCATGGGGATTATACCAAAGCTCCCAAACGGGCGGGAGAGTGCGGATGACTCTGCAACACCGAATGAGAGAACTCCAGGTCCTCCTCAGCCAGGGTATCAAATTTATAGAATTTTGCAAACGTGTTTGCCCCTGACCAAGTAGCGGCTCGGCAAAGTTGTAAAGCCGAGACCCCTCGGGCAGCCGCCCAAGATGAGCCCACCTTCCTTGTGGAATGGGCATTGACAGATTTTGGCTGTGGCAGGCCTGCCACAGAATGTGCAAGTTGAATTGTACTACAAATCCAACGAGCAATAGTCTGCTTAGAAGCAGGAGCACCCAGCTTGTTGGGTGCATATAGGATAAACAGCGAGTCAGATTTTCTGACTCCAGCCGTCCTGGAAACATATATTTTCAGGGCCCTGACCACGTCTAATAACTTGGAGTCCTCCAAGTCCCTAGTGGCCGCAGGCACCACAATAGGCTGGTTCAAATGAAACGCTGACACCACCTTAGGGAGAAACTGGGGACGAGTCCTCAATTCTGCCCTATCCATATGGAAAATCAGATAAGGGCTTTTATAAGACAAAGCCGCCAATTCTGATACTCGCCTGGCAGAAGCCAAGGCCAATAACATGACCACCTTCCACGTGAGATATTTCAGATCCACGGTTTTTAGTGGTTCAAACCAATGTGATTTTAAGAAACTCAACACCACGTTGAGATCCCAAGGTGCCACAGGAGGCACATATGGGGGCTGAATATGCAGCACTCCCTTTACAAATGTCTGAACTGCAGGTACTGAAGCTAGTTCTTTCTGAAAGAAAATCGATAGAGCCGAGATCTGTACCTTAATGGAACCCAGTTTTAGGCCCATATTCACTCCTGCTTGCAGGAAATGCAGAAATCGACCTAGTTGAAATTCCTCAGTTGGGGCCTTTTCGGCCTCACACCATGCAACATATTTCCGCCATATGCGGTGATAATGATTTGCTGTAACCTCTTTCCTGGCTTTAATAAGCGTAGGAATGACTTCCTCCGGAATGCCCTTTTCTTTCAGGATCCGGCGTTCAACCGCCATGCCGTCAAACGCAGCCGCGGTAAGTCTTGGAACAGACAGGGCCCCTGCTGTAGCAGGTCTTGTCTTAGCGGCAGAGGCCACGGGTCCTCTGAGATCATCTCTTGAAGTTCCGGGTACCATGTTCTTCTTGGCCAATCCGGAACCACGAGAATTGTGCTTACTCCTCGCTTTCTTATTATTCTCAATACCTTTGGTATGAGAGGCAGCGGAGGGAACACATAAACTGACTGGTACACCCACGGTGTCACCAGAGCGTCCACAGCTATCGCTTGAGGGTCTCTTGACCTGGCGCAATACCTCTCTAGTTTTTTGTTTAGGCGGGACGCCATCATGTCCACCTGTGGACGACCCCACTGATGTACAATCATTTGGAAGACTTCTGGATGAAGTCCCCACTCTCCCGGGTGGAGGTCGTGTCTGCTGAGGAAGTCTGCTTCCCAGTTGTCCACTCCCGGAATGAACACTGCTGACAGTGCTAGTACATGATTTTCCGCCCATCGGAGAATTCTTGTGGCTTCTGTCATTGCCATCCTGCTTCTTGTGCCGCCCTGTCGATTCACATGGGCGACTGCCGTGATGTTGTCTGACTGGATCAGCATCGGCTGGTGTAGGAGCAGGGATTTTGCTTGACTTAGGGCATTGTAGATGGCCCTTAGTTCCAGAATATTTATGTGAAGGGAAGTCTCCTGACTTGTCCATAGTCCTTGGAAGTTTCTTCCCTTTGTGACTGCCCCCCAGCCTCGCAGGCTGGCATCCGTGGTCACCAGGACCCAGTCCTGAATGCCGAATCTGCGACCCTCCAGAAGATGAGCACTCTGCAGCCACCACAGAAGAGACACCCTGGTTCTTGCAGACAGGGTTATCAAGCGATGCATCTGAAGATGCGATCCGGACCACTTGTCCAACAGGTCCCACTGAAAGATTCTGGCATGGAACCTGCCGAATGGAATTGCTTCGTAAGAAGCTACCATCTTTCCCAAGACCCGCGTGCAGTGATGCACCGATACCTGTTTTGGCTTCAGGAGGTCTCTGACTAGAGATGACAACTCCCTGGCTTTCTCCTCCGGGAGAAACACTTTTTTTTGGACTGTGTCCAGAATCATCCCCAGGAACAGTAGACGTGTCGTCGGGACCAGCTGTGACTTTGGGATATTCAGAATCCAGCCGTGCTGGTTCAGCACTTCCTGAGATAGTGCTACTCCCACCAACAACTGTTCTTTGGACCGTGCCTTTATTAGGAGATCGTCCAAGTACGGGATAATTAAAACTCCCTTTCTTCGAAGGAGTATCATCATTTCCGCCATAACCTTGGTAAATACTCTTGGTGCCGTGGAGAGTCCAAACGGCAGCGTCTGGAATTGGTAATGGCAATCCTGTACCACAAATCTGAGGTACTCCTGGTGAGGATGGTAAATGGGGACATGCAGGTAAGCATCCTTGATGTCCAGGGAAACCATGTAATCCCCCTCGTCCAGGCTTGCAATAACCGCCCTGAGCGATTCCATCTTGAACTTGAATTTTTTTATGTACATGTTCAAGGATTTCAAATTTAAAATGGGTCTCACCGAACCGTCCGGCTTCGGTACCACAAATAGTGTGGAATAGTAACCCCGGCCTTGTTGAAGTAGGGGTACCTTGATTATCACCTGCTGGGAATACAGCTTGTGAATTGTCGCTAGCACCGCCTCCCTGTCTGAGGAAGCAATCGGCAAGGCAGATTTTAGGAACCGGTAGGGTGGAGCCGCCTCGAATTCCAGCATGTATCCCTGAGATACTACTTGAAGGATCCAGGGATCCACCTGTGAGCGAGCCCACTGATCGCTGAAATTTCTGAGGCGGGCCCCCACCGTACCTGGCTCCACCTGTGGAGCCCCACCGTCATGCGGCGGACTTGGAAGAGGAAGCGGGGGAGGACTTTTGTTCCTGGGAACCTGCTGTCTGTTGCAGCCTTTTTCCCCTACCTCTGCCTCTAGACAGAAAAGACCCTCCTTTTCCACGCTTGCTTTTCTGGGTCCGAAAGGACTGAACCTGATAAAATGGCGCCTTCTTAGGCTGTGAGGGAACATGGGGTAAAAATGCTGACTTCCCAGACGTTGCTGTGGAAACTAGGTCGGAGAGACCATCCCCAAATAATTCCTCCCCTTTATAAGGCAAAACTTCCATGTGCCTCTTGGAATCTGCATCTCCCGTCCACTGACGAGTCCATAAGCATCTCCTAGCAGAGATAGACAATGCACTTACTTTAGATGCCAGCCGGCAAATTTCCCTCTGTGCATCTCTCATATATAAGACTGAATCTTTTATATGGTCAATCGTTAGCAGAATAGTGTCTCTGTCTAGTGTGTCAATATTTTCTGACAGTTTTTCTGACCATGCAGCGGCAGCACTGCACATCCAAGCTGACGCAATAGCTGGTCTAAGTATAATGCCTGAGTGTGTGTATACAGACTTCAGGATTGCCTCCTGCTTTCTATCAGCAGGCTCCTTAAGGGCGGCCGTATCCTGAGAGGGTAGTGCCACCTTTTTTGACAAACGTGTGAGCGCTTTATCCACCCTAGTTGGTGTTTCCCAACGTGACCTATCCTCTGGCGGGAAAGGGAACGCCATTAGTACCTTCTTAGAAATTACAAATTTTTTATCAGGGAAAAGCCACGCTTCTTCACACACTTCATTTAGTTCATCTGATGGGGGGAAAACTACGGGTAGTTTTTTCTCCCCAAACATAATACCCTTTTTTGTGGTACCTGGATGTAAATCAGAAATGTTTAACACCTCTTTCATTGCCTCAATCATGCAGTGAATGGCCCTGACAGGCATTAGGTTTGACTCATCGTCGTCGACACTGTTATCAGTATCCGTGTCGACATCCGGGTCTGCAAACTGAGGTAGCGGGCGTTTTAGAGCCCCTGACGACCCCTGAGGCACCTGGACAGGCACGAGCTGAGATCCCGGCTGTCCCACATTTGGCATGTCGTCAAATTTCTTATGTAAAGAATCTATACGTGCACTCATTTCTTTCCATAAGTTCATCCACTCGGGTGTCTGCCCCGCAGGGGGTGACGTCCCTTCAAAATGCATCTGCTCCGCCTCATTATCCTCATCAAACATGTCGACACAGCCGTACCGACACACCCCACACACACAGGGAATGCTCAACAGAGGACAGGACCCACAAAAAGCCCTTTGGGGGGACAGAGTGAGAGTATGCCAGCACACACCAGAGCGCTATATATATACAGGGACTAACTGAGTTATGTCCCTAATAGCTGCTTTTCATATAATATATGTATATATACTGCCAAATTTAATGCCCCTCCTCTCTTTTCCCTCTTACTGTTACTGTATATTGCAGGGAAGAGCCAGGGAGCTTCCTTCCAGCCGAGCTGTGAGGGAAAAATGGCGCCAGTGTGCTGAGGAGATAGGCTCCGCCCCTTTTTCGCGGCCTATTCTCCCGCTTTTTATGGAATTCTGGCAGGGGTATTTACCTCATATATAGCCTCTGGGGTTATATATTGAGGTATTTTAGCCAGCCAAGGTGTTATTATTGCTGCCTCAGGGCGCCCCCCCCCCAGCGCCCTGCACCCTCAGTGACCGGAGTGTGAAGTGTGAGAGGAGCAATGGCGCACAGCTGCAGTGCTGTGCGCAACCTTGGTGAAGACAGATTCATGCCGCCGATTTTCCGGACCATCTTCTTGCTTCTGGCTCTGTAAGGGGGACGGCGGCGCGGCTCCGGGACCGAACACCAAGGACTAGGCCTGCGGTCGATCCCTCTGGAGCTAATGGTGTCCAGTAGCCTAAGAAGCCCAATCCGGCTGCAAGCAGGCGAGTTCGCTTCTTCTCCCCTTAGTCCCTCGCTGCAGTGAGCCTGTTGCCAGCAGGTCTCACTGAAAATAAAAAACCTAAGTCTATTCTTTCTAAGAGCTCAGGAGAGCCCCTAGTGTGCATCCAACCTCGGCCGGGCACAAATTCTAACTGAGGCTTGGAGGAGGGTCATAGTGGGAGGAGCCAGTGCACACCAGGTAGTCTGAAATCTTTCTAGAGTGCCCAGCCTCCTTCGGAGCCCGCTATTTCCCATGGTCCTTACGGAGTTCCCAGCATCCACTAGGACGTCAGAGAAATACTGTTGAGATTTTTCTTTTTCCACACACCTAGGGCCTAATGCAGGTGTGGTTGTTCTTGCAATTGCTGTTGCAACAATAGCCGCTTTGCGTATAATGGGGGTCATTCTGACCCGATCGCTCGCAGCAGTTTATCGCAGCGCAGCGATCGGGTCGGAATTGCGCATGCCGGACGGCCGAAGGCCGTCGTTCAGTAGCGATCGCCTCTGCCTGATTGACAGGCAGAGGCGGTCGCAGGGCGGGAGGGGGCTGGACGGCAGCGTTAAGCCGCTGTTTAGGGGGCACGGTCCCGCCAACGCAGGCGTGGCCGGACCGTTGGGGGGCGGGCCGCGGCAGCTGTGTGACGTCTCACGCAGCCGCTGCGGCCAGTGGCAGCGACGATCAACTCCCGGCCAGCAGCAGAAGCTGCGCTGGCTGGGAGTTACTCCACAAATACAAAAGCATCGCCGCTGTGCGATGCTTTTGTATTTGTGCGGGGGGGGGGGGGGGGCGGACTGACATGCAGGGCGGACTAGCCCTGTGCTGGGCATCCCCCCGCATGTCAGGGAAGATGATCGTAGCTGTGCTAAATTTAGCACAGCTACGATCAACTCGGAATGACCCCCAGTAACCGCTTTGCCCACATCTGAATTAGGCCCCTAGACACAGTTCTAATTTGTAGAGGTGTCGCTCACTTAGCAGAGTAGACTTGCACCTTGGTGTTCGCTAGGTGGACCCTCCAGGATAAAGGTTCAGATCCAAGCCCACATTAGTTGTATTTAGTAAATGAGTCCCAGTCACTGTGTCTGGAGATGGGTATTCTGTCCCAGACTCACTGAGATCCAGTAGATCAGAGTCTGTGGAGTGACTTCAGTCTATGGACTGTGTTCTCTAATTGTTCACTTGATAGCTCAATAGTATGATGTGCTGGTAAATATATGTACAGTGTCACGTGAGCTGACACAATGCAGGTGTCACACGCAGGGCACTATGGGAGGTCAGTCTCAGTGAGAATATTCTGTATAGTGTGGCACATTCTATATGCTGGAGTTAGTAAGCAAGTTCATCATTCTGCAGCTGATCATTGCCCAGAGTTACTTTACACAGATCTACAACATAGAAGCTATGTTTTAAGCTTAAAGCTGGGTTCCTGGGCACGGAACCAACGGCTCTATTAAATTCAGGGAAACAGGGGAGGGTAGAACTTAAAAAAAGGCAAACTCATCTACTCTAAACAGATGTAATCAGGACCATCTTAACAGCATTGTAGGCGCTGGGCAAAGCAATGCACTGTGGCCATAACCCACCCATTCACTAGAATAAATGTAAAAAAAAATTCAGAACTTACCCATATGCTTCCATATAGTGAATGACTTTCAGCACTCTGATTGGTGGATGGCTAAACCCATCCACCAATCAGCTGTCTGACAGCTATTTGCTGTCTGGGTGCCAGCTGGGAGGCAGGTAGGGAATGCTGGCTGGCTGCATTGATTGTGTGTACTAACCAGAGCGGCCAGGAAGCGTTCTCTACCTGCCTCCCAAGAAGCTCCCAAGGCAGCAGCTGGAAGAACTGATAGGTCTAGGGTTGCCACCTCTCCCTGATTTCCTGGATTCTCCAGGATTTGGTGGCACCCCTCCAGGAGGCTTTTCCCTTCACCCGGATTCCTGGATTCTCCAGGAATAAGGGGACCCTGGGAGCACCAGCATGGCTCCCCGTCAGCCGAGGAACTCCATGAAATACAGTGACTGTCTCGCGAGATGATGACATCAAATCTCGCGAGACTGTGTTCAGCCCAGACTGAGCCGAAGCTGCCATGACGCTGCCATCGGCAGCTCTTCCTCAGCATTTCCCCCGGGCTGCGGCGGTGAAGTAACGCCGGCCCGGCTCATGTGAAAAGAGCAACGAGAACTGACAGGCATGTCACACATATATCTATAATATAATATAATGAGCATGCATGAAACAAATAGAGGCTCAGGTTATATACTGTATAGATATATGTATCTTTTTTAATCACTAACAGACACCTTTAGTTGTGCATTTGTTTGATTAACCTGTTGAAGTTCGATATTTATTAGGTTGTGTGCAACGCTTCCACTTCCATGGTTCTTCCCTCTTTCACACAATCTAGTTTAAGGCACCAAATGCCTGTAACTTATCCAAGTGGTGACTATTATATTCCTATTTATATAGATATATACGTAAAATATTTTATAAATACGGTACATAATTTTGTATATATGAGCATTGCTTGGTACCGCGGGGGGGGGGGGGGTTGGGATTGGAGGGGGGGGGGGGGGGGGGTGTTCTCCAGGAATCGATGATGTATGAGGTGGCAACCCTACCCCCAGCCCTGCTTTAAGGCCCCTGAAATTGTGGGGCCCTTGGCAGCTGCCCATTAAGATGGCCCTAGGTATAATAATGATTACGTTATGGGTCCATGATCACAACTAAAAACCTTGGCTCACCCTGGAACACGTTTAGAACAGGTGCCTTTGGCAGGATAGTACACAAGTCTCATGAGGTTGCCAAAGTGTGAAGTCAGATGTGAGCACTACGTACCCTCCCCATATGAAATTACTCCTCCGTACATTGGCCCTCATTCCGAGTCGTTCGCTCTGTATTTTTCATCGCATCGCAGTGAAATTCCGCTTAGTGCGCATGCGCAATATTCGCACTGCGACTGCGCCAAGTATCTTTGCTATGAAGATAGTATTTTTACTCACGGCTTTTTCATCGCTCCGGCGATCGTAATGTGATTGACAGGAAATGGGTGTTACTGGGCGGAAACAGGCCGTTTTATGGGCGTGTGGCTGAAAACGCTACCGTTTCCGGAAAAAACGCAGGAGTGGCCGGAGAAACGGGGGAGTGGTTGGGCGAACGCTGGGTGTGTTTGTGACGTCAAACCAGGAACGACAAGCACTGAACTGATCGCACAGGCAGAGTAAGTCTGGAGCTACTCTAAAACTGCTAAGTAGTTTGTGATCGCAATATTGCGAATACATCGGTCGCAATTTTAAGATGCTAAGATACACTCCCAGTAGGCGGCGGCTTAGCGTGTGTAACTCTGCTAAATTCGCCTTGCGACCGATCAACTCGGAAGGAGGGCCATTGTACATTTCCTGATTTTCTTCTTTGACTTGTAGTCATGAAGATATAAATGAACTTGGGAGAGTAAGGGTAAATTTTGGTTGCTTATCTCAAGTGTTGTTCTTGCAGAGTTTATGAGAGCACCCTACATACATACTGTAGGACGCTGGCCGTATCTAGAGGGTGCATACAGACCTTTATTAAAAACAGTTTTTGCGACTGTACTTGCAAGTGGATATAAAAAAAGTGGGTGATTTACCATTGAGACGTCTCTCTCAGTCTCCCTCTGGCAGGATAGCATATTACAGTATATGATAAGGAATATTTGATTATTCTGTCCCATGAATAATATTTTTCACCAGGTTGCCAGAGTGGAGGATGTAACTGAAAGGCCTTAATCTGCCGCTGCAGCCAATTAAAGGTACTTCCAAATACATTGGCTGCTGCTAGTTTCTCGTAAACAATATTTTTCTTTTTATGCTTAGACTTCTCCCTGGGAAGCATGATAATGTCAGTGTGTCCTTTGGAGCAAAATTTGGTCAGCCCTAATAAATTATACGTTTAACATGAATACTATCCCATTCCACGGGGCATATCAACTTTCTATAGTATTTGCCTTACTCATTACTATTACGTGGAGAACATTATAATTTATATGAATAAAATCTGACCATGGAGAAAGGTTTATATACACTGCTCCTACTGTTAGATTTCTAGCAGTTGTGGTACACTACTGACATCTGGTGGTGAATTGTAGGTTGGTTCTTTATTAAAGTATTACTGCTATATTTAAGATTGATAAACTTGATGATGACGCCTTAGCAATGTGGGAAATCATAGCACTTATCAAATTCTTATAATATAAATATGTACTTTTCACCGGTTTTTGAGCAACAGATGTGAATTGGTGCTTAGATGCAGGGTTTGGAGCAGTTGTTTATGTAGATGCAAGATTTGCAATTTAGGGGTCTATTCATGAAGCAGTGAAAAGTGTGAAAAAGTGAGCCAATGAAGAAGTTGCCTATGGCAACCAATCAGCATTGAAGTAACATTTCTAATTTGCACACTATAAAATTATACAGAGCAGCTGATTGGTTGCCATGGGCAACTTCTCCACTGGCTTCCTTCTCTACTCTTTTTCACTGCTTCATAAATAGACCCCTTCGTTTTTAGGTACCTTTGATCTACGATTGTAGCTGACAACGATTGCAAAGCCAATATATCTAACTGATTTACTATAGGAGGGAAGCATATGGTCCCTTCTAAAGTGAGGGTCATAACAAGAACAATGGGATCTTGTGTACTAGTGGCTAGGTGTCACATGTATACAGCCAGGGATCGGCCGTGGGATGTGCGTGTATGCGCGCATGCTAGGGGCGCACGGGGTGAATGGGGGTGCGGGGACACTAAAGACGGGGGGGTGCTGCGAGTCAAGAGGGCGTGGACTTGCGGCATGCCTCCATTTCCATGGAGATGGGAGGGGGTGCGCGACACGCACACGGGGGCGTGCGTGAGTCGGAGAGCGTGGACTCAAGGCGCGCCTCCATGTCCATGGAGACGGGAGGGGAGGTGGAGGAGCGGCAAGACCAGAGAGCTGGATGCGGTGCTGCCCGCGACCTTCCCAACTCTCTGTGGGTCCAGACCGGCCCACCAGCCCATCGGCCCCTTCTGGCATTTGCCAGAGGTGCCAGATGGGCAGTCCGGCCCTGTATACAGCAGACCTCATTTATAATACGCACTTGATACACACCTAAAATATTGTGTATATTACTTTACTGCACCTAGTATGCATGGCTACTTGCACTCATTAGAGCTTCCTCCACACACTAGATGAGCGGACCTCAGTCTTATATCTTCCTACTTTAGAACCTGTCCTCCACTGTGCTCAGCGGGCACTGAATAGAGAAGAAATGCTCCTCAGTTGGGTGAAGCTGTGATATCTCTATGAATGTACACAATGGCAGCAATACTGGGTGAGTGTATAATGGAGCATAGGCCGGCAATTATACCAAATGATGTCATGCTTTATCTTGCAGTCTTCTTGTATAGCGGTTAATGGGCCTAATCCTGGTGTAGTTGTTCTTGCTGCTGCTGTTGCTATCTTTTGCCGTTCACAGTTGCGATTATATGCTAGTCTGAGTGCCTCTGAAGATGCGCAGGCTGTGCTGCTCTCCTGGGACGCAAGTAAGAGCGCAACTTCTAAGTTATGCACGCCCAGAAAAGTCCGCCTGAACGGCCATGACACGCCAGCACGTACACGACCACTCCCCATTACCACCCCCAAACACTGTTGTCCTGTCACTCGCTTTGCTTAAGTGACTGCACCGTTCCAGTGATGACACATTACAAGAAAAAGCAGCAATTGTTCGATCCCATTTATTGTGGCAGATGTGCAGACATCACAAGATGATTGAGGTACGTGTATGTCAGGAATGATTATGTTTGTACAAACTATAGGGGCAGATGTATTAAGCCTGGAGAAGGGATAAATAAGTGATGAAGCACTGATAAGCGCAAGGTGATAACGCACCAGCCAATCAGCTTCTAACTGTAATTTTCCAAATCCATAATGATTGGCTGGTGCGTTATCACCTTGCACTTATCACTGCTTTACCACTTCTTTATCCTTTCTCCAGGTTAATACATCTGCCCCTATATTCTTTGCCATAATATTCTCCTATATTCATCTGTTTTTACAATATACCTTCTAATAAGGGGACGAGCCACAAAACATTTTACAGTGTACTAAAAAAAGTATTTTGACTTAATGGACGAGAAGACGTTGAACAGTCTTTTTCTAACGCACATGAAACAAATATATCCTGTTCCCGCCAACAATCCTATCATCAGGGTTGTACCAAGAATAGAAGGGGCTCGTTTTCGGGCCACGCGGAACGCAGTTGGCAACACTGCAGAAATTAAAATATTGTTGACGTTTCCGAGCACTTGATTAAAAGTCTTTCTTTGTAGGATGCGTTCGTAATACGCCTCCAAATTAGGTCGTTTTCCATTCCCCCAGTTTCTCCTGGCAAATCCAAGAAACTTCAGTCGGTGGAGAGTGACCGCTAATGACACATCTGCCAGACTGAAGAACTGTCCACACAGCCAGGACTCACTGCCTGCACCTTCCTCTGTATACAACAGAAATAATAAAGTTAATTGAGACTTTTTTTTTTTTTTTTTTGCAGATACATTGTCATTGTTTAGCTAGACTGCATAGTGCACAAGTGACATGGTGACCCTGCTCTACAGGGCGATACCATTTAAAGTATGTCCGTTCCATGGCTGGCTCCCTCTAGAATTCACAGTACACCTTCATATGTGACTATCATATGGTATTCTAGATCAGACCTGGCCAACCTGTGGCTCTCCGGCTGTTGTGAAACTACACATCCCAGCATGCCATGCCCCAGTTTTAGCATTCCATAATAGCAAAACTGTTTAAGGTCATGCTGGGACTTGTAGTTTCAAAACAGCTGGAGAGCCACTGGTTGGCCAGGCCTGTTCTGTATGGTTTCTTACTGTACTTATTACTCTTATATATATGCAAACATATTCATATTTACATTGAAGACAATGCTGCATTTGTGCTTGCATTTTGTCATACAGTGATTTAAAAAAAAAAAAAAACTACAATAACACACACAATTTAACATTTCAAACTAATGAGCTCTCTGACCTGGTGTTTCTTCACTTCGTCTCTGTAATTCAGTTTCAACCTGATCCAGGACTTTTTCCAGCTCATCAAGTATTTTCTTCAAGTACTTTATGTTATCATGCTCCATCAATTTAGTCTATAAAAACAATTTATCAGCACATTATCAACAAAACTGGAAATGATCAGTAAATAAATGCTAAGAAATTGTGATCTCGAGTTTACAGGGAAATTTTCAGACCCTATGAGCGAGATGTAATAGGCAGAACAAGAGAGGGGTTCAATATCAAAGTTGCGCAGGGGCTGCTAATGTGTTCAGTGGAAAAGAGTATCACCCTCACTCCAAATACAAGTTACAGAAAAAGGCAAACCTCCACACAAAAGCCACACAATACTTAATAATGTTCACAGTCCTTCTATTCAGAAGATATCCACTGGACCTCTGATGTATTGTTTTCTTAACACCTCAAATAAAACACAAATCACAGTATAATACGATGTTGTGCCTTCAAATTCTTCACATGGAAAAGTTGTATATTCGTACCAAATCGCGCGGTCTGTCAAATTTATTGGCAGACAAACTCACTTCAAGGGGCGGATCTGAGCCGTGTTGCTATGAATGAATCACCATTGTTCCCCGTCTTTACTCCTTGTTACTCCATATGACATAAAAAAGAAAACTTTCCATAGTGTAAAACTGTACAGAATATTTAATATTAAAAACAAGCATAAACTTTGTGTACCAAAAGCAATAATTTAATGTTAAATAGACATGAAACAATTTAAGATACAATACACATGGTGAGACTCCTACCGGATAGTAATGTCCACTAACAAAAGTAGACAAACAAGGCTCGAACCATGGAGGATAACAGGCGTTCCTGGAAATCATCCAAACGATCCTTCGGTCAGCTTTCCACCATCTGTAGCTCTTTCCTTACCAACGCGTTTCAATACAGTTGTATCTTTTTCAAGGCATGAGGAAAGTCCCACAGATGGGGGAATTTATACCCCTACACATTAAATTTCTATATACATAAAACCAGTTCTGGAGCAACTGTCCTGAATCCCTATCCATAATACATGTAGAAATAACTCCGCTTTTAAGTCCAGACCACATTCTCTAGAATTCCTTTCACATCACATCCTGTTTATAATGCTACAGAAAGCCCGCCAAAAAACATATCCTGGAAGTGTCCTTTACAGTAAGATCTCCCCACTGGAAGTCCTCTGTGCATAATTCAATTCTGTCCCCATCGAATGAGAGCAGCCGAGGATCTAAAAGCCGCAACCATAAGTTCACTGCCGTGACCGGAAGTATGATGCCGCTTCCAGATATCGGCTGTGTTTCCCTTTATCTCAGTTTGATTGTAAAGGACACTTCCAGGATATGTTTTTTGGCGGGCTTTCTGTACCATTATAAACAGGATGTGATGTGAAAAGAATTCTAGAGAATGTGGCATGGACTTAAAAGTGGAGTTGTTTCTACTTATTATGGATAGGGATTCAGGACAGTTGCTCCAGAACTGGTTTTGTGTATATAGAAATTTAATGTGTAGGGGTAAAAATTACCCCATCTGTGGGACTTTCCTCATGCCTTGAAAAAGATACAACTGTATTGAAACGCGTTGGTGAGGAAAGAGCTACAGATGGTGGAAAGCTGACCAAAGGATCGTTTGGACGATTTCCAGGGACGCTTGTTATCCTCCATGGTTCAAGCCTTGTTTGTCTACTTTTGTTAGTGGACATTACCATCCGGTAGGAGTTTCACCATGTGTATTGTGTCTTAAATTTTTTCATGTCTATTTTTCTTCCTGTAATCAGTAGACTATTGTTTTTGGTACGCATAGTTTATGCTTGCTTTTAATAATAAATATTCTGTACAGTTTACACTATGGAAAGTTTTCTTTTTTATGTCATTTGGAGTAACAAGGAGTAAAGACGGGGAACAACGGTGATTCATTCATAGCAACACGGCTAAGATCCGCCCCTTGAAGCAAGTTTGTCTGGCAATAAATTAGACAGACCACGCCATTTGGTACGAGAAGTAATAGGGTCCGAGTTTGCTGGAGGGGCGGGATGCTGGCCGATCTCGGATGTTTTTACAAAGGGGCAAGACCCATCAGGCGACAAGTGTACACCCACAGTACTGGTAAAGGACCTGTCAGACGGCCACTGTACACTCACTGTACTGGACCAGTGGCCGCCTGACAGGTCCTGTACCAGTACAGTGACTGTCTTACAGATTCTGTACCAGCACAATGAGTGTACACTGGCCGCCTAACGGGTCCTGTACCAGTACTGTGAGTGTACAGTGGCCGTCTGAAAGGTCCTGTACCAGTGCTGTAGGTGTACACTAGCTGTCTAATGAGTCCTGTACTGGTACTGTGGGTGTACACTGGCCGTCTGACAGGTCCTATACCAGCACAGTGAGTATACAGTGGCCGCCTGAAAGGTCCTGTACCAGTACTGTGGGTGTACACTGGCCACCTGACAGGTCCTGTACCAGTACTGTGGGTGTACACTGGCCGCCTGACAGGTCCTGTACCAGTACTGTGGGTGTACACTGGCCGCCTGACAGGTCCTGTACCAGTACTGTGGGTGTACACTGGCCGCCTGACGGGTCCTATACCTGTACTGTGAGTGTACAGTGACTGTCTGACAGGTCCTGTACCAGTGCTGTAGGTGTACACTGGCTGTCTGATGGGTCCTGTACCAGTAAAGTGATTGTACAGTGGCCGTCTTACAGGTCCTGTACCAGTGCTGAAGGTGTACACTGGCTGTCTGATGGGTCCTGTACCAGTAAAGTGATTGTACAGTGGCCGTCTTACAGGTCCTGTACCAGTGCTGAAGGTGTACACTGGCTGTCTGATGGGTCCTGTACCAGTAAAGTGATTGTACAGTGGCCGTCTTACAGGTCCTGTACCAGTGCTGTAGGTGTACACTGGCTGTCTGATGGGTCCTGTATGAGTAAAGTGATTGTACAGTGGCCGCCTGACAGGTCCTGTACCAGTAATGTAGGTGTACACTGGCTGTCTGATGGGTGCTGTACCAGTACAGTGATTATACAGTGGCGATCTGACGAGCAGGGGTGTATCTTCCTATTGGCCAGGATGGCACTTGCCAGGGGCGCCGGCCAAGAGGAGGGCGCTGCCCGGCAGTGCCACCCGTGCCAGGGGGTAGAATGACATAGTAGTTCTCACTGAGTTCATCCCTTAGCAGTGCTCATCCACTGCTGAACTCTCAGTAGCTTATTGCACTCTGACACTCTCTGTGACTACAGTCACAATGATGGTGAATATAGCCAGGGAGCCGGGCACTTCCAAGTATGGGGAGGGGGTGAGGCACCTCCTCTTCCTCATCCGCTCCCCTTCTCATTGGTCCCACTCGGTCTGTCACCAAACAGCAGCCACTACAATCAGCACCAGTCAGCAGTGCAGCATGAGCATACCTGTACATTTTCTGCGGTACCGTAGCTGCACTGCATGGTCTATCCTGGCAGTCTGGATCACAGCTTACAAAGAGCTCTGTATGGAGAGGTATCTAGACCAGTGACTGCCTGTCCAGCTGTGTTGAGACTACAAGTCCCAGCACACCTTGTCAATTGGATTTGCTGGGACATGTAGTGCAATCACACCTAGAGAGGGGTTTTTAACTGTATGCATGTGTGCATATATCCCCTCGGTGTCCCTGTCCGCACCCTCCTTGTAATTCCCCCTTAGTGTCACTGCCCGTACCATCCCTCTAACTGCCCCTTCAGTGACCCTGCCCATACACTCCCATAATTCCCTCTCAGTATCCCTACCCGCACCCTAACCATAATTCCCCCTCAGTGTCCCTACCCGCACCCTCCCCGTAATTCCCTCTCAGTGTCCCTACCCGCACCCTAATCGTAATTCCCTGTCAGTGTCCCTACCCGCACCCTCCCCGTAATTCCCTCAGTGTCCCTGCCTGCGCACTCCTCGTAATTCCCCCTCAGTGTCCCTGCCTGCACACTCCTCGTAATTCCCCCTCAGTCTCCCTGCCTGCACCCTCCCCGTAATTCCCTCCCAGTGTCCCTACCCGCACCCTAATCGTAATTCCCTCTCAGTGTCCCTACCCGCACCCTCCCCGTAATTCCCTCAGTGTCCCTGCCTGCGCACTCCTCGTAATTCCCCCTCAGTGTCCCTGCCTGCGCACTCCTCGTAATTCCCCCTCAGTGTCCCTGCCTGCACACTCCTCGTAATTCCCCCTCAGTCTCCCTGCCAGCACCCTCCTCATAATTCCCTCTGTGTCCCTACGAGCACTCTAACCGTAATTCCCTCTTAGTTTCTCTGCCTGCACCCTCCCCGTAATTCCCTCTCATTGTCCATACCCGCACCCTCCCCGTAATTCCCTCTCATTGTCCATACCCGCACCCTAACCGTAATTCCCCCTCAGTGTTCCTGCCTGCACACTCCTCGTAATTCCCCCTCAGTCTCCCTGCCTGCACCCTCCCCGTAATTTCATCTCAGTGTCCCTGCCCGCACCCTCCTCGTAATTCCTCCTCAGTGTTCCTGCCAGCACCCTCCCCGTAATTCCATCTCAGTGTCTCAGCCCGCACCCTCCCCGTAATTCCTCTTCAGCAGGGCCTTAACTAGGTGTGTGCCAGCGGTACCTGGCACACAGCGCACATGCAATGTGGGCGCAGTACAGCTGGTAACACCCATAGTTCCACAATGCAATGTGAGCCTGCGGTAGTTAAAGTGCAGCCGCGGGCAGTAAAGCCCTGCCCCCACCCTCAGAAACCAGAGCTTACAGTACAGCCAGACCACTCGCCCCCCCTCCACCAGAGGTTATAATGAGTCGCGGCAATACTGCCCGATCCCCTCCGCTGCCGCCACCGTAGGTTCAAAGTGAGCTGCGGGTTGCTGTAGTGCCCGATCCTCCCCTCACCTCGCACCCGCTCCTGCCAGTTACAATGCAGTGCATACAATGGCAACCCGGCAGTCACGTCCTCCCCCTCCTACCTGGAGGTTACAGTGACAATCTTCTGCACTCCTGTAGACCTGTACTCCCAGAGGACATGCCGGCTAAAAATCTCTAGATCTACAACCACACACAGCGGCAGTGAGCGGCCAGCGAGATCCTGGACTGCACCTAAGCAGCCCCTCTGCCCCAGCCTCTGCTTGTCAGTGAGTGGCCTGGTCTCCGGGCAATGGATTGACAGTGTCCCATGAGATCAGGATCATGCAGCAGCCACACAACTACAACTGGGTGAACAGAACAGCAGCAAGTGGTGGGGACTCTTCATGTTGGCCGTTAGAAAGTTGAGAGGAGAGAAGTGCCTGTGTCCTCATTCTGTGGAACCACAAGTCCCATCATGCACTGACAGACATTACATGATAGAGCATGCTTGGACTTGTGGTTCCACCATAGCTGGAGAGCAGACATTGCCTACCTCCGAGTTCTCATGATTTTTGTACAGGGCCGTAGCTAAGTGTGTGCCGAATGTTCTCGGCCCACAGTACATAGGCACTGAGGACAGAGAACTGGCACGTAATGTGTAAAAGGGAGCTCTGCCTGCTGTAACGTGTAAAAGGGAGCTCTGCCTGCCGTAATGTGTAAAAGGGAGCTCTGCCTGCCGTACCGTGTAAAAGGGAGCTCTGCCTGCCGTAATGTGTAAAAGGGAGCTCTGCCTGCCGTAACGTGTAAAAGGGAGCTCTGCCTGCAGTAATGTGTAAAAGGGGGCTCTGCCTGCAGTAATGTGTAAAAGGGGGCTCTACCTGCCGTAACTTGTAATAGGGGCTCTACCTGCCGTAATGTGTAAAAGGGGCTCTACCTGGAATAATGTGTAAAATGGGGCTCTACCTGACATGATGTGTGTAAATGATGTCATTTGATTAATGGAGACCACTGTGCAGCATAATATGAATTGGTAATATTTTGTGGCCACGCCCCTTCCACATAAAATCACACCCATATAGTTTTGGCGCACACCTACAGCGCGCACTGGCCCTATTTTAAATATGAAGGGGGGGGGGGTGCTGAGCCTGTTTCTTGCACACAGCGCTAAAATGTCTAGTTACGGCACTGCTCCTCAGTGTCCCTGTCCACACCCTCCCTGTAATTGTCCCTCAGTGTCCCTGCCTGCACCCTCCCCATAATTCCATCTCAGTTTCCCTGCCCGCACACCCTTTGTAATCTCTCCTCAGTGTCCCTGCCTGCACCCTCCATGTAATTCTCCCTCAGTGTTCCTGACCTCAGTTTCCCTGTGACTCCCCCCTCAGTGTCCCTGCCGCACACTCCTGTAATTCCCTCTCAGTGTCCCTTCCCGCACCCTCCCTGTAATTGTCCCTCAGTGTCCCTGACCTCAGCCTCCCTGTAGCCCCTCCCTCTCATTTTCCCTACCCGAACCCTCCCTGTAATTCCCCCTTAGTGTCCTTGACCTCCGTCTCCCTGAGACTCCCCGCTCAGTGTCCCTGCCCACACCCTCCTGTAATTCCACCTCAGTGTCCCTGCCTGTACCCTCCCTGTAATTTCCCCTCAGTGTCCCTGCCCACACCCTACCTGTAATTGCCCCTCAGTGTCCCTGACCTCAGCCTCCCTGTAGCTTCTCCCTCTCATTTTCCCTACCCGAACCCTCCCTGTAATTCCCCCTTAAGTGTCCCTGACCTCCGTCTCCCTGAGACTCCCCGCTCAGTGTCCCTGCCTGTACCCTCCCTGTAATTTCCCCTCAGTGTCCCTGCCCACACCCTCCCTGTAATTTCCCCTCAGTGTCCCTGCCCACACCCTCCCTGTAATTGCCCCTCAGTGTCCCTGACCTCAGCCTCCCTGTAGCCCCTCCCTCTCATTTTCCCTACCCGAACCCTCCCTGTAATTCCCCCCTAGTGTCCCTGACCTCCTTCTCCCTGAGACTCCCCGCTCTGTGTCCCTGCCCACACCCTCCTGTAATTCCACCTCAGTGTCACCCCCTGTACCCTCCCTGTAATTTCCCCTCAGTGTCCCTGCCCACACCCTCCCTGTAATTGCCCCTCAGTGTCCCTGACCTCAGCCTCCCTGTAAGCCGCCCGCCTCATTGTCCCTGACCTCACCCTCCCTGTAACTCCCCCCTCTGTGTCCCTGGGTGGGGGAAGTGGGGGGCGCCAGTTCCTTACTTTGCCAGGGGCGCTCAGACCCCTAGATACACCTCTGCTGACTGGTCCTGTATGAGTACAGTGATTGTACAGTGGCTGTCTGACGGGTCCTATACCAGCACAGTGAGTGTACAGTGGCCGGCTGACAGGTCCTGTACCAGTAATGTAGGTGTACACAGGCTGTCTGATGGGTCCTGTACCAGTACAGTGAGAGTTTTGAGGCAAGTTTAAAGGTCATGTGACAGTGAGGACGTTTAATTCACTTGTCTTGGGAAAGTGTGGGATTTGTGAGCCACTTACATATCCTGTTATAGTACCGTTGGAATTTTACAGTTCAGTGAGGTTCAGACAACCTACTACATATGTTTCCATGGTGTCTATCTAACATACACCTATTTAGCAATATTAAACGCCTCGCTTGGTGACAGGTCCACTTTATATAACGTAATTAACTTACCTTTAGGCGTTTTTGTTTTGCAATGTAAGCATCTTCAAGATCTGGATTTTCTTCAGCAAGTCTTTTAAGCTCTGATTCTGTGCTGCCTATTTGAGCTGAAGGGCGAAAGAGACAAATAATCTGAGTTTAGAAATAAATTACCACTTATCACTTATATCTTTAAATTATTCATCTAAAACTGAACTCTGGTCTATTCCAATACATAATCATAGGCCATAGGTCACCCAAGGCACAAATGCACATCTAATCAGTGTACTGCAATGTGCTCATACTGTAGGTGCACCTTCTGCTCTTACATGCAGTCCATTTTGTTTACCTATAAGATATATGGTATGATACAGTATGTCATTCTGACATGGATTGGTATGATATATCTTATGCATTGCATAGTGTTTACAACCAAATGCACATGCATGGCGGTCGTTCATCGCATCTTCACATCTCATGTGCTGCACATTAGATGGAACGAAGGCATGCAGTTACATGCATGCTGTAATGACACACTGCGCCTTCGTACACCGGCTCATGCAGTGTGTACAGCACGTGCGATGTATCGTTACATTGCATCTTGCCGTCAGCTGGGTCGCACATCGAGCAGCAATTAACCAGCTTAACATTAGACATCAAAGTAAAAGCAAATAGCATGCTTCTTTCAAGTGTCAGATAAGTGCATTACAGCAGCATTATGCTCAAAACTAATAAGGTTGCAAGTGTCCAATGTCTGCCAAGTAGTATTTATTTAGCTTAAAGGGTTTATCAATATTTGCAGATCCTCCCTCTTTATGCCCTGCTACCCTATATAGGTAATAGTTGGGTGTTTCTCCCCAAGCCATTACTTCAAGCTGGGAACTGGACTGGAGGAATCTTCTGCTATTTCCAGCTCAGGAGAATTGCAAAGGCTGCCTTGTGGCACTGTGAGGCTCCTGGCTTCACATGATGGTAAGGGTACCAGGTGAGGGATATTCACATGATGGTAAGGGTACCAGGTGAGAAATATTCACTTGATGGTAAGGGTACCATGAAAGGGATAGTCACATGATGGTAAGGGTACAGGTGAGGGATAGTCACATGATGGTTAGGGTACCATACGAGGGATATTCACATGATGGTAAGGGTAACTGGAGAGGGATATTTACATGATGGTAAGGGTACCAGGCGAGGTATAGTCACATGATGGTAAGGGTACCAGGCGAGGGATATTGACATGATGGTAAGGGTACCAGGTGAGGGATATTCACATGATGGTAAGGGTTCCAGGTGAGAAATATTCACTTGATGGTAAGGGTACCATGAAAGGGATAGTCACATGATGGAGATGGTAAGGGTGCCATGAGAAGGATAGTCACATGACTGTAAGGGTACCATGAGACCTATAGTCACATGATGGTAAGGGTACCATGAGAGGGATAGTCACATGATGGTAAGGGTACCATGAGAGCTATAGTCACATAATGGTAAGGGTACCATGAGAGAGATATTCACATGATGGTAAGGGTACCATGCGAGGGGTATTCACATGATGGTAAGGGTACCAGGTGAGGAATATTTACATGATGGTAAGGGTACAGGTGAGGGATATTCATATGATGGTAAGGGTACTAGGTGAGGAATATTCACATGATGGTAAGTGTACCAGGTGAGGGATATTCACATTATGGTAAGGGTACCAAGAAAGGGATAGTCACATGATGGTAAGGGTAATTTGTGAGGGATATTCATTTGATGGTAAGGGTACCAGGTGAGGGATATTCACATGATGGTAAGGGTAATTTGTGAGGGATATTCACATGATGGTAAGGGTGCCAGGTGAGGGATATTCACATTATGGTAAGGGTACCAAGAAAGGGATAGTCACATGATAGTAAGGGTAATTTGTGAGGGATATTCACATGATGGTAAGGGTACCAGGTGAGGGATATTCACATGATGGTAAGGGTGCCAGGTGAGGGATATGCACATTATGGTAAGGGTACCAAGAAAGGGATAGTCACAAGATGGTAAGGGTACCATACGAGGGATATTCACATGATGGTAAGGGTAACTGGAGAGGGATATTCACATGATGGTAAGGGTACCAGGCGAGAGATATTCACATGATGGTAAGGGTACCCGGTGAGGGATATTCACATGATTGTAATGGTACCAGGCGAGGTATAGTCACATGATGGTAAGGGTACCTGGAGAGGGATATTGACATGATGGTAAGGGTACCAGGCGAGGGATATTCACATGATGGTAAGGGTAACTGGAGAGGGATATTCACATGATGGTATTGGTACCAGGCGAGGGATATTCACATGATGGTAATTGTACCAGGCGAGGTAAAGTCACATGATGGTAAGGGTACCTGGAGAGGTATATTCACATGATGGTAAGGGTACCATGAGAGCGATAGTCACATGATGGTAAGGGTACCATGAGAGGGATAGTCACATGATTGTAAGTGTACCATGAGAGCTATAGTCACATGATGGTAAGGGTACTAGGCGAAGGTTAGTCACATGATGGTAAGGGTACCATGAGAGCTATAGTCACATGATGGTAAGGGTAACATGGCGAGAGATATTCACATGATGGTAAGGGTACCATGAGAGAGATAGTCACAAGATGGTTAGGGTACCAATGCGAGGGGTATTCACATGATGGTAAGGGTACCAGGTGAGGGATATTTACATGATGGTAAGAGTACCAGGTGAGGGATATTCACATGATGTTAAGGGTACTAGGTGAGGAATATTCACATGATGGTAAGGGTACAGGCGAGGGACATTCACATGATGGTAAGGGTACCAGGTGAGGGATAGTCACATGATGGTAAGGGTACCAGGTGAGGGATATTCACATGATGGTAAGGGTGCCAGGTGAGGGATATTCACATTATGGTAAGGGTACCAAGAAAGGGATAGTCACATGATGGTAAAGGTACTAGGTGAGGAATATTCACATGATGGTAAGGGTACCAGGTGAGGGATATTCACATGATTATAAGGGTACCATGAAAGTTGTAGTCAGATGATGGTAAGGGTGCCATGAGAGGGATAGTCACATGATGGTAAGGGTACTAGGTGAGGAATATTCACATGATGGTACGGGTACAGGAGAGGGACATTCACATGATGGTAAGGGTACCAGGTGAGGGATATTCACATGATGGTAAGGGTAATTTGTGAGGGATATTCACATTATGGTCAGGGTTCCAGGTGAGGGATATTCACATGATGGTAAAAGTGCCAGGTGAGGGATAGTCACATGATGGTAAGGGTACCAAGAAAGTGATAGTCACATGATGATAAGGGTACTAGGTGAGTTATATTCACATGATGGTAAGGGTACCATGAGCTATAGTCAAATGATGGTAAGGGTACCATGAGAGGGTTAGTCACATGATGGTAAGGGTTCCATGAGAGCTATAGACACATGATGGTAAGGGTACCAGGCGAGGAATATTCACATGATGGTAAGGGTACCAGGCAAGAGATATTCACATGATGGTAAGGGTACCAGGCGAGGGATATTCACATAATGGTAAGGGTATCAGACAAGGTATAGTCACATGATGGAAAGGGTACCAAAAAAGGGATAGTCACATGATGGTAAGGGTACCATGAGAGGGATAGTCACATGATGGTAAGGGTACCATGATAGGGATAGTC
The DNA here is from genome assembly GCF_028390025.1 of Pseudophryne corroboree. Classification (NCBI taxonomy): domain Eukaryota; kingdom Metazoa; phylum Chordata; class Amphibia; order Anura; family Myobatrachidae; genus Pseudophryne; species Pseudophryne corroboree. The sequence continues at coordinate 719,001,626 of NC_086448.1, forward strand.
ACATGATGGTAAGTATACCATAAGAGCTATAGTCACATGATGGTAAGGGTACCAGGCGAGGGATAGTCACATGGTGGTAAGGGTACCATGAGAGGGATAGTCACATGATGATAAGGGTACCATGAAAGCTATAGTCACATGATGTTAAGGGTACCAGGTGAGGGATATTCACAAGATGGTAAAGGTACCAGGTGAGGGATAGTCACATGATGGTTAGGGTACTAGGTGAGGGATATTTACATGATGGTAAGGGTACCAGGTGAGGGATACTCACATGATGGTAAGGGTACCATACGATGGACAGTCACATTATGGTAAGGGTACCTGGTGAGGGATAGTCACATGATGGTAAGGGTACATAGGAAGGGATATTCACGTATTTCCTCCATGATGGTGCCATGGCATAAAATCTTCTACTAAGTACACTACCACTTGCTTAAATGGCACAGAAGATATCAATTCACCTCCTCTAGTTTATAAAACACAAATACAGTAAATGACTACTGCACTGAGAGAAGGAAGGGATAAAAAGCCCAGTATTTCGACTGGCACTTATTTCTAATGTGATTGAGTACAGGCATCAACCAACCCTCCTGCCTGCTTGAGCAGTGGTCTAAGGACAAGGACCTGATGGGCAAAAAATAACAATTTCAGCGTGATCGCTAAAAATAGTGTAGCCTCCTGCCGGCGGAGCCCGGCTGTACCCGCAGGAGGCCCGCAGCCATTTTTGTGATTGCAGCGGCTGCATGTGACGTCACGTAGCCGCTCCGATAACGCCCCCTGTTCGATTACCACCGCCCTCATTTTTAAGCAGTGCCCCCTGCCCCGCAAACGCCTCTGCCTGATTGACAGGTAGAGGCGTTCGCATTTTCTGCGGGGCCGCCCACAGTAAATGCGGGCGCATGCGCAGCACGGGCCCTGCGAATGCGCCCGAGAGGTGATCCTAAAAATTCCAGTTGCATCGCTATTTGCAGCTTGGGGTACACATAACTATTATTTTATTAATATTATAAATGTGTTTTTAGATGCTGCTTTTTTTAGTTAATCTCAAGGAATACATATGATTTACCGGCAGACAGGATAACGTCTGTCACTATACCGACAGTGACATCACATCTGTTGGAATCCCGGCAGCAAGTCCCCTCGTGGGCTCGCTATGCTCACCACGCTTCGGGCCCGCTGGCTCGCTTCGCTTGCCACAGGTTATATTCACACTCGGTTGGTGGTGTGGACCAATCGAGTGAGAATACACCGCATTTGTCAGGATTTTGTCCGGTGGCATGTCACAGGCTGTTGGGATTCCGGTGTCAGTCTCCTGAACGCCGGGATCACGACAGCCAGTATATTAACTGCATCCCAATCTCAATACTGTATCATTTTGATTGGGTCAAAATAAAATATAAAATAATGAGACAATTTTTCTATATATATATCCTGAGTAAAATATCTCTCATCTTGAGAGTAAATAGAGAACCAAACATCACTAAGTACATACCTAAATTTTGCAAGTGTCTCATATAGCTGCAATGGAACTACATATATTCAACCCCCCCCCCCCACGACCCCTCACCCCCCCCCCCCCCACCCCAACAAATAAATAAATCCTCTAAGAAGACTTTCCATGTGAAGAGCAATCACCTTTTAGAGAGGTTTTATTGGCCAACCCAATAGTATTGCAAAGGGATCATCATAAACTATCAAGCTCCTTTTGGGGGGCAGTATCCCAGCAGCAGGGCTAAAATAATCGAACTCAAAAACAAACAAACTACAGGTAGAGAACCAATGTTTTTATCTTATAAATATGGGAGATCTCTGCCATGTCTGCATTATATACTTACTGCGAATCCTTGATGTTGCATACGCTGGTATCATAGAGTCTACCGTTAGCTCCGGGTGTAGGATGCAGCCATGAGTATATGCATCCATGGGCAGTGAGTCCAGTAGCTCTCTGTAGTGTTGCACTCTGATAAAGTAGACGCTCCCCTCTTCTGGCACCAGTCTTGGTGTTTTCTCTGCAGAGAACAGGTACACGTCAACAAATAAACGCAACCAGATTCAATACTAAATGAACATAGAGAAAGAAAGATTGTGAGGTCACGCTGATGGATGTCATTTGTGTCCAAGGGGAACATTTACTAAGCAGTGATAAGAGCTGAGAAGTGAGCCAGTGGAGAAGTTGCCCCATCAACCAATCAGCAGCTCTGTATAATTTTACAGTATGCAAATTATAGATGCTACCTCAGTGCTGATTGGTTGCCATGGTTAACTTCTCCACTGGCTCACTTCTCCGCTCTTATCACTGTTTAGTAAATGTCCCCCTAAATCACAGGAGTAAAATGAGCCCCAGAGAAGGCAAATTTTGCTTATTAAGCAGAGCTGGCTGTATATACAATGTGTATCCAGTTCTGCATGGGTGGCATATGCGCAGGCAGGGTTCCCGGGGTGTACAGTAGTAATTGCATTGTGTATATGCCAGGCCATGTAAAAATAAGATTTTACTTACCGGTAAATCTATTTCTCGTAGTCCGTAGTGGATGCTGGGTACTCCGTAAGGACCATGGGGAATAGACGGGCTCCGCAGGAGACAGGGCACTTTAAGAAAGAATTAGGACTACTGGTGTGCACTGGCTCCTCCCTCTATACCCCTCCTCCAGACCTCAGTTAAGGAAACTGTGCCGGAAGAGCTGACAGTACAAGGAAAGGATTTTGGAATCCAGGGTAAGACTCATACCAGCCACACCAATCACACCGTATAACTCGTGATAAACTTACCCAGTCAACAGTATGAACAACAACAGAGCATCAGACAAACCTGATGCAACCATAACATAACCCTTATTTAAGCAATAACTATATACAAGTATTGCAGAAGAAGTCCGCACTTGGGACGGGCGCCCAGCATCCACTACGGACTACGAGAAATAGATTTACCGGTAAGTAAAATCTTATTTTCTCTAACGTCCTAGTGGATGCTGGGGACTCCGTAAGGACCATGGGGATTATACCAAAGCACCCAAACGAGCGGGAGAGTGCGGATGACTCTGCAGCACCGAATGAGCAAACTCAAGGTCCTCCTCAGCCAGGGTATCAAACTTGTAGAACTTTGCAAAGGTGTTTGAACCCGACCAAGTAGCTGCTCGGCAAAGCTGTAATGCCGAGACCCCTCGGGCAGCCGCCCAAGAAGAGCCCACCTTCCTTGTGGAATGGGCTTTTACTGATTTTGGATGCGGCAATCCAGCCGCAGAATGAGCCTGCTGAATCGTGTTACAGATCCAGCGAGCAATAGTTTGCTTTGAAGCAGGAGCACCCAGCTTGTTGGATGCATACAGGGTAAACAGCGAGTCAGTTTTCCTGACTCCAGCCGTTCTGCTACATAAATCTTCAAAGCCCTGACTACATCTAGTAACTTGGAATCCTCCAAGTCACGAGTAGCCGCAGGCACCACAATAGGTTGGTTCAAATGAAAGGATGACACCACCTTCGGCAGAAATTGCGGACGAGTCCGTAACTCTGCCCAGTCCATATGGAAAACCAGATAGGGGCTTTTACATGACAAAGCCGCCAATTCAGACACACGCCTAGCCGAAGCTAAGGCCAATAGCATGACCACTTTCCACGTGAGATATTTTAACTCCACGGTCTTAAGTGGCTCAAACCAGTGAGATTTCAGGAAACTCAACACCACGTTAAGGTCCCAAGGTGCCACTGGTGGCACAAAAGGGGGCTGAATATGCAGCACTCCCTTTACAAACGTCTGAACTTCAGGAAGAGAAGCCAGTTCCTTTTGAAAGAAAATGGATAGGGCCGAAAACTGGACCTTAATGGACCCTAATTTTAAGCCCATAGTCACTCCCGCCTGTAGGAAGTGAAGGAAACGGCCCAGTTGGAATTCCTCTGTAGGGGCCTTCCTGGCCTCACACCAAGCAACATATTTTCGCCATATACGGTGATAATGTTTTGCTGTCACGTCCTTCCTAGCCTTTATCAGCGTAGGAATAACCTCATCCGGAATGCCTTTTTCCGCTAGGATCCGGCGTTCAACCGCCATGCCGTCAAACGCAGCCGTGGTAAGTCTTGGAACAGACAGGGCCCCTGTTGCAACAGATCCTGTCTGAGAGGCAGAGGCCATGGGTCCTCTGTGAGCATTTCTAGCAGTTCCGGATACCAAGCCCTTCTTGGCCAATCCGGAACAATGAGTATTGTTCTCACTCCTCTTTTTCTTACGATTCTCAGCACCTTGTGTATGAGAGGAAGAGGAGGAAACACATAAACCGACTGGAACACCCACGGTGTCACTAGTGCGTCCACAGCTATCGCCTGAGGGTCTCTTGACCTGGCGCAATACCTTTGTAGCTTTTTGTTGAGGCGGGATGCCATCATGTCCACCTGTGGCAGTTCCCATCGATTTGTAATCTGTGTGAAGACTTCTTGATGAAGTCCCCACTATCCCGGGTGAAGGTCGTGCCTGCTGAGGAAGTCTGCTTCCCAGTTGTCCACTCCCGGAATGAACACTGCTGACAGTGCTTGCACATGATTCTCCGCCCAACGAAGAATTCTGGTGGCTTCTGCCATTGCCACCCTGCTTCTTGTGCCGCCCTGGCGGTTTACATGAGCCACTGCGGTGATGTTGTCTGACTGAATCAGCACCGGTTGGTTGCGAAGCAGAGGCTCCGCTTGACTCAGGGCGTTGTATATGGCCCTTAGTTCCAGGATATTGATGTGCAGACAAGTCTCTTGACTTGACCACAGCCCCTGGAAGTTTCTTCCCTGAGTGACTGCCCCCCACCCTCGGAGGCTTGCATCCGTGGTCACCAGGACCCAGTCCTGTATGCCGAACCTGTGGACCTCGAAAAGGTGAGCACTCTGCAGCCACCACAGAAGAGACACCCTGGCCCTGGGGGATAGGGTGATCAGCCGATGCATCTGAAGATGCGATCCGGACCACTTGTCCAACAGATCCCACTGAAAGGTCCTCGCATGGAACCTGCCGAAGGGAATGGCTTCGTATGATGCCACCATCTTTCCCAGGACTCGCGTGCATAGATGCACCGACACCTGTTTTGGTTTTAAGAGGTCTCTGACCAGAGTCACGAGCTCCTGGGCCTTCTCCTCCGGGAGAAACACCTTCTTCTGGTCTGTGTCCAGAATCATGCCCAGGAGGGGCAGACCCGTCGTAGGAATCAGCTGCGACTTTGGAATATTCAGAATCCAGCCGTGCTGTTGTAACACCTCCCGAGAGTGTGCTACGCTGATCAGCAACTGCTCTCTGGACCTCGCCTTTATGAGGAGATCGTCCAAGTATGGGATAATTGTAACTCCTTGCTTTCGCAGAAGCACCATCATTTCTGACATTACCTTGGAAAATATTCTCGGTGCAGTGGACAGACCAAACGGCAACGTCTGGAATTGGTAATGACAGTCCTGTACCACAAATCTGAGGTACTCCTGATGAGGTGGATAAATGGGGACATGCAGGTAAGCATCATTTATGTCCAGAGACACCATAAAATCCCCCTCTTCCAGGCTTGCAATGACCGCCCTGAGCGATTCCATCTTGAACTTGAACCTTTTCAGGTAAATGTTCAGGGATTTTAAATTCAATATGGGTCTGACCGAACCGTCCGGTTTCGGAACCACAAACATTGTGGAATAGTAACCCCTTCCCTGTTGAGGGAGGGGAACCTTTACCACCACCTGCTGGAGATATAATTTGTGAATTGCCACTAACACTACTTCCCTTTCTATGGGGGAAGCTGGCAGGGCCGATTTGAGGTAACGGTGAGGGGGCATCACTTCGAATTCCAGCTTGTATCCCTGAGACACAATCTGTATAGCCCAGGGATCCACCCGTGAGCGAACCCACTGGTGGCTGAAATTTCGGAGACGCGCCTCCACCGCTCCTGGCTCCACCTGTGGAGCCCCAGCGTCATGCGTGGATTTAGTGGAAGCCGGGGAGGACTTCTGTTCCTGGGAACTAGCTGTATTGTGCAGCTTCTTTCCTCTACCCCTGCCTCTGGCAAGAAAGGACGCACCTCTGACTTTCTTGCCTCTTTGTGATCGAAAGGACTGCATTTGGTAATACGGTGCTTTCTTAGGTTGAGAGGGAATATATGGCAAAACATTTGACTTCCCAGCCGTAGCTGTGGAAACTAGGTCCAAGAGACCGTCCCCAAACAATTCCTCACCCTTATAAGGTAAAACCTCCATGTGCTTTTTTGAGTCGGCATCACCTGTCCATTGCCGAGTCCACAGGACCCTTCTGGCAGAAATTGACATTGCATTTATTCTAGAGCCCAGTAGGCAAATGTCTCTCTGGGCATCCCTCATGTATAGGACAGCATCTTTTATATGCCCCAGGGTCAGCAATATAGTATCCTTGTCCAAGGTATCAAGCTCCTCAGACAGAGGGGTAAATTTACTAAGATTCGTATTTTCCCGTTTCAGGTCAAAGTTCAATCACGAATGACATCGAAAGTGTAAAACTGCAACTTTTTGAATTTGTTACGATGGATTTACTAAGCTGTCGTATTCGGGTTTTTCTTTTCTTCCGATGTCGATGTCATTCGTGTTTTTTTTGTGTTTTTTACGGCAGTGATTAGCAAAACACTGCCGACTTTTTTACAATTAATCTCAGCCGGATCTGTGTGATCCGTGCTGGGGTTCTATTTTTTTTTTTTTTTTAATTAAACACTGTAAAATTTTAAAAAAAAATTGCGTGGGGTCCCCCCTCCTAAGCATAACCAGCCTCGGGCTCTTTGAGCCGATCCAGGTTGCCGAAATATGGGAAAAAAAATGACAGGGGTTCCCCCATATTTAAGCAACCAGCATCGGGCTCTGCGCCTGGTCCTGGTCCCAAAAAATAAGAATTTACTTACCGATAATTCTATTTCTCATAGTCCGTAGTGGATGCTGGGACTCCGTCAGGACCATGGGGAATAGCGGGCTCCGCAGGAGACAGGGCACATCTAAATAAAGCTTTTAGGATCACATGGAGCGTACTGGCTCCTCCCCCTATGACCCTCCTCCAAGCCTCAGCTAGGTACTGTGCCCGGACGAGCGTACACAATAAGGAAGGATCTTGAATCCCGGGTAAGACTCATACCAGCCACACCAATCACACCGTACAACTTGTGATCTGAACCCAGTTAACAGTATGATAACAACAAATGAAGTAGCCTCTGAAAAGATGGCTCACAACAATAGTAATAACCCGATTTTTGTAACAATAACTATGTACAAACATTGCAGACAATCCGCACTTGGGATGGGCGCCCAGCATCCACTACGGACTATGAGAAATAGAATTATCGGTAAGTAAATTCTTATTTTCTCTAACGTCCTAGTGGATGCTGGGACTCCGTCAGGACCATGGGGATTATACCAAAGCTCCCAAACGGGCGGGAGAGTGCGGATGACTCTGCAGCACCGAATGAGAGAACTCCAGGTCCTCCTTAGCCAGAGTATCAAATTTGTAAAATTTTACAAACGTGTTCTCCCCTGACCACGTAGCTGCTCGGCAAAGTTGTAATGCCGAGACCCCTCGGGCAGCCGCCCAAGATGAGCCCACTTTCCTTGTGGAGTGGGCCTTTACAGATTTAGGCTGTGGCAGGCCTGCCACAGAATGTGCAAATTGGATTGTGCTACAGATCCAACGTGCAATCGTCTGTTTAGACGCAGGAGCACCCATCTTGTTGGGTGCATACAATATAAACAACGAGTCAGATTTTCTGACTTCAGCTGTCCTTGAAATATATATTTTTAATGCTCTGACAACGTCCAGTAACTTGGAGTCCTCCAAGTCGCTAGTAGCCGCAGGCACCACAATAGGCTGGTTCAAGTGAAAAGCCGAAACCACCTTAGGGAGAAAATGAGGACGTGTCCGCAGTTCTGCCCTGTCCGAATGGAAAATCAGATATGGGCTTTTGTACGATAAAGCCGCCAACTCTGAAACTCTCCTGGCTGAAGCCAGGGCCAATAACATGGTTACCTTCCATGTAAGGTATTTTAAATCTACCGATTTTAGAGGCTCAAACCAATGAGATTTGAGAAAATTCAAAACTACGTTCAAATCCCACGGTGCCACTGGAGGCACCATTGGGGGTTGTATATGTAGTACACCTTTGACAAAAGTTTGTACTTCAGGAACTGACGCCAATTCCTTCTGGAAGAAGATTGATAAGGCCGAAATTTGAACTTTAATGGACCCTAATTTTAGGCCCATAGACAATCCTGCTTGCAGGAAATGTAAGAATCGACCCAATTGAAATTCTTCCGTTGGGGCCTTTTTGGCCTCACACCACGCAACATATTTTCGCCAAATGCGGTGATAATGTTGTACAGTCACTTCCTTCCTAGCCTTCATCAAGGTAGGAATAACTTCCTCTGGAATGCCCTTTTCTTTTAGAATCCGGCGTTCAACCGCCATGCCGTCAAACGCAGACGCGGTAAGTCTTGGAACATACAAGGTCCCTGCTGAAGCAGATCCCTTCTTAGAGGTAGAGGCCACGGATCCTCCGTGAGCATCTCTTGAAGTTCCGGATACCAAGTTCTTCTTGGCCAGTCCGGAGCCACTAGTATTGTTCTTACTCCCCTTTTCCGTATAATTCTCAGTACCTTTGGTATGAGAGGCAGAGGAGGGAACACATACACTGACTGGTACACCCACAGTGTTACCAGAGCGTCCACAGCTATTGCCTGAGGGTCTCTTGACCTGGCGCAATATCTGTCCAATTTTTTGTTGAGGCGAGACGCCATCATGTCCACCTTTGGTTTTTCCCAACGGTTCACAATCATGTGGAAGACTTCTGGATGGAGTCCCCACTCTCCCGGGTGAAGGTCGTGTCTGCTGAGGAAATCTGCTTCCCAGTTGTCCACTCCCGGGATGAACACTGCTGACAGTGCTATGACATGATTTTCCGCCCAGCGCAGAATCCTTGCCGCTTCTGTCATTGCTCTTCTGCTTCTCGTGCCGCCTTGTCGGTTTACGTGGGCGACTGCCGTGATGTTGTCCGACTGGATCAACACCGGCTGACCCTGAAGCAGCGGTTTTGCCAGGCTTAGAGCATTGTAGATCGCTCTTAGCTCCAGTATATTTATGTGAAGGGACGTCTCCAGGTTTGACCACACGCCCTGGAAGTTCCTTCCCTGTGTGACTGCTCCCCAGCCTCGTAGGCTGGCATCCGTAGTCACCAGGACCCAGTCCTGTATGCCGAATCTGCGGCCCTCTAACAGATGGGCACTCTGCAACCACCACAGGAGAGACAACCTTGTTCTTGGTGACAGTGTTATCCGCTGATGCATGTGCAGATGCGATCCGGACCATTTGTCCAGCAGATCCCACTGAAATGTTCGTGCATGGAATCTGCCAAATGGAATTGCTTCGTAAGAAGCCACCATCTTTCCCAGGACTCTTGTGCATTGATGTACTGACACAGTTCCTGGTTTTAGGAGGTTCCTGACAAGTTCGGATAACTCCCTTGCTTTCTCCTCCGGGAGAAACACCTTTTTCTGAACCGTGTCCAGAATCATTCCCAGGAACAGCAGACGTGTTGTCGGGGTCAATTGAGATTTTGGAAGATTCAGAATCCACCCGTGTTGCTGAAGCACTACCTGGGTTAGTGCTACACCGACTTCCAGCTGTTCTCTGGACTTTGCCCTTATCAGGAGATCGTCCAAGTAAGGGATAATTAATACGCCTTTTCTTCGTAGAAGAACCATCATTTCGGTCATTACCTTGGTAAAGACCCGAGGAGCCGTGGACAAACCAAACGGCAGCGTTTGAAACTGATAATGACAGTCTTGTATCACGAACCTGAGATACCCTTGGTGTGAGGGGTAAATTGGGACATGCAGATAAGCATCTTTTATGTCCAGGGACACCATGAAGTCCCCTTCCTCCAGATTCGCTATCACTGCTCTGAGTGACTCCATCTTGAACTTGAATTTTTGTATGTACAGGTTCAAGGATTTCAGGTTTAGAATAGGTCTTACCGAACCGTCTGGCTTCGGTACCACAAATAGTGTGGAATAATACCCCTTTCCCTGTTGTAGGAGGGGTACCTTGACTATCACCTGCTGAGAATACAGCTTGTGAATGGCTTCCAATACCGACGTCCTTTCTGAGGGAGACGTTGGTAAAGCAGACTTTAGGAACCGGCGAGGGGGAGACCTTTCGAACTCCAACATGTAACCCTGAGATATTATCTGCAGGATCCACGGGTCCACTTGTGAGCGAGCCCACTGATTGCTGAAAATCTTGAGTCGACCCCCCACCGCTCCTGAGTCCGCTTGTAAAGCCCCAGCGTCATGCTGATGGCTTTGTAGAACCCGGGGCGGGCTTCTGGTCCTGGGCAGGGGCTGCTTGCTGCCCTCTCTTACCCTTTCCTCTGCTTCGCGGCAGATAAGACTGTCCTTTTGGTCGCTTGTTTTTATAGGAGCGAAAGGACTGCGGCTGAAAAGACGGTGTCTTTTTCTGTTGGGAGGGGGTCTGAGGTAAAAAAGTGGATTTGCCGGCAGTTGCCGTGGCCACCAGGTCCGAAAGACCGACCCCAAATAATTCCTCTCCTTTATATGGCAATACTTCCATATGCCTTTTGGAATCCGCATCACCTGACCACTGTCGCGTCCATAAACTTCTTCTGGCAGATATGGACATCGCGCTTACCCTTGATGCTAGAGTACAAATATCCCTCTGAGCATCTCGCATATAAAGAAACGCATCCTTTAATTGCTCTAGAGTCAATAAAATACTGTACCTATCCAGGGTATCAATATTTTCAGTCAGGGAATCCAACCACACTACCCCAGCACTGCACATCCAGGCTGAGGCTATTGCCGGTCGCAGTATAACACCAGTATGTGTGTATATACTCTTCAGTGTAGTTTCCAGCCTCCTATCTGCTGGATCCTTGAGGGCGGCCGTATCAGGAGACGGCAACGCCACTTGCTTTGATAAACGTGTGAGCGCCTTATCCACCCTAGGGGGTGTTTCCCAGCGCGCCCTAACCTCTGGTGGGAAAGGGTATAATGCCAATAACTTCTTGGAAATTAGCAGTTTTCTATCTGGGTTAACCCACGCTTCATCACACACGTCATTCAATTCCTCTGATTCTGGAAAAGCTACAGGTAGTTTTTTCACCCCCCACATAATACCCCTTTTTGAGGTACCAGCAGTATCAGAGATCTGCAAAGCCTCCTTCATTGCCGTGATCATATAACGTGTGGCCCTATTGGAAAATACGTTTGTTTCTTCACCGTCGACACTAGATTCATCTGTGTCGGTACCCGTGTCGACTGACTGAGGTAAGGGACGTTTTACAGCCCCTGACGGTGTCTGAGACGCCTGAGCCGGTACTAACTGGTTTTCCGGCCGTCTCATTTCGTCAACTGACTTTTGTAATGTGCTAACATTATCACGTAATTCCATAACTAAAGCCATCCATTCCGGTGTCGACTCCCTAGGGGGTGACATCACCATTACCGGCAATTGCTCTGCCTCCACACCAACATCGTCCTCATACATGTCGACACACACGTACCGACACACAGCAGCCACACAGGGAATGCTCTAATCGAAGACAGGACCCTCTTAGCCCTTTGGGGAGACAGAGGGAGAGTTTGCCAGCACACACCAAAAGCGCTATAAATGTATATAAACAACCCTAGAAGGTGTTGTTTTTGATATAGGCGCTTTTAATATATCAATATCGCCAAATTATGCCCCCCTTCTCTTTGTTACCCTGTTTCTGTAGTGCAGTGCAGGGGAGAATCCTGGGAGCCTTCCTCACCAGCGGAGCTGAGCAGGAAAATGGCGCTGAGTGCTGAGGAGAATAAGCTCCGCCCCTTTTTCGGCGGGCTTTTCTCCCAGGTTTTAAGAAAACTGGCCTGGGTTAAATACATACATATAGCCTTAATGGCTATATGTGATGTATTTTTCGCCACTAAAGGTATTTAATATTGCTGCCCAGGGCGCCCCCAGCAGCGCCCTGCACCCTCCGTGACTGAATCAGTGAGACGTTTAGCAACAATGGCGCACAGCTGCAGTGCTGTGCGCTACCTTCATGAAGACTGAGGAGTCTTCTGCCGCCTGCTTTCCGGACCTCCGATCTTCAGCGTCTGTAAGGGGGGTCGGCGGCGCGGCTCCGGGACGAACCCCAGGATGACCTGTGTTCCGACTCCCTCTGGAGCTAAGTGTCCAGTAGCCTAAGACTCCAATCCATCCTGCACGCAGGTGAGTTGGAAATCTCTCCCCTAAGTCCCTCGATGCAGTGATCCTGTTGCCAGCAGGATTCACTGAGATTTAAACCTAAAAAAACTTTGTCTAAGCAGCTCTTTAGGAGAGCCACCTAGATTGCACCCTTCTCGGACGGGCACAAAAACCTAACTGAGGCTTGGAGGAGGGTCATAGGGGGAGGAGCCAGTACGCACCATGTGATCCTAAAAGCTTTATTTAGATGTGCCCTGTCTCCTGCGGAGCCCGCTATTCCCCATGGTCCTGACGGAGTCCCAGCATCCACTAGGACGTTAGAGAAATACGGGGGACAAAAAGAGTAGGGGTCCCCCGTATTTTTAAAACCAGCACCGGGCTCCACTAGCTGGACAGATAATGCCACAGCCGGGGGTCACTTTTATATAGTGCCCTGCGGCCGTGGCATCAAAAATCCAACTAGTCACTCCTGGCCGGGGTACCCTGGGGGAGTGGGGACCCCTTCAATCAAGGGGTCCCCCCCCCCCAGCCACCCAAGGGCCAGGGGTGAAGCCCGAGGCTGTCCCCCCCCATCCAATGGGCTGCGGATGGGGAGGCTGATAGCCTTTGTTGTAAAAGAAAAGATATTGTTTTTAGTAGCAGTACTACAAGGCCCAGCAAGCCTCCCCCGCATGCTGGTACTTGGAGAACCACAAGTACCAGCATGCGACGGAAAAACGGGCCCGCTGGTACCTGTAGTACTACTACTAAAAAAAATAAGATTTTACTTACCGATAAATCTATTTCTCGGAGTCCGTAGTGGATGCTGGGGTTCCTGAAAGGACCATGGGGAATAGCGGCTCCGCAGGAGACAGGGCACAAAAAGTAAAGCTTTTTCAGATCAGGTGGTGTGCACTGGCTCCTCCCCCTATGACCCTCCTCCAGACTCCAGTTAGGTACTGTGCCCGGACGAGCGTACACAATAAGGGAGGATTTTGAATCCCGGGTAAGACTCATACCAGCCACACCAATCACACCGTACAACCTGTGATCTAAACCCAGTTAACAGTATGATAACAGCGGAGCCTCTGAAAGATGGCTTCCTTCAACAATAACCCGAATTAGTTAACAATAACTATGTACAATTTATGCAGATAATCCGCACTTGGGATGGGCGCCCAGCATCCACTACGGACTCCGAGAAATAGATTTATCGGTAAGTAAAATCTTATTTTCTCTATCGTCCTAGTGGATGCTGGGGTTCCTGAAAGGACCATGGGGATTATACCAAAGCTCCCAAACGGGCGGGAGAGTGCGGATGACTCTGCAGCACCGAATGAGAGAACTCCAGGTCCTCCTTAGCCAGAGTATCAAATTTGTAAAATTTTACAAACGTGTTCTCCCCTGACCACGTAGCTGCTCGGCAAAGTTGTAATGCCGAGACCCCTCGGGCAGCCGCCCAAGATGAGCCCACCTTCCTTGTGGAGTGGGCCTTTACAGATTTAGGCTGTGGCAGGCCTGCCACAGAATGTGCAAGTTGGATTGTGCTACAGATCCAACGAGCAATCGTCTGCTTAGACGCAGGAGCACCCATCTTGTTGGGTGCATACAATATAAACAACGAGTCAGATTTTCTGACTCCAGCTGTCCTTGCAATATATATTTTTAATGCTCTGACAACGTCCAGTAACTTGGAGTCCTCCAAGTCACTTGTAGCCGCAGGCACTACAATAGGCTGGTTCAGATGAAATGCTGACACCACCTTAGGGAGAAAATGCGGACGAGTCCGCAGTTCTGCCCTGTCCGAATGGAAAATCAGATATGGGCTTTTGTAAGATAAAGCTGCCAATTCTGATACTCTCCTGGCAGAAGCCAGGGCTAGAAGCATGGTCACTTTCCAAGTGAGATATTTCAAATCCACCTTATTTAGTGGTTCAAACCAATGAGATTTTAGAAAGTCCAAAACCACATTGAGATCCCACGGTGCCACTGGAGGCACCACAGGAGGCTGTATATGCAGCACTCCCTTAACAAAGGTCTGGACTTCAGGGACTGAAGCCAATTCTTTTTGAAAGAAAATCGACAGGGCCGAAATTTGAACCTTAATAGATCCCAATTTGAGACCCATAGACAATCCTGATTGCAGGAAATGTAGGAATCGACCCAGTTGAAATTCCTCCGTCGGAGCACTCCGATCTTCGCACCACGCAACATATTTTCGCCAAATTCGGTGATAATGTTGCACGGTTACTTCCTTCCTTGCTTTAATCAAAGTAGGAATGACTTCTTCCGGCATGCCTTTTTCCTTTAGGATCCGGCGTTCAACCGCCATGCCGTCAAACGCAGCCGCGGTAAGTCTTGAAACAGACAGGGACCCTGCTGAAGCAAGTCCCTCCTTAGAGGTAGAGGCCACGGATCTTCCGTGATCATCTCTTGAAGTTCCGGGTACCAAGTCCTTCTTGGCCAATCCGGAACCACTAGTATCGTTCTTACGCCTCTTTGCCGTATAATTCTCAATACTTTTGGTATGAGAGGCAGAGGAGGAAACACATACACCGACTGGTACACCCAAGGCGTTACCAGCGCGTCCACAGCTATTGCCTGCGGATCTCTTGACCTGGCGCAATACCTGTCCAGTTTTTTGTTGAGGCGAGACGCCATCATGTCCACCATTGGTCTTTCCCAACGGGTTACCAGCATGTGGAAGACTTCTGGATGAAGTCCCCACTCTCCCGGGTGAAGATCGTGTCTGCTGAGGAAGTCTGCTTCCCAGTTGTCCACTCCCGGGATGAACACTGCTGACAGTGCTATCACATGATTCTCTGCCCAGCGAAGAATCCTTGCAGCTTCTGCCATTGCACTCCTGCTTCTTGTGCCGCCCTGTCTGTTCACATGGGCGACTGCCGTGATGTTGTCCGACTGGATCAACACCGGTTTTCCCTGAAGCAGAGGTTCTGCCTGGCTTAGAGCATTGTATATTGCTCTTAGTTCCAGAATGTTTATGTGAAGAGACGTTTCCAGGCTCGTCCATACTCCCTGGAAGTTTCTTCCTTGTGTGACTGCTCCCCAGCCTCTCAGGCTGGCGTCCGTGGTCACCAGGATCCAATCCTGTATGCCGAATCTGCGGCCCTCCAATAGATGAGGACTCTGCAACCACCACAGAAGAGACACCCTTGTCCTTGGAGACAGGGTTATCCGTAGGTGCATCTGAAGATGCGACCCTGACCATTTGTCCAACAGATCCCTTTGGAAAATTCTTGCGTGGAATCTGCCGAATGGAATTGCTTCGTAAGAAGCCACCATTTTTCCCAGGACTCTTGTGCATTGATGTACAGACACCTTTCCTGGTTTTAGGAGGTTCCTGACAAGCTCGGATAACTCCTTGGCTTTTTCCTCCGGGAGAAAAACCTTTTTCTGAACCGTGTCCAGAATCATCCCTAGGAACAGCAGACGAGTTGTCGGCATTAACTGGGATTTTGGAATATTCAGAATCCACCCGTGCTGTTTTAGCACTTCTTGAGACAGTGCTAATCCCATCTCTAGCTGTTCTCTGGACCTCGCCCTTATTAGGAGATCGTCCAAGTATGGGATAATTAATATGCCTTTTCTTCGAAGAAGAATCATCATCTCGGCAATTACCTTTGTAAAGATCCGAGGTGCCGTGGACAATCCGAACGGCAGCGTCTGAAACTGATAGTGACAGTTTTGTACAACGAACCTGAGGTACCCCTGGTGTGAGGGGTAAATTGGAACGTGGAGATACGCATCCTTGATGTCCAAGGATACCATAAAGTCCCCCTCTTCCAGGTTCGCTATCACTGCTCTGAGTGACTCCATCTTGAACTTGAACTTCTTTATGTACAGGTTCAAGGACTTCAGATTTAGAATAGGCCTTACCGAGCCATCCGGCTTCGGTACCACAAAAAGAGTGGAATAATACCCCTTCCCTTGTTGTAGAAGAGGTACCTTGACTATCACCTGCTGAGAGTACAGCTTGTGAATGGCTTCCAAAACCGTCTCCCTTTCGGAGAGGGACGTTGGTAAAGCAGACTTCAGGAAACGGCGAGGTGGATCTGTCTCTAATTCCAACCTGTACCCTTGAGATATTATCTGCAGGATCCAGGGATCTACCTGCGAGTGAGCCCACTGCGCGCTGTAATTTTTGAGACGACCGCCCACCGTCCCCGAGTCCGCTTGAGAAGCCCCAGCGTCATGCTGAGGCTTTTGTAGAAGCCGGGGAGGGCTTCTGTTCCTGGGAAGGAGCTGCGTGTTGCTGTCTCTTCCCTCGACCTCTGCCTCGTGGCAGATATGAATAGCCCTTTGCTCTCTTATTTTTAAAGGAACGAAAGGGCTGCGGTTGAAAAGTCGGTGCCTTTTTCTGTTGGGGAGTGACTTGAGGTAGAAAGGTGGATTTCCCGGCTGTAGCCGTGGCCACCAAATCTGATAGACCGACTCCAAATAACTCCTCCCCTTTATACGGCAAAACTTCCATATGCCGTTTTGAATCCGCATCGCCTGTCCACTGTCGCGTCCATAAAGCTCTTCTGGCCGAAATGGACATAGCACTTACCCGTGATGCCAGTGTGCAGATATCCCTCTGTGCATCACGCATATAAAGAAATGCATCCTTTATTTGTTCTAACGACAGTAAAATATTGTCCCTGTCCAGGGTATCAATATTTTCAATCAGGGACTCTGACCAAACTACCCCAGCACTGCCCATCCAGGCAGTCGCTACAGCTGGTCGTAGTATAACACCTGCATGTGTGTATATACTTTTTTGGATATTTTCCATCCTCCTATCTGATGGATCTTTAAGTGCGGCCGTCTCAGGAGAGGGTAACGCCACTTGTTTAGATAAGCGTGTTAGCGCCTTGTCCACCCTAGGAGGTGTTTCCCAGCGCTCCCTAACCTCTGGCGGGAAAGGGTATAATGCCAATAATTTCTTTGAAATTATCAGCTTTTTATCAGGGGCAACCCACGCTTCATTACACACGTCATTTAATTCTTCTGATTCAGGAAAAACTATAGGTAGTTTTTTCATACCCCACATAATACCCTGTTTAGTGGTACCTGTAGTATCAGCTAAATGTAACGCCTCCTTCATTGCCAAAATCATATAACGTGTGGCCCTACTGGAAAATACGGTTGAATCGTCACCGTCACCACTGGAGTCAGTGCCTGCGTCTGGGTCTGTGTCGACCGACTGAGGCAAAGGGCGTTTCACAGCCCCTGACGGTGTTTGAGTCGCCTGGACAGGCACTAATTGATTGTCCGGCCGCCTCATGTCGTCAAACGACTGCTTTAGCGTGTTGACACTATCCCGTAGTTCCATAAATAAAGGCATCCATTCTGGTGTCGACTCCCTAGGGGGTGACATCCTCATATTTGGCAATTGCTCCGCCTCCACACCAATATCGTCCTCATACATGTCGACACACACGTACCGACACCCAGCAGACACACAGGGAATGCTCCTAACGAAGACAGGACCCACTAGCCCTTTGGGGAGACAGAGGGAGAGTTTGCCAGCACACACCAAAAGCGCTATATATATATCAGGGATAGCCTTATAATAAGTGCTCCCTTATAGCTGCTTTGTTATATCAAAATATCGCCATAAATTTGCCCCCCCCTCTCTGTTTTACCCTGTTTCTGTAGTGCAGTGCAGGGGAGAGACTTGGGAGCCGTCCTGACCAGCGGAGCTGTGAGAGGAAATGGCGCCGTGTGCTGAGGAGATAGGCCCCGCCCCTTTTCTGGCGGGCTCGTCTCCCGCTATTTAGAAAAATCAGGCAGGGGTTAAATATCTCCATATAGCCTCTAGGGGCTATATGTGAGGTATTTTTAGCCTTTATAGGTATTCATTTGCCTCCCAGGGCGCCCCCCTCCCAGCGCCCTGCACCCTCAGTGACTGCCGTGTGAAGTGTGCTGAGAGGAAAATGGCGCACAGCTGCAGTGCTGTGCGCTACCTTTAGAAGACTGCAGGAGTCTTCAGCCGCCGATTCTGGACCTCTTCTGACTTCAGCATCTGCAAGGGGGCCGGCGGCGCGGCTCCGGTGACCATCCAGGCTGTACCTGTGATCGTCCCTCTGGAGCTTGATGTCCAGTAGCCAAGAAGCCAATCCATCCTGCACGCAGGTGAGTTGACTCCTTCTCCCCTCAGTCCCTCGCTGCAGTGATCCTGTTGCCAGCAGGAATCACTGTAAAATAAAAAACCTAGCTAAACTTTTTCTAAGCAGCTCTTTAGGAGAGCCACCTAGATTGCACCCTTCTCGGCCGGGCACAAAAATCTAACTGGAGTCTGGAGGAGGGTCATAGGGGGAGGAGCCAGTGCACACCACCTGATCTGAAAAAGCTTTACTTTTTGTGCCCTGTCTCCTGCGGAGCCGCTATTCCCCATGGTCCTTTCAGGAACCCCAGCATCCACTAGGACGATAGAGAAATACCCAAAAAAAGACAAGACACACACACCGTGAAAGTATAATTTTATTACATACATACATACATACACACATACATACATACTTACCTTAAGTTCCCACGCAGGTCGGTCCTCTTCTCCAGTAGAATCCAAGGGGTACCTGTTGAAGAAATTATACTCACGAGATCCAGGGGTCCAGGCTCCTCGGGAAATCCAGGGGTAATCCACGTACTTGAAAAAAATAACAAAACGGTGTCCCGACCACGAACTGAAAGGGGACCCATGTTTGCACATGGGTCACCTTTCCACGAATGCCAGAAACCCACTTTGACTTCTGTCTAAGTGGGTTTCTTCAGCCAATCAGGGAGCGCCACGTTGTAGCACTCTCCTGATCAGCTGTGTGCTCCTGTCCTCACTGACAGGCAGCACACGGCAGTGTTACAATGTAGCGCCTATGCGCTACATTGTAACCAATGCTGGGAACTTTCTGCTCAGCGGTGACGTCACTTTAGGTCAACCGCAGGGCAGAAAGTTCCCATCATTGGTTACAATGTAGCGCATAGGCGCTACATTGTAACACTGCCGTGTGCTGCCTGTCAGTGAGGACAGGAGCACACAGCTGATCAGGAGAGTGCTACAACGTGGCGCTCCCTGATTGGCTGAAGAAACCCACTTAGACAGAAGTCAAAGTGGGTTTCTGGCATTCGTGGAAAGGTGACCCATGTGCAAACATGGGTCCCCTTTCAGTTCGTGGTCGGGACACCGTTTTGTTATTTTTTTCAAGTACGTGGATTACCCCTGGATTTCCCGAGGAGCCTGGACCCCTGGATCTCGTGAGTATAATTTCTTCAACAGGTACCCCTTGGATTCTACTGGAGAAGAGGACCGACCTGCGTGGGAACTTAAGGTAAGTATGTATGTATGTGTGTATGTATGTATGTAATAAAATTATACTTTCACGGTGTGTGTGTCTTGTCTTTTTTTGGGTATTTTTTTAGTAGTAGTACTACAGGTACCAGCGGGCCCGTTTTTCCGTCGCATGCTGGTACTTGTGGTTCTCCAAGTACCAGCATGCGGGGGAGGCTTGCTGGGCCTTGTAGTACTGCTACTAAAAACAATGGCCCTCATTCCGAGTTGTTCGCTCGTTCTTTTTCATCGCATCGCAGTGAAAATCCGCTTAGTACGCATGCGCAAAGTTCGCACTGCGACTGCGCCAAGTAACTTTACTATGAAGAAAGTATTTTTACTCACGGCTTTTTCTTCGCTCCGGCGATCGTAATGTGATTGACAGGAAATAGGTGTTACTGGGCGGAAACACGGCGTTTCAGGGGCGTGTGGCTGAAAACGCTACCGTTTCCGGAAAAAACGCAGGAGTGGCCGGGGAAACGGTGGGAGTGCCTGGGCGAACGCTGGGTGTGTTTGTGACGTCAACCAGGAACGACAAGCACTGAACTGATCGCACAGGCAGAGTAAGTCTGGAGCTACTCTGAAACTGCTAAGTAGTTAGTAATCGCAATATTGCGAATACATCGGTCGCAATTTTAAGAAGCTAAGATTCACTCCCAGTAGGCGGCGGCTTAGCGTGTGTAACTCTGCTAAATTCGCCTTGCGACCGATCAACTCGGAATGAGGGCCAATATCTTTTCTTTTACAACAAAGGCTATCAGCCTCCCCATCCGCAGCCCATTGGATGGGGGGGGACAGCCTCGGGCTTCACCCCTGGCCCTTGGGTGGCTGGGGGGGGGGGACCCCTTGATTGAAGGGGTCCCCACTCCCCCAGGGTACCCCGGCCAGGAGTGACTAGTTGGATTTTTGATGCCACGGCCGCAGGGCACTATATAAAAGTGACCCCCGGCTGTGGCATTATCTGTCCAGCTAGTGGAGCCCGGTGCTGGTTTTAAAAATACGGGGGACCCCTACTCTTTTTGTCCCCCGTATTTTTGGGACCAGGACCAGGCGCAGAGCCCGATGCTGGTTGCTTAAATATGGGGGAACCCCTGTCATTTTTTTTCCCATATTTCGGCAACCAGGATCGGCTCAAAGAGCCCGAGGCTGGTTATGCTTAGGAGGGGGGACCCCACGCAATTTTTTTTGAAAAAATAAGCACTTTCCCACCCCTTCCCACTGATATACATGCACGGATCTCATGGATCCGTGCATGCCTATCCAATCACGAATAAAAAAAAAAGGTCTGTTTTTTTTTAGCACTTTTTTACAAGTTGTAATTTTTCACGGCAGTGTTTTTTTTTTTTTTGCTTTGCACTTCTTAGTAAATGACCGAGATTCATACTTAAACAGCCGCGTTTTGACCGATGGTGTATTCATTCGTAATTTTTTACTTGGACTTGCAAAAAATTACGAATGCCCTCATCTCTGCCGTGATTAGTGTTTAGTAAATTACCGAGATGACACTTTGATGAAAAAACGGCATCTCGGTCAAAATCGGGAGCTTAGTAAATTTCCCCCAGAGTATCTGTCCATGCTGCTACAGCACTACACATCCAGGCCGACGCAATTGCCGGCCTTAGTAGGGTACCTGAATGTGTATAAACGGACTTCAGGATACCTTCCTGCTTTCTATCCGCAGGATCTTTTAGGGCGGCCGTATCCTGTGACGGCAGGGCTACCTTCTTAGATAAGCGTGTCAAAGCTTTGTCTACCCTAGGGGAGGATTCCCAGCGTAACCTGTCCGTTGGCTGGAAAGGATACGCCATAAGTAACCGTTTGGAAATCTGCATTTTCCTATCAGGAGAATCCCAAGCTTTTTCACATAACTCATTTAACTCATGTGAAGGGGGAAAAGTAACTTCTTGCCTCTTCTCCCCAAACATATAAACCCTCTTGGCAGGGACAGGGTTTTCCTCTGAGATGTGCAATACATCCTTCATTGCTATAATCATGTAGCGGATGGCTTTAGCCATTTTAGGCTGCAACTTTGCATCATCGCCATCGACACTGGAGTCAGAATCCGTGTCGATATCCGTGTCAACAATTTGGGATAGTGGGCGCTTCTGAGACCCTGCCGGCCTCTGCGCTGTAGGATCAGGCATGGGTTGGGACCCTGACTGTCCCAAGGCATCAGCTTTATCCAACCTTTTATGCAAGGAGTTTACATTATCATTTAACACCTTCCACATATCCATCCAATCAGGTGTCGGCGCCGTCGGCGGAGACACCACATTCAACTGCACCTGCTCTGCTTCCACATAGCCTTCCTCGTCAAACATGTCGACACAAGCGTACCGACACACCACACACACAGGGGATGCTCTATTTGAGGACAGAACCCCCACAAGGCCTTTTGGAGAGACAGAGAGAGAGCACACACCCCAGCGCTATATGACCCAGGAATTACACAGTAACTTAGTGTTTACCCAGTAGCTGCTGTATATACTGATATTGCGCTAAATTTATGTGCCCCCCCCCTCTCTTTTTACCCTCTTTCTACCGTGAATCTGCAAGGGAGAGCCTGGGGAGCTTCCTCTCAGCGGAGCTGTGGAGAGAAAATGGCGCTGGTGAGTGCTGAGGAAGAAGCCCCGCCCCCTCAGTGGCGGGCTTCTGTCCCGCGATTTGGTGTAAAATAATGGCGGGGGCTCATGCATATATACAGTGCCCAACTGTATATATGCCCTTTTATGCCAAGAGGTACTTAATTGCTGCCCAGGGCGCCCCCCCCTGCGCCCTGCACCCTACAGTGACTGGAGTGTGTGGGTTTGATGTGGGAGCAATGGCGCACAGCTGCAGTGCTGTGCGCTACCTCATATGAAGACTGGAGTCTTCTGCCGCCGCTTTTGACGTCTTCTTGCTTCACACGCCGGCTTCTGGCTCTGCGAGGGGGACGGCGGCACGGCTCCGGGATCGGACGACCAAGGGTGCGTTCCTGTGTTCAATCCCTCTGGAGCTAATGGTGTCCAGTAGCCTAAGAAGCATGACCTATCCGCAGTTAGTAGGTCTGCTTCTCTCCCCTCAGTCCCACGTAGCAGAGAGCCTGTTGCCAGCAGATCTCTCTGAAAATAAAAATCCTAACAAAATACTTTCTTATTAGCAAGCTCAGGAGAGCTCACTAAAGTGCACCCAGCTCGGCCGGGCACAGATTCTAACTTGAGGTCTGGAGGAGGGGCATAGAGGGAGGAGCCAGTGCACACCAGTAGTCCTAATTCTTTCTTAAAGTGCCCTGTCTCCTGCGGAGCCCGTCTATTCCCCATGGTCCTTACGGAGTCCCCAGCATCCACTAGGACGTTAGAGAAAGGACATTAGTCCTAAACACAAATAAAATAAGATTTTACTCACCGGTAAATCTATTTCTCGCAGTCCGTAGTGGATGCTGGGACTCCGTAAGGACCATGGGGATTAGCGGCTCCGCAGGAGACTGGGCACAACTAAAGAAAGCTTTAGGACTACCTGGTGTGCACTGGCTCCTCCCACTAAGACCCTCCTCCAGACCTCAGTTAGGATACTGTGCCCGGAAGAGCTGACACAAATAGGAAGGATTTTGAATCCCGGGTAAGACTCATACCAGCCACACCAATCACACCGTATAACTCGTGATACTATACCCAGTTAACAGTATGAAATATAACTGAGCCTCTCAACAGATGGCTCAACAATAACCCTTTAGTTAGGCAATAACTATAAACAAGTATTGCAGACAATCCGCACTTGGGATGGGCACCCAGCATCCACTACGGACTACGAGAAAATAAGAATTTACTTACCGATAATTCTATTTCTCATAGTCCGTAGTGGATGCTGGGACTCCGTCAGGACCATGGGGAATAGCGGGCTCCGCAGGAGACAGGGCACATCTAAATAAAGCTTTTAGGATCACATGGTGCGTACTGGCTCCTCCCCCTATGACCCTCCTCCAAGCCTCAGTTAGGTACTGTGCCCGGACGAGCGTACACAATAAGGAAGGATCTTGAATCCCGGGTAAGACTCATACCAGCCACACCAATCACACCGTACAACTTGTGATCTGAACCCAGTTAACAGTATGATAACAACAAATGAAGTAGCCTCTGAAAAGATGGCTCACAACAATAGTAATAACCCGATTTTTGTAACAATAACTATGTACAAACATTGCAGACAATCCGCACTTGGGATGGGCGCCCAGCATCCACTACGGACTATGAGAAATAGAATTATCGGTAAGTAAATTCTTATTTTCTCTAACGTCCTAGTGGATGCTGGGACTCCGTCAGGACCATGGGGATTATACCAAAGCTCCCAAACGGGCGGGAGAGTGCGGATGACTCTGCAGCACCGAATGAGAGAACTCCAGGTCCTCCTTAGCCAGAGTATCAAATTTGTAAAATTTTACAAACGTGTTCTCCCCTGACCACGTAGCTGCTCGGCAAAGTTGTAATGCCGAGACCCCTCGGGCAGCCGCCCAAGATGAGCCCACTTTCCTTGTGGAGTGGGCCTTTACAGATTTAGGCTGTGGCAGGCCTGCCACAGAATGTGCAAATTGGATTGTGCTACAGATCCAACGTGCAATCGTCTGTTTAGACGCAGGAACACCCATCTTGTTGGGTGCATACAATATAAACAACGAGTCAGATTTTCTGACTTCAGCTGTCCTTGAAATATATATTTTTAATGCTCTGACAACGTCCAGTAACTTGGAGTCCTCCAAGTCGCCAGTAGCCGCAGGCACCACAATAGGCTGGTTCAAGTGAAAAGCCGAAACCACCTTAGGGAGAAAATGAGGACGTGTCCGCAGTTCTGCCCTGTCCGAATGGAAAATCAGATATGGGCTTTTGTACGATAAAGCCGCCAACTCTGAAACTCTCCTGGCTGAAGCCAGGGCCAATAACATGGTTACCTTCCATGTAAGGTATTTTAAATCTACCGATTTTAGAGGCTCAAACCAATGAGATTTGAGAAAATTCAAAACTACGTTCAAATCCCACGGTGCCACTGGAGGCACCATTGGGGGTTGTATATGTAGTACACCTTTGACAAAAGTTTGTACTTCAGGAACTGACGCCAATTCCTTCTGGAAGAAGATTGATAAGGCCGAAATTTGAACTTTAATGGACCCTAATTTTAGGCCCATAGACAATCCTGCTTGCAGGAAATGTAAGAATCGACCCAATTGAAATTCTTCCGTTGGGGCCTTTTTGGCCTCACACCACGCAACATATTTTCGCCAAATGCGGTGATAATGTTGTACAGTCACTTCCTTCCTAGCCTTCATCAAGGTAGGAATAACTTCCTCTGGAATGCCCTTTTCTTTTAGAATCCGGCGTTCAACCGCCATGCCGTCAAACGCAGACGCGGTAAGTCTTGGAACATACAAGGTCCCTGCTGAAGCAGATCCCTTCTTAGAGGTAGAGGCCACGGATCCTCCGTGAGCATCTCTTGAAGTTCCGGATACCAAGTTCTTCTTGGCCAGTCCGGAGCCACTAGTATTGTTCTTACTCCCCTTTTCCGTATAATTCTCAGTACCTTTGGTATGAGAGGCAGAGGA
The DNA here is from genome assembly GCF_028390025.1 of Pseudophryne corroboree. Lineage (NCBI taxonomy): Eukaryota > Metazoa > Chordata > Amphibia > Anura > Myobatrachidae > Pseudophryne > Pseudophryne corroboree. Next base: position 719,026,706 of record NC_086448.1, read on the forward strand.
GGGAACACATACACTGACTGGTACACCCACGGTGTTACCAGAGCGTCCACAGCTATTGCCTGAGGGTCTCTTGACCTGGCGCAATATCTGTCCAATTTTTTGTTGAGGCGAGACGCCATCATGTCCACCTTTGGTTTTTCCCAACGGTTCACAATCATGTGGAAGACTTCTGGATGGAGTCCCCACTCTCCCGGGTGAAGGTCGTGTCTGCTGAGGAAATCTGCTTCCCAGTTGTCCACTCCCGGGATGAACACTGCTGACAGTGCTATGACATGATTTTCCGCCCAGCGCAGAATCCTTGCCGCTTCTGTCATTGCTCTTCTGCTTCTCGTGCCGCCTTGTCGATTTACGTGGGTGACTGCCGTGATGTTGTCCGACTGGATCAACACCGGCTGACCCTGAAGCAGCGGTTTTGCCAGGCTTAGAGCATTGTAGATCGCTCTTAGCTCCAGTATATTTATGTGAAGGGACATCTCCAGGTTTGACCACACGCCCTGGAAGTTCCTTCCCTGTGTGACTGCTCCCCAGCCTCGTAGGCTGGCATCCGTAGTCACCAGGACCCAGTCCTGTATGCCGAATCTGCGGCCCTCTAACAGATGGGCACTCTGCAACCACCACAGGAGAGACAACCTTGTTCTTGGTGACAGTGTCATCCGCTGATGCATGTGCAGATGCGATCCGGACCATTTGTCCAGCAGATCCCACTGAAATGTTCGTGCATGGAATCTGCCAAATGGAATTGCTTCGTAAGAAGCCACCATCTTTCCCAGGACTCTTGTGCATTGATGTACTGACACAGTTCCTGGTTTTAGGAGGTTCCTGACAAGTTCGGATAACTCCCTTGCTTTCTCCTCCGGGAGAAACACCTTTTTCTGAACCGTGTCCAGAATCATTCCCAGGAACAGCAGACGTGTTGTCGGGGTCAATTGAGATTTTGGAAGATTCAGAATCCACCCGTGTTGCTGAAGCACTACCTGGGTTAGTGCTACACCGACTTCCAGCTGTTCTCTGGACTTTGCCCTTATCAGGAGATCGTCCAAGTAAGGGATAATTAATACGCCTTTTCTTCGTAGAAGAACCATCATTTCGGTCATTACCTTGGTAAAGACCCGAGGAGCCGTGGACAAACCAAACGGCAGCGTTTGAAACTGATAATGACAGTCTTGTATCACGAACCTGAGATACCCTTGGTGTGAGGGGTAAATTGGGACATGCAGATAAGCATCTTTTATGTCCAGGGACACCATGAAGTCCCCTTCCTCCAGATTCGCTATCACTGCTCTGAGTGACTCCATCTTGAACTTGAATTTTTGTATGTACAGGTTCAAGGATTTCAGGTTTAGAATAGGTCTTACCGAACCGTCTGGCTTCGGTACCACAAATAGTGTGGAATAATACCCCTTTCCCTGTTGTAGGAGGGGTACCTTGACTATCACCTGCTGAGAATACAGCTTGTGAATGGCTTCCAATACCGACGTCCTTTCTGAGGGAGACGTTGGTAAAGCAGACTTTAGGAACCGGCGAGGGGGAGACCTTTCGAACTCCAACATGTAACCCTGAGATATTATCTGCAGGATCCACGGGTCCACTTGTGAGCGAGCCCACTGATTGCTGAAAATCTTGAGTCGACCCCCCACCGCTCCTGAGTCCGCTTGTAAAGCCCCAGCGTCATGCTGATGGCTTTGTAGAACCCGGGGCGGGCTTCTGGTCCTGGGCAGGGGCTGCTTGCTGCCCTCTCTTACCCTTTCCTCTGCTTCGCGGCAGATAAGACTGTCCTTTTGGTCGCTTGTTTTTATAGGAGCGAAAGGACTGCGGCTGAAAAGACGGTGTCTTTTTCTGTTGGGAGGGGGTCTGAGGTAAAAAAGTGGATTTGCCGGCAGTTGCCGTGGCCACCAGGTCCGAAAGACCGACCCCAAATAATTCCTCTCCTTTATATGGCAATACTTCCATATGCCTTTTGGAATCCGCATCACCTGACCACTGTCGCGTCCATAAACTTCTTCTGGCAGATATGGACATCGCGCTTACCCTTGATGCTAGAGTACAAATATCCCTCTGAGCATCTCGCATATAAAGAAACGCATCCTTTAATTGCTCTAGAGTCAATAAAATACTGTCCCTATCCAGGGTATCAATATTTTCAGTCAGGGAATCCAACCACACTACCCCAGCACTGCACATCCAGGCTGAGGCTATTGCCGGTCGCAGTATAACACCAGTATGTGTGTATATACTCTTCAGTGTAGTTTCCAGCCTCCTATCTGCTGGATCCTTGAGGGCGGCCGTATCAGGAGACGGCAATGCCACTTGCTTTGATAAACGTGTGAGCGCCTTATCCACCCTAGGGGGTGTTTCCCAGCGCGCCCTAACCTCTGGTGGGAAAGGGTATAATGCCAATAACTTCTTGGAAATTAGCAGTTTTCTATCTGGGTTAACCCACGCTTCATCACACACGTCATTCAATTCCTCTGATTCTGGAAAAGCTACAGGTAGTTTTTTCACCCCCCACATAATACCCCTTTTTGAGGTACCAGCAGTATCAGAGATCTGCAAAGCCTCCTTCATTGCCGTGATCATATAACGTGTGGCCCTATTGGAAAATACGTTTGTTTCTTCACCGTCGACACTAGATTCATCTGTGTCGGTACCCGTGTCGACTGACTGAGGTAAGGGACGTTTTACAGCCCCTGACGGTGTCTGAGACGCCTGAGCCGGTACTAACTGGTTTTCCGGCCGTCTCATTTCGTCAACTGACTTTTGTAATGTGCTAACATTATCACGTAATTCCATAACTAAAGCCATCCATTCCGGTGTCGACTCCCTAGGGGGTGACATCACCATTACCGGCAATTGCTCTGCCTCCACACCAACATCGTCCTCATACATGTCGACACACACGTACCGACACACAGCAGCCACACAGGGAATGCTCTAATCGAAGACAGGACCCTCTTAGCCCTTTGGGGAGACAGAGGGAGAGTTTGCCAGCACACACCAAAAGCGCTATAAATGTATATAAACAACCCTAGAAGGTGTTGTTTTTGATATAGGCGCTTTTAATATATCAATATCGCCAAATTATGCCCCCCTTCTCTTTGTTACCCTGTTTCTGTAGTGCAGTGCAGGGGAGAATCCTGGGAGCCTTCCTCACCAGCGGAGCTGAGCAGGAAAATGGCGCTGAGTGCTGAGGAGAATAAGCTCCGCCCCTTTTTCGGCGGGCTTTTCTCCCGGGTTTTAAGAAAACTGGCCTGGGTTAAATACATACATATAGCCTTAATGGCTATATGTGATGTATTTTTCGCCACTAAAGGTATTTAATATTGCTGCCCAGGGCGCCCCCAGCAGCGCCCTGCACCCTCCGTGACTGAATCAGTGAGACGTGTAGCAACAATGGCGCACAGCTGCAGTGCTGTGCGCTACCTTCATGAAGACTGAGGAGTCTTCTGCCGCCTGCTTTCCGGACCTCCGATCTTCAGCGTCTGTAAGGGGGGTCGGCGGCGCGGCTCCGGGACGAACCCCAGGATGACCTGTGTTCCGACTCCCTCTGGAGCTAAGTGTCCAGTAGCCTAAGACTCCAATCCATCCTGCACGCAGGTGAGTTGGAAATCTCTCCCCTAAGTCCCTCGATGCAGTGATCCTGTTGCCAGCAGGATTCACTGAGATTTAAACCTAAAAAAACTTTGTCTAAGCAGCTCTTTAGGAGAGCCACCTAGATTGCACCCTTCTCGGACGGGCACAAAAACCTAACTGAGGCTTGGAGGAGGGTCATAGGGGGAGGAGCCAGTATGCACCATGTGATCCTAAAAGCTTTATTTAGATGTGCCCTGTCTCCTGCGGAGCCCGCTATTCCCCATGGTCCTGACGGAGTCCCAGCATCCACTAGGACGTTAGAGAAATAGATTTACCGGTGAGTAAAATCTTATTTTCTCTGACGTCCTAAGTGGATGCTGGGACTCCGTAAGGACCATGGGGATTATACCAAAGCTCCCAAACGGGCGGGAGAGTGCGGATGACTCTGCAGCACCGAATGAGCAAACTCTAGGTCCTCCTCAGCCAGGGTATCAAGCTTGTAGACTGTTGCAAAAATGTTTGAACCCGACCAAGTAACAGCTCGGCAAAGTTGTAAAGCCGAGACCCCTCGGGCAGCCGCCCAAGAAGAGCCCCTTTCCTCGTGGAATGGGCTTTTACAGATTCAGGGTGCGGCAGTCCAGCCGCAGCATGTGCAAGTTGAATCGTGCTACAGATCCAGCGAGCAATAGTCTGCTTAGAAGCAGGAGCACCCAGCTTGTTGGGTGCATACAGGAGAAATAGAGAGTCAGTTTTCCTGACTCCAGCCGTCCTGGAAACATATACTTTTCAGGGCCCTGACTACGTCCAGTAACTTGGAATCCTCCAAGTCCCAAGTAGCCGCAGGCACCACAATAGGTTGGTTCACATGAAAAACTGATACCACCTTAGGAAGGAATTGGGAACGAGTCCTCAATTCCGCCTTATCCATATAAAATACAGATAAGGGCTTTTGTATGACAAAGCCGCCAATTCTGATACACGCCTGGCCGACGCCACGGCCCACAGCATGACCACTTTCCACGTGAGGTATTGTAGCTCCACGGATTTAAGTGGCTCAACCCAATGCGACTTCAGGAAATCCAACACCACGTTGAGATCCCACGGTGAGGCACAAACGGGGGCTGACTATGCAGCACTCCCTTAACAAAAGTCCGAACTTCAGGCAGTGAAGCCAGTTCTATTTTGGAAGAAAATCGATAGAGCCGAAATCTGGACCTTCATGGAACCCAATTTTAGGCCCATAGTCACCTCTGACTGTAGGAAGTGCAGAAATCGACCTAGCTGAAATTTCTCCTTTGGGGCCTTCCTGGCCTCACAGCACGCAACATATTTCCACCATATGCGGTGATAATGGTTTGCGTTCACTTCTTTCCTAGCTTTAAATAGCGTAGGGATAACTTCCTCCGGAATGCCCTTTTCCTTCAGGATCCGGCGTTCAACCGCCATGCCGTCAAACGCAGCCGCGGTACGTCTTGGAACAGACAGGCCCCCTGCTGCAGCAGGTCCTGTCTGAGCGGCAGAGGCCATGGGTCCTCTGAGATCATTTCTTGGAGTTCTGGTTACCAAGCTCTTCTTGGCCAACCCGGAACAATGAGTATAGTTCTTACTCCTCTCCTTCTTATTATTCTCATTACCCTGGGTAAGAGAGGCAGAGAAGGGAACACATACACCGACTGGTACACCCACGGTGTTACCAGAGCGTCCACAGCTATAGCCTGAGGGTCCCTTGACCTGGCGCAATATCTTTGTAGCTTTTTGTTGAGGCGGGACGCCATCATGTCCACCTGTGGCCTTTCCCAACGGTGTACAATCATTTGGAAAACATCTGGATGAAGTCCCCATTCTCCCGGGTGGAGGTCGTGTCTTCTGAGAAAGTCTGCTTCTCAGTTGTCCACTCCGGGAATGAACACTGCTGACAGTGCTAACACATGATTTTCCGCCCATCGGAGAATCCTTGTGGCTTCTGCCATCGCCATCCTGCTTCTTGTGCCGCCCTGTCGGTTTACATGAGCGACCGCCGTGATGTTGTCTGACTGGATCAGCACCGGCCGGTGTTGAAGCAGGGGTCTAGCCTGACTTAGGGCATTGTAAATGGCCCTTAGTTCCAGAATATTTATGTGTAGGGAAGTCTCCTGACTTTTCCATAGCCTTGGAAGTTTCTTCCCTGTGTGACTGCCCCCCAGCCTCGAAGGCTGGCATCCGTGGTCACCAGGACCCAGTCCTGTATGCCGAATCTGCGGCCCCCTAGAAGATGAGCACTCTGCAGCCACCACAACAGCGACACCCTGGCCCTTGGAGACAGGGTTATTCGCCGATGCATCTGAAGATGCGACCCGGACCACTTGTCCAACAGATCCCACTGGAAAATCCTTGCATGAGACCTGGCGAATGGAATTTCTTCGTAAGAAGCCACAATCCTTCCCAGGGCTCGCGTGCATTGATGCACCGACACCTGTATACGTATTAGGAGGTCTCTGTCTAGAGACGACAACTCCTTGAACTTCTCCTCCGGGAGAAACCCTTTTTATCCTGTTCTGTGTCCAGAACCATACCCAGGAACAGTAGACGCGTCGTAGGAACCAGCTGCGACTTTGGAATATTCAGAATCCAGCCGTGCTGTTGTAGCACTTCCCGAGATAGTGCTACTCCGCCGAACAACTGCTCCCTGGACCTCGCCTTTATAAGGAGATCGTCCAAGTACGGGATAATTATTTCGGCCATTACCTTGGTAAATACCTCGGTGCCGGGGACAGACCAACGGCAACGTCTGGAATTGGTAATGACAATCCTGTACCACAATTTTGAGGTACTCCTGGTGAAGAGGGTAAATAGGGACATGCAGGTAAGCATCCTTGATGTCCAGTGATACCATGAAATTCTCCAGGCTTGCAATAATCGCCCTGAACGATTCCATTTTGAACTTGAACCTTCATATATAAGTGTTCAAGGCTTTCAATTTTAGAATGGGTCTCACCGAACCGTCTGGTTTCGGTACCACAACATTTTGGAATAGTAACCCCGGCCTTGTTGAAGGAGGGGTACCTTGATTTCACCTGCTGGAAGTACAGCTTGTGAATTGCCGCCAGTACTACCTTTCTCCGAGGGCAGCAGGCAAGGCTGATGTGAGGTAACGGCGAGGGGGAGTCGCCTCGAACTCGCCTCGAACTCCAGCCTGTATCCCTGTGATACTATTTGCAGAACCTAGGGATCCACCTGTGGGCAAGCCCACTGGTCCCTGAAGTTCCCGAGACGCGCCCCTACCGCACCTGTCTCCACCTGTGGAGCCCCAACGTCATGCGGTGGACTCAGAGGAAACGGGGGAAGATTTTTGATCCTGGGAACTGGCTGCTGGTGCAGCTTTTTCCTTCTTCCCTTGTGCAGAAAGGAAGCGCCTTTGACCCGCTTGCTTTTCTGAAGCCGAAAGGACTGTACCTGAAAATACAGTGCTTTCTTAGGCTGTGAGGAAACCTGAGGTAAAAATTTTTCTTCCCAGCTGTTGCTGTGGATACGAGGTCCCAGAGACCATCCCCAAACAATTCCTCACCCTTATAAGGCAGAATCTCCATGTGCCTTTTATAGGCAGCATCACCTGTCCACTGCCGGGTTTCTAATACCCTCCTGGCAGAATGGACATTGCATTAATTCTGGATGCCAGCCGGCAAATATCCCTCTGTGCATCCTTTATATCTAAGACGACGTCTTTAATATGCTCTATGTTAGCAAACTATTATCCCTGTCTTAGAGTATTAATATTATCTGACTGGGTATCAGACCACGCTGCAGCAGCACTATTTATGCTGAGGCAATTGCAGGTCTCAGTATATAACCTGAGTGTGTATATACAGACTTCAGGATAGCCTCCTGCTTTTTATCAGTAGGCTCCTTCAAGGTGGCCGTATCCTAAGACGGCAGTGCCACCTTTTTTGACAAACGTGTGAGCGCCTTATCCACCCTAAGGGATATCTCCCAACGTGACCTATCCTCTGGCGGGAAAGGGTACACCATCAGTAACTTTTTAGAAATTACCAGTTTCTTATCGGGGGAACCCACGCTACTTTACACACTTCATTCATTCATCTGATGGGGGAACAAAACACTGGCTGCTTTTTCTCCCCAAAAATAAAACCCCTTTTATGTGGTACTTGGGTTCATGTCAGAAATGCGTAACACATTTTCCATTGCCGAGATCATGTAACGGATGTTCCTAGTGGATTGTGTATATGTCTCAACCCCGTCGACACTGGAGTCAGACTCCGTGTCGACATCTGTGTCTGCCATCTGAGGTAACGGGCGCTTTTTTGAGCCCCTGATGGCCTTTGAGACGCCTGGGCAGGCGCGGGCTGAGAAGCCGGCTGTCCCACAGCTGTTTTACGTCATCCAGCATTCTATGTAAGGAGCTGACATTGTCGGTTAATACCTTCCACCTATCCATCCACTCTGGTGTCGGCCCCAAAGGGGGCGACATCCCATTTATCGGCCTCTGCTCCACCTCCACGTAACCTTCCTCATCCCACATGTCGACACAGCCGTACCGACACACAGCACACACACAGGGAATGCTCTGACTGAGGACAGGACCCCACAAAGTCCTTTGGGGAGACAGAGAGAGAGTATGCCAGCACACACCAGAGCGCTATATAATGCAGGGATTAACACTATAACTGAGTGATTTTCCCCCCAATAGCTGCTTGTATAAACAATATTGCACCTAAATTTAGTGCCCCCCTCTCTTTTTAACCCTTTGAGCCTGAAAACTACAGGGGAGAGCCTGGGGAGCTGTCTTCCAGCTGCACTGTGAAGAGAAAATGGCGCCAGTGTGCTGAGGGAGATAGCTCCGCCCCTTTTTCGCTGACTTTTCTCCCGCTTTTTTATGGATTCTGGCAGGGGTATTTATCACATATATAGCCTCTGGGGCTATATATTGTGATGATTTTGCCAGGCAAGGTGTTTATATTGCTGCTCAGGGCGCCCCCCCCCCAGCGCCCTGCACCCATCAGTGACCGGAGTGTGAGGTGTGCATGAGGAGCAATGGCGCACAGCTGCAGTGCTGTGCGCTACCTTGGTGAAGACTGAAGTCTTCTGCCGCCGATTTCCGGAACACTTCTTGCTTCTGGCTCTGTAAGGGGGCCGGCGGCGCGGCTCCGGGACCGAACATCAATGGCCGGTTCCATGCGGTCGATCCCTCTGGAGCTAATGGTGTCCAGTAGCCTAAGAAGCCCAAGCTACCACCAGTTAGGTAGGTTCGCTTCTTCTCCCCTTAGTCCCTCGCTGCAGTGAGTCTGTTGCCAGCAGATCTCACTGTAAAATAAAAAAACTAAAATATACTTTCTTTCTAGGAGCTCAGGAGAGCCCCTAGTGTGCATCCAGCTCAGCCGTGCACAAGAATCTAACTGAGGTCTGGAGGAGGGTCTTAGTGGGAGGAGCCAGTGCACACCAGGTAGTCCTAAAGCTTTCTTTAGTTGTGCCCAGTCTCCTGCGGAGCCGCTAATCCCCATGGTCCTTACGGAGTCCCAGCATCCACTTAGGACGTCAGAGAAAAAATGTGTTATTAAGTTCAAATCAAGTCACCCAACAAAATGTGTGAGTAATTACGGCTAAATGTCATTCTATGCATCCACTCAATGAGAGAATTACACCTCTAATGCATATATACTGTAGCACAATACTTCCAACCTTATGCATTTTCCACTGGTGTCAAATATTTTGCTTAACGAGGATGAAATTCCCCATCTGAATCTAACAGAATTGCTAAATAACACAGGAAAGAAGAGACTGAAGCACTAGACTTTATTGGACACAGTGGGTGTCCATTTACTGGATGACAGATGATCAGGTTAGGATTACTTCCAATAATGTAACCATACCACCCACATTGGAGGTCTCATCAGCAGGACAGAGGCATGGCCTAAGGAGACTGAAGGACTGGCCATGCCCTCAGTGTGCGGCCATTATTTATTTATGCAGCATGCTGCCGAGTCACCTGCCTCCACAGGCAACACCACCCAGCCCTGCTGCTGAATTGGAACAATCCTCCTGATTTTGGGACTATGGAACAGTCCTCATTATCCAGCAGAACCCATTTCTTTGGTCTCTAATGATTGAAGGTGCACGGACTTCAGAAGGGGGGGTGCGGCGGGCTCCCGGGTGTCACCCTTGGAGAGGGTGACACCAAAATGCCAGCTCCTCCGCAGTTACAGGGGCCGGGTGCTGCAGTGTGACATTCTCCTACAGTGCCTGGCTCCTGTCACCGAGGAGCCGGCATTGCAGGCACATGTCTCTGTGGGCAGCCCTGCATCTCCAGGGATCTGGAGTGATGTAATGGAGGAAAGGCTTCACGCTAGGCCACGCCCCCCATGTGACAGCTGTGGGGACTTCTGTGAGACCACGCCCCTTTATCTGAGGTCACACCCCTTTTGCGGTCACACAAGGGGGTACTATTGGCTGAAAGGATTCCAACTCCACTTCAAACATATATCACCCTCTATATACTACACATCTGTTATATCTTTAAAGATAGAGTTATTGTAATATGTGTGCAAGAGGTGTGTAATGAGGTTATTAATAAACAATTCATTTTACCTCAGTCCTGACACAATTAATTAGTCCTCTACCAGATGCCTTTACCTATACATGGCAATTGGTTTTATTCTATAAATTCCACGTGATTATAAATGATCGCATATATTATGCAAAAAAACCCAATGATATTACCAGCAGTAAATGTCTGCTCCAGATAATCTATAATCTGTGTGGCTTCACAGATGATATTTTCTCCATGTACAAGAACTGGAACTTCTCCCGAGGGGTTAAGCCGCATAAACCAGGGCTCATTGTGCTCGCTCAGAGGAAGACTCACATCATGCTCTTCACACTTAAGAGACTTTTCTGCTATGACGAGCCGCACCTAGTAGTGAGAACAACAGTATGAACTTTAGGTATATCACAGGCACTGGTATTATATAATCACAGTTCCTCATAGATCCTGCACACCCACCACAGTCTCCTAGTAAGCCTCCTCCTGCAAACACTGGTTTATAGGCCTAATTCAGACCTGATCGCTGCTGTGCGTTTTCATGCCAGACGGCTCGGCCCTGCGATCGCCTCTGCCTGACTGACAGGCAGAGGCGGTCGCAGGGCGGGAGGAGGCGGGCCGTTTTAGGGGCGCAGTCCGGGCAACGCAGGCGTGCCCAGACCGTGCGGGGGGCGGGCCGCATCGGCTGCGTGACGTCACACGCAGCCGCTGTGACCTGGACAGCGATGAGTAGCTCCCTGCCAGCGTGCAGGAGCTGCGCTGGTTGGGAGCTACTCTTCAAGTACAAAAGCATCACCGCCGTGCGATGCTTTTCTGCTTGTGCGGCGGGGCAGGGCCTGATATGCGGTGCGGACTAGCCCTGTGCTGGGTGTCCCCCCCGCATGTCAGGGAAGCTGATCGTAGCTGCGCTAAATTTAGCGCATCTACGATCAGGTCTGAATTAGGTCCTATGTTAGAAAACCATTGAAACGCAAGTCGATCACACATTCTGTCCTGCACAAATCAAGCTGCATGCCTACTCTGCTCTTAAGCTGGGTACACACCGGAGCAATGTCGGCCCAATTTGCCTTTTCGTAACGAAAAATCACCTACATCGCTCAGTGTATATGGGTGATTGCAATCTCCCACGGTCGCAAGTGACGGATGCTAGCTTTGATGTGCTGCACATCAAACCTAGCGATATTGTAAGCGACCTTGTTTGTGCTATTAAAGGACGGAATGCTCTATAAAGTCGTTCCAGTGTGTACACAGAAACAGAATCTGGGCTCAATGGCATTCATTCCGATGTCAGAATGACTGCCTGTCGCTCTAGTATGTGCCCAGCTTTAGAAGAGGCTTCTGTAATAAAGAAGTAAACCTACAGATGTTTCCTTTTCTGTTATGGGTCAAGCCAAATAGCCCCTCGGCGCATCAGGTCCTGTGTGACTTGGCCATGCATATTTATTGGTCAAAATGTTTTTACATAAATAAAACTGGAAGAGACAAAACTGCATTGCTGGCATACACTGGGGCTTGTGGTATTTGTACATCTGTGTGCAACCGAGTCTCGATATGTGTAAAAATGGCTTCATCTGCAATTCTGTACGTGTTAAACCAATTCCTGTGCAATTAAAGTTGCAGCCTAGCATCACTAGTACAGTTTGAGCGGCTTTTCGCTGCATGAGACTAAGACGCAAAATGTAAAGGAAAATACAGTTCACTACTCGTCTCCGAGCATCTTATTCGCAATAGACATCTTACACCATATGTCAGAAAAACTTACAATGTATGAGGACACATCTGTAAGGGTATAGAGTGCCCACATCTGTAGGGTTATAGAGTTCCCACATCCGTAGGGGTATAGAGTGCGTACATCCGTAGGGGTATAGAGTGCGCACATCCGGAGTCTAGAGTGCGCACATCCGTAGGTGTATAGAGCGCACACTTCTGTAGGTGCATAGAGTGCACACTGTGCAAAAGTATAATACTGTACTCCACCCTACCAACAACTTTCACCACCACTTTTATTAAATAAACTAGTTTTTCTTGTAAAATAGTGAGGAGAATAAAGTGCAGCATGCATTGGCGCTCATACCATAAGATGAATCCCTTATATTAAAAGCAGATAGACTGAACCATGAATTTAAAATAAATAAAGTGCATTTATTACAAGGACAGACTAGTATACATATATAAACAATAAACAATAAAAGAATCCAAGGGTGGAACCTGGAGACAGTGTCTGATATAAAGTGACTGTGCAGATGGATGAACAAACAATCTCTCACCATAGGATGGCCCTGCGGTGGGCTAGCTTAGAATAAGCAATTTGTGGTCCAGAGCTGAATTAGCTCGGCACCACCGCACAGGGCTTAAATCAGCAGGTTGGTTGTTCCAGAGATGTCACTGCTCCAAGGTCCAAAGCAATCTTCTATCCAAATAACAACGCGTTTCGGTCGGTAAGCTCCGACCTTTTTCAAGTTTTGGACGGTCCAAAACTTGAAAAAGGTCAGAGCTTACCGACCGAAACGCGTTGTTATTTGGATAGAAGATTGCTTTGGACCTTGGAGCAGTGACATCTCTGGAACAACCAACCTGCTGATTTAAGCCCTGTGCGGTGGTGCCGAGCTAATTCAGCTCTGGACCACAAATTGCTTATTCTAAGCTAGCCCACCGCAGGGCCATCCTATGGTGAGAGATTGTTTGTTCATCCATCTGCACAGTCACTTTATATCAGACACTGTCTCCAGGTTCCACCCTTGGATTCTTTTATTGTTTATTGTTTATATATGTATACTAGTCTGTCCATGCAGTGGCGGAACAAGCAAGCGGTGGGCCCAGGTGCGACAAAATGCTTTTGGCCGCCCCCCCCCCCCATCCAAGTCCACCCCAGGGGCAGTGCGCGCCGTAGGCGCGCGCAAAAATACATAGTGGCGTGGCTTCGTGGGGAAGGGGTGTGGCCACAAAATAATACCAACACAGTAGTCTCCATTATTCAAATTACGCCGCACAGTAGCACCACTACACCAGGTAGAGACCCTTTTACACCTTACAGCGAACAGATTCCTCTTTTTACACATTACAGCAGACAGCGTGCCCTTGTTACACATAACGGCAGACCGCGTGCCCTTGTTACACATTACGGCAGACAGCGTGCCCTTTTTACACATTACAGCAGACAGCGTGCCCTTGTTACACATAGCGGCAGACAGCGTGCCCTTTTTACACATTACGGCAGACAGCGTGCCCTTGTTACACATTACGGCAGACCGCGTGCCCTTGTTACACATTACGGCAGACAGCGTGCCCTTGTTACACATTACGGCAGACAGCGTGCCCTTGTTACACATTACGGCAGACAGCGTCCCCATTTTTACACATTACGGCAGACAGCGTGCCCTTGTTACACATTACGGCAGACAGCGTCCCCATTTTTACACATTACGGCAGGCAGATTCCCCATTTTTACACATAGCAGCAGGCAGATTCCCCATTTTTACACATAGCGTCAGGCAGTCCCCCTGTTTTACACATAGCGTCAGGCAGTCCCCCTTTTTTACACATTACGGCAGGCAGATTCCCCTTTTTACACATTGCGTCGGGCAGATTACCCCTTTTTACACATAGCGGCAGGCAGTCCCCCATTTTTACACATTGCGGCAGGCTGATTCCCCCTTTTTACACATTGCGGCAGGCAGTCCCCCCTTTTTACACATTGCGGCAGGTAGTCCCCCCTTTTTACACATTGCGGCAGGCAGTCCCCCCTTTTTACACATTGCTGCAGGCAGTCCCCCCTTTTTACACATTGCTGCAGGCAGTCCCCCCTTTTTACACATTGCGGCAGGTATGCCCCCCTTTTTACACATTGCGGCAGGTAGTCCCCCATTTTTACACAGTGCGGCAGGTAGTCCCCCATTTTTACACAGTGCGGCAGGTAGTCCCCCATTTTTACACATTGCGGCAGGCAGGCACAAGAAAGAAGGAAAGAAGGAAAGAAAGAAGGAAAGAAAGAAAGAAAGAAAGAAAGAAAGAAAGAAAGAAAGAAAGAAAGAAAGAAAGAAAGAAAGAAAGAAAGAAAGAAAGAAAGAAAGAAAGAAAGAAAGAAGAATTATACTTACCCTCTCCGCTGGCTCAGGCTCCTCGGTGCAGCGTCAGAGACGATTCCCGGGCTGGAGAGAAGGAGGAGGAGGGAGGCTGAGAAGGGAGCCGCAGCAGCGCTGTGTTACTGGTGGAGGCGCCGCTGCTGCTGCCCCTCTGCTTCCCTATAGGCTGTTCTCGGAAGACAGCCTATAGGGAAGCAGAGGGGCAGCAGCAGCAGCGCCTCCACCAGTAACAAAGCGCTGCTGCGGCTCCCTTCTCAGCCTCCCTCCTCCTCCTTCCCCCGTCTGTAGTACCGCTGCTCCTCTCCTCTCCTCTCTTCGCCGGGCGGCTGTGCGCTGCGGGCAGCGGTTGCCCGCAGCGCACAGCGGCATGTAATGAGTCAGTTTGACTCATTACATGCTTGGGCCCCTGGACAGAGGCGGGCCCCAGTGCAGTGCACTGCCTGCACTGCCGGTAGTTCCGCCTCTGTGTCCATGTAATAAATGCACTTTATTTATTTTAAATTCATGGTTCAGTCTATCTGCTTTTAATATAAGGGATTCATCTTATGGTATGAGCGCCCACTTTATTCTCCCTACTTTGAATTTTTTGGGATTCATGTGTTTGTCCCGCTTGGTGAAGTAGCAGGGCTGCTCAGTCCATTTTACTGCGCATATATTGTTGGTGTACATCCTTCCTTTTGTACCTTGTAAAATAGTGCTCAGTTAAGCATCATGTATAGGTTAAATTAATCATGAGTGTGGGACACTGATGCTAATTGTATATTTTTTTTTTGGCACTTACTTGTCTTTAAATCTTTATTTTACTTTGAGTGCAACTAAAAACACACTTGTGAAAATGGTAGATGTCTGCCAGCTTAGAACTGGTGCCAAACTGAAGGCCTATTGCGGCGTGTATATGGCACAGCAAGGAAAATTATAAAAATGCACCCGTCTACACCCCAACACCTAATATTAATAATCTCTTTTATTGCTCCATAAAACTAGGTGCGGTATACAACATTGCTCTGTATACCTATGCATGTTAGGTTAAATCTAGACACACTAGTTTAAATGGATGCAGGGGTGCAAACAGCTGTGCCGGGCCCAGGTACTGGGAGGATGTGTGGCCAATGCAGGGAGGTATGGCCAGCCCCCTCCCCAGGAAATATGAAAAAAATTAGCCTCTGTGCAGGGTGGCACCAGTGTAAGGGCTGATGGGCGACAGAGACTGAGCGGGAGGGGTGGTGGGTGCGATCGCTCCCCCCGAACCCTCCCCAGCACATCAAGCAGGGAGAGAGGACTGACTTCCTCTGCAGCTGCCTCTCTCCCAGCTCAGCA
The DNA here is from genome assembly GCF_028390025.1 of Pseudophryne corroboree. Classification (NCBI taxonomy): domain Eukaryota; kingdom Metazoa; phylum Chordata; class Amphibia; order Anura; family Myobatrachidae; genus Pseudophryne; species Pseudophryne corroboree. Next base: position 719,042,207 of record NC_086448.1, read on the forward strand.
CACAGCAGCGTGTGTCCTGGGATGGAGAGCGAGACTGCTGCAGCAGTTAGTTCTCTCTTACAGTTGCAAGTGCTGCTGTCTACAACAGGGAAGGAAGGTGGGGGGCCGCAGGACTCGGGCTGTGTAAAGACTACCTAGATAGATAGATAGATAGATAGATAGATAGATAGATAGATAGATAGATAGATAGATAGATAGATAGATAGATAGATAGATTGATAGATAGATAGATAGATAGATAGATAGATAGATAGATAGATAGATAGATAGATAGATAGATAGATAGGGCGCAACAGAATATGCTGCACTATATAAGAATCTGTAAATAAAATAAATAGTATAGATATAAGAAAGAGAGAAGGTAAATAGATGGATAGATAGATAGATAGATAGATAGATAGATAGATAGATAGATAGATAGATAGATAGATAGAGATGAGAAGATACAGTATATAGATAGGATGAAAACGGGGCTGTTATCGGGGACAAAATCCCTGATAAGCCACGGCATGCTCCGGCCTATCGGGGCTAATTAGATAGCCCCCCCTCCCCTAGCGATACATTACACCTGACAGCAAGTCGGGGTAATTGAATATCCCTGATAGATAGATAGATAGATAGATAGATAGATAGATAGATAGATAGATAGATAGATAGATAGATAGATAGATAGATCTGGAGGTAGCATGAATAGTGCAATAAGCAATAGATCGCTGGACAGATTGCTGGATCCAGCTCACACACGGCTGCGGGGGACATGGTGCTGATGCTGTGTGTTCCTATCCCCGGCATTGCAGTAGCACACACTAGGGTCTCTACACAGGCGCGGGCCACACCTAGCACAGAGGCCGGATGCACGGAGCTGTCCCGGTGCTGATCCCGCCGCGCCGCACTCACCCTCTGGGAAGTGAAGGAGTGGGTCCAGTGATAGAGGATGAGCTTGTCCTCCGCGGCCGGCCGGAGCTCGGTCTGCTCGCTCATGTCTGCTGCCCGGGTGATTGGGGAGACGCTGGGCCGTTGGATGCGGGCGGATGGCGGCAGCAGAGCATTGTGGGAGAGCAGCAGCGAGTCTCCTGGTATATGTACTTAAGCGCAACGTAGCGGGTTATTATATCCATCACTGCTGGTGTGTAGCTGTGTGGTCGCTGCTCACCCAGTACCCGCACTGTAACATCATTAGCTTGTAAGTGTAATCACTATACAGTACATAGCAGCTGCTGTACCTTCTCTCACTATACTGTATGAGCCACTACAGATGTATACATATGGAGAGATAGATATATTTATAGATATATCGAGATATGTATATAGATCGATAGGCTCGGAAATGGTTCTGTGATCCAGAGCCGTCTTTAACAGATTCAGTATGATATACTGCCAGTCAGTATACCGACAGCGGGATCCCGGCCACCATTATGCCGGCAGCGGGGCGAGTGCTAGAAAGCCCATTGCAGGCTCTGCGGGCATGGTGGCAGGTTATATTCTTCCTCTGTGGGTGTCGTGAACACCCATAGAGGGAGAATAGGCTGTATCGCCGGGATTCCGGCGTCGGCATTTCACCGCTTGTCGGGGTTCCGGTGTCTGTATTGTGATCGCCAGGATCCCGACTGGCGGTATGTTAACCGCTTCCCTTCTAAACAGCAGTGTAGGCCCCTGGGGAAAGAAATGCACTGGGCAACCTACCCATCCTCCAGCAGTAGGGGTGGGAGGTGCTATCAGTGGCAGCTTTGATGTCCCTCAGGCGGTAGGGGGTGTTCTATCTTCCACTCAGCATGCAGGACCTAGAGCAGTCATTTCTGCTAATTACTCATTTACTGCACAGATGGTGAGAGATGGGGTGGGAGGAAGAACACTAAAAGGGCATTGGGCTGAATGAAAATCAGCCCGGTTCTCCAGGGCCAATTTTCAAAAATCTGGTACCCTGGAAAAAGGTGACCCTCAGTTATCAGCTCAGAGCCCTTATACTCCTGCGACCCTTGGGCAACTACCCATTGAGGCCATATGAAAATGCGTCCCTGCTGCAATCGCTTGTACAATGCCTGTGGATATAATGCGTCTGATCTCATGCAAGTAACTTGTTTAAACAAGTTGGTATTGGAGAAGATGTATCAAACCGTCATCATTTGCATAGCACATAGCTAGATTCAGGGATGTACGCTAATGCTCTTGCAGCTGCGTCTTTGTACTCAGTGACTGTGCGGAAATATGCAAATGTTGCAGCTGCAGGGATTTGTATTAAGATGCCCATCGGTGGCTTTGCAAATCCTAGCAGCTGCAGCAGAGCCGGACCTAATCAATATGATGCCCTAGGCAAAATTTTGGCTGGTGCCCCCTAGCACAACCGCTGGTTCCGCCTCTGACCCTGCACCCCTTTCCCAGTACCATCACCCCTCATCCATAGCAGTCCTAATTTTGGTGTTTGTACCCCCTATATTTTAAATAGGAACAGTTCGCACATTTGGCGCACAGCCCAAAAAGGGTGTGTGTTTTTGCTGGCAAGGGGCATGGCCACACAATAGTAACCCCAATTCCAATTACACCACACAGTACTGCACTTTATTCACATTTGATCATGCGATAGTTTCCATAATTCATATTACATCCCACAGTAGTATCACTTTACCTTATAAACGTTACTCCTCACAGTAGATCCCCTTATTCACATTACATCACACTGAATTGCTCCTTATTCACATTACACCCCACCATATTGTTCTTTATTCACATTAGACGACACAGTAGTGCCCTTTCTATATGCAATGCCACATAGTAGAGCACCTTAAACACATAATGCCACACAGTAATGCCCCTAACACATATGAGACACATTAATGTCCTTATAAACATAATGTGCCTTACACATTATGACAACCTTTATTAATGCCCTTTTACACATAACGTCCCTTACACATATGCTGCACATTATTAATGCCCTTATACACATAATAACACACATAATGCCCCCTACACATTTGCTGCACATTATTAGTGCATTTTTACATGACACATATAATGCTCCTTACACATATTCCGAACACTACTGCACAACCAACCCAGTGGCGTAACTACTGCCCCCGCAGTCCTCGCGGTGGCTTGGGGGCGAGGGGCTGCGGGGGCGCCACTGATTTAGCACAGATTGACATGCGGACGAGCGTCCGCATGTCAATCTGCGGTCTCCTCCCTCCGCTGCTGTGTTGGAGGGACACGGAGGGCACCACGCGCGCCTCTCCCGTGTCCCTCCTGGCTCTCCGGCCGGTCTAATAAAGGAAGTGCCGTTCGTGAGCTCTGATTGGCTCACGAACCGGCACTTCCTTTATTAGACCCGCAGGAGAGCCAGAAGGGACACGGGAGAGGCGCGCGCTGTGACCTCCGTGTCCCTCCAACACAAAGGAGCGGGGGGGGGGGGGATTGGGAGCAGGCACTGTGGGGGAATATCTGGCACTGGGGGCATATACCTGGAACTGGGGGGAGCAGGCACTGAGGGGGCTTATGTGGCACTGTGGGGGAATATCTGGCACTGGGGGCATATACCTGGCACTGTGGGGGAATATCTGGCACTGGGGGCATATACCTGGCACTGTGGGGGAATATCTGGCACTGGGGGGAGCAGGCACTGAGGGGGCATATGTGGCACTGTGGGGGAATATCTGGCACTGGGGGCAAATACCTGGCACTGTGGGGGAATATCTGGCACTGGGGGCATATACCTGGCACTGTGGGCATATACCTGGCACTGGGGGGGAATATCTGGCACTGGGGGCATATACCTGGCACTGGGGGCATATACCTGGCACTGTGGGGGAATATTTGGCACTGGGGGCAAATACCTGGCACTGTGGGGGAATATCTGGCACTGGGGGGAGCAGGCACTGAGGGGGCATATGTGGCACTGTGGGGGAATATCTGGCACTGGAGGCAAATACCTGGCACTGTGGGGGAATATCTGGCACTGGTGGGAGCAGGCACTGAGGGGGCATATGTGGCACTGTGGGGGAATATCTGGCACTGGGGGCAAATACCTGGCACTTTGGGGAAATATCTGACACTGGGGGGAGCAGGCACTGAGGGGGCATATGTGGCACTGGGGGCATATACCTGGCACTGTGGGGGAATATCTGGCACTGGGGGCATATGTGGCACTGGGGGGGTATATTTGGCACTGGGGGCATGTACCTGGCACTGTGGGGGAATATCTGGCACTGGGGGCATATGTGGCACTGGGAGCACGGCCCTACCAACAAGCACTACCCCCTAGCAACGAGCATGACATCCAGTGCATGAAACCCCTGGCAACGAGCATGACACCCTGAGCATGAAAATCCCTGGCACCGTGCATGGAACCAAGAGCATGAAACCCCTGGCAACGAGCAGGTAATTTAAAAGTAATTAGAAGCCTTACTGTAGAACTTAATGTGTAATGGGCATTACGGTGTGTGGCATAATGTATCACGGACATTGCGGTGTGTGTCATAATGTGTCAGGCATTACGGTGTGTTGTATACTATATCACGGGCATTGTTGTATGTGGTATAATGTCTCAGGATCATTGCGGTGTGTGTCTTACTGTGTCACAGACATTGTATGTGCTATAATGTATCAGGGGCATTGCAGTGTGTAGCATAATGTATAACGGGCATTGCGATTCCTGTCATATTGTGTCACAGGCATTACGGTGTGTGGCATAATGTGTCGGGGGCATTACAGTGTGTGCATATTGTGTCATGTGCATTATTGTGTGTGGCATAATGGCTAAGGCCATTGCAGTATGTGGCATAATGTATACTGGGCATTACTATAAGGAGGAAAAATGACAAATAATGTAAAGGGCATGAATCAGGATTATTTTTCTTTCCTGTGGTGGCTAACGTGTGGGCGTGCAGGTTGCAAAACTGGGGTATAAGGTAGTCTTTTCCTGCAATGCCACGCCCCTTTATGTGAAGCCACGCCCATTTCAACGAAGCCACACCCCCTTTGGCGGCTTTGTCCCTTTACTAGTGCCAATTATGGGGGGGGGGGGCCGCCGAAGAATTTTTTGGCTTGGGGAAGAAAAATTTCTAGTTACGCCACTGAACCAACCCACTCACATGCACATAGCACTCACACTGCCACTAACACTGTGACCTCTGCCTCTGCTTGGATACAAATGTGTCCTCATAAATCTTGCCTCAATGCGAACGTCGGGCACATTTTTTTAATGAAAATGCATCTTATTTGCATGTGACTAGGATGCACAAGCAGCTTCTGCTGATTAAAATGATGTGCGGCATGCCTATATACTGTGTGAGACTGTGACAGTATCTGCATATGAAATGCTACACACAGAACATAGGCATGCCGCATATCATTTTAATCAGCAGAAGCTGCTGATGCCCCTAGGCATATCAAATGCCCTAGGAAATTGCCTAGTTTGCCTATGCCTATGGCCGGCTCTAAGCTGTAGACAAAGACACAGCGTTGGTTGCAGATCAGTTGATTAGTGAAGTTCTGAGTAGCCTATGGTAACACAGCATGGCCGCAGGAAGTAAGGTGGCAGAGCCATTGCAGCTGTGGATGGATACACAATCGCAGGCTGAGATATGCTCGGAAAACAGTCATGAGGCGCCTGCACTTTTGCCACCACTCCCCATTACCTTCCCCAGATGCCTTCTGCCTGTCAATCACATTGCAAATAAATCCTCTCTGCAACCGCCGCTGTTGCAATACCATCGCAGTGTAACGTAGGCGCATGCACAGATCACCAGTAATCGCTTAACTGCAAAAATACCTATAAATCAATCCCCCATCTATAAAATGACACAAGCTGAATGGTTGCTATGGGCAACTTCACTTTATTTATCTCAAAGGTTTCATACATCTCCATTATAAGAAGCAGGGCTGGTGCTAGGATGTTCGCCGTCCCCACCGCAAATAGTCGAAAAGCAATAGGTCGACACCAAATGGTTGTCATGCATATGGTCGACATGGTGAAAAGGTTGGCAGGTTCAAATGGTCAACATGACAGTGGTTGACACAGCATATGGTCGACATGAGTTGTTGTTGTTTTTTTTCACTATTAGGACTTTTTCATACTTTAACATCTACGTGGGCTACAATTTGGAACAGTAACCTGTTTCTGAGCGAAGCGAGCCGTGTGAGGAGACGCGGTGCACTAATTGGGGTTCCATGTGCTGGAAGGGAAAGTTTGACACCAAAAAAATCCATCAAAAACTCATGTACACCTTTTCATATGTCGACCTGTTGACCGTGTCGATCTTGTGCATGTTACCTGTATATTATAAAGAGACAGTGTGTGCCTATGGTACATGCCGCACAAAAAGGGTGTGGTCTCACTAGGAAACACAGTAGTACCCCCAATGTAAATTACGCCACACAGTAGCTCAATCTTATTCACATTACACCGCAGGCAGTGCCCCTGATATATAAAATGTCCACAGAAGTAGTGCCCATTACAGATAATGCCCATAGTAATGATGCTTGCGCATAATGTCCACAGTAGTGCCCCTTACACATAATGCCGACCGTAGTGCCCCTTACACATAATGAGCCTTACCTATACTCCCATCAACTGGTGAGGCAGTGAATGAAGGATGAGGTAATGAGGCGGCATAGTGGGCAGAGCTGGCCCGGTGACCGGTACTAATGATGGGAAGCTGACAGGCTGGATGGAGCATACTGGATTCCGAAAGGGAAGTGGATGGGGGAGAGGGAGATGCTGGTGCTGGCCTATTACAAACATTCGCTCCCACCTCAGTCCCGGCTGCAGCAGCTCCTGCTGTGTGTCTCCAAGACTTCCGCCATGCTTATGGAGGTTGTGTGTCTGAGGAAATCAGCACTGTCAGCGGCTCCCCTTCCTTCCGGTTCCAGCTCATTTCTTATCTGTTTTTTAGCAGCTCCCCTCTGTCCGATGGCCTGGCTTTGATGCTATACCTGCCTTACAGAGCTGACGGGTCTGGGGGCATAGTATGAGGCCTGCACAATGGAGCGAGGAAGGCGCTTCAACAGCCTAGCGCCAGCCTGCAGTGCATACCCCCGATTACCACTTTAAGCCAGCTATGCACAAACACTCCCCCCTCTCATACCTACACCACTCAGGCACCTCTCCCTCTCATACATTACAACAGCCAGATCTCCCCATACACTACAACACCCAGACACCTCCCTCTCATACACTACAACACCCAAACACCCCCCTACAAACACACACTACAACACCCAGAAACCCCACCCCATACACTACAACACTCGGACACTCTCATATACTACAACACCCAGACTTCTCACCCCTTTCACCTCCACTCACCGGCCTGAACAGGGACACCTGGGAGCCCTGTAGCTGCAGCTTGATGGTCCATGCACACAGTACTCCTACCTGTATCTCCAGACTGGAAGGAGCAGGTCCTGCAGAGTGTGCAAGAGGGTTGGGGGGGGGGGGCAATTTCGGAGGTAAGCGCCGAGCAGGGCATGCACTTCATCAAGTTCACTGCCCCTAAGCTGCCTTCTGCAGCACTACGGTTCTCCAAAGACTCCAAGTTGCCCCAATGTCCGCCTCTGAAGGGCCCTCTCCCCATGTTATAAAGTAGCCCCTCTTCTCATGTTAGTGACCCTCTTCCCCATGTCCCACAGCAGCCCAACTTCCCCATTTTACACAGTTACCCCTCTCTCCATGTTACACACCAGCACCCATATTACACGGTTACCACCCATCCCATATCACACAGTTACCCCTCTCTCCATGTTACACACCAGCACCCATATTACACGGTTACCACCCACCCCATATCACACAGTTACCTCTCTCCATGTTACACACCAGCACCCATATTACACGGTTACCACCCACCCCATATCACACAGTTACCTCTCTCCATGTTACACACCAGCACCCATATTACACGGTTACCACCCACCCCATATCACACAGTTACCTCTCTCCATGTTACACACCAGCACCCATATTACACGGTTACCACCGACCTATATCACACAGTTACCCTTCTCCCCATGTAACACAGTTACCCCTCTCTCCATGTTGCACATCAGCACCCATATTACACGGTTACCACAGACCTATATCACACAGTTACCCCCTTCCCCATGTAACACAGTCATCCCTCTCTCCATATTACACACCAGCAACCATATTAGACGGTTACCACAGACCCATATCACACAGTTACCCCCTTCCCCATGTAACACATTTACCTCTCTCACTATGTTACACACCAGCACCCATATTACACAGCTACCACCCACCACATATCACACAGTTACTCTTCCTATGTTACATAGTTTCTCCCCTCTCCATGGTACACAGTTAAGGTGCATACACACGTAGAGATTTTGACTATGAGAGATTTTGACTGAGAGATTTCCCTTGAACTGGCAGTAGGAGATTTTGACTAACGTTACCAGAGATTTTGACTAACTTTACCAGCGATTTTGGCTATGGGCGATTTTGGCTAACTCATTCAAGCAAGGGGATGCTTTTTCTTTTCCAGCGACCTAGCCAAAATTGACTTGCCTGCACAATCTATTATTAGCAGCGATAGCGACCTGGCGGGGACGCGCATCGCTATCGCTGCCTGTATACACATGGAGAGATATGCACTAACTTTCTGAGCGATTTTGACTATATAGTCAAAATCGCTCAGCTATATCGCTCTGTGTGTATGCACCTTTAGACCTCACACCATAGTCCAGTACACAGTAGCCTATCTGGTACATAGCTACCCCTGCCCCATGTAACACAGTTACCCCTCTCTCCATGTTACACAACAGAACCCATATTACATGGCTACCACCCACTCCACATCACACAGTTACCCCTCTCTCCATGTAACACAGTTATCCCTCTCTCCATGTTACACAACAGCACACATGTCACCCCCCTCCTTATGTTACACAGCAGCCCACATATTATATAGTTACCCCTCTCCCCATGTTACATAGTTACTCCCCTCACCATAGTACCAGGGGCTGGCTGGCAACTTTCAGGCTGGGGGGGGGGGGGGCAGATGCTAGCAAGCGGCCCAGCTTTTCACAGGGACTCTGCAGTCAGGTGGCCCTGGAACACTTAAATTGCACTGGCCCGGGGGGCAGATGCCACCCTGCCACCCTCCCAGCCAGCCCCTGCATGGTACACAATTAGATCCTGTTTTGTTCATATGTTTGTAAATCCAGTCATGAGGACACAGAGACATGTGAGTTCACTGCTGTGCTGTTTATTCCATCACCAACTCCAGACACACTGCACACTGGACCACCCACTTCCCAGCATCCCCCTGGTCCTAGGGACCATCACTGAAGATTCAGGCTTACACAGATTAGTAAGGGAGTGTCTACAAATATTAAGCATTCTAATACACTTACATCACAGATCCCACCCTATAGTACAGCACACAGTAGCCTACATGGTACACAGCTACCCCTCTCCCTATGTTACAAAGCAGCCCGCCTTCTGATGATAGTTACCTCCTTCCCACAGGACCCAGTTACCTCCTCCCCATGTTAAACAATCACCCAGTTCTCCATAATACACAGTTACCCCCCTCCCTATGATACAGTTATACCCCTTTTCCACTAGCTCAAAAAACACGGGTAAATGCACGGGGGCGCGCATTTACCCGTGTTTTTTGCAAGTGGAAAAGGGTAAACCCGGATCAAGTGACCCGTGAATCCTACCCGGCTATCTACCTGGGTAGGACACGGGAATGATCCGGGTAGGGTTGTAGTGTAAACGGGAGCCGTGTCGATGCGACACGGCTCCCGTTTACACTGTATGGAAGGGCGGCGCTGGGAGATCATGTGATCTCCCTGCGCCGCCCCTGCCGCGTCACTAGAAGCGTCACCAACCCGGCATATGCCGGGTTGTGACTGCTGATGGGAAAGGGGCCGAGCACGGGTCACAGCAGGGGGCAGCTCCCGTGTCAGGCTCCCGACTGCGACCCGTGCTCGTAGGTGGAAAAGGGGTATTACTTACCTCCATCCCCATGGTACACCGCTAGGATCCTGTCTGCATTCCACATATAATACTACCAGTTTGTAGCTACTCATAATGTCAACATTCAGAATGTTAATATGGGTGTGGTATAACTTGTTGACAGACATCAGGTGAACATGAGGATGTCAACATAGTTGAGGTGTTGACATGCAGCAAGTCAGCATGCTCAGTATGTCGATGTTAATCATGTCTACCAAGTTGATATGTCGACATGATGAGCTGCCGACATTCTCTTGGTGGCAGCAGTGCCTCCAGCGCTGTCTTCTGGGTCCCAGAGGTACGTTGACAGACCTTCCAGCAGGGGCATGTGATGCTCCTGTATTCCGGAGAGCATTTCTTCCCTATCCCAAATACTCTCACGGGTCCTAACCCCCGCCCCGCTACCCATCCCTCCTGGCAGTGCCTAACCCTAACCGTCACCATCCTGAAACCCTTAACACATTACATCACAAAATTTTAGATGGTGACATTGTGAATCCGTCTACAGTTTGAGGGTGTCAACCTGGTACCTGTCTATAGTTTGAACAATCCAAGGGAGAAGGGAAGACAGGATAAACCTAAGCACTGTTCAGCTCACTAAAAATAATACAATGTGTAGTAGAATATGTCCATATACGAAAATAATTTGAAGTCTATGTTAATTGTAACAGTCAATTGGTGGAGGTGCTCCGCTGAGAGTAAATAGTCATCACAAAGAAAGGGGGGAAACATTTCTCTCTATTTTTTGAGGCACTATTCAAATTTTAAAACAGAATGCTTATTAGAAAAATGATAATAAAAACCACATCACATAAGATACTGTATGGGACTACAGAGCTCAACACAAATGAATAACATGTCTAAGACTGGGCTGATCATCTTCCCACTCTCCTGCGTAACCTCACCTTCCAACAATTTCACTATCTATTAGCTATCTCCTCTAACCCTCAAGTACGCTGTCTTGGTGTTATCCTTGATTCCCCCAGCTCCTTCAAACCACAGTACCTCTCACAGTGCTGCCATTTCCATCTCAAAAATATTTCCAGGATCAGACCCTGTCTCACCCTGGATGCTACTAAGGCCCTCACCCACTCACTGGTCATTTTCAGATTGGAGTACTGTAATCTCCTATCTGGCCTCCCTGACAAATGCCTCTCTCCACTCCAATCTATCTTTAATGCTGCTGCCCAGCTCATCTTCCTCTCCAAACATACTATGTCCACCTCCTCTCTCTTACTAGCCCTTCACCGGCTCACCTTCCCCATCCGTATCCAATTCAAGCTTCTCACATTCAGTAACAAAGCTATCACCCCTTCTCCCATTCACATCTCTGGCCTTATCTCCCTTTACACTCCCACCCTTCCTCTTTGCTTCACAAATACATGCAGCATCTCCTGCCCCACTGATTACGTCCTCCCATTCCTGCCTCCAAGAATTTGCCCGTGGTACTCCCTACTTCTGGAATTCTTTACTTCTCCTTATCAGACACTCCACCTCTCATCAAATCCAGCCATCCCTCATCCTAACCCTCTGTTACATGCACACTATCTACTCCATCAGTGTCACCCCTGTCTGTCTGCGCCTCCCCTCAAGAATGTAAGCACACACAAGCAGGGCACTCCCCCCTCATGTGCTTTTCACTCTCTTAGGGGAAAATTTACTAAGGTGGGAGTTTTTAGAACTGGTGATGTTGCTCATAACAACCAATCAGATGCTAACAGTTATCTAGCTGATTCTAGGAGATAATAGATAAAATCTGATTGGTTGCTATGGGCAACATCACTAGTTTTAAAGAACTCCCACTTTAGTAAATTTACCCCTTAGACTATTTTCTACTCTATACTCCCTACAACGGCACCTAACCCTCGGTTTCTGCCGTCTTGATGATTATTTTAGTGTCCTGACGTGTCCCCTGATGCAGAAATGCTTTTCTCTGACGTCCTAGTGGATGCTGGGGACTCCGTAAGGACCATGGGGGATATAGCGGCTCCGCAGGAGACAGGGCACAATAATAAAAGCTTTAGGATCAGGTGGTGTGCACTGGCTCCTCCCCCTATGACCCCCCTCCAAGCCTCAGTTAGATTTTTGTGCCCGGCCGAGAAGGGTGCAATCTAGGTGGCTCTCCTGAGCTGCTTAGAATAAAAGTTTAAGTTAGGTTTTTTTCTTTCAGTGAGACCTGCTGGCAACAGGCTCACTGCTACGAGGGACTTAGGGGAGAGAAGTAAACTCACCTGCGTGCAGGATGGATTTGCTTCTTAGGCTACTGGACACCATTAGCTCCAGAGGGAGTCGGAACACAGGTCTCACCCTGGGGTTCGTCCCGGAGCCGTGCCGCCGACCCCCCTTGCAGATGCCGAAGTTGAAGAGGTCCAGAAACAGGCGGCAGAAGACTTTCAGTCTTCATAAGGTAGCGCACAGCACTGCAGCTGTGCGCCATTGTTGTCAGCACACTTCACCAACAGTCACCAACTTTCACTGAGGGTGCAGGGCGCTGGGGGGGGCGCCCTGGGCAGCAATGTATAATACCTTTTTATGGCTAAAATACATCACATATAGCCCTTGAGGCTATATGGATGTATTTAACCCCTGCCAGATCTCACAAACTCCGGGAGAAGAGCCAGCCGAAAAGGGGGCGGGGCCTATTCTCCTCAGCACACGGCGCCATTTTCCTGCTCAGCTCTGCTGTGAGGAAGGCTCCCAGGCTCTCCCCTGCACTGCACTACAGAAACAGGGTTAAAACAGAGAGGGGGGGCACTTATTTGGCGATATGATTACATATATAAAAATGCTATAAGGGAAAACACTTGTATAAGGGGTTGTCCCTGTATAATTATAGCGTTTTTGGTGTGTGCTGGCAAACTCTCCCTCTGTCTCCCCAAAGGGCTAGTGGGGTCCTGTCCTCTATCAGAGCATTCCCTGTGTGTGTGCTGTGTGTCGGTACGTGTGTGTCGACATGTAGGAGGACGATGTTGGTGAGGAGGCGGAGCAAATTGCCTGTATTGGTGATGTCACTCTCTAGGGAGTCGACACTGGAATGGATGGCTTATTTAGGAATTACGTGATAATGTCAACACGCTGCAAGGTCGGTTGACGACATGAGACGGCCGGCAAACAAATTAGTACCTGTCCAGGCGTCTCAGACACCGTCAGGGGCTTGTAAAAACGCCCATTTACCTCAGTCGGTTGACACAGACACGGACACTGACTCCAGTGTCGACGGTGAATAAACAAACGTATTTTCCTTTAGGGCCACACGTTTCATGTTAAGGGCAATGAAGGAGGTGTTACATATTTCTGATACTACAAGTACCACAAATAAGGGTATTATGTAGGGTGTGAATAAACTACTTGTAGTTTTTCCTGAATCAGATAAATTAAATGAAGTGTGTGATGATACGTGGGTTTCCTCCGATAGAAAATTATTGGCGGTATACCCTTTCCCGCCAGAAGTTAGGGCGAGTTGGGAAACACACCTTAGGGTGGATAAGGCGCTCACACGCTTATAAAAACAAGGGGCGTTACCGTCTCCAGATACGGCAGCCCTCAAGGAGCCAGCTGATAGGAAGCTGAAAAATATCCTAAAAGTATATACACACATACTGGTGTTATACTACGACCAGCAATCGCCTCAGCCTGGATGTGCAGCGCTGAGGGGGCTTGGTCGGATTTCCTGACTGAAAATATTGATACCCTTGACAGGGACAAGATTTTATTGACTATAGAGCATTTTAAGGATGCATTTCTATATATGCGAGATGCGCAGAGGGATATTTGCATTCTGGCATCAAGAGTAAATGTGATGTCCATATCTGCCAGACGAAGACACGACAGTGGTCAGGTGATGCAGATTCCAGACGGCACATGGAAGTATTGCCGTATAAAGGGGCGGTCCATCGGACCTGGTGGCCATGGCAACAGCTGAAAAATCCACCTTTTGTTACCCCAAGTCACATCTCAGCAGAAAAGGACACAGTCTTTTCAGTCTCAGTCCTTTCGTCCCCATAAGGGCAGGCGGGCAAAAGGGCCAGTCATATCTGCCCAGGGGTAGAGGAAAGGGAAGAAGACTGCAGCAGGCAGCCCATTCCCAGGAACAGAAGCCCTCCACAGCTTCTGCCAAGTCCGCAGCATGACGCTGGGGCAGTACAAGCGGACTCAGGTGCGGTTGGGGGTCATCTCAAGAGTTTCAGCACGCAGGGGGCTCACTCACAAGTGGACTCCTGGATCCTACACGTAGTATCCCAGGTGTACATTGGAAATTCGAGACGTCTCCCCCTCACAAGTTCCTGAAGTCTGCTTTACCAACGTCTCCCTCCGACAGGGAGGCAGTATTGGGAACAATTCACAGGCTGTATTCCCAGCAGGTGATAATCAAAGTACCCCTTCTACAACAAGGGAAGGGGTATTATTCCACACTATATTGTGGTACTGAAGCCAGACGGCTCGGTGAGATCTGAAATATTTGAACACTTACATACAAGCGTTCAAATCAAGATGGAGTCACTCAGAGTAGTGATAGCGAACCAGGAAGAAGGGGACGATATGGTGTCACTGGATATCAGGGACGCTTACCTACATGTCCAAATTTGCCTTCTCACCAAGGGTACCTCAGGTTCGTGGTACAGAACTGTCACTATCAGTTCAGACGCTGCCGTTTGGATTGTCCACGGCACCCCGGGTCTTTACCAAGGTAATGGCCGAAATGATGATTCTTCTTAAAAGAAATATGGACGCTTTCCTGATAAAGGCAAGGTCCAGAGAACAGTTGGAGGTCGGAGTAGCACTATCTTAAGTAGTTCTACGACAGCACGAGTGGATTCTAAATATTCCAAAATCGCAGTTTTTTCAGACGACACGTCTACTGTTCCTAGGGATGATTCTGGACACAGTCCAGAAAAGGATGTTTTCTCCCGGAGAAGAAAGCCAGGGAGTTATCCGAGCTAGTCAGGAACCTCCTAAAACCAGGAAAAGTATCAGTGCATCATTGCACAAGGATCCTGTGAAAAATTGTGGTTTCTTACAAAGCGATCCCATTCGGTAGATTTCACGCAAGAACCTTTCCGTGGGATCTGCTGGAAAAATGGTCCGGATCGCATCTTCAGATGCATCAGCGGATAACCCTGACTCCAAGGACAAGGGTGTTTCTTCTGCGGTGGCTGCAGAGTGCTCATCTATGAAAGGGCCGCAGATTCGGCATTCAGGACTGGGTCCTGGTGACCACGGATGCCAGCCTGAGTGGCTGGGGAGCAGTCACACAAGGAAAAAATTTCCAGAGAGTGTGATCAAGTCTGGAGACTTCTCTCCACATAAATATACTGGAGCTAAGGGCAATTTACAATGCTCTAAGCTTAGCAAGACCTCTGCTTCAAGGTCAGCCGGTATTGATCCAGTGGGACAACATCACGGCAGTCGCCCACGTAAACAGGGCGGCACAAGAAGCAGGAGGGAAATGGCAGAAACTACAAGGATTCTTCGCTGGGCGAAAAATCATGTGATAACACTCTCAGCAGTGTTCATTCCGGGAGTGGAAAACTGGGAAGCAGACTTCCTCAGCAGGCATGACCTCTACCCGGGAGAGTGGGGACTTCATCGGGAAGTCTTCCACATGATTGTAAACCGTTGGGAAAAACCAAAGGTGGACATGATGGCGTCCCGCCTGAACAAAAAACTAGACAGATATTGCGCCAGGTCAAGGGACCCTCAGGCAATAGCGGTGGACGCTCTGGTAACACTGTGGGTGTACCAGTCAGAGTATGTGTTCCCTCCTATGCCTCTCATACCAAAAGTACTGAGAATCATAAGAGGGAGATGAGTAAGAACGATACTCGTGGTTCCGGATTGGCCAAGAAGGACTTGGTACCCGAAACTTCAAGAGATGTTCACGGAAGACCCGTGGCCTCTACCTTTAAGAAAGGACCTGCTCCAGCAGGGGCCTTGTCTGTTCCAAGACTTACCGCGGCCGCGTTTGACGGCATGGCGGTTGAACGCCGGATCCTGAAAGGGCATTCCAGATGAAGTCATCCCTACCCTGGTCAAAGACAGGAAGGATGTAACCGCAAAACATTTTCACCGCATTTGGTGAAGATATGTTGCGTGGTGTGAGGCCAAGAAGGCCCCTACAGAGGAATTCCAACTGGGTCGTTTCCTACATTTCCTGAAAACAGGACTGTCTATGGGCCTAAAATTAGGGTCCATTAAGGTTCAAATTTCGGCCCTGTCGAATTTCTTCCAGAAAGAACTGGCTTTAGTGCCTGACGTTCAGATGTTTGTAAAAGGGGTACTGCATATACAGCCTCATTTTGTGCCCCAGTGGCACCTTGGGATCTCAATGTTGTTTTGAGTTTCCTAAAGTCACATTGGTTTGAACCACTCACCACTGTGGACTTAAAATATCTCACATGGAAGGTGACGATGCTATTAGCCCTGGCTTCAGCCAGGCGTGTGTCAGAATTGGCGGCTTTATCATATATAAAGCCCTTACTTAATTTTTCATTCTGACAGGGCAGAATTGAGGACTCGTCCTCAATTTCTCCTTAAGGTGTTTTCTGTTTTTCACATGAACCAACCTATTGTGGTACCTGCGGGTACTAGGGACTTGGAGGACTCCAAGTTACTTGACGTTGTCAGGGCCCTGAAAAATATGTTTCCAGGACGGCTGGAGTCAGAAAATCTGACTCGCTGTTTAGCCTGTATGCACCCAACAAGATGGGTGCTCCTGCTTCTAAGCAGACGATTGCTCGCTGGATTTGTAATACAATTCAGTTTACACATTCTGTGGCAGGCCTGCCACAGCCAAAATCTGTAAAAGCCCATTCCAAAAGGAAGGGGGCTCATCTTGGGCGACTGCCCGAGGGGTCTCGGCTTTACAACTTTGCCGAGCAGTTACTTGGTCAGGGGCAAACACGTTTGCTAAATTCTACAAATTTGATACCCTGGCTGAGGAGGACATGGAGTCTCTCATTCGGTGCTGCAGGGTCATCCGCACTCTCCCGCCCGTTTGGGAGCTTTGGTATAATCCCCATGGTCCTTACGGAGTCCCCAGCATCCACTAGGACGTCAGAGAAAATAAGATTTTACTTACCGATAAATCTATTTCTCGTAGTCCGTAGTGGATGCTGGGCGCCCATCCCAAGTGCGGATTGTCTGCAATACTTGTACATAGTTATTGTTACAAAAATCGGGTTATTCTTGTTGTGAGCCATCTTGTCAGAGGCTCCTTCGTTGTTATCATACTGTTAACTGGGTTCAGATCACAGGTTGTACGGTGTAATTGGTGTGGCTGGTATGAGTCTTACCCGGGATTCAATATCCTTCCTTATTATGCACGCTCGTCCGGGCACAGTATCCTAACTGAGGCTTGGAGGGGGGTCATAGGGGGAGGAGCCAGTGCACACCACCTGATCCTAAAGCTTTTATTATTGTGCCCTGTCTCCTGCGGAGCCGCTATATCCCCCATGGTCCTTACGGAGTCCCCAGCATCCACTACGGACTACGAGAAATAGATTTATCGGTAAGTAAAATCTTATTATCTACCATGTACTTCTACATTGTTTTGTACTGTAAATTGTTGTTTTCTTCTTTTTCTCATTTATTTATGTAATTTGTTAAGTGCTGCTGAACCCTTGGGGCACCATATAAATAAATAAATAATAATAATAATAATAATAATAATTGTTGATTGTATGTCGTGTATTTATACAAGTTAACTTTTTTTTTTTTAATCACCTTTTTCAGCAACACCCTTTTTTCCCTCCCCAGATACTGGTCAATAAATCTCCTGGACCTCTCTAGTGAATTTAACATTGTTGATCGCTCATCTCTCACATAAAAGCTGCATTCCCTAGATACACAAGACACTGTCATATGCTGGTCCTTATCCTAATCAACAAACCAGTCTTTCAGTCTTCAGTTTCTGGATCCACTTTCTCTATAAGTTGGAATAGTGCAAGTTCGGCTCAGCCCTAGGCTCTATGTTTTCTATCTAAACCACTTCTGGAAAACTAATGTTCAGTCTACCCCATAGTTGTCTAACAACTAGCATTCTGCAGGAGACTTGCTGAAATAGTCGCAATCTCCCTGACTCCCTGAATAATAATAATAATAATAATAATAATTTTATTTATATAGCGCTCTTACTCCAATAGGACTCAAGGCGCTTAACAGATACAAAGCATAATATAGTACAGAAAATAATGAAGTACGGAACAGCTTTTCATAAAATACAGAAGCATGTAGATAATAAAGGGACATTATGGAAATGCTTGAGTAAACAGGAAAGTCTTGAGTCTACTTTTGAAGGATTCTATAGTTGGGGCCTCTCGCACTGTGCGGGGAAGTGAGTTCCATAGAGTCGGAGCCGCATGACTAAAAGCTCGACCTCCAGATGAATTACGGGAGATTCTAGGTACTGCTAAAAGTCCTTCATCTACAGATCGCAGTAATCCAGTGGGGCAGTATGGGATCAGAAGCTGCTTCAGGTACCTTGGGCCCTGGTCATGTAATGCTTTGAAACTCAGTAAGCCAATCATGAAGATGATTCGCCATCTTACAGGCAGCCAGTGAAGGGAGTAGAGGATGGGTGTTATGTGGCTAGAACGGGGCTGGTTGGTTAACAGCCTGGCAGCTGTGTTTTGCACCAGCTGTAAGCGGTGCAATTTTTTTGCTGGGAGACCAAGGTAGAGGGCATTACAGTAGTCTAAACGAGATGATACAAATGCATGTATGACTTTTGGCAGATCATCTGGGGGAATTAAGTGCTTGATTCTGGCTCTGTTCCTCAGGTGAAACAATGAGGATTTGATTGTGGCTGATATCTGATGTTTAAGTGTTACGCCACCATCCAGGACAACACCAAGATTCCGCACACGAGCAGTGGTTTGTAATTCTGAATCCCCGAGTGTAAGTCCAGTTGGTTGGCTATGCTGCAGTCTTGTCCTTTGATGTTGCGGTCCTATCATAAAGACCTCTGTTTTATCCTGGTTAAGTCGCAGCCAGCTGGCGCTCATCCACTCCTGGAGCTCAGCTAGACAGCCATTTAGGGTTGCTATTGGGTTATCAGTGCCCGGAGCAAAGGACAAGTACAGCTGTGTATCATCTGCATAGCAGTGGTAGACCAGGCAATGGCGCCTTATTATTTCACCCAGCGGGAGCATGTATACTGCAAAAAGCATGGGGGATAGTATAGAACCTTGTGGGACACCACATGGCAATGGCACTGATGGTTATAAGTATACTCCAGACGATACTCTCTGTGACCTGCCTGTGAGAAATGATTTGAACCAGCTTTAGGACTGTGCCACCCAGTCCACAAAAATGTATCAGTTGCTCAATCAGAAGGACATGGTCCACAGTATCAAATGCTGCAGAGAGATCCAGAAGAATTAATATTGAACAGTCACCTCTGTCTCTTGCCATCAGAAGATCATTTAACACACACACCAGGGCTATTTCAGTGCTATGTCTTCTCCTGAATCCTGATTGGAATGGATCATAAATTTCATGGGTTCTCAGGCGGGTTTCCAGTAGAGATGAGCGCCGGAAATTTTTCGGGTTTTGTGTTTTGGTTTTGGGTTCGGTTCCGCGGCCGTGTTTTGGGTTCGACCGCGTTTTGGCAAAACCTCACCGAATTTTTTTTGTCGGATTCGGGTGTGTTTTGGATTCGGGTGTTTTTTTAAAAAAACCCTAAAAAACAGCTTAAATCATAGAATTTGGGGGTAATTTTGATCCCAAAGTATTATTAACCTCAAAAAACATAATTTACACTCATTTTCAGCCTATTCTGAACACATCACACCTCACAATATTATTTTTAGTCCTAAAATTTGCACCGAGGTCGCTGTGTGAGTAAGATAAGCGACCCTAGTGGCCGACACAAACACCGGGCCCATCTAGGAGTGGCACTGCAGTGTCACGCAGGATGGCCCTTCCAAAAAACCCTCCCCAAACAGCACATGACGCAAAGAAAAAAAGAGGCGCAATGAGGTAGCTGACTGTGTGAGTAAGATTAGCGACCCTAGTGGCCGACACAAACACCGGGCACATCTAGGAGTGGCACTGCAGTGTCACGCAGGATGTCCCTTCCAAAAAACCCTCCCCAAACAGCACATGACGCAAAGAAAAAAAGAGGCGCAATGAGGTAGCTGTGTGAGTAAGATTAGCGACCCTAGTGGCCGACACAAACACCGGGCCCATCTAGGAGTGGCACTGCAGTGTCACGCAGGATGTCCCTTCCAAAAAACCCTCCCCAATCAGCACATGATGCAAAGAAAAAGAAAAGAAAAAAGAGGTGCAAGATGGAATTATCCTTGGGCCCTCCCACCCACCCTTATGTTGTATAAACAAAACAGGACATGCACACTTTAACCAACCCATCATTTCAGTGACAGGGTCTGCCACACGACTGTGACTGATATGACGGGTTGGTTTGGACCCCCCCCAAAAAAGAAGCAATTAATCTCTCCTTGCACAAACTGGCTCTACAGAGGCAAGATGTCCACCTCATCTTCACCCTCCGATATATCACCGTGTACATCCCCCTCCTCACAGATTATCAATTCGTCCCCACTGGAATCCACCATCTCAGCTCCCTGTGTACTTTGTGGAGGCAATTGCTGCTGGTCAATGTCTCCGCGGAGGAATTGATTATAATTCATTTTAATGAACATCATCTTCTCCACATTTTCTGGATGTAACCTCGTACGCCGATTGCTGACAAGGTGAGCGGCGGCACTAAACACTCTTTCGGAGTACACACTTGTGGGAGGGCAACTTAGGTAGAATAAAGCCAGTTTGTGCAAGGGCCTCCAAATTGCCTCTTTTTCCTGCCAGTATAAGTACGGACTGTGTGACGTGCCTACTTGGATGCGGTCACTCATATAATCCTCCACCATTCTATCAATGTTGAGAGAATCATATGCAGTGACAGTAGACGACATGTCCGTAATCGTTGTCAGGTCCTTCAGTCCGGACCAGATGTCAGCATCAGCAGTCGCTCCAGACTGCCCTGCATCACCGCCAGCGGGTGGGCTCGGAATTCTGAGCCTTTTCCTCGCACCCCCAGTTGCGGGAGAATGTGAAGGAGGAGATGTTGACAGGTCGCGTTCCGCTTGACTTGACAATTTTGTCACCAGCAGGTCTTTCAACCCCAGCAGACCTGTGTCTGCCGGAAAGAGAGATCCAAGGTAGGCTTTAAATCTAGGATCGAGCACGGTGGCCAAAATGTAGTGCTCTGATTTCAACAGATTGACCACCCGTGAATCCTTGTTAAGCGAATTAAGGGCTGCATCCACAAGTCCCACATGCCTAGCGGAATCGCTCCGTGTTAGCTCCTTCTTCAATGCCTCCAGCTTCTTCTGCAAAAGCCTGATGAGGGGAATGACCTGACTCAGGCTGGCAGTGTCTGAACTGACTTCACGTGTGGCAAGTTCAAAGGGCATCAGACCTTGCACAACGTTGAAATCATTCTCCACTGCACTTGAGACAGGTGCATTCCATCTCCTATATCGTGCTCAATTGTATAGGCTTGAATGGCCTTTTGCTGCTCCTCCAACCTCTGAAGCATATAGAGGGTTGAATTCCACCTCGTTACCACTTCTTGCTTCAGATGATGGCAGGGCAGGTTCAGTAGTTTTTGGTGGTGCTCCAGTCTTCTGTACGTGGTGCCTGTACGCCGAAAGTGTCCCGCAATTTTTCTGGCCACCGACAGCATCTCTTGCACGCCCCTGTCGTTTTTTAAAAAATTCTGCACCACCAAATTCAAGGTATGTGCAAAACATGGGACGTGCTGGAATTTGCCCATATTTAATGCACACACAATATTGCTGGCGTTGTCCGATGCCACAAATCCACAGGAGAGTCCAATTGGGGTAAGCCATTCCGCGATGATCTTCCTCAGTTGCCGTAAGAGGTTTTCAGCTGTGTGCGTATTCTGGAAAGCGGTGATACAAAGCGTAGCCTGCCTAGGAAAGAGTTGGCGTTTGCGAGATGCTGCTACTGGTGCCGCCGCTGCTGTTCTTGCGGCGGGAGTCCATACATCTACCCAGTGGGCTGTCACAGTCATATAGTCCTGACCCTGCCCTGCTCCACTTGTCCACATGTCCGTGGTTAAGTGGACATTGGGTACAACTGCATTTTTTAGGAGACTGGTGAGTCTTTTTCTGACGTCCGTGTACATTCTCGGTATCGCCTGCCTAGAGAAGTGGAACCTAGATGGTATTTGGTAACGGGGGCACACTGCCTCAATAAATTGTCTAGTTCCCTGTGAACTAACGGCGGATACCGGACGCACGTCTAACACCAACATAGTTGTCAAGGACTCAGTTATCCGCTTTGCAGTAGGATGACTGCTGTGATATTTCATCTTCCTCGCAAAGGACTGTTGAACAGTCAATTGCTTACTGGAAGTAGTACAAGTGGGCTTACGACTTCCCCTCTGGGATGACCATCGACTCCCAGCGGCAACAACAGCAGCGCCAGCAGCAGTAGGCGTTACACGCAAGGATGCATCGGAGGAATCCCAGGCAGGAGAGGACTCGTCAGACTTGCCAGTGACATGGCCTGCAGGACTATTGGCATTCCTGGGGAAGGAGGAAATTGACACTGAGGGAGTTGGTGGGGTGGTTTGCGTGAGCTTGGTTACAAGAGGAAGGGATTTACTGGTCAGTGGACTGCTTCCGCTGTCACCCAAAGTTTTTGAACTTGTCACTGACTTATTATGAATGCGCTGCAGGTGACGTATAAGGGAGGATGTTCCGAGGTGGTTAACGTCCTTACCCCTACTTATTACAGCTTGACAAAGGGAACACACGGCTTGACACCTGTTGTCCGCATTTCTGGTGAAATACCTCCACACCGAAGAGCTGATTTTTTTGGTATTTTCACCTGGCATGTCAACGGCCATATTCCTCCCACGGACAACAGGTGTCTCCCCGGGTGCCTGACTTAAACAAACCACCTCACCATCAGAATCCTCCTGGTCAATTTCCTCCCCAGCGCCAGCAACACCCATATCCTCCTCATCCTGGTGTACTTCAACACTGACATCTTCAATCTGACTATCAGGAACTGGACTGCGGGTGCTCCTTCCAGCACTTGCAGGGGGCATGCAAATAGTGGAAGGCGCATGCTCTTCACGTCCAGTGTTGGGAAGGTCAGGCATCGCAAACGACACAATTGGACTCTCCTTGTGGATTTGGGATTTCAAAGAACGCACAGTTCTTTGCGGTGCTTTTGCCAGCTTGAGTCTTTTCAGTTTTCTAGCGAGAGGCTGAGTGCTTCCATCCTCATGTGAAGCTGAACCACTAGCCATGAACATAGGCCAGGGCCTCAGCCGTTCCTTGCCACTCCGTGTGGTAAATGGCATATTGGCAAGTTTACGCTTCTCCTCCGACAATTTTATTTTAGGTTTTGGAGTCCTTTTTTTTCTGATATTTGGTGTTTTGGATTTGACATGCTCTGTACTATGACATTGGGCATCGGCCTTGGCAGACGACGTTGCTGGCATTTCATCGTCTCGGCCATGACTAGTGGCAGCAGCTTCAGCACGAGGTGGAAGTGGATCTTGATCTTTCCCTAATTTTGGAACCTCAACTTTTTTGTTCTCCATATTTTATAGGCAGAACTAAAAGGCACCTCAGGTAAACAATGGAGATGGATGGATTGGATACTAGTATACAATTATGGACGGACTGCCACGGTTAGGTGGTATAAAAAAACCACGGTTAGGTGGTATATATTATAATAATAATACAATTATGGATGGACGGACTGCCTGCCGACTGCCGACACAGAGGTAGCCACAGCCGTGAACTACCGCACTGTACACTGGTTGATAAAGAGATAGTAGTATACTCGTAACAACTAGTATGACACTATGACGACGGTATAAAGAATGAAAAAAAAACCACGGTTAGGTGGTATATATTATAATAATAATACAATTATGGATGGACGGACTGCCTGCCGACTGCCGACACAGAGGTAGCCACAGCCGTGAACTACCGCACTGTACACTGGTTGATAAAGAGATAGTAGTATACTCGTAACAACTAGTATGACACTATGACGACGGTATAAAGAATGAAAAAAAAACCACGGTTAGGTGGTATATATTATAATAATAATACAATTATGGATGGACGGACTGCCTGCCGACTGCCGACACAGAGGTAGCCACAGCCGTGAACTACCGCACTGTACACTGGTTGATAAAGAGATAGTAGTATACTCGTAACAACTAGTATGACACTATGACGACGGTATAAAGAATGAAAAAAAAACCACGGTTAGGTGGTATATATTATAATAATAATACAATTATGGATGGACGGACTGCCTGCCGACTGCCGACACAGAGGTAGCCACAGCCGTGAACTACCGCACTGTACACTGGTTGATAAAGAGATAGTAGTATACTCGTAACAACTAGTATGACACTATGACGACGGTATAAAGAATGAAAAAAAAACCACAGTTAGGTGGTATATATTATAATAATAATACAATTATGGATGGACGGACTGCCTGCCGACTGCCGACACAGAGGTAGCCACAGCCGTGAACTACCGCACTGTACACTGGTTGATAAAGAGATAGTAGTATACTCGTAACAACTAGTATGACACTATGACGGTATAAAGAATGAAAAAAAAACCACGGTTAGGTGGTATATATTATAATAATAATACAATTATGGATGGACGGACTGCCTGCCGACTGCCGACACAGAGGTAGCCACAGCCGTGAACTACCGCACTGTACACTGGTTGATAAAGAGATAGTAGTATACTCGTAACAATTAGGATGACACTATGACGGTATAAAGAATGAAAAAAAAACCACGGTTAGGTGGTAGGTATATAATAATAAATAATACAATTCTGGTCGGACGGACTGCCTGCCGTGTGCCGACACAGAGGTAGCCACAGCCGTGAACTACCGCACTGTACACTGGTTGATAAAGAGATAGTAGTATACTCGTAACAATTAGGATGACACTATGACGGTATAAAGAATGAAAAAAAAACCACGGTTAGGTGGTAGGTATATAATAATAAATAATACAATTCTGGTCGGACGGACTGCCTGCCGTGTGCCGACACAGAGGTAGCCACAGCCGTGAACTACCGCACTGTACACTGGTTGATAAAGAGATAGTAGTATACTCGTAACAATTAGGATGACACTATGACGGTATAAAGAATGAAAAAAAAACCACGGTTAGGTGGTAGGTATATAATAATAAATAATACAATTCTGGTCGGACGGACTGCCTGCCGTGTGCCGACACAGAGGTAGCCACAGCCGTGAACTACCGCACTGTACACTGGTTGATAAAGAGATAGTAGTATACTCGTAACAATTAGGATGACACTATGACGGTATAAAGAATGAAAAAAAAACCACGGTTAGGTGGTAGGTATATAATAATAAATAATACAATTCTGGTCGGACGGACTGCCTGCCGTGTGCCGACACAGAGGTAGCCACAGCCGTGAACTACCGCACTGTACTGTGTCTGCTGCTAATATAGACTGGTTGATATTTAAAGAGATATTAGTAGTATACAACAATACTATACTGGTGGTCAGGCACTGGTCACCACTCCTGCAGCAAAAGTGTGCACTGTTAATTAATATAATTGTACTCCTGGCTCCTGCTAACAACCTGCAGTGCTCCCCAGTCTCCCCCACAATTAATTATAAGCTTTTAATTTATACATTGATGACTGTGCAGCACACTGGGCTGAGCTGAGTGCACACAGACTGAGTCACACTGTGTGACTGACTGTGCTGTGTATCGTTTTTTTTTTCAGGCAGAGAACGGATATAGCAGAGAGAAGTGAACGGATATATTATATTAAATAAAAGTTAACTAGCAACTGCACTGGTCACTGACTGTGGTAAACTAACTCTGTCTGCGACTCTGCACAATCTCTCTCTATCTAATCTATCTATCTCTATTCTAATGGAGAGGACGCCAGACACGTCCTCTCCCTATCAATCTCAATGCACGAGTGAAAATGGCGGCGACGCGCGGCTCCTTATATAGAATCCGAGTCTCGCGATAGAATCCGAGCCTCGCGAGAATCCGACAGCGTCATGATGACGTTCGGGCGCGCTCGGGTTAACCGAGCAAGGCGGGAAGATCCGAGTCGCTCGGACCCGTGGAAAAAAAGTGAAGTTCGTGCGGGTTCGGATTCAAAGAAACCGAACCCGCTCATCTCTAGTTTCCAGTTGATTTGCAACCACTTTCTCAATAACCTTTCCTAGGAAAGGAAGGTTTGATACTTCTTGTACAACACAATACATGAAAAAAGCCCCAAAAATATTGGTGTCATTTCTTCAACAAGTAGACTAACTTATGGGCTCATTTACATTTGGAAGTCATTTTTATGACACGCCTCTCAGATCTAGCAGTACACGTCCGTGCTGGTAGGTGTTACTTTCACAATCTCCCTGAAATGCTTTTTCAAAAGTAAGCAAGTATGGTCTACCCAAATTTTATCTATTCTCTTCGGATCTCTTGGCCGACATTGCTAAATGTGTTTTAGCGATTGCATCTCACATACCATCTTGCCACCTCAAGCTCAGTCTTTCAAAAAATAGGATTTTATATATACCTACCGGTAAATCCTTTTCTCGTAGTCCGTAGAGGATGCTGGGGTCCAATTTAGTATCATGGGGTATAGATGGGTCCACTAGAAGCCACTGGCACTTTAAGAGTTTAATAGTGTGGGCTGGCCCCTCCCTCTATGCCCCTCCTACCAGTCTCAGTCTAGAAACTGTGCCTGAGGAGACGGACATACTTCGAGAGAAGGAAATACACAGATAGTGGTGAGATTCACACCAGCTCACACATAACAAAAGGAAAGCCAAGCTAACCAACAAGAAACGATTCAGTAACGGCTGAACCAACAATACTTAACCGAGTAACAATGCAGGAAACGAAGCACTGTGTGGGCGCCCAGCATCTTCTACGGACTACGAGAAAAGGATTTACCGGTAGGTATATAAAATCCTATTTTCTCTTACGTCCTAGAGGATGCTGGGGTCCAATTTAGTACCATGGGGATGTACCAAAGCTCCCAGTATGGGAGGAAGAGTGCTGAGGTTCCTGCAGAACAGATTGACCAAACTTTAGGTCCTCAGAGGCCAAAGTATCGAACTTGTAGAACTTAGCAAACGTGTTTGACCTAGAGTCCCTGTCGACCTAGAAACCATGTCTACCTACTTACTGTCGACCAACAGTGGTCGACCTAGACACTGTCGACCTAAGTCTTGTCGACCTAGAGACCGGATACCGCCTACCCGGTATACCTTCTTCTGCTCACAACATGACAATAAACTCCCTATGTCAAGATAGTGGCCTATGATGTACTTTATTCAGAGCTGCCCTTTGTTCCCCACATCCAATCTGTATTAAAATCCTGTTCTAAAAGAAATATTTTCACAATACACACGTCTCACACTATACTACATACCTGTATATAGAAAAGCACCACACACCTACTAATAAAAGGTGGAATGATTCATAAATGTAATAAGTAACATAGGGCCAGATTTATTAAGCCTGGTGAAGTGATAAAGTGGAAGGTGATAACACACCAGCCAGTCAGCTCCTGTCATTTTTCAAACCCAGCCTGTAACATGGCAGTTAGGAGCTGATTGGCTGGTGCGTTATCACCTTCCACTTTATCACTTCACCAGGCTTAATAAATCTGCCCAACAATGAGAAACAGACACCAGCACATACAATATTATATATTTAGGTGTGTAAAAAGAAACATGACAAAGCATCATCCTTTCTGAAAACATATTGCATTGCAAGCACATGAAGGTGTCAAAGGTGCTCTAAACAAACCAGCTTATTTATTGTCATACAGGTATTCCAGTGATGACACTCTGGCACAACATCCTCAAGTCAGAAATGTCCAATATTCGTTTCGGTGTATCCTGACTGCACATTACTCAGGGGTGTAAGTACCTGGCTATGAATGCAGATGGCTTCTCTATACACCAGCCTGATTAGTACACTAATGCCTATATGTTTCTGTGTGTCCAGTTACTGTAGTTCACCCTTTCCTCAAAAGTTAAATATATTTATAGCTATAACGTAATTCGCCACAAGATGTCTCCCTCACATTGAAAACATATTGCCACTGTTGCACTGTCTATGGTACTGGTAAAAGAAAATAATATGTATTTCAGAATTAAATGACAATATATAGTCAGATACTACATACACAACAGGCTCAACTTATTATAGTGAAGTAAAAATCACACACAAAGGAAATTTAGTTCCACTTTTATGTCTCAATTGCCTACTAATATATTTCACTTATAGCCTGAATAGCCTATATACACTCTTATACCCCTTTCACACCTAAACCTGGCTCTGACCCCGGACACTGAGCACGGATTGAAGCTGGGGTTTCAATACTTACCCCCTTCCACATATGGATGACGGACCTGGGTTATTCACTGTTCACAATGAACCTGAGTCATGCAGTGTCATAACCAAGCACTACTGTGCGTGACAATCAGATCCTTTTAGGCATGACCCGGGTCGTGCCTTTCACACTACAGGCAGCCCGGGTCGATCCTGGAAATAATCCTAGTACTGAGCATGGGTCGGGATATCCGACCCAGGTTGGGTCAACATAGCCAAGACCCGGGTAAAGCTGCAAGCCCAGGCAAAATGGGTCGTAAAACGCTACGTGTGAAACTTGGTTCCTGGGACTTACCCCCTATGACAGAGGTTCCCAAACTGTGTGCCGTGGCTCCCTGGGGTGCCTCGGGACACTTGCAGGGGTGCCCTGGGTTGGTGGTCCAGGACCAATTCATATTATTCATGGTCAATATAATAGGCAAACCAGTGCTGGTGGCTGCCAGTCATAAAATATGTGGCCAAACAGAAGCAAATCTTGTCCCTCACCACACAACTGGCCCTAAGGATGACATATAAACGCGATCTACTTAATGTAATATTTCTTTCTAAATTTCTCAATAAGAAATTTTTGGCCTAGGGGTGGCGTGAAAAAAATTCTGATATTCTAGGGCGCCGTGATTCAAAAAAGTTTGGAAACCACTGCCCTATGAGATGGGGAGGGGGGCGGGGGGGGGGGGGCAGGTAGATTAAGTTGTGATAAAGGCTTGAAGAAAAAAATGATAGAGCAGTTTAGGGTAGAACAAAAACGATTGGAGGAAACACACCATGTACACCAAAATTCCTCTGGAAAAACATGCCTGGCCATGGTACAGGGGGAATATTCCCTAAAACAATTTTGAAAACTTTGATTGTCTTTCCTGTCCAGTTGTTTCACAATAAATATAGCAGCAGATGTGGTACTACTGGAAAAGTTGCAAAATGTGTAGTTTGACTAGAACTTACATTGCTCAAATAAGGTATTTTTCTCATAGGTGATGTCAGCAGATAAAAACACAAATAAAAGAACTAAATGGACATTCTATTACTTGTAAACACTGATTGGTGTGTATACAATAACATGAAACTTAGTGTACAGAAAGCAAATCATATTTTAGTTTTGGACAACTATGATTAATGGAAGCCATTGCATTATGAATGGCCTGAACTGTAGGGGGCAGTACTGTACGCTGTACGTTGCTGTAAAAGTGCTTATTTTCCACTGCTTCTACATTGCAGTTTGCTGCTGTTCTACACTATCCTCATTCTGCAGGAAAATGTGGCAACTATTTCATCTCAGATGGTAATGAGTGGTATGCAGTCACATTGCCGACACTGACAATGTAGACCAGGCATGTCCAAAGTGCGGCCCTCCAGCTGTTGAGAAACTACACATCCCAGCATGCCCTGACACAGCTTTTGCATTCTCTGACAGCAAAACTGTGTCAGGACATACTGGGATATGTAGTTTCACAACAGCTGGAGGGCCGCAGTTTGGACATGCCTGATGTAGACAGTTATGATGTCAATATGGTGAGAATGTCATAATTGTTGACACCTGGAAAATGTCAACAAAATGTCATCATATGGAATGTCCACGTTGTCAAAAATGGTTTTGGTTAGGTTTCGTTAGGATCAGTGTTATGTCTATCGTTAGGAAAGGACTTACCTGAAAACTTTTTTTGGTGTGTGTGTGTGTGTGTGTGTGTGTGTGTGTGTGTGTGTGTGTGTGTGTGTGTGTGTGTGTGTGTGTGTGTGTGTGTGTGTGTGTGTGTGTGTGTGTGTGTGTGTGTGTGTGTGTGTGTGTGTGTGTGTGTGTGTGTGAGGGGGGCGGAGGGGGCAAGTAGTTCACTTTGCCGGGACAGGCAGACTTCTAGTAACGGCACTTACCGTCACAGTTGGGTATTAGTACGCAGCGGCTGTGTGAAAATATGTCACAGCCACTGGGATTTGTATTGAGACACCCAGTGCAGGCGTCTCAGATCTATCGCTTGTGAACGAAGACGCAGATATCGGATGTACATCAGTCGATAATTGACCTGCAGAATAACCCTATGCTTGCACAGTATGGTGGCAGGAATTAAGATGTCTGAGGCTTTATAACTGTGTACCAGATCACAGTCACAGGCTCAGACACACTCCAAAAACAGTCGCGTCATACCTGCATTTGAGTCATCACTGGCCCATTACCTCCCACACATAGTCACTGCCTGTCACTCACTTTGCAAAGACTCACTCCTGTCACAAGACCATGCACAGAGCATCTTATACGCATGCACAGTGGCAAAAAAAACAACAGTGTACAACATGGACATTGCGTCCATCTCTGAAGTGGGCCCACTGCGCTATTCTCCTCTGAGCATAGAAGACAGAGGAGATGGTAGAGGGGAGCAGGGCCTAGCAGTTAAGGGTCCCAGATGGACTAATTAAGCTGTCAGGGCCTGTAATATGTTACATATACTAGCGTTTGCCCGTGGCTTCGCTCGCGTGGATGTCTGTTATTGCTCAGCGGAACTCATTTTACAAAGACAGTAGTACACTGCCATCTAATATTGTGATGTAAGTATATTTTATATTGTAGACATTGATCACAATACGTATTTATAAACAATGGGCCTAATTCATTATCAGTTGCAATATTGCAATATTTGCAAACGGACTCTTTTCGGCCTTTTGCACATGCATAGCATCCGTAACGCGTGCACGCAGCATCTGCAGCATGCATACTTTCACTTTACGATTGCATTCCGGAAGGATGTAAATGCAAATGATGAAGTGTTTGGGGGCGCGATTCGCTGTTTGATGGGAGAGCAGCAGGAAATGCAGGCGTGTCAAGGCTGCTTTCGGGACGGCCCAATGACGTCGCCTGCGTTTCCTGCGATAGGAAACGTGGCAATGGTGCGTCTACATACGCAGCCTCGCTGCGTGTGCAGGGGGCTTACACTATTCACTGATTTCTGGTTGACACCTCACATGCTGGGCGGCCTTGCCCTGTGCTGGGCAGCCCCCAGTATGCGATTGTAAGCAGTAGCAGTTTTGCTTTCTCTGACGTCCTAGTGGATGCTGGGAACTCCGTAAGGACCATGGGGAATAGACGGGCTCCGCAGGAGACTGGGCACTCTAAAAGAAAGATTAGGTACTATCTGGTGTGCACTGGCTCCTCCCTCTATGCCCCTCCTCCAGACCTCAGTTAGATTTCTGTGCCCGGCTGAGCTGGATGCACACTAGGGGCTCTCCTGAGCTCCTAGAAAGAAAGTATATGTTAGGTTTTTTATTTTACAGTGAGACCTGCTGGCAACAGGCTCACTGCAACGAGGGACTAAGGGGAGAAGAAGCGAACCTACCTGCTTGCAGCTAGCTTGGGCTTCTTAGGCTACTGGACACCATTAGCTCCAGAGGGATCGACTGCAGGACCCGTCCTTGGTGTTCGTTCCCGGAGCCGCCCCGCCGTCCCCCTTACAGAGCCAGAAGCATGAAGATGGTCCGGAAAATCGGCGGCAGAAGACTTCAGTCTTCACCAAGGTAGCGCACAGCACTGCAGCTGTGCGCCATTGCTCCTCATGCACACTTCACACTCCGGTCACTGAGGGTGCAGGGCGCTGGGGGGGGGGGGGGGGGGGGGCGCCCTGAGCAGCAATAAAAACACCTTGGCTGGCAAAATAATCACAATATATAGCCCCAGAGGCTATATATGTGATAATTACCCCTGCCAGAATCCATAAAAAAGCGGGAGAAAAGTCCGCGAAAAAGAGGCGGAGCTATCTCCCTCGGCACACTGGCGCCATTTTCTCTTCACAGTGTAGCTGGAAGACAGCTCCCCAGGCTCTCCCCTGTAGTTTTCAGGCTCAAAGGGTTAAAAAGAGATGGGGGGCACTAAATTTAGGCGCAATATTGTTTATACAAGCAGCTATTGGGGAAAATTCACTCAGTGATAGTGTTTATCCCTACATTATATAGCGCTCTGGTGTGTGCTGGCATACTCTCTCTCTGTCTCCCCAAAGGGCTGTGTGGGGTCCTGTCCTCAGTCAGAGCATTCCCTGTGTGTGTGCGGTGTGTCGGTACAGCTGTGTCGACATGTTTGATGAGGAGGCTTATGTGGAGGTGGAGCAGATGCCGATAAATGGGATGTCGCCCCCTGTGGGCCGACACCAGAGTGGATGGATAGGTGGAAGGTATTAACCGACAGTGTCAACTCCTTACATAAAAGGCTGGATGACGTAACAGCTATGGGACAGCCGGCTTCTCAGCCCGCGCCTGCCCAGGCGTCTCAAAGGCCATCAGGGGCTCAAAAACGCCCGCTCCCTCAGATGGCAGACAAGATGTCGATACGGAGTCTGACTCCAGTGTCGACGAGGTTGAGACATATACACAATCCACTAGGAACATCCGTTACATGATCCCGGCAATAAAAAATGTGTTACACATTTCTGACATCAACCCAAGTACCACTAAAAAAGGGTTTTATGTTTGGGGAGAAAAAGCAGGCAGTGTTTTGTTCCCCCATCCAATGAGTGAATGAAGTGTGAAAAAGCGTGGGTTCCCCCGATAAGAAACTGATAATTTCTAAAAAGTTACTGCCAGTTACCGCCAGAGGATAAGTTACGCTGGGAGATATCCCCTAGGGTGGATAAGGCGCTCACACATTTGTCAAAAAAGGTGGCACTGCCGTCTTAGGATACGGCCACTTTGAAGGTACCTGCTGATAAAAAGCAGGAGGCTATCCTGAAGTCTGTATTTACACACTCAGGTACTAGACTGAGACCTGCAGATAGTGCTGCTGCAGCGTGGTCTGTAACCCTGTCAAACAGGGATACTATTTTGCGAACATAAGACGTCGTCTTATATATGAGGGATGCACAGAGAGATATTTTGCCGGCTGGCATCCAGAATTAATGCAATGTCCATTCTGTCAGGAGGGTATTAGAGACCCGACACTGGACAGGTGATGCTGACTTTAAAAGGCACATAGAGCCTTATAAGGGTGAGGAATTGTTTGGGGATGGTCTCTGGGACCTCGTATCCACAGCAACAGCTGGGAAGAAAAATTTTTACCTCAGGTTTCCTCACAGCCTAAGAAAGCACTGTATTATCAGGTACAGTCCTTTCGGCTTCAGAAAAGCAAGCGGGTCAAAGGCGCTTCCTTTCTGCACAGAGACGAGGGAAGAGGGAAAAAGCTGCACCAGTCAGCCAGTTCCCAGAATCAAAATTCTTCCCCCGCTTCCTCTGAGTCCACCGCATGACGCGGGGGCTCCACAGGCGTAGCCAGGTACGGTGGGGGGCCGCCTCAAAAATTTCAGCGATCAGTGGGCTCGCTCACAGGTGGATCCCTGGATCCTTCAAGTAGTATCTCAGGGGTACAAGCTGGAATTCGAGGCGTCTCCCCCCCGCCGTTTCCTCAAATCTGCCTTGCCGACAACTCCCTCAGGCAGGGAGGCTGTGCTAGAGGCAATTCACAAGCTGTATTCCCAGCAGCTGATAGTCAAGGTGCCCCTACTTCAACAAGGACGGGGTTACTATTCCACACTGTTTGTGGTACCGAAACCGGACGGTTCGGTGAGACCCATTTTAAATTTGAAGTCCTTGAACACATACATAAAAAAATTCAAGTTCAAGATGGAATCGCTCAGGGCGGTTATTGCAAGCCTGGAGGAGGGGGATTACATGGTATCCCTGGATATCAAGGATGCTTACCTACATGTCCCCATTTACCATCCTCACC
This sequence comes from Pseudophryne corroboree, assembly GCF_028390025.1. NCBI lineage: Eukaryota > Metazoa > Chordata > Amphibia > Anura > Myobatrachidae > Pseudophryne > Pseudophryne corroboree. The sequence continues at coordinate 719,076,325 of NC_086448.1, forward strand.
AGGTGTACCTCAGATTTGTGGTACAGGATTGCCATTACCAGTTCAAAACACTGCCGTTTGGACTGTCCACGGCACCGAGGGTCTTTACCAAGGTAATGGCAGAAATGATGATACTCCTTCGAAAAAAGGGAGTTTTTAATTATCCCGTACTTGGACGATCTCCTTATAAAGGCGAGGTCCATGGAGCAGTTGTTGGTCGGAGTAGCACTATCTCGGGAAGTGCTACAACAGCACGGATGGATTCTATACATTCCAAAGTCACAGCTGGTTCCTACCACACGCCTGCTGTTCCTGGGGATGGTTCTGGACACAGAACAGAAAAAAGTGTTTCTCCCACAGGAGAAAGCCAAGGAGCTGTCATCTCTAGTCAGAGACCTCCTGAAACCAAAACAGGTATCGGTGCATCACTGCACACGAGTCCTGGGAAAAATGGTAGCTTCTTACGAAGCAAAATTCCATTCGGCAGGTTCCATGCAAGAACCTTTCAGTGGGACCTCTTGGACAAGTGGTCGGAATCGCATCTTCAGATGCATCGGCTGATAACCCTGTCTCCAAGGACCAGGGTATCTCTACTGTGGTGGCTGCAGAGTGCTCATCTTCAAGAGGGCCGCAGATTCGGCATACAGGACTGAGTCCTGGTAACCACGGATGCCAGCCTTCGAGGCTGGGGGTCAGTCACACAGGGAAGAAATTTCCAAGGACTTTGGTCAAGTCAGGAGTCGTCCCTACACATAAATATTCTGGAACTGAGGGCCATTTACAATGCCCTAAGTCTGGCAAGGCCTCTGCTTCAAAACCAGCCGGTACTGATCCAATCAGACAACATAACTGCAGTCGCCCATGTAAACCGACAGGGCGGCACAAGAAGCAGGATGGCGATGGCAGAAGCCACAATGATTCTCCGATGGGCGGAAAATCACGTCTTAGCACTGTCAGCAGTGTTCATTCCGGGAGTGGACAACTGGGAAGCAGACTTCCTCAGCAGACACGACCGACACCCGGGAGAGTGGTGACTTCATCCAGAAGTCTTCCAACTGTTGGTAAACCGTTGGGAAAGGCCACAGGTGGACATGATGGCGTCCCGCCTAAACAAAAAACTAGATATTGCGCCAGGTCAAGGGACCCTCCGGCGATAGCTGTGGACGGTCTAGTGACACCGTGGGTGTACCAGTCGGTTTATGTATTACCTCCTCTGCCTCTCATACCAAAGGTACTGAGAATAATAAGAAAACGAGGAGTAAGAACGATACTCGTGGTTCCGGAGGGGCCAAGAAGAGCTTGGTACCCAGAACTTCAAGAAATAATATCAGAGGACCCATGGCCTCTACCGCTCAGACAGGATCTGCTACAGCAGGGGCCCTGTCTGTTCCAAGACTTACCGCGGCTGCGTTGGACGGCATGGCGGTTGAATTCCGGATCCTAAAGCAAAAGGGCATTCCGGAGGAAGTCATTCCTACGCTGATAAAAGCCAGGAAAGAAGTAACCACAAACCATTATCACCGTATTTGGCGAAAATATGTTGCGTGGTGTGAGGCTAGGAAGGCCCCAACAGAGGAATTTCAGCTGGGTCGTTTTCTGCACTTCCTACAGTCAGGAGTGACTATGGGCCTAAATTTGGGTTCCATTAAGGTCCAGATTTCGCCTCTGTCGATTTTCTTCCAGAAAGACCTGGCTTCACTGCCTGGAGTTCAGACATTTGTAAAGGGAGTGCTACATATTCAGCCCCTTTTTTGTGCCTTCTGTGGCACCTTGGGATCTCAACGTGGTGTTGAGTTTCTTAAAATCACATTGGTTTGAGCCACTTAAAACTGTGGATTTGAAAATCTCACGTGGAAAGTGGTCATGTTATTGGCCTTGGCTTTGACCAGGCGTGTGTCAGAATTGGCGGCTTTGTCATGTAAAAGCCCTTATCTGATTTTCCATATGGACAGGGCAGAATTGAGGACTCGTCCCGTTTCTCCCTAAGGTGGTATCAGCTTTTCACTTGAACCAACCTATTGTAGTGCCTGCGGCTACTAGGGACTTGGAAGATTCCAAGTTACTGGACGTAGTCAGGGTCTTAAAATTTTATATTTCCAGGACGGCTGGAGTCAGGAAAACTGACTCGTTTTTTATCCTGTAGGCACCCAACAAAATAGGTGCTCCTGCTTCTAAGCAGACTATTGCTCGCTGAATTTGTAGCACAATTCAGCTGGAGCATTCTGCGGCTGGATTGCCGCATCCTAAATCAGTAACAGCCCATTCCACGGGGAAAGTGGGCTCATCTTGGGCGGCTGCCCGAGGGGTCTCGGCTTTACAACTTTGCCGAGCTGCAACTTGTATTGTAACAGTTGTATCCAATGATATGCGCAATGAAACTTGAAGAGCAGCTATATCTAGTGTAAATAGAAGTGACCCCACACTTCAAGAGTGAACAATAGTGAAAAAGAAATATTACACTTGAAAATTAACGCTCATCAAAATTATCATGTAAAATAGAAATTGCTGGTAAATTTTTCATTCACCCTTATTAGTAGGTAGATCCTCATGAGATGGTGAGACAGTTTGCACTCTAGACGTTCCTCAAATCACCAATAATTCAAACACAATGAGTGAGTGTCCCAAGAGACCTGCAATGATAGATGCCTCTTTCTCCAATTGAATGGAATTAGGAAATACGAGGCACCATTAAACAACGACCATAGTGTAGTATTTTTTTTAAAACACGCACTGGTTTTAATGCACCGATAAAACTTACAAGAAATTAAAAGAACATAAGCATGTAATATAATCCATAGGACAACACAGATGGTATATCACCCAGGAAATCACTGCAGCCCCAGCAGGTGGCAATGGAAGACGTGCACTATCTCTCCAGAGGTCCAGTAGCATGCAGGATAGCTGAAGATGGTTGTGTCCAAAGTGTCCAAGGATCAATTCAGATTAAAAGCAAGAGCCACGCTTAACGCGTATCGGACCCAGTGTCCTTCATCAGAAGCGTGGTTGTACTGGCTCAAGGAAGTGCTTTTAAACCCCATGAGGTAATGAACACAGCTGTATCCTATGAGTGTCTGTTCACTGTGCTCCAGGACGCGCACCTCCGCGATCGCAACCGGAAACCGGAAACCGGAAGTAGTGAATGCGGGTCACGTGCGTTCCAATGACCGGAAGTCGCGTCTTTAGCTCACTTGAGCTGCAACTTGGTCAGGGACAAACACGTTTGCTAAATTCTACAAATTTAATACCCTGGCTGAGGAGGACCTTGAGTTCTCTCATTCGGTGCTGCAGAGTCATCCGCACTCTCCCGCCCGTTTGGGAGCTTTGGTATAATCCCCATGGTCCTTACGGAGTTCCCAGCATCCACCAGGACGTCAGAGAAAATAAGATTTTACTCACCGGTAAATCTATTTCTCGTAGTCCGTAGTGGATGCTGGGCGCCCATCCCAAGTGCGGATTGTCTGCAATACTTGTATATAGTTATTGCCTAACTAAAGGGTTATTGTTGAGCCATCTGTTGAGAGGCTCAGTTATATTTCATACTGTTAACTGGGTATAGTATCACGAGTTATACGGTGTGATTGGTGTGGCTGGTATGAGTCTTACCCGGGATTCAAAATCCTTCCTTATTGTGTCAGCTCTTCCGGGCACAGTATCCTAACTGAGGTCTGGAGGAGGGGCATAGAGGGAGGAGCCAGTGCACACCAGATAGTACCTAATCTTTCTTTTAGAGTGCCCAGTCTCCTGCGGAGCCCATCTATTCCCCATGGTCCTTACGGAGTTCCCAGCATCCACTACGGACTACGAGAAATAGATTTACCGGTGAGTAAAATCTTATTTTTTTAGCAAAACTGCTACTGAGGCTGAATGAGGGCCAATATTTGCAGTTTTCCTCCATGGATTAACACAAAAAGATGCTTGGAGCTACCAACTTGTGAGCAGGCAACGTGAAGCTGCCCATGTTAGAAGCAGCTGTCCTGAGATCTACGCCTGCAGCCCTGAGCGTTTGCCCCTGTTGTGTTGGGGATAAGGGGTATACGGTATAATCACAGGACAAGCTGCTTCTAACATAGGTTCCTCTGCAGAGCAGTCACTTTAAGTCAGGTTCCATTGCATATATGCATACATAATAACTCTTTGCATTTGGGGTGTGCAAATAAATATATATATATATATATATATATATACACCTATATATGCATAAGTATAGATTTATGGTATCCGGACAGATAAACAGGTCCACATGGTGAACAGGTACAAATGTTCAACAGATGAAATGTCAACAGTGCTTAAGGTCGATGGGTTCAAAAGGTCGACATAACAGTGTTCGACACACCAATGGTCGACACATTTTTTTGGGGGGAGGGTTCATATTTATCCCAACATTTGCTTGATTTACTGTCCACGTTTATTACGATTAGGAATAATAACCTGTGGCAAGAAGCGTGGCGAGCCAAGTGAGCCTGCAACGGTTTACGTTCTACTGATGGTTGTCACAGAACATGAAATATACAAGATTGGTGGGAAAAAAAAGGTCGACCATTTCACCCTGTCGACCTTTTGTACCTTCTGACCTTTCATCTGTCGACCTTTTGTACCTACTGTATCAACCTTTTGTACCTGTCAACCTAATGTATTTCAACCATATGGTGTCGACCAATTGCATACTTGCATATCTCTCAACTGTCCTGATTTTGGCGGGACAGTCCCGTTTATCACGGTCTGTCCCACTTGTGGGTCGCAGTGTCCCGCGGTGAGGGTGGGGTGGGGCAGTTGGGAGATCCCCTCTGTCACTTACCGATCGGAGCAGAGCAGCGGGAAATAGATGCTGTGCGCTGTGAGCGTCTGTTCCCCGGCAGAGAGGGACAGGGGGCTGTCAGCAGCTCACTGAGCTCTGTCCATGCCCCCATATTGATAAAAACAGGGGGGCATGGTTAGTGAGAGTGGCGCTTGCCGTGAGGCCATGCCCCCTAACCCCTGAGGTCACGCCGCCTGGCCAAAGGCTACGCCCCTAATATCGGCCGCCCGCCGAAGTCCCTCTTCAAGGGACAAACAAGTTGGGAGGTATGCAATTGACTCTGACTAGACTATCTAGATCTTCTTTACCACACCCATATTTACGGACTCTATATAAAACTAAAAATACAAATATTTACAGGAAGTAATATACTCGTGGCATCTGTTTATTGCTTCCAGTGAACCTTGCCCCATTTCACTGTCGTTCAGGGGAAGATCTAATACATAACTTCCCTTTGGCATGCACAGAATGTACTGTATGTGAAAGACAGGTCATTCGCTATGTATTCAAAAGTAAATAGTAAATGATAAGGTTTTTGGGAGTTGCCCGTACTTTACCCCTATTCTTGTGGAAGCCTGAATTGTCATTCCTCTATGCCAGTGGTTTCCAAACTTTCTTATTGAGAAATGTAGAATAAATATTACATTAAGTAGATCGCGTTTATATGTCATCCTTGGGGTCCGTTGTGTGGTGAGGGACAAGATTTGCTTCTGTTGGGCCACATATTTTATGACTGGCAGCCACCAGCACTGGTTTTGCCTATTATATTGACCATGAATAATTTGAATTGGTCCTGGACCACCAACCCAGGGCAGCCCTGCAAGTGTCCCGAGGCACCCCAGGGAGCCACGGCACACCGTTTGGGAACCTCTGCTCTATGCATAACAGAACAGGCACTTGTGTTTTTGTAAATACACTTGCTTTAAACCTCGGCCTTAATGTCTACAACCAGTGTCATTATTTCCAGCAAGAATGGTCTGTACAGAGGAAAGTTTAGGTCTCATAAGCTTTGTATTGAGAGACACCTGAACTATAGTTTGAAGGGAAGAGCACTAAGTGACAAAGAATACATCTTGAAGATACGAAACAGATTGCAGCTATACTCACATATTAGGATAATACTGGGGCTGAAACTTTTATAAACAATGCTAGATGTAAAATTAGTAAGTAATGTACAGTATCATTCTATAGGCTGCAAGGCCAGGTCACAAATGGAAAAGAGGTAAAGCGTTAGACGGAATTCCAAGAAGGAATTTCAATGTAAAAGACTCCAGAACTTTATGAAATTTACTGTGCACGATTTGTTTGTGAGATTTATGCAGCTGCCTTTATTTTCTCAGTAAAAAACAATAAATTAAAGCGAAACTATGTTTAAACATAACAAGTATGTTATTACTGGACATACATGACCGCATAATATATTGATGTTCATGTAGAGACAATAGCATGGAACTAACCAAAGATTAGCAAACGTGCATGTTTTCTATATGAAGACGTTATTAATTTACTTCTCTCACCAATTAAGAATTGTAGGGGAAGAGTTAGCAAAGTTTGGAGAGAGATAACAGAGATTAATAACAGGGCCGGTTCTAGCCCTTTTTGCGCCCCGGGCAGGAAATAGGGGCGTGGATTCATACAGGGAGCTTGGTCAGTTACGCCCCCTGTACAGTAGAGTAGCGCCGTTGAAATGCTGTGCGGTGCGCGATGACGTCATCGCGCACCGCACAGCAAAGGTCCTCTCCACGAAGAGAAACTAGACGCGTAGCGTCTAGTTCCCTTCACAGCGGGACCAGCGGGGGACACAGCAGTAGCGGATCTTGCCATGGTGCGGTACCCTCTGGATGGCGCCGGCGCCCTCCGGAAGGCGGCGCCCCAGGCAAAAGTCCTGCTTGCCCGTGGCAAGATCCGCTACTGATTAATAAGTACCAACCAAGTAGCTTTTAACTAATTTTTCACACTGGGTTTGAAAAATGACAGGAGCTGAAACCAATTGCACCATAAAACTTATTTCCTCGTGTTTATTAATCATAAGGAAATCATAGATATTGGGTGATTTTTGCACTACTTTCTAAATCCAGTCACAACAGTGGGCATGCTAATTCTTTTAATTGTGTTAGTCTTTCTCAGGAAATACTTTTACTCTATATCATTTCTAGAAAATTAAAAAAAAATGTAAGTGCTCGATCAGAGAGACACAGGGGCATTTCCAATTGGTTGCACGATTTTTGCAGCAAAAATTAATGCAGCTATTGTGACTAAGGGGCTAATTTCAGACCTGATCGCTGCTGTGCGTTTTCGCACAGCAGGCGATCAGGTCTGAACTGCGCATGTGCCGCAGTGCGCATGTGCATGCCAGAGATACGATCGGCATCTCAGCCCAGCGATCGCCACTGCCTGATAGACAGGTAGAGGCGTTCGCTGGGCGGGAGGGGGTGGGCCGGCGGTGTTTAGCTGCCATTTTGGGGGCACGGTGTGGGCAAAGCAGGCGTGCCTGGACCGTGCGGGGGGAGGCGGGCCACGGTGGCTGTGTGATGTCACATGCAGCCGCTGCGACCCAGGATTCGACAAGTAGCTCCCTGCCAGCGTGCAGGAGCTGCGCAACTAGGGAGCTACTTGTCAAGTACAAAAGCATCGCCGCTGTACAATGCTTTTGTAGTTGTGCGGGGGGCTGACATGCGGTGCGTCCCCCCGAATGTCAGAGTAAATGATCGTAGCTGTGCTAAATTTAGCACATCTATGATTAACTCTGAATTACCCCCCAAGTTTTTATTACCATGAGTAAGAAAGCTCCCAATTCCCATGCTATCCAATAAAAAATAAAAAAAGTTGCAATTTTTGTTTTGGAAAAAAAATCCAGGAAATTTAAAAAAAATAAAAAATGTGGCAAACAGCCTGTACCCTGAAATAAAATAGAGTTAATATTGGATAACAGTAAAGATGTTGTAAAGCGCAACGGAATATGCTGCGCTACAAAAGACACTGTTAATAAATAATAAATTAATGTCAATTACTATCCCAAGGAAAAATATTTAGAGCTTTTAAAATCTTTGAAATGGCTGATTTATGCATTTTCTTTAACAAAGCAAAAAAAAAAAAAAAACCGTTAAAAGCAAACTTTTTTTATTTAAATAATTACAAAAATAATTAAAATGTTGATTTTGAGGTAATTTAAGGCAACTTTAAAAAAGATTAAAAACCAGCTGTACCTTCCATCTGCAATGTTTAAAACACCTGTCACATTTTTTAACCCATTATTCTGCATTTTGCAGAATTTCACTTCAGTAATGACATATAATTATTATCCCAGTTAGGCTAATTGAAAACTTCCAATTGCCTGATTAGTCATTAGGGCGTTGTCCAAGGGCTTCTGAACCAAGTTCTGACATTTTTGCCTTTAAAATAAGGAATTTCCCTGACTACATCTGCTTTGAAGCTGTGAGAAAGCATCCGCGGTAATTCCTATAGAAATTGTGGGGCTACACTTCTTGCTGCCAATTGTATAGCAAAAAACCCTGCGGCTGTCCAAAATTTTGCACGCCAAGCGAAGACAATTATTGCACTTGATTGGATATGCCCCATGAACCCAAAAAGCACCAGAGCAAGTAATTTTAAACAAATGAATGTGAAAAGGTCTGTCAACGGAAGTCTCCATTACTACTCAAATGCCCTAGTTAGAGAAGAATCTGACCTTAGTACACCCTTTTGTAGTTGTTCGATGAATTCCATGCACATATGTTTTTGTCCCTGGAGGGCCCAAAAAAATGAGTCAGATGGATCTATGGGGGTCATTCCGAGTTGATCGCTCATTGCCATTTTTCGCAACGGAGCGATTAAGGCTAAAATGCGCATGCACATGGTTCGCAGTGCGCATGTGCTAAGTATTTTTGCTCAAAACTTAGTAGATTTACTCACGTCCGAACGAAGACTTTTCATCGTTGAAGTGATCGGAGTGTGATTGACAGGAAGTGGGTGTTTCTGGGCGGAGACTGGCCGTTTCAGGGAGTGTGCGGAAAAACGCAGGCATGTCAGGGAAAAACGCGGGAGTGTCTGGTGAAACGGGGGAGTGGCTGGCCGAACGCTGGGCGTGTGTGTGACGTCAAACCAGGAACTAAGCGGCCTGAGCTGATCGCAATCTGTGAGTAGGTCTGGAGCTACTCAGAAACTGCTAAGAAATTTCGATTCGCAATTCTGAAAATTTTTCCTTCGCTATTCTGCTATGCTAAGATACACTCCCAGAGGGCGGCGGCCTAGCGTGTGCAATGCTGCTAAAATCAGCTAGCGAGCGAACAACTCGGAATGACCCCCTATGTACATGGGCGCAAATGCCGAGTTTTAGCATACAATAATAATTTATGCATTATTGCAAATATCCTTTTTCCTGAGCAGACCAGACCATTCTTTCCATTTGGAACTTAATTCTAAGTTGATCACAGCAGGAGTTGGGCAAAACCATGTGCACTGCAGGGGAGGCAGATGTAACATGTGCAGAGAGAGTTAGATTTGGGTGTGGTGAGTTCCATTTGCAATCTAAATTGCAGTGTAAAAATAAAGCAGCCAGTATTTACCCTGCACAGAAACAATATAACCCACCCAAATCTAACTCTCTCTGCACATGTTATATCTGCCCCCCCCCCCTGCAGTGCACATGGTTTTGCCCAACTGCTAAAAAATTTCCTGCTGCGATCAACTTGGAATTACCCCCTTAGGCGGTTCGGGTTGAGAACTCGGCAGCAACAATGCAATTGCACAGAACCGCCCAACTTGTGGGGTAGTGTTATGGGAGTATATCTAAATTCTAAAGGGGAGGCATTCAAGTTACACCGGAATCCCGACATCTAGTGAAATACCGGCGGTTGCCCGGAATCCTCACTCGGGTGGTGGTCCACGCCACCACCCAAGGCAGGAATATAACCCTGTGGTGACTGAATCATATGATTATAATCATATAATTAATTAATTATATGATTATAATGGTGAAGGGGGGGGGGGGGGGTGGAAACAGCATTTTAATGTTTCTTCCAAAAAAAAAAAAGTTGGGTCCCCCCATAAAGGCATAACCAGCCTCGGGCCAGCACTGGTCCAAAAATATGGGGAAAAAAGCAAGTAGAGGTCCCCCATATTTTCAGAACCAGTACTAGGCTCCACTAGCATCAAGGTAATGCCACAGTCAGGAGACACACTTGACGGCGTCCCGTGGTGGAAGCATTCATCCACCCTAAGTAGTCAGCCCAGGCCGTGGATTCCTGGGGAAGTGGGGACCCCCCCCAATAAAGGGGTCCCCTATCTCCAGGGCACCGAAGGCCAGGACTGAAGCCCGGGACTATCCCCAGCACCCCTGGGTGCAGAGTTGATAGCAATTATTGAAAGATAAAATAATATTTGTTTTCTACAGGAGGACTACAGGTCCCAGCAAGCCTCCACTGCATGCTGTTACTTGGAAAACCACAATACCAGCAGGTGGAGCATTAAGGGCTCACTTATACCAATAGTTCCCCAGTAAAATAAATATTAAAATAACAACACCGAATGTTTTAATATTTTATTATACAGCACCTTCACCTGGAGGGCAGCGGTCTTTTAGCTCTTTTGCATGGCCGCTGCCCATCTGGGACTCCCATGGCTTCTTCTATCTTCAGGAGCTCTTCATCGCTTTTCCTCCGCTGTCAGACTGCCTCCGCTACTCGCGATGGCTAATATTAGCCAGTACAAGGGGGCAGAGTGATGACGTAGTGAACCACGATTTTCAAAAATGGCGTGACAGTGCCAATTTTTTAAATGGGAAACCATGCAGCCAGTATTCTGCATGCTGCTCGCTGCCAAACTCTGCAAAGGTGCAGTGTCCGGTCCCGTCACCTTGTTCCCCGCCCCCATACCTAACGGCACATCCCGCCCTCCACAGTTGACCAGGATTGGGTGTGTGGGTTGGTCAGCGGATGATACACACTTGTCCAATGTCAGGTAAATCGGTCAGTCGGGAGTCAGATCTCTCATGGATTGGACAAGTGTGTACCCAGCTTACCTTGTGCTGATCTACACTAGGTGCAAAATACGCAATGATGATGATGACGATTGGTGTATAATCAGTGAATCTAATCACTCATACTGATACTATTACTATAATTAGTGTGGCTACTGGGTTAGGGTTAGGCTAAAATATGCAAAAGAAATGGTATGTCAACATTCTGGTGTCGACATGTTAACGGTTGACATTATAAACATGCCGACATTTTGGCCATGTTAGCTTTTGTGAATATCGACATTTTACATGACGACCAAATATCCATGTCTACACTCTACTGATTGCCTACATTCTGCATATCAACATTCTGATTGGATACCATTATTGCTGCTTATCGCAACAGTAAGAAATTAAGGGGCAGATTAAGGTGAGGCAGGGAGAATATGAGGAGATGGGAAACGGAGAGAGAGAGAGAGAGAGAGAGTGAGAGAATGATGGGGGAGGCAGGAGAGAGATTGTGAATACGCAGAGACAAGAAAAATACAGGGAGATGAGAAACAGAGAGAGAGAGAGAGAATGACGGGGCGGCAGGAGAGAGTTAGTGAATAGGGGGAGACAGGAAAAATACAGGGAGATGGGAAATTGAGAGAGAGAGAAAGAGAGATAAAGAGAGAATGATGGGGAGGCAGGCGATAGTAAAAATACAGAGATGAGAAAAGGAGAGAGAGAGAATGATGGGGGTGGCAGGAGAGAGTTAGTAAATAGGGGGAGACAGGAAAAATACAGGGAGATGGGAAATGGAGAGAGAGAGAGAGAGGGCGGGATGTACTAATGTACATCGCCGCCCATCGCCACGATGCTGATCGCATATGTACTTACATATGCAATAAGCATTGCGGAGTACAGATCTTCCGATAAGAGCTGTCCTCCGCGATGCACAGCGGCAGCCTGACTTCCGGGATTCGGCCCCAGGAGTCAGTCTGCGCATGCGCAGAGCGACGGGGGCAGGCCGCAAGGCATGCTGGGAGGGATTTGATCGGATCCCTCACACAGCGCCGCGTAGAGAAGCCCAAAGGCTTCTATGAACTATCGCCAGCTAAAGCTGGCGAACCTCGCCGCGGCGCTGACCTGCCAGCCGGGGGATGGTACATCAGGAAAATGCGGTAAACAGGGGGTTTACCGCATTTTCCGCTTAGTACATCCCGCCCAGAGATAGAGAGAGAGTGATGGGGGAGGCAGGATTGAGATTGAGAATATGGGGAGACTGGAAGACTACAGGGAAATGGAAAATGGAGAGCGAGAGAGAGAATGATGGGGAGACAGGAGATAAATTGTGAATATGGGGATTATATGAAGAATAGAGAGAGATGGGAAATGGAGAGAGAGAGAATGGTGGAGGAGGCAGGAGATAGTGAATAGGGGAGACAAGAAGAATACAGGGAGATGGGAAATTGACAGAGAGAGAATGAGAATATCGGGGTAGGCAGGAGAGAATTACTGAATATGGGGAGACATGAAGAATATATAGAGATAGGAAATGGAGAGAGAGAGAGGGAGGGAGGGGCAATTATGGGGGAGGCAGGAGGAAGTTAGTGAATTGGGGTACACAGGAAGAATACAGGGAGATGGGAAATGGAGAGAATGTGCGTGCGTGTGCGTGTGTGTGTAAGAGAGAGAGAGAGAGAATGATGGGGGAGCCAGAGAGAGACAGTGGATAGGGGGGAGACAGAAATAATAAATAGAGATGGGAGACTGAACGAGAGAGAATGAATGAATGAATGAATGAATGAATGAATGAATGAATGAATGAATGAATGAATGAATGAATGAGATGGGAGGAATTTTTATTTTCAGACATAATAAAAATGTATAAAGTGCATAGTGGCTGTTATAATGGTGAATGAATTATTGTATTAGGTAGAATGATTTTAGAGTATGGTGTTTTATGTTTGGAGGAAATGAGGTGGTTTGGATAACTAGGATAACATTCCCACAATTGAACAGTCTGTGCAGAAGATATCTGGATTAGAACATTCAATAAAATTAATTGTAGCTGAAATTGCAGATGATTTGAAAACAGCTGTATTACAAGTTATTATAGGTAGACATCTGTTACAGCCAGTAGTGGAAAATACTACATTAATGAGCGTTTGCTTTATTACTGGTAATGCTGATGAGTTGCAGAGATCCACAGGGAGAGGACAGTACATTTCCCAGGGGCTTTTGCCAAGTCAATGGGCAACTAATACCCCTTTTCCACTTACAAGCACGGGTCGCAGCCGGGAGCCTGACACGGGAGCTGCCCCCTGCTGCGACCCGTGCTCGGCCCCTTTCCCATCAGCAGTCACAACCCGGCATATGCCGGGTTGGTGACGCTTCTAGTAACGCGGCAGGGGCGGCGCAGGGAGATCACATGATCTCCCAGCGCCACCCTTCCATACAGTGTAAACGGGAGCCGTGTCGCATCGACACGGCTCCCGTTTACACTACAACCCTACCCGGATCATTCCCGTGTCCTACCCAGGTAAATAGCTGGGTAGGATTCACGGGTCACTTGATCCGGGTTTACCCTTTTCCACTTGCAAAAAACACGGGTAAATGCGCGCCCCCGTGCATTTACCCGTGTTTTTTGAGCTAGTGGAAAAGAGGTATAACTGTTCATCTGCTTCAACTGTACACAGCAAGGACACAAGAAGAAAATGTGTAATTTTGGGCAGGCAGCTGAAAGAAAGGGAAATATTTTTGCTGCATGTTCTGGGTTATTAACATTGACTTCAGCATGACACTCATTGGGGGTGTAGTATGGCAGTAGTTCTCAACCTCGGTCCTCAAGTACCCCCAACAGTTCATGGTTTCCAGGTCTCCTCGCAGGTGCACAGGTGTATTCATTACTCACTGACACATTTTAAAAGACCGACAGGTGGAGCAAATTACTTCACTTGCAATCCTGTGAGGAAACCTGAAAAACATGAACTGTTGGGGGTACTTGAAGACCGCGGTTGAGAACCACTGTAGTATGGTATGCCGTCGCCGATCTCGACCGCCGGAATACCGGCAGCTGGGCGAGCGCAAATGAGCCCCTTGCGCCACGCTATTTATTCTCCCTCCAGGGGGGGTAGTGGACCCCCAAGAGGGAGAATAGTTGTCGGTATGCCGGGTGTCGGGATTCCGGCGCCGGTATACTGAGCGCCGGGATCCCAACAGCCGGCATACTGAAGACCACCCCTCATTGGGACTTCCTGCCATGTCAAGGTGGACAGCCTATATTTTGTTTTCTAGTTTGGCAGAATAAATTCTGTTTAGTTATAATGGTGTCATTGTGTAATATTAATGAAATAATAAGTAATGGGATGGAACAAATTACATCCTCAGACAGGTAACATCTTCAATGGGAATTCAAAATAGTTTTTACAAATTCGTGAGTTCAAAGGAAAACTAAAATTGTGGTAAAGATTATGGCATGCACTACAAGTGCCAGCTCTCCTGTAATATTTTGCTAGAAAAATAATAATTGTTTGCACAGCCATAGAATAGATAAAGCATGTACAGGACTTTGCTGCCAGGAATATGGCAAGAATTGCTCACACAAAAAATACTGTTCAGCCTTCACAAAGGAAACCTGCTGTGGGTGACGTTGTCATTAGGAATTAGGTGCAGGGAATACTAATATTGAAGGGTCCTATGTCATCCTCTACTCGATTGGTTAGACTGTCCTACTATATGTATGGAAAGAATAGGGCGCAAACAAAAAAAGTCTTACTAAAACCATACACTTTATTGTAAGTTGATTCAACAACACGCTGAGACATTTTATAAGGATAGATACTGATATTTGGCTAAACGTTTAGGCACACCTTATATAGACTTGCCAAATGATAGCAATGGGCCTGATTCTGAATATGGATGCAGTTCACACAGTTTTTGGGCGCAGGTGCTGTCTGGAAATATGCTAATGAAGTTCCATCGGATAATCTGAGTAACCCTCAGGATACTCAGGATGGGCAGTATTTTCACACTTCCGGGGCTAGGAAATCTACGACAGAAGACGCACACCCTGGCACACCTTCAAACTGGGCTGACAGGTGGGATCAAGCAGTACCTAACACATCTGCCCCTGGTATGTGCATAATTGCAGTCAACTGTAACCCCCCCCCCCCCCCCCCCTACCCCCTTCCCAACTGTTCTGGAATCAGGGCAAAAATTTTGATTCACAGGATAGTCAACTGGAATCAGGTCTGTTGCTTCTACATTGGGACAGGTAGGAAATGTGGTATACTGTAGGTTTCACATATTCCATGGGAAGATGACTTACGCTTGCTGTTTGTCTATTGCTACTTCTAATGGCCAGCACAGTGTTCCCTCGTATTTATCGTTTTAAAAATAAGTTTCTAAAACATGGACTGACACCGACTTTAGCCATACTTCACCTAATTAATCCATTACACTTCTTCAAGAATATACGGCCGACAGTCAAGATGTAGCTGTGTCTGAAGATAATTAATTTTTGGCTCCCAAAATATATGAGAAGGTGAGGTCCATGGATATTATGGATTACAATGATTATGTTTTGTCTCCTTTTTCCTATTAATCGTGCTATATGGTTTAATAATGGTTGCTAAATAGCAGTGCCGTAACTAGGCATTTTAGCGCTGTGTGCAAGAAAAGGTATTTGCACCCCCCCATATGTAAAATGCGGGCGTCAAAAATTTAGGGCTGTGGCTTCATGGGGAAGGGGTGTGGCCACAAAATAATACCAATTCATACTATGGTGCACAGTAGTCCCCATTATTCAAATTACGCCGCACAGTAGCGCCACTACACCAGGTAGAGCCCCTTTTTACACATTACGGCAGACAGTCCCCCTTTTTACACATTACGGCAGGCAGCGTCACCCTTTTTACACATTACGGCAGACAGAATAGCTAGATAGAGAGATTGATAGACAGAGATAGATAGATAGATAGATAGATAGATAGATAGATAGATAGATAGATAGATAGAGAGACACAGACAGACAGACAGACGGATACTTACCATCTCTCCCCGCTGGCTCAGGCAGTCAGGCTCCTCGGTGCTGGCAGATCCCGGGCAGGGGAGAAGGAGGAGGAGGGAGGGGGACTGGAGCAGCAGCAGCGCTATGTAATTGGTAGAGGTGCCGCTGCAGCAGTCCCTCTGCTTCCGCATTGGCTGCCCGCCGCCGCTGTGAATGCTGGGATGAGGGAAGCGCATCCCAGCATTCAAAGCAGCGCCGGCCAGCCAATGCGGAAGGAGAGGGAATGCTGCAGCGGCGCCGCTACCAATTACATAGCGCTGCTGCGGCTCCAGTCCCCCTCCCTCCTCCTCCTCCGGGTCCTCCGCTGACGCTGCTCCTCTTCTCCGGTGGTGCAAACGGCACAGGCTGCTTGTAATGAGTCAATTTGACTCATTACAAGCTGCTGACATAGTTGCTGGCCGTGCGCCCTCAGGGCGACTGCGTTGTGTGCCAGGCACACCTAGCACACACGTAGTTACGGCTCTGCTAAATAGTATTCCAATTTCAGAAATGTTAGATATGCACACATGTTGTTATTCATACAGCAGGAGGGCTGCTTATGATAATTGTTTTATCTGTCACTTAACAGATAGAAAATAGATAGAAAATTTGTATTTTTAAGGATAGATTACTATTGACTATAATAATGGTTTTATTTACCTTCTCCTAGCAGCTCCAGCAGCATCTGCTGGGGGGTCCTGGCAATCATGATCCTCTGGCATTCAGGTGAGTAATTCCATGCTATCCCTAATCTTAATCCCTAACCTCATTATTGCCTAGCCCTAAACCCCCCCTCCCGCATCCTAAAACTAACCTCTCCCCCCTCGCACCCTAGCCCTGCCCGTGCCTGCATTCAGAATGACCACATGCATAGACTGGCCAGAGAATAGTGATGTGGTAAAACCCCAAGGGGACGTTTAACAAACACACAATCAGAATCAGCTTTATTGGCCAGGCATACTTGCGTATACTAGGGTTTGGTACATTCTAATACTTTTGTCTAAAAAGTTGTGAATTCCGCTATTATCACTATCACTATTTGTATAATTTGTTGTTTAATAAGTAAAATTATTTGAAAAGGCAGACTGAGACGTTGTCTGTAATTCAGACTTGATCGTAGCAGCAAATTTGTTAGCAGTTGGGCAAAACCATGGGGGTCATTCCGAGTTGATCGCTCGCTAGCAACTTTTTGCAGTGCTGCGATCAGGTTAAAACTCGGCAAAACTGTGCATGCGTATGCGTCACAATGCGCCGGTGCGTCGTACGGGTACAAAGAGAATCAGTGCTGGGCGATGGATTTAACGAAGAATCCATTTGCACAGCCGATCACAAGGTGAGTGACAGAAACAGGGAGTTTATGGGTGTCAACTGACCGTTTTCTGGGAGTATTTGGAAAAACACAGGCGTGTCCAAGCGTTTGCAGGGCGGGTGTCTGACGTCAATTCCGGGACCAAAAAGTCTGAAGTGATCACAGCGGCTGAGTAAGTCTAGAGATACTCAGAAACTGCAACAAATATTTTTGTGCCATCGGCTGCAAAAGCGTTCACACACTTGCAAAGCGAAAATACACTCCTCCATAGGCTGCGACTATCTGATCGAAGCACAGCAAAAAGTTGCTAGCGAGCAATCAATTTGGAATGACCACCCCATGTGCACTGCAGTGGGGGGCAGATATAACATGTGCAGAGAGAGTTAGATTTGGGTGGGATGTGTTCAAATTGAAATCTAAATTGCAGTGTAAAAATAAAGCTGGCAGTATTTACTCTGCACAGAAACACAATATAACCCACCCAAATCTAACTCTCTATGCAAATGTTATAACTGCCACACCTGCAGTGCACATCGGCCCTCATTCCGAGTTAATCACTAGCTGCCGTTGTTCGCTGCGTAGCGATCATTTAAAATAATGGCAAAACTACGCATGCGTATGAGCCGCAATGTGCACACGCGGCGTACGAGTACAAAGAGCATCGTTGTTTTGCACTGCTTCTAGCGACGATTCCATTCGCACAGCCGATCGCAAGGAGATTGACAGGAAGTGGGAGTTTATGGGTGTCAACTGACCATTTTCTGGGAGTGTTTGGAAAAACGCAGGCGTGTCAATTCCGGGACCTTTGTCGCAGCAGTCATCACACAGAATAAGTAACTACAAGGTTGGTCTTGTTTTGCACAAAATGTTTTTGTACCGCTCGGCTGCACAGGCGTTCGCACACTTGCAAAGCGAAATACACTCCCCCGTGGGTGGCGACTATGCGTTTGCACGGCTGCTAAAAGTAGCTAGCGAGCGATCAACTCGAAATGAGGGCCATGGTTTTGCCCAACTGCTAACAAATTTGCTGCTAAGAATAGGTCTGAATTACCCCCAGTGTCTTATTGTTGTTCTCCCATCAGTTACACACAGAAAGAAGCAGCTGTTTTATGAATGGAAGTAATATTCCTGAAAATGCAGCTGACTAGGAACAAATAACATCCCTGGAGCCTGAGACACAAAGTGTGTGTTTCCTTAGTTTATGTTGGCAACAAATACACTTTAAAGATCCTTATTTATTTGGTAGATACTGTGAGAATAAGCAGATAATCCCTCAACGTGCACCAACATAAACAAATATACATATTTCTATAATAAGCAGATGAGGTACAATATAGAAACAAGAGTCTAGAAAGGTCTATGCTTCTGGGACCCTTAAATCTAATCTGGGACCCTTAATATCTAACTAGGCGGATAGTGGAAGCCTCCTCAGCATCTATTTCTAACTACACACATAGATGGTATCTGTGTGTGTGGCATCTCTTTGCGTAACAAAAACGTAATGCGTGCAGGCAGATATTATCCAGAATAACACGGGATTACTGATTGTATAAATATTTAATGGAAGGCTCTGGGTGTCTCTGAGTGAACTCTAGTGTTTGAGCGACACTGAGTGAATGTGATATTTGCTGTAGGAACATGCCATATTCACCAGAGTCTATTCTTGGGCTCTGCCCAGTACACAGCATTCCCACTGCAGCACAATCACACACACCCCTCCTCATTCCAACATTCCTCACTGTTTAACTGTCTCTCTTCAGTCATGCTCATGTTGCTAGTTGCTCTTTCTTTATTCATTTGATGAATTCTGTGTATTGCTTATATTGCACATTACATAAAGCAGAATATTTTCTAAAATACGGTATATTGTTATATTTGATGTGTAGTGATGTCAACACTTATACTTGGAGAGTAGTGATGTTACCCTGTAAATATACAATACACACCAATGCATTACATATCAGTAGGTAATATCTACAGTGCATCCAGAAAGTATTCACAGCGCTTCACTCTTTCCACATTTTGTTATGTTACAGCCTTATTCCAAAATGAAATAAATTAATTTTTTCCCTCAATATTCAACACACAAGGGGGGTCATTCCGACCCGGTCGCACGCTGCGGTTGATCACAGCGGTGCGAACGGGTCGGTTCTGCGCAGGCGCGTCGTTGCTCAGCGACGGCAGAATGAAGAGAGCGGTCGCAGCGCAGATCGCAAGAAGATTGACAGGTGGGAGGTGGATCGGGGCATCTACTCACCGTTTTCCGGGCGTGGAGATCCGAACGCAGGCGTGTCGAGGCGTTTGCAGGGCGGATGTCTGACATCCATTCCGGAATCTTCATCGCTGGATTCATCGCACAGGGTAAGTAACTGCAGGGCAAATCTTCTTTTGCACAAAACCTTTTTAGCATAGCGGGGCTGCACAAGCGATCGCAGCCCTGCTATGCTAAAATACACTCCCCCATAGGCGGCGTCTAGTTGATCGCACGAGCAGCAAAAAGTAGCTACGTGCGATCAACTTGGAATGACCCCCAATACCCCATAATGACAACATGAAAAAAGTTTTATTTTTTATTTTTGCAAATGTATAAAAAATAAAAAAAACTAAGAAATCACGTGTATATAAGTATTCACAGCCTTTGCTCAATACTTTGTTGATGCACCTTTGGCAGCAATTGCAGTCTGAAGTCTTTTTGAATATGATGCCACAAGCTTGGCACACCTATCTTTGGGCAGTTTCGCCCATTCCTCTTTGCAGCACCTCTCAAGCTCCATCAGGTTGGATGGGAAGCGTCGGTGCACAGCCATTTTCAGATCTCTCCAGAGATGTTCAATCGGATTCAAGTCTGGGCTCTGGCTGGGCCACTCAAGGACATTCACAGAGTTGTCCTGAAGCCACTCCTTTGATATCTTGGCTGTGTGCTTAGGGTCGTTGTCCTGCTGAAAGATGAACCGTTGCCCCAGTCTGAGGTCAAAAGCGCTCTGGAGCAGGTTTTCATCCTGTACATTGCTGCATTCATCATTTATCTTGCATTCATCTTTCCCTCTATCCTGACTAATCTCCCAGTTCCTGCCGCTGAAAAACATCCCCACAGCATGATGCTGCCACCACCATGCTTCACTGTAGGGATGGTATTGGCCTGGTGATGAGTGGTGCCTGGTTTCCTCCAATCATGACGCCTGGCATTCACGCCAAAGAGTTCAATCTTTGTCTCATCAGGCCAGATAATTGTGTTTCTCATGGTCTGAGAGTCCTTCAGATGCATTTCGGCAAACTCCAGACGGGCTGCCATGTGCTTTTTATTAAGGAGTGGCTTCCGTCTGGCCTCTCTACCATACAGGCATGATTGGTGAATTGCTGCAGAAATGGATCCATCTGGAAGGTTCTCCTCTCCCCACAGAGGAATGCTGTAGCTCTGACAGAGTGACCATCGGGTTCTTGGTCACCTGCCTCACTAGGGCCCTTCTCCCCCAATCGCTCAGTTTAGATGGCCGGCCAGCTCTAAGAAGAGTCCTGGTGGTTCCGAACTTCTTCCATTTACGGATGATGGAGGCCACTGTGCTCATTGGGATCTTCAAAGCAGCAGATATTTTTCTGTACCCTTCCCCAGATTTGTGCCTCAAGACAATCCTGTCTCAGAGGTCTTTTTTTTTTGCGATCTCAAGTTATATTGAGCAGCAAAGAAAGACATACAAAAAAGACAAAAAGGTATCAATCACATAGATGCTTAAAAACCATTAATCACATTATGGATATGAGAAAATAGCGAACATAGAATAGGATGTAAAGCACATATCTCTAATTGTAAGTGCATCTTAAAAAAACAACATAAAATCTCTATAAAATCGTAGAGATAGTCAAACAAGTGAATATATGAAAAATGGAAACCTGAAGAAACAAGAAGAACAAAGGAAAAAGAAGGGGGAAAGAGAAGGAGAAGAATAAAAAAGGGGAGGGGGGGTTGCCATTGTGGTTTTAAGATGCCGTAGTAGAGACAGTTGTCATATAGGTTTTATAAACCTGAGATTCCTTAAAGACGAGCCAACTTGACAAGGTAGCAATAAATCTAGAGGCGTCCATTTGTAGGGGTGTGGCAAAATCCTCCATGGTCATGTAAACATCGACTCTACGAAGCCAGCGAGAGATAGGAGGTTGTAAGGTGGGCTTCCAGTAGCATGGTATAGTAGCCCTAGCCACATTCACCAGATGTCGGAGCAAAGAGCTTTTGTATTGGGATAGAGGGATGTCCATCAGGCTAAGGAGCCGAAATTTAGGGGTATCAGGGACCGGGTATCCAGTAATTTGATATGTGACCGTGTGTACCTGTTGCCAGAAACCAGTCAGCCTATGGCAATGCCACCAAATGTGGATGGGGGTACCCAACTACTTCTCATAGTGCTAACAGAAGGCAGACACAGTCAGGAACATCTAGTGAAGGCGCTCAGGGCAGCGGTACCATCTAGACATAATTTTGTATTGGGTTTCTGAAACCTGAATGGAAGTAGAGCTGGCAAACATGTATGCGAATATTTGGGACCACTGATCCTCGGTGAGCTCCTTTTGGAGGTCTCTGTGCCAACCCATCACAAAAGAAGGGGTCGGGGGCGAGAGACAAATCATACATTTTTGATACAACTGGGATATCAAATGTCTGTGTGTGTGTGTGGGGGGGGGGGGAGGCATTTAAGCACAAGGTTTTAAGGTCAGGCGCCACCCTTTAGTATGAGCTGGTAAAGAAGTCACACAGTGTCGGATTTGTAAAGAAACCCAGAAATTATTGGAGGGTAGTCCGTATGTCTGTGTAAGCTCAGAAAAAGATCGAAAGCCAGTGGGGCTAACTAAGTGGGATAGCATAGAAATCTGTCTCGGAGGTCTACAGACAATTCCTTTGACTTTATGCTTGGTTTGTGCTCAGACATGCACTGTCAAGTATGGGACCTTATAAAGACAGGTGTGTGCCTTTCCAAATTATGTCCAATCAACTGAATTTACCACAAGTGGACGCCATCTCAAGGATGATCAGTGGAAACAGGATGCACCTGAGCTCAATTTTGAGCTTCATGGCAAATGCTGTGAATACTTATGTACATCTGATTTCTTAGTTTTTTTTTAATAAATTTGCAAAAATGGGCAAAAAACTTTTTTCACGTTGTCATTATGGGTGAGTAGAATTTTGAGGGACAAAATGAATTTATTCCATTTTGGAACAAGGCTGTAACACAGCAAAATGTGGAAAAAGTGAAGCGATGTGAATACTTTCCGGATGCACTGTACTGTATGTCAACCATACATTCTTATGTCATAATGTTTAGATTACACTGTGGGCATTTCATTATTGGCATATCTATAATAGATGCAGGGTTTGCAGTGCACGCGTGCCCACACTGCAAACCCTGCACCCTTCCTATATAATAAAAGGCTAACATTGCTTCTATGGGGGGAATTCAAGTATACCACAGTGGCTGGCGCTAAAGACAGAATTCACTGGGAAAATGGTGCGGTGGCCATTTTCCCGGTGATTTGCGCATGCGCAGTAGATATGTCCCCAGGAAAAAGGTGCAAGTGCCATGTTCCTGGAGACTTGTGCAGTAGACTCTGGCACAAAGACAGAGTCTATAGCGCTGTGGCCGCTACCAGAGGGAGGGGGGTCACAGGGAGCCTGCACACGGGCCCTCTCCTCCGTTAATCTGCCCCTGCATTTTATGTATTCCATAGCTCACAGAGGGAGAGATGTTGCAAAGCCTTAATAAAGTGGAGACATTGCCAAGATCAACCAATCAGCTACTAGGTATCATTTATCTAACACAGTCTATAAAATGACAGAAGCTGATTGGTTGGTATGGGCAACTTTTCCATTTTATGGGATATGTGAGAAGATCACACACTTCTTGGGCCAGTGAGGAGAAGTGGCATCACAAGGCGGGTGCGGGCCGCTCCCAGGTGTTGCCAAAATGCCAACTTCTCCATAGTGACAGGAGCCAGGTGCTGCAGTGTGACATTAACCTGCAGCACTCCGGGGCAGCCTGCCCGCCTCCCCGAAGTAAGGTAATCGGGGGCTTCCCCATGAAGACACACCCCTTTACAATGTCAGCAGGGCTCTGCAAAGCCATGTCCCTTTGTGCGAAGCCATGCCCTCTTTTCAGAAGGCTGTCACGAGTTCACAAAAAGTATCAAATTTCCAAAGTATTAGGAAGTTAGTCAGTTTAAAAGGAAACAATTAATTGATAGGCTATTAGACATTACCAAAAACTGTTTAGTAATGTTACTTTCCATTATTTATTGTAACTAGTGATGTGCACCGGACATTTTTCGGGTTTTGTGTTTTGGTTTTGGATTCGGTTCCGCGGCCGTGTTTTGGATTCGGACGCGTTTTGGCAAAACCTCACCGAAAATTTTTTGTCGGATATGGGTGTGTTTTGGATTCGGGTGTTTTTTTCAAAAAAACCTAAAAAACAGCTTAAATCATAGAATTTGGGGGTCATTTTGATCCCATAGTATTATTAACCTCAATTACCATAATTTCCACTCATTTCCAGTCTATTCTGAACACCTCACACCTCACAATATTATTTTTAGTCCTACAATTTGCACCGAGGTCGCTGGATGGCTAAGCTAAGCGACACAAGTGGCCGACACAAACACCTGGCCCATCTAGGAGTGGCACTGCAGTGTCAAGACAGGATGGCACTTCAAAAAAATTGTCCCCAAACAGCACATGATGCAAAGAAAAAAAGAGGTGCACCAAGGTCGCTGTGTGACTAAGCTAAGCGACACAAGTGGCCGACACAAACACCTGGCCCATCTAGGAGTGGCACTGCAGTGTCAAGACAGGATGGCACTTCAAAAAAATTGTCCCCAAACAGCACATGATGCAAAGAAAAAAAGAGGCGCACCAAGGTCGCTGTGTGACTAAGCTAACCGACACAAGTGGCCGACACAAACACCTGGCCCATCTAGGAGTGGCACTGCAGTGTCAAGACAGGATGGCACTTCAAAAAAATTGTCCCCAAACAGCACATGATGCAAAGAAAAAAAGAGGCGCACCAAGGTCGCTGTGTGACTAAGCTAAGCGACACAAGTGGCCGACACAAACACCTGGCCCATCTAGGAGTGGCACTGCAGTGTCAAGACAGGATGGCACTTCAAAAAAATTGTCCCCAAACAGCACATGATGCAAAGAAAAAAAGAGGCGCACCACAGGTATAGAATGTAGATGGATAGTATACTTAATGACGACACAGAGGTAGGTACAGCAGTGGCCTTCCGTACCGTACTGCTATATATAGTATACTGGTGGTCACTGTGTCAGCAAACTGCAAAACTAAAATGCACCATAGGTATAGAATGTAGATGGATAGTATACTTAATGAATGACGACACAGAGGTAGGTACAGCAGTGGCCTTCCGTACTGCTATATATAGTATACTGGTGGTCACTGTGTCAGCAAACTGCAAAACTAAAATGCACCACAGGTATAGAATGTAGATGGATAGTATACTTAATGAATGACGACACAGAGGTAGGTACAGCAGTGGCCTACCGTACTGCTCTATATAGTATACTGGTGGTCACTGTGTCAGCAAACTGCAAAACTAAAATGTACCACAGGTATAGAATGTAGATGGATAGTATACTTAATGAATGACGACACAGAGGTAGGTACAGCAGTGGCCTACCATACTGCTATATATAGTATACTGGTGGTCACTGTGTCAGCAAACTGCAAAACTAAAATGCACCACAGGTATAGAATGTAGATGGATAGTATACTTAATGAATGACGACACAGAGATAGGTACAGCAGTGGCCTACCGTACTGCTATATATAGTATTCTGGTGGTCACTGTGTCAGCAAAACTCTGCACTGTACTCCTCCTATATAATATTAATTATACTGGTGGTCCCCAATCCCCACAATAAAGCAGCACACTGAGCACAGATATGGAGTGTTTTTCAGGCAGACAACGTATACTGGTGGTCACTGTCAGCAAAACTCTGCACTGTACTCCTGCTATATAATACAGCTGCTCCCCAGTCCCCACAATTAAGCAGTGTGAGCACAGATATTTTATGCAGCACACTGAGCACAGATATGGTATGGAGCGTTTTTTTCAGGCAGAGAACGGATAAAACTGGTGGTCACTTATCAGCAAAACTCTGCACTGTACTCCTCCTAACAGCTGCTCCCCAATCCTCCCCACAATTAAGCAATAAAGCAATCAAGTTCAACAATAAACGGAGAGGACGCCAGCCACGTCCTCTCCCTATCATCTCCAATGCACGAGTGAAAATGGCGGCGACGCGCGGCTGCTTATATAGAATCCGAATCTCGCAAGAATCCGACAGCGAGATGATGACGTTCGGGCGCGCTCGGGTTAGCCGAGCAAGGCGAGAAGGTTCAAACCTGCCTCGGACCCGTCTAAAATGGGTGAAGTTCGGGGGGGTTCGGTTTCCGAGAAACCGAACCCGCTCATCACTAATTGTAACTAATTGTTAATAATACTGTGGTTTTAAGAAATTGTCACACAAAGAAAAGTGACTTTATCTCAGCAACCCCAGTTAATCTCTGTTATAGTCACACCCAATTCTTTTCCGTCACTTGGCTTTTATTTATATCTGAATTATCAATTATCTGGTGAATGAGTAGCTCGCAGAACTATGCGTCAGTCATCCAAGAGTCAGAGTGTTGAAGGCATAAAGTGAGATTCCTTAAAATACTTGCAGTGCCGTGCCTGTTAGAGATCTGAGTCCTGTCCTTGAAATTGTAGAGTGTACACAACGGCCCTCATTCCGAGTTGTTCGCTCGCAAGGCGATTTTAGCAGTATTGCACACGCTAAGCCGCCGCCTACTGGGAGTGAATCTTAGCTTCTTAAAATTGCGAACGAAAGATTCGCAATATTGCGATTACACATCTCGTAGCAGTTTCAGAGTAGCTTCAGACTTACTCAGCATCTGCGATCACTTCAGTGCTTATCGTTCCTGGTTTGACGTCACAAACACACCCAGCGTTCGCCCAGACACTCCTCCGTTTCTCCAGCCACTCCCGCGTTTTTTCCGGAAACGGTAGCGTTTTTTCCCACACGCCCATAAAACTGCCTGTTTCCGCCCAGTAACACCCATTTCCTGTCAATCACATTACGATCGCCAGAACGATGAAAAAGCCGTGAGTAAAAATCCTAACTGCATAGCAAATTTACTTGGCGCAGTCGCAGTGCGGAAATTGCGCATGCGCATTAAGCGGAAAATCGCTGCGATGCGAAGATTTTTACCGAGCGAACAACTCGGAATGAGGGCCAACGTGCGGTTATATACACTACACAAAACATCTTCCTATTAATGGGGGTCATTCCGAGTTGTTTGCTCGTTGCCGATTTTCGCTATGCTGCGATTTGTTGCTAAATGCGCATGCGCAAGACACGCAGGACGCATGCGCTTAGTTATTTAACTAAAAACTTAGTAGATTTGCTGTGGATCCTGCAGCGCTTTTCAGTCGCACTGCTGATCAGTGAATGATTGACAGTAAAGGGGCGTTTCTGGGTGGTAACTGAGCATTTTCCGGGAGTGTGCTAAAAAAACGCAGGCGTGTCAGCAACAAATCGCAGCATAGCGAAAATCGGCAACGAGCGAACAACTCGGAATGACCCCCATTAATAGGAAGATGTTTTGTGTAGTGTATATAACCGCACGTTGTGTACACTCTACAATTTCAAGGACACGACTCAGATCTCTAACAGGCACTGCAAGTATTTTAAGGAATCTCACTTTATGCCTTCAACACTCTGACTCTTGTCTTGGATGCGTATTTTGCAACAAATCGCAGCATAGCGAAAATCAGCAACGAGCGAACAATTCAGAATGACCCCCCGTGTGTTACTATTTACTCTTTGGAAGGGACACTGTTGTTACTGCTGACTATATAGGCAGGGGGGGAACTACCGGCAGTCTTAAAAGTACATTGCGCTGGTGCCCACCACAATGAAAAGGCCTCAACCAGTGGTATTAGCATTACTAATAATGAGTATGAGTGACTATTTGTAGTACACTGGACAGCTGCAGGCAGTGCCAAAGAATATGGCCTCTGATAAAAAGCAGATCAATGGCACCGGCAGGACCCCCTTGTCAGCCGATAAATATATGAGCATGGCAAAACACTGTGTGCCCTTGGCTCCTCCCTTTCAGCTCCTCCTCAATGTGATGTATGACATCACTTGTTGCTGCCACCCACATGGAGTGGCATGCAGGCCAAGCAAAGACAGCTGAATAGCAGAACAGAGGCCACAATGCTGGTGACTCAGACATTCCAGAGGTGGAGGTTGTCCTGCACCGGAGAGCCAGAGGAGCTATCAAAGGAGATTTATTGGGTACCTCAGTGCTCTTCAGAAGACTGAGGCCCAAACAGAGTCGGGCTGGCCACTGGCCACTGCCTGAGGACCCAGGGGTAAATGCAAGATTTTAAGAGGGGAGTTTCTGAATATGATATGTAAGTGGGAAAATGGGGTCCCATGATGGGGGCTGCAAGCTCAGATGTATTAATCAATGTATGATCCAAACTCCATTATTTATTATGGTGAGTTATTATGGTGAGTGCACATACAATATATATATATATATATATATATATATATATATATATATATTAGAGATGAGCGGGTTCGGTTTCTTTGAATCCGAACCCGCACGAACTTCACTTTTTTTTTCACGGGTCCGAGCGACTCGGATCTTCCCGCCTTGCTCGGTTAACCCGAGCGCGCCCGAACGTCATCATGACGCTGTCGGATTCTCGCGAGACTCGGATTCTATATAAGGAGCCGCGCGTCGCCGCCATTTTCACACGTGCATTGAGATTGATAGGGAGAGGACGTGGCTGGCGTCCTCTCCATTAGAATAGATTAGAAGAGAGAGAGAGAGAGAGAGATTGCGCAGACAGAGTTTACCACAGTGACCAGTGCAGTTGTTGTTAAGTTAACTTTTATTTAATATATCCGTTCTCTGCTATATCCGTTCTCTGCCTGAAAAAAACGATACACAGCAGTCACACAGTGTGACTCAGTCTGTGTGCACTCAGCTCAGCCCAGTGTGCTGCACATCAATGTATAAAAGCTTATAATAATTGTGGGGGAGACTGAGGAGCACTGCAGGTTGTTATAGCAGGAGCCAGGAGTACATAATATTATATTAATTTAAAATTAAACAGTGCACACTTTTGCTGCAGGAGTGCCACTGCCAGTGTGACTAGTGGTGACCAGTGCCTGACCACCAGTATAGTAGTATATTGTTGTATACTATCTCTTTATCAACCAGTCTATATTAGCAGCAGACACAGTACAGTGCGGTAGTTCACGGCTGTGGCTACCTCTGTGTCGGCAGTCGGCACTCGGCAGGCAGTCCGTCCATCCATAATTGTATAATTATATACCACCTAACCGTGGTATTTTTTTTTCTTTCTTTATACCGTCGTCATAGTCATACTAGTTGTTACGAGTATACTACTATCTCTTTATCAACCAGTGTACAGTGCGGTAGTTCACGGCTGTGGCTACCTCTGTGTCGGCAGTCGGCAGGCAGTCCGTCCATCCATAATTGTATTATTATAATATATACCACCTAACCGTGGTTTTTTTTTCATTCTTTATACCGTCATAGTGTCATACTAGTTGTTACGAGTATACTACTATCTCTTTATCAACCAGTGTACAGTGCGGTAGTTCACGGCTGTGGCTACCTCTGTGTCGGCAGTCGGCAGGCAGTCCATCCATCCATAATTGTATTATAATATATACCACCTAACCGTGGTTTTTTTTTCATTCTTTATACCGTCATAGTGTCATACTAGTTGTTACGAGTATACTACTATCTCTTTATCAACCAGTGTACAGTGCGGTAGTTCACGGCTGTGGCTACCTCTGTGTCGGCAGTCGGCAGGCAGTCCGTCCATCCATAATTGTATTATAATATATACCACCTAACCGTGGTTTTTTTTTCATTCTTTATACCGTCATAGTCAGTCATACTAGTTGTTACGAGTATACTACTATCTCTTTATCAACCAGTGTACAGTGCGGTAGTTCACGGCTGTGGCTACCTCTGTGTCGGCACTCGGCAGGCAGTCCGTCCATCCATAATTGTATTATAATATATACCACCTAACCGTGGTTTTTTTTTCATTCTTTATACCGTCATAGTGTCATACTAGTTGTTACGAGTATACTACTATCTCTTTATCAACCAGTGTACAGTGCGGTAGTTCACGGCTGTGGCTACCTCTGTGTCGGCAGTCGGCAGGCAGTCCGTCCATCCATAATTGTATTATAATATATACCACCTAACCGTGGTTTTTTTTTCATTCTTTATACCGTCATAGTGTCATACTAGTTGTTACGAGTATACTACTATCTCTTTATCAACCAGTGTACAGTGCGGTAGTTCACGGCTGTGGCTACCTCTGTGTCGGCAGTCGGCAGGCAGTCCGTCCATCCATAATTGTATTATAATATATACCACCTAACCGTGGTTTTTTTTTCATTCTTTATACCGTCATAGTCAGTCATACTAGTTGTTACGAGTATACTACTATCTCTTTATCAACCAGTGTACAGTGCGGTAGTTCACGGCTGTGGCTACCTCTGTGTCGGAACTCGGCAGGCAGTCCGTCCATCCATAATTGTATTACAATATATACCACCTAACCGTGGTTTTTTTTTCATTCTTTATACCGTCATAGTCAGTCATACTAGTTGTTACGAGTATACTACTATCTCTTTATCAACCAGTGTACAGTGCGGTAGTTCACGGCTGTGGCTACCTCTGTGTCGGCACTCGGCAGGCAGTCCGTCCATCCATAATTGTATTACAATATATACCACCTAACCGTGGTTTTTTTATACCACCTAACCGTGGCAGTCCGTCCATAATTGTATACTAGTATCCAATCCATCCATCTCCATTGTTTACCTGAGGTGCCTTTTAGTTCTGCCTATAAAATATGGAGAACAAAAAAGTTGAGGTTCCAAAATTAGGGAAAGATCAAGATCCACTTCCACCTCGTGCTGAAGCTGCTGCCACTAGTCATGGCCGAGACGATGAAATGCCAGCAACGTCGTCTGCCAAGGCCGATGCCCAATGTCATAGTACAGAGCATGTCAAATCCAAAACACCAAATATCAAAAAAAAAAGGACTCCAAAACCTAAAATAAAATTGTCGGAGGAGAAGCGTAAACTTGCCAATATGCCATTTACCACACGGAGTGGCAAGGAACGGCTGAGACCCTGGCCTATGTTCATGGCTAGTGGTTCAGCTTCACATGAGGATGGAAGCACTCAGCCTCTCGCTAGAAAACTGAAAAGACTCAAGCTGGCAAAAGCACCGCAAAGAACTGTGCGTTCTTTGAAATCCCAAATCCACAAGGAGAGTCCAATTGTGTCGGTTGCGATGCCTGACCTTCCCAACACTGGACGTGAAGAGCATGCGCCTTCCACTATTTGCATGCCCCCTGCAAGTGCTGGAAGGAGCACCCGCAGTCCAGTTCCTGATAGTCAGATTGAAGATGTCAGTGTTGAAGTACACCAGGATGAGGAGGATATGGGTGTTGCTGGCGCTGGGGAGGAAATTGACCAGAAGGATTCTGATGGTGAGGTGGTTTGTTTAAGTCAGGCACCCGGGGAGACACCTGTTGTCCGTGGGAGGAATATGGCCGTTGACATGCCAGGTGAAAATACCAAAAAAATCAGCTCTTCGGTGTGGAGGTATTTCAACAGAAATGCGGACAACAGGTGTCAAGCCGTGTGTTCCCTTTGTCAAGCTGTAATAAGTAGGGGTAAGGACGTTAACCACCTCGGAACATCCTCCCTTATACGTCACCTGCAGCGCATTCATAATAAGTCAGTGACAAGTTCAAAAACTTTGGGTGACAGCGGAAGCAGTCCACTGACCAGTAAATCCCTTCCTCTTGTAACCAAGCTCACGCAAACCACCCCACCAACTCCCTCAGTGTCAATTTCCTCCTTCCCCAGGAATGCCAATAGTCCTGCAGGCCATGTCACTGGCAAGTCTGACGAGTCCTCTCCTGCCTGGGATTCCTCCGATGCATCCTTGCGTGTAACGCCTACTGCTGCTGGCGCTGCTGTTGTTGCCGCTGGGAGTCGATGGTCATCCCAGAGGGGAAGTCGTAAGCCCACTTGTACTACTTCCAGTAAGCAATTGACTGTTCAACAGTCCTTTGCGAGGAAGATGAAATATCACAGCAGTCATCCTACTGCAAAGCGGATAACTGAGTCCTTGACAACTATGTTGGTGTTAGACGTGCGTCCGGTATCCGCCGTTAGTTCACAGGGAACTAGACAATTTATTGAGGCAGTGTGCCCCCGTTACCAAATACCATCTAGGTTCCACTTCTCTAGGCAGGCGATACCGAGAATGTACACGGACGTCAGAAAAAGACTCACCAGTGTCCTAAAAAATGCAGTTGTACCCAATGTCCACTTAACCACGGACATGTGGACAAGTGGAGCAGGGCAGGGTCAGGACTATATGACTATGACAGCCCACTGGGTAGATGTATGGACTCCCGCCGCAAGAACAGCAGCGGCGGCACCAGTAGCAGCATCTCGCAAACGCCAACTCTTTCCTAGGCAGGCTACGCTTTGTATCACCGCTTTCCAGAATACGCACACAGCTGAAAACCTCTTACGGCAACTGAGGAAGATCATCGCGGAATGGCTTACCCCAATTGGACTCTCCTGTGGATTTGTGGCATCGGACAACGCCAGCAATATTGTGTGTGCATTAAATATGGGCAAATTCCAGCACGTCCCATGTTTTGCACATACCTTGAATTTGGTGGTGCAGAATTTTTTAAAAAACGACAGGGGCGTGCAAGAGATGCTGTCGGTGGCCAGAAAAATTGCGGGACACTTTCGGCGTACAGGCACCACGTACAGAAGACTGGAGCACCACCAAAAACTACTGAACCTGCCCTGCCATCATCTGAAGCAAGAAGTGGTAACGAGGTGGAATTCAACCCTCTATATGCTTCAGAGGTTGGAGGAGCAGCAAAAGGCCATTCAAGCCTATACAATTGAGCACGATATAGGAGATGGAATGCACCTGTCTCAAGTGCAGTGGAGAATGATTTCAACGTTGTGCAAGGTTCTGATGCCCTTTGAACTTGCCACACGTGAAGTCAGTTCAGACACTGCCAGCCTGAGTCAGGTCATTCCCCTCATCAGGCTTTTGCAGAAGAAGCTGGAGGCATTGAAGAAGGAGCTAACACGGAGCGATTCCGCTAGGCATGTGGGACTTGTGGATGCAGCCCTTAATTCGCTTAACAAGGATTCACGGGTGGTCAATCTGTTGAAATCAGAGCACTACATTTTGGCCACCGTGCTCGATCCTAGATTTAAAGCCTACCTTGGATCTCTCTTTCCGGCAGACACAGGTCTGCTGGGGTTGAAAGACCTGCTGGTGACAAAATTGTCAAGTCAAGCGGAACGCGACCTGTCAACATCTCCTCCTTCACATTCTCCCGCAACTGGGGGTGCGAGAAAAAGGCTCAGAATTCCGAGCCCACCCGCTGGCGGTGATGCAGGGCAGTCTGGAGCGACTGCTGATGCTGACATCTGGTCCGGACTGAAGGACCTGACAACGATTACGGACATGTCGTCTACTGTCACTGCATATGATTCTCTCAACATTGATAGAATGGTGGAGGATTATATGAGTGACCGCATCCAAGTAGGCACGTCACACAGTCCGTACTTATACTGGCAGGAAAAAGAGGCAATTTGGAGGCCCTTGCACAAACTGGCTTTATTCTACCTAAGTTGCCCTCCCACAAGTGTGTACTCCGAAAGAGTGTTTAGTGCCGCCGCTCACCTTGTCAGCAATCGGCGTACGAGGTTACATCCAGAAAATGTGGAGACGATGATGTTCATTAAAATGAATTATAATCAATTCCTCCGCGGAGACATTGACCAGCAGCAATTGCCTCCACAAAGTACACAGGGAGCTGAGATGGTGGATTCCAGTGGGGACGAATTGATAATCTGTGAGGAGGGGGATGTACACGGTGATATATCGGAGGGTGAAGATGAGGTGGACATCTTGCCTCTGTAGAGCCAGTTTGTGCAAGGAGAGATTAATTGCTTCTTTTTTGGGGGGGGTCCAAACCAACCCGTCATATCAGTCACAGTCGTGTGGCAGACCCTGTCACTGAAATGATGGGTTGGTTAAAGTGTGCATGTCCTGTTTTGTTTATACAACATAAGGGTGGGTGGGAGGGCCCAAGGATAATTCCATCTTGCACCTCTTTTTTCTTTTCTTTTTCTTTGCATCATGTGCTGATTGGGGAGGGTTTTTTGGAAGGGACATCCTGCGTGACACTGCAGTGCCACTCCTAGATGGGCCCGGTGTTTGTGTCGGCCACTAGGGTCGCTAATCTTACTCACACAGCTACCTCATTGCGCCTCTTTTTTTCTTTGCGTCATGTGCTGTTTGGGGAGGGTTTTTTGGAAGGGACATCCTGCGTGACACTGCAGTGCCACTCCTAGATGTGCCCGGTGTTTGTGTCGGCCACTAGGGTCGCTAATCTTACTCACACAGTCAGCTACCTCATTGCGCCTCTTTTTTTCTTTGCGTCATGTGCTGTTTGGGGAGGGTTTTTTGGAAGGGCCATCCTGCGTGACACTGCAGTGCCACTCCTAGATGGGCCCGGTGTTTGTGTCGGCCACTAGGGTCGCTAATCTTACTCACACAGCTACCTCATTGCGCCTCTTTTTTTCTTTGCGTCATGTGCTGTTTGGGGAGGGTTTTTTGGAAGGGACATCCTGCGTGACACTGCAGTGCCACTCCTAGATGGGCCCGGTGTTTGTGTCGGCCACTAGGGTCGCTTATCTTACTCACACAGCGACCTCGGTGCAAATTTTAGGACTAAAAATAATATTGTGAGGTGTGAGGTATTCAGAATAGACTGAAAATGAGTGTAAATTATGGTTTTTGAGGTTAATAATACTTTGGGATCAAAATGACCCCCAAATTCTATGATTTAAGCTGTTTTTTAGTGTTTTTGGAAAAAAACACCCGAATCCAAAACACACCCGAATCCGACAAAAATAATTCGGTGAGGTTTTGCCAAAACGCGTTCGAACCCAAAACACGGCCGCGGAACCGAACCCAAAACCAAAACACAAAACCCGAAAAATTTCAGGCGCTCATCTCTAATATATATATATATATATATATATATATATATCCGAAAAAAGATATCCGAAAAAAGATACAGGCACTCACCACTTCCTTGATGATGAAAACTTTATTGGTGTGTCTCACATAGAGACAGTTAACAGCATGTCAGCAAAAGGTGTCAACGTTTCGGCTCCATCTGAGCCTTTTTCAAGACTAACAAGATTACAGCAGGTTCTCACCCAGCAGCCCATTAGTCTTGAAAAAGGCTCAGATGGAGCCGAAAAAGTCGACACCTTTTGCTGACATGCTGTTAACTGTCTCTATGTGAGACACACCAATAAAGTTTTCATCATCAAGGAAGTGGTGAGTGCCTGTATCTTTTTTCGGATATATTTTGGGATTTCTTGTGAATCTCTTATGGAGCACCGCCCAGGTTGCAAATTGGAGCAGTGAGTGTGGACTTTCTGGATATATATATATATATATATATATATATATATATATATATCAAATACCACTGACTCATCACAAAATCTCCAAAATCTCTTGAGTCATAAGGACTATAAACTTGACATTTGCACAGTAGCTTGCTTTTGTGATATAGGCACCCACTGAGAAGGGATTTTTCAAACTTCCACCCACAAAGGGGTTAAAAGGGGTGAGATGATTATTGGTAATTCTCCTCTCACAGAGGAGAGTTAAGATAGCCCACCCAGCCGGGGCTATAAAGAATGCATTGTGCCAGCGACACCAGTCGCAGAGGGGGGAGGACACAATGCTCTGTTCTTGGACTTCCTTGCCAGTGGCATTTGCAGAGCAGTCAATTATTCAAATAGGGGAGCCACATTAACAGCCATCCTAAACACTGTAATACATCGCTGAGTTTGGCTCCCCCATTTGAATAATGGACTGCTCTAAAACTGCCACTGGCAAGGAAGTACAGCCTTATGGTTCAGGAGATTTTGCGTTTAATCAGTGGTATTTGCCTTTAATATATATAGATTTCAGATATAAGTACTTAACCAACCTATTTCCAGTCAGGAGAGGATAGTGTCTCAATTATCAGAGGTTAATCTCTCACTTGAACTAAACATTACTGAACCTCTCAGCCAGTGGCGTAAGTTCATTCCATTCGCCTGGAGGCAAGTTAGATTTTGGTCGTCATTCCTACCCCCCTGAAAAAAAAGGAAAATAAATATTGTGCATATCTATCTATACACAAATTGACTAAAATAGAATATGCAGCTATTGGGCCTATTTATGGGATACCCCTCCTGAAAGGTGCCTGAAAAAGATTCCATATGGTGGATGGGCACTTGTGGTGTCCCCTGGGGCTGATGTTACAGGCCATTGTGGGGACTGGACAGATCCGGATAAAGACCCACAGGGCCCTAATCAATATACTGCCTCGGGACCCCATATTAATGTATATATAAATAAATGAACATACAACTCTCACCCCTAACTCAGATCCCTCCCTCATACAGAATCCCCTAATATAGCTCTCCCCTCCTTATACAGACCCCACACACACACCGCCATCCCCCTTCATATAGCTATCCTTTCCTCACACAGACCCCCTACACAACAGACAGCTCTCCCCACTCACTCAGTTCTCCTCAAAGACATATAGTGCACCACCCTCACTCAGAGCCCCCCCCCCCCCAACATAGCTGTCCCTAACTCATACAGGACCCCCACCACCCCAAACACAGCTCTCCACCATCACTCAGTTCTTCTCCCCACAAACAAAGCACACCACCTTTACACAGATCCCCCTACCCCACACTCAGCTCTCTTCCTCACACAGATTCCATACAAAGACACCACCAGCAACAACAACCCCTCCACACACACACACACACACACACACACACACACAGCGCACCACCTTTACACAGATCCCCCCACAGCTCTCCTCCCTTCCTCTCACAGAAATTATTTCCCACCTCCAAGTTGGCTCCCTCACACAAACACACACAGCTCCTCTCCCTTCTTTATTTTTACACTGCAATTTAGACTGCTGATCTCACTTCCGCCATTGTCGAGATCAGTGAATGAGCCCAAAGCACACAGGACCTAGGATTAGTGTCTCCATACTAGTGGCGAAGTGTGGGTGTAACGGGAGTGTCGCTCTGCCTACACCACGCCCACTGTTTGGAGACATTGACCAGTGACCGCTCATCAGGCTCCACAGGTGACCCGACCCCTGCTTCCTCCCCCCGGACACTGACAGCCGTGCGGTATTGCAGCTGCGAGGCTCATCATGCTGCAGGACTCACTGCAGGTAATCTATCCCTGACACCAGAGCAATGGAGGAGGTGCCCCATTAGGGCTTGCGCCCGGAAGCAGCCGACTCCATTGACTCCGGTACTTCCACCACTGCTCTCAGCAATAGGAGGAAAGGAGACATAGATATTTTGACTCTTAACTGCATTAAAGGTAAGCTTGATAGTCAGCAACTGCTTATCTGCTGTGTAAAGGCTACCGACAGCTCTCCCAGTGACCTGAAGTGTTGTGCGAAAATAGGAGGAGCCCTAAGGAGAGCGAGAAGCTAAGTAAGGAGACCTAGGGCCCATTGGAATAGAGTCAGCCTATCCCTGCAAACCTTACATATTTAACATACAGCGGGCGAGCTTGGCCTGTCGTCCCGACATTCACAGCATTGAGAAGGGCAGCATCAGAGGCGGGACGGGGCAGAGAAGGAGGCGGATCATTCTTCTCAGTGCCAGCCTTTTGACAGCATCAATCCGGGTATACGTGTAGTTTTGTATTTTATATGTTAACATTTTTTAAAGCAGTACTAAAGTTGCTTAAATGCCAGCACTTTTCATCTCTTTGTGATTATATTTGAAATTCCATAGCGAAGCACCGGTATTCAGCTAATATATATATATATATATATATATATATGCACGTACCATAATAACCCATAATAAATAATGGAGTTTGGCTCATACATTGATTAATACATTTAAGCTTGCAGCCCCTATCATGGGAACCCATTTTCCCACTTACATATCATATTCAGGACCCTCCCCTTTTAAAATCCTGTGCATGTGTGTGTGTATGTATATATAAATATATATGTATATATATATATATATATATATAATAGTATGATCCCTTAGTGCGCTCTTAGTATACACTACTGAAGTTTTTGTTTTCTTTATGTCAGTTAGTAGGTTCTAAATTAGCTAAAATCAATACTAATATATTTCCAAAAAGGGGCAAGCTTCAACACAGAGCGGATTCCTTGTCGATAGAGATCAATAACAATGAAAATAAAGACGATATCTCTGTGGAGCGCACTTATTTTGTAAACTGATATATAATAAGGAACCCCACTAAATGTCTCAAGTTTTCTAATCTATTTTATAAACAATTTCTAGTACAATAACAGGGGCAGGATTTGGACAGGAACCTATTGTTGGACATCTCTAAAATGGATTTAAAGGGAGAAGTTATAATCATGGGAGACTTTAATTTATCTAATGTAAATTGGGAGGGGTCCTTTGCAAGTTCAGCTACAAGTGGCAAATTTCTACATTCCTTACAGGGAGCATCTCTCAAGCAATTGGTGAGGGAGCCCACTCGCAAAGACTCAATATTAGATTTGATTCTTACAAATGGTGACAGGATATCAGACATATATGTGGGTGAGCACCTGGGATCCAGTGATCATCAAGCAGTATGGTTTAGTATAAAGAAAGGATCCAACTCCTGTCACACAAAAACAAAGGTGTTGGATTTTAGAAATGCTGACTTTGCAAAAATGGGGAGATGTTTAAGTGATTCATTGATGGACTGGAGGAACTTGGAAGGAGTGCAGGAGAGATGGGAAAAACTGAAAAGTGCAATACTAAGTGCAACTGATCTTTGTATCAAACTGGTTAGGAAAAGCACCAGGAAAAGGAAGCCAGTGTGGTTCACAAAAGAAGTATCAACTAGTGTGAAAGCAAAAAAGATGGCCTTTAGGAAATACAAACAGACTCAAAATAATAATGACAAAGACGTGTATCTTGACAGACGGAAGGATGCTAAGAAAGTGATCAGACGTGCAAAGGCAGAAGCTGAGGAGACAATGTCCCAGTCGGTAGATAAAGGGGGCAAAACTTTTTTAAAGTATATAAATAAAAGGAGAAAATCAAATGGAGGAATAATAAGACTTAAGACAGAGAGTGAGAATTTGGTGGAGGGAGACAAGGCAATAGCAGATCACCTAAATAATTATTTTTGCTCAGTATTTACTACAGAAGAAGGGAAGGGAAGGGGCCCCAGTTATGTTGCAAGGACATTCATAAAAATAAGGTAGATGAAAGTACATTTACAGAGAAGAAGGTCCTAACTGAACTTTCACAACTAAAAGTGGATAAATCAATGGGGCCAGATGGGATACACCCAAGGATACTAAAAGAGCTAAAAGATGGCGCTGGTGGCACCATTAACAGAATTATTTAACCAGTCACTAAATACAGGTGCCATTCCAGAGGACTGGAAAAGAGCAAATGTAGTTCCATTGTACAAAAGTGGAAGCAAGGAAGAAGCAAGTAACTACAGACCAGTAACCCTTACATCAGTAGTAGGGAAAGTAATGGAAAAGCTACTAAAAGAAAGAGATGTGGAATATCTTAAATTAAACAAGTTACAGGATCCAAAACAGCATGGATTTACTGGTGGGAGATCATGCCAAACAAATCTTATTGACTTTTTTGACTCTGTGATGAAAATAATAGATCAAGGGGGAGCTGTAGATGTAGCATATCTAGACTTTAGTAAGGTATTTGACACTGTCCCACATCGCAGACTGCTAAATAAACTTGAAAGTGTGGGGGTGGATTATAGAATAGTTAAATGGATAAGAACCTGGTTGCAGGATAGGAAACAGACAGTTGTAGTAAATGGAGTGCAATCTATGGAGGGAAATGTTACCAGTGGAGTACCCCAGGGATCTGTACTCGGACTAGTTCTCTTTAATATCTTTGTTGGTGACATTGCAAATGGTATTGAAGGGAAAGTATGCCTTTTTGCAGATGATACAAAGATATGCAACAGGGTAGACACACCAGGAGGGGTAAAACAAATGATTGATGACCTAGCTAGGCTTGAAAAATGGTCAAGAACATGGCAACTACAGTTTAATGCTAAAAAATGCAAAATCATCCACTTGGGTCTCAAAAACCCAAAGGCTAAATATAGTATCAAGGGTACTATAATGGAAACTACTGAGGAGGAAAGGGATTTAGGAGTCACTGTTTCAAGTGACTTAAAGGCAGGAAAGCAATGCAACAAAGTAATTAGAAAGGCAAGTCAGATGCTTGGTTGAATAGGGATAGGAATCAGTAGCAGGAAAAGAGAAGTAATAATGCCACTGTATAGGTCATTGGTGCGGCCTCATCTGGAATACTGTGTCCAGTTCTGGAGACCATATCTCCAGAAGGATATAAATACATTAGAGAGTGTACAAAGAAGGGCAACTAAAATGGTGCATGGCCTACATCACAAAACTTACCCGGAAAGGCTAAAAGATCTTAACATGTATAGTATGAAGGAGAGAAGGGAAAGGGGAGACATGATAGAAACTTTCAAATATACCAAAGGTTTTAACAAAGTTCAGGAGGGAAACATTTTTCAAAGGAAGAGAAGTATTAGAACTCAAGGACATACACTGAAACTGGAGGTTGGCAGGTTCAGGGGAAATTTAAGGAAAAAATATTTCACAGAAAGGGTAGTGGATAAGAAGAATAGCCTTCCATCAGAGGTGGTAGAGGCTAAGACTGTGGAGCAGTTTAAACATGCTTGGGATAGGCATGTGAATATCCTTACAAGGAATTAAGGTTCAAAGAGGGTTGCGATTACCTAAAGGATAAAAAAAAATGGGCAGACTAGATGGGCCAAGTGGTTCTTATCTACCGTCAAATTCTATGTTTATGAATGATACAGCTTTTTCAAAATAAACAGAGAGCTGTTATTTAGAAAACACCCCTGAAGAAGTCGCTATAAGATGAAACGCGTTGGATTAAAGCTCTTTTATATCATTTTATTTTTTACATGAATAATGTTAAAACATTTAACTGTATCTTCAATGTAAAATAAATGTTCATTATCAATTCATTTTAATATAAATGTGAATTTAAACTATATTGTTCTTATAATAAAAAGATATATGTGTTTTAAATATGGGTGTTTACATGTGTAAGGTCATCCTCTCTTTATGAATCATCCGTTAAAATGAATCTAATTATATCAATTTACAAAATAAGTGCGCTCCACAGAGATATCCTCTTTATACATATATATATATATATATATATATATATATTGGGAACATGGTAAAACATGGGTGCTGGGTTTGTTCCTATAGGAACTACACCAAGACATGCCCTTCCTACCACTCAAAATTAGTGGTTGAGTTAACAGATTTAATGTTTTCTTGTGAGAAAATAACATTTCCAATATAGCATATTGCAAACTAAAGGGCCCATTTATCAACACGTGTTAACTATTTAAAAGTTGTTGTGTATGATAAATGGTGCTCCAGCCAATCAGTTCCTTTCATGTGTTTAAAAAATGGCAGTTGGGAGCTGATTGGCTGGAGCACCATTTATTATACACAAGGAGTTTGAAACAGCTAAAACTCATTGATAAATAGGCCTTAAGGATGTAGTTGGAAAAAACATAAAAAGTAACACTTAAGTCATCCCACTGGTAATAATAACTTGCATAATTGTACTTTTTTTATTTTATTTACAAAAGGTATGTATTCTGGCCTTTATTAGATCTAGTGCAGTTGTCATTGAGTTTTATATACTGACTGGTAGGTACGGTCATCTGCATTAGTGTGGTCTGTATAGACAAAGTCACCATCATATAATTCATTATTATACACATGTTTTAAATACTGCATTTCCAAGACTATGGTGTTTACTAAAGTGCATAATCTGCTAGATTAAAATGTATGCACTATCAGTTTTTACTAGAGATGAGCGGGTTCGGTTCCTTGGAAACCGAACCCGCCCGAACTTCAGTTTTTTTTACACGGGTCCGAGCGACTCGGATCTTCCCGCCTTGCTCGGTTAACCCGAGCGCGCCCGAACGTCATCATCCCGCTGTCGGATTCTCGCGAGGCTCGGATTCTATCGCGAGACTCGGATTCTATATAAGGAGCCGCGCGTCGCCGCCATTTTCACACGTGCATTGAGATTGATAGGGAGAGGACGTGGCTGGCGTCCCCTCCGTTTATAGAGAGTGAGACTAGAGTAGAGAGAGACACAGTATTATTTACTTTAGTAATTTTGGGGAGCATTAGGAGGAGTACTACTACTTGCTGAAGTGATAGATAGTGTGACTGTATATCTGACTTGTGGGGGAGACACTGACAGTGGGGAGCAGTTAGAGTCTGAGAGCAGGAGTACATATTTTAACGTACAGTGCACACTTTTGCTGGCACTCTGCTGCCAGAGTGCCACATTGCCATTGTGACCACACTGACCACCAGTATATAATGTGATTGTCTGCTTAGGAGTACTACTTGCAAGTTGCTGATAGTGTGACCAGTGACCTGACCACCAGTTTAATTAATCACCACCAGTTTAATATATATATATATATATATATATATATAATTGTATATAATATATATATAATTGTATATGTATACCGCACCTACCCGTGTTTTTTTTTTTTCTTTCTTCTTGATACATACTACTATAGTAGCTTACTGTAGCAGTCTGCGGTGCTGCTGAGCTGACAGTGTCCAGCAGGTCCGCCATCAGTCATTACATAATAAATATATATACCTGTCCGGCTGCAGTACTAGTGATATTATATATTTATATATATATTGATTTCATCTCATTATCATCCAGTCTATATTAGCAGCAGACACAGTACGGTAGTCCACGGCTGTAGCTACCTCTGTGTCGGCAGTCGCTGGTCCATCCATAATTGTATACCACCTACCCGTGTTTTTTTTTTTTTCTCTTTCTTCTTGATACATACTACTATAGTAGCTTACTGTAGCAGTCTGCGGTGCTGCTGAGCTGACAGTGTCCAGCAGGTCCGTCATCAGTCATTACATAATAAATATATATACCTGTCCGGCTGCAGTACT
This sequence comes from Pseudophryne corroboree, assembly GCF_028390025.1. NCBI lineage: Eukaryota > Metazoa > Chordata > Amphibia > Anura > Myobatrachidae > Pseudophryne > Pseudophryne corroboree. The sequence continues at coordinate 719,118,693 of NC_086448.1, forward strand.
AGTGATATTATATATATATATATATATATATATATATTGATTTCATCTCATTATCATCCAGTCTATATTAGCAGCAGACACAGTACGGTAGTCCACGGCTGTAGCTACCTCTGTGTCGGCAGTCGCTGGTCCATCCATAATTGTATACAACCTACCCGTGGTTTTTTTTTTCTCTTTCTTCTTGATACATACTACTATAGTAGCTTACTGTAGCAGTCTGCGGTTCTGCTGAGCTGACAGTGTCCAGCAGGTCCGTCATCAGTCATTACATAATAAATATATATACCTGTCCGGCTGCAGTACTAGTGATATTATATATATATATATTAATTTCATCTCATTATCATCCAGTCTATATTAGCAGCAGACACAGTACGGTAGTCCACGGCTGTAGCTACCTCTGTGTCGGCAGTCGCTGGTCCATCCATAATTGTATACCACCTACCCGTGTTTTTTTTTTTCTCTTTCTTCTTGATACATACTACTATAGTAGCTTACTGTAGCAGTCTGCGGTGCTGCTGAGCTGACAGTGTCCAGCAGGTCCATCATCAGTCATTACATAATAAATATATATACCTGTCCGGCTGCAGTACTAGTGATATTATATATATATATATATATATATATATACATATATTGATTTCATCTCATTATCATCCAGTCTATATTAGCAGCAGACACAGTACGGTAGTCCACGGCTGTAGCTACCTCTGTGTCGGCAGTCGCTGGTCCATCCATAAGTATACTAGTATCCATCCATCTCCATTGTTTACCTGAGGTGCCTTTTAGTTGTGCCTATTAAAATATGGAGAACAAAAATGTTGAGGTTCCAAAATTAGGGAAAGATCAAGATCCACTTCCACCTCGTGCTGAAGCTGCTGCCACTAGTCATGGCCGAGACGATGAAATGCCAGCAACGTCGTCTGCCAAGGCCGATGCCCAATGGCATAGTACAGAGCATGTAAAATCCAAAACACCAAATATCAGTAAAAAAAGGACTCCAAAATCTAAAATAAAATTGTCGGAGGAGAAGCGTAAACTTGCCAATATGCCATTTACCACACGGAGTGGCAAGGAACGGCTGAGGCCCTGGCCTATGTTCATGGCTAGTGGTTCAGCTTCACATGAGGATGGAAGCACTCAGCCTCTCGCTAGAAAAATGAAAAGACTCAAGCTGGCAAAAGCACCGCAAAGAACTGTGCGTTCTTCGAAATCCCAAATCCACAAGGAGAGTCCAATTGTGTCGGTTGCGATGCCTGACCTTCCCAACACTGGACGTGAAGAGCATGCGCCTTCCACCATTTGCACGCCCCCTGCAAGTGCTGGAAGGAGCACCCGCAGTCCAGTTCCTGATAGTCAGATTGAAGATGTCAGTGTTGAAGTACACCAGGATGAGGAGGATATGGGTGTTGCTGGCGCTGGGGAGGAAATTGACAAGGAGGATTCTGATGGTGAGGTGGTTTGTTTAAGTCAGGCACCCGGGGAGACACCTGTTGTCCGTGGGAGGAATAGGGCCGTTGACATGCCTGGTGAAAATACCAAAAAAATCAGCTCTTCGGTGTGGAAGTATTTCACCAGAAATGCGGACAACATTTGTCAAGCCGTGTGTTGCCTTTGTCAAGCTGTAATAAGTAGGGTTAAGGACGTTAACCACCTCGGAACATCCTCCCTTATACGTCACCTGCATCGCATTCATAATAAGTCAGTGACAAGTTCAAAAACTTTGGGCGACAGCGGAAGCAGTCCACTGACCAGTAAATCCCTTCCTCTTGTAACCAAGCTCACGCAAACCACCCCACCAACTCCCTCAGTGTCAATTTCCTCCTTCCCCAGGAATGCCAATAGTCCTGCAGGCCATGTCACTGGCAATTCTGACGAGTCCTCTCCTGCCTGGGATTCCTCCAATGCATCCTTGCGTGTAACGCCTACTGCTGCTGGCGCTGCTGTTGTTGCTGCTGGGAGTCGATGGTCATCCCAGAGGGGAAGTCGTAAGCCCACTTTTACTACTTCCACCAAGCAATTGACTGTCCAACAGTCCTTTGCGAGGAAGATGAAATATCACAGCAGTCATCCTGTTGCAAAGCGGATAACTGAGGCCTTGACAACTATGTTGGTGTTAGACGTGCGTCCGGTATCCGCCGTTAGTTCACAGGGAACTAGACAATTTCTTGAGGTAGTGTGCCCCCGTTACCAAATACCATCTAGGTTCCACTTCTCTAGGCAGGCGATACCGAGAATGTACATGGACGTCAGAAAAAGACTCACCAGTGTCCTAAAAAATGCAGTTGTACCCAATGTCCACTTAACCACGGACATGTGGACAAGTGGAGCAGGGCAGGGTCAGGACTATATGACTGTGACAGCCCACTGGGTAGATGTATGGACTCCCGCCGCAAGAACAGCAGCGGCGGCACCAGTAGCAGCATCTCGCAAACGCCAACTCTTTCCTAGGCAGGCTACGCTTTGTATCACCGGTTTCCAGAATACGCACACAGCTGAAAACCTCTTACGGCAACTGAGGAAGATCATCGCGGAATGGCTTACCCCAATTGGACTCTCCTGTGGATTTGTGGCATCGGACAACGCCAGCAATATTGTGTGTGCATTAAATCTGGGCAAATTCCAGCACGTCCCATGTTTTGCACATACCTTGAATTTGGTGGTGCAGAATTTTTTTAAAAACGACAGGGGCGTGCAAGAGATGCTGTCGGTGGCCAGAAGAATTGCGGGACACTTTCGGCGTACAGGCACCACGTACAGAAGACTGGAGCACCACCAAAAACGCCTGAACCTGCCCTGCCATCATCTGAAGCAAGAAGTGGTAACGAGGTGGAATTCAACCCTCTATATGCTTCAGAGGTTGGAGGAGCAGCAAAAGGCCATTCAAGCCTATACAATTGAGCACGATATAGGAGGTGGAATGTACCTGTCTCAAGCGCAGTGGAGAATGATTTCAACGTTGTGCAAGGTTCTGCAACCTTTTGAACTTGCCACACGTGAAGTCAGTTCAGACACTGCCAGCCTGAGTCAGGTCATTCCCCTCATCAGGCTTTTGCAGAAGAAGCTGGAGGCATTGAAGGAGGAGCTAAAAGGGAGCGATTCCGCTAGGCATGTGGGACTTGTGGATGGAGCCCTTAATTCGCTTAACAAGGATTCACGGGTGGTCAATCTGTTGAAATCAGAGCACTACATTTTGGCCACCGTGCTCGATCCTAGATTTAAAACCTACCTTGGATCTCTCTTTCCGGCAGACACAAGTCTGCTGGGGTTCAAAGACCTGCTGGTGACAAAATTGTCAAGTCAAGCGGAACGCGACCTGTCAACATCTCCTCCTTCACATTCTCCCGCAACTGGGGGTGCGAGGAAAAGGCTCAGAATTCCGAGCCCACCCGCTGGCGGTGATGCAGGGCAGTCTGGAGCGACTGCTGATGCTGACATCTGGTCCGGACTGAAGGACCTGACAACGATTACGGACATGTCGTCTACTGTCACTGCATATGATTCTCTCCCCATTGAAAGAATGGTGGAGGATTATATGAGTGACCGCATCCAAGTAGGCACGTCAGACAGTCCGTACTTATACTGGCAGGAAAAAGAGGCAATTTGGAGGCCCTTGCACAAACTGGCTTTATTCTACCTAAGTTGCCCTCCCACAAGTGTGTACTCCGAAAGAGTGTTTAGTGCCGCCGCTCACCTTGTCAGCAATCGGCGTACGAGGTTACTTCCAGAAAATGTGGAGAAGATGATGTTCATTAAAATGAATTATAATCAATTCCTCCGTGGAGACATTGACCAGCAGCAATTGCCTCCACAAAGTACACAGGGAGCTGAGATGGTGGATTCCAGTGGGGACGAATTGATAATCTGTGAGGAGCGGGATGTACACGGTGATATATCGGAGGATGATGATGAGGTGGACATCTTGCCTCTGTAGAGCCAGTTTGTGCAAGGAGAGATTAATTGCTTCTTTTTCGGTGGGGGTCCAAACCAACCCGTCATTTCAGTCACAGTCGTGTGGCAGACCCTGTCACTGAAATGATGGGTTGGTTAAAGTGTGCATGTCCTGTTTATACAACATAAGGGTGGGTGGGAGGGCCCAAGGACAATTCCATCTTGCACCTCTTTTTTCTTTCATTTTTCTTTGCGTCATGTGCTGTTTGGGGAGTGTTTTTTGGAAGGGCCATCCTGCGTGACACTGCAGTGCCACTCCTAGATGGGCCAGGTGTTTGTGTCGGCCACTAGGGTCGCTTATCTTACTCACACAGCTACCTCATTGCGCCTCTTTTTTTCTTCTTTGCGTCATGTGCTGTTTGGGGAGTGTTTTTTGGAAGGGCCATCCTGCGTGACACTGCAGTGCCACTCCTAGATGGGCCAGGTGTTTGTGTCGGCCATTAGGGTCGCTTAGCTTACTCACACAGCTACCTCATTGCGCCTCTTTTTTTCTTCTTTGCGTCATGTGCTGTTTGGGGAGTGTTTTTTTGGAAGGGCCATCCTGCGTGACACTGCAGTGCCACTCCTAGATGGGCCAGGTGTTTGTGTCGGCCACTAGGGTCGCTTATCTTACTCACACAGCTACCTCATTGCGCCTCTTTTTTTCTTCTTTGCGTCATGTGCTGTTTGGGGAGTGTTTTTTGGAAGGGCCATCCTGCGTGACACTGCAGTGCCACTCCTAGATGGGCCAGGTGTTTGTGTCGGCCACTAGGGTCGCTTATCTTACTCACACAGCTACCTCATTGCGCCTCTTTTTTTCTTCTTTGCGTCATGTGCTGTTTGGGGAGTGTTTTTTGGAAGGGCCATCCTGCGTGACACTGCAGTGCCACTCCTAGATGGGCCAGGTGTTTGTGTCGGCCACTAGGGTCGCTTATCTTACTCACACAGCTACCTCATTGCGCCTCTTTTTTTCTTCTTTGCGTCATGTGCTGTTTGGGGAGTGTTTTTTGGAAGGGCCATCCTGCGTGACACTGCAGTGCCACTCCTAGATGGGCCAGGTGTTTGTGTCGGCCACTAGGGTCGCTTAGCTTACTCACACAGCTACCTCATTGCGCCTCTTTTTTTCTTCTTTGCGTCATGTGCTGTTTGGGGAGTGTTTTTTGGAAGGGCCATCCTGCGTGACACTGCAGTGACACTCCTAGATGGGCCAGGTGTTTGTGTCGGCCACTAGGGTCGCTTAGCTTAGTCATCCAGCGACCTCGGTGCAAATTTTAGGACTAAAAATAATATTGTGAGGTGTTCAGAATAGACTGAAAATTAGTGGAAATTATGGTTTTTGAGGTTAATAATACTTTGGGATCAAAATGACCCCCAAATTCTATGATTTAAGCTGTTTTTTAGTGTTTTTTGAAAAAAACACCCGAATCCAAAACACACCCGAATCCGACAAAAAAAATTCGGTGAGGTTTTGCCAAAACGCGGTCGAACCCAAAACACGGCCGCGGAACCGAACCCAAAACCAAAACACAAAACCCGAAAAATTTCAAGTGCACATCTCTAGTTTTTACACAATCTTTTTAAATTGAGCATTTTTATTCACATTTTATAAAGATACAGAAATAAAGGGGAAACATTCAAAGTACAATACATTTTGAAGTATGAATATATATCCTATAAAATGCGCTTTCAATAAGAACAGAAATAAAGACATGCTATAGTGCAGTTTAATTAGCTTGAAAATTTACAGTTGAGGAGAAATAATGTTGACATTGACACTTATATTGCTAAGTTTTATATAAACCCAGACAGCAGTTGTGCAGCGCAGAATAACTTATTTAATAATGTTTGGACATTCACAGGCAAATAGGACTCTAAAGTCATGTAGATTTACTAGATTCCAAAGCATGGTGCAGCTGCTCTCTTGTTTCTAGATTCCATAGCATGGTGCAGCTGCTCTCTTGTTTCTAGATTCCATAGCATCTGGAGACACCTGCCATCATATAAAAGCCTCTCATGGACGATAGTTGAGATATTCATGGCAACCCATTCTGGGAAAGAGGACGTGACAGAAGTCATCCAATGTGTGGCTATGCAAACCTTTTCCAACATATTGTACATAGCTGGAGCACAGAAGTCATAGAGTCCTCCATACTGATTCCAAATATACAAATACTATAGAGATTTATAAAAGGGGCCAGGTCTTACTCTGTTGTATCCTTGTTGTCTGCATGCTATATACTTTGTAATGGTTGTCTAAGCCTCTGTGGTAGCCAGGGGCGGAAGTCCCGGAGGCAGCGGAGTCGGCTGCCGCCGGGCTCCTAACCTGAAGAGGGCGCCTCGCAGCGCCCACTGACTTTACACAGATTGACATGCGGACGAGCGTCCGCATGTCAATCTGCGGTCTCCCTCCCTGCTGTGTTGGAGGGACACGGAGCGCATAGAGCGTCTCTCCTGTGTCCCTCCCTGGCTCTCTCCCCCGGCGGTCTAATACAGGAAGTGCCGTTCGTGAGCTCTGATTGGCTCACGAACCGGCACTTCCTGTATTAGACCAGCCGGGGGAGAGAGCCAGGGAGGGACACAGGAGAGACGCTCTATGCGCTCCGTGTCCCTCCAACACAAGGGGGGGGGCAGGCACTGGGGGCATATACCTGGCACTGGGGGGCATATACCTGGCACGAGGGGGGGGGGGGAGACCTGGCACTGGGGGGCATATACCTGGCACTGGGGGGCATATACATGGCACTGTGGGGGAAGACCTGGCACTGGGGGGCATATACCTGGCACTGGGGGTGAAGACCTGGCACTGGGGGGCATACACCTGGCACTGGGGGGCATATACCTGGCACTGTGGGGGAAGACCTGGCACTGGGGGGCATATACCTGGCACTGGGGGGAAAGACCTGGCACTGGGGGGCATATACCTGGCACTGGGGGTGAAGACCTGGCACTGGGGGGCATACACCTGGCACTGGGGGGCATATACCTGGCACTGTGGGGGAAGACCTGGCACTGGGGGGCATATACCTGGCACTGGGGGGCATATACCTGGCACTGGGGCGGGGGGCATATGTGGCACTGGGGAGAGGGATATATTTGGCACTGGGGGCATATACCTGGCACTGTGGGGGAAGATCTGGCACTGGGGGCATATACCTGGCCCTGTGGGGGAATATCTGGCACTGGGGGCATATACCTGGCACTGGGTGCATATACCTGGCCCTGTGGGGGAATATCTGGCACTGGGGGCATATACCTGGCACTGTGGGGGAATATCTGGCACTGGGGGCATACACCTGGCACTGTGGGGGAAGATCTGGCACTGGGGGCATATACCTGGCCCTGTGGGGGGAATATCTGGCACTTGGGGCATATGCCTGGCACTGTGGAGGAATATCAGGCACTGGGGGCATATAGCTGGCACTGTGGGGGAGTAGGCACTGAGGGGGCATATGTGGCACTGTGGTGGAATATTTGGCACTGGGGGGAGCAGGCACTGAGGGGGCATATGTGGCACTGGGGGGGGGTATATTTGGCACTAGGGGCATGTACCTGGCACTGGAGGCATATACCTGACACTGTGGGGGAATATCTGGCACTGGGGGCATATGTGGCACTGGGAGCACGGCCCTAGCAACAAGCACTACCCCCTAGCAACGAGCATGACACCCAGTGCATGAACCCCCTGGCAACGAGCATGACACCCTGAGCATGAAATCCCCTGGCACCGTGCATGGAACCGCTGGCAACGAGCATGACACCCAGTGCATGAAACCCCTGGCAACGAGCATGACACCCTGAGCATGAAAACCCCTGGCACCGTGCATGGAACCAAGAGCATGAAACCCCTGGCAACGAGCAGGTAATTTAAAAGTAATTAGAAGCCTTACTGTAGAACTTAATGTGTAATGGGCATTACGGTGTGTGGCATAATGTATCACGGACATTGCGGTGTGTGTCATAATGTGTCGGGCATTACGGTGTATGGTATACTATATCGCGGGCATTGTGATATGTGGTATAATGTCTCAGGCTCATTGTGGTGTGTGTTATACTGTGTCAAAGACATTGTATGTGCTATAATGTATCAAGGGCATTGCAGTGTGTAGCATAATGTATAATGGGCATTGTGATTCCTGTCATAATGTGTCACAGGCATTACGGTGTGTGGTATAATGTATCAGGGGCATTGCAGTGTGTAGCATAATGTATAACGGGCATTGCGATTCCTGTCATAATGTGTCGGGGGCATTACGGTGTGTGGCATAATGTGTCGTGGGCATTACGGTGTGTGCATATTATGTCATGTGCATTATTGTGTGTGGCATAATGTCTAAGGGCCACTGCAGTATGTGGCATAATGTATACTGGGCATTACTATAAGGAGGAAAAATTACAAATAATGTAAGGGGCATGAATCAGGATTATTTTTCTTTCCCGTCTGGGCGTGCAGGTTGGAAAACTGGGGTATAACGCAGTCTTTTCCTGCAATGTCACGCCCCTTTATGGTAAGCCATCCCAACGAAGCCACACACTCTATACTGCCAATTATGGAGGGGGGGGGGAAATAATTTTTTGGCTTGGGGGAGAAAAATTTCTAGTTACGTCACTGAACTGACTCATTCCTGTAAGCCGCCACCACAGCGCAAACCCCAGGAGAGTACGCTGGTGAGCGCCTGCTGTGGGAGGTAGGAGAGGAGCTGCTGCTACCGTTTCCCCGCTGCTGTGGGGAAGGGGGGGACGGGATGGATGGACACACGTGCGAGGCGGAGTTTAAGAGCTGGTACCACGCTTGCCTTGTATTCCACTTCCTAATTGCGCTCTGCCTCCGGTAATTGGGGAGGAGAGTAGAGCCTTCTTTCACTACACAAGGTATCCATCTATGCTCCCTTTCTCCCTGTATAAGTGCACTGCCAGTATACTGTATGTATGTTTGTGTATATATAGATAGAGGTAGGGGTCTGGCACAGCCACATAATAGACTAATACATTGGGTGCCCTCACAGCAAAGTAGTTTAGCAAAATAGAGGTGGTGCGGCACTCCAATGATTTGCACACTGACACCAATTGAAGTAGTGCAACGTTTCAATGCCCGTTTAATGAATCTGCATTTTTGTCATATATACAATGACCCCCATTCTGCCTCATCCCGCCTCATATATACAATGACCCCTCATTCTGCCTATATATATATAGCCTGCAGGATCAATATTGGTGTGGTGTGGTGTGTGTGTATGTGTATATATATATATATATATATAATTTTATTTTTTTGCCTCTATATAGGGGGGCACCTGTATTTATATTGCCTCCGGGCGTCTAGGACGAACTTACGCCACTGGTGGTAGCTGCCACAACCCTTAAACACTTTCCTGGCATAGTTGCATCAGATCAGACCACACTAGCAAGTGCCTTATCTGATCTGTTTGCACATGATGAGACTAGCCAGATACACAGTGTGTGCGCTGCAGGAAAGAGAAACTTCCCGCTGCTGCCGCTCTCAGAGGCTGATCTGCACAAACCTCCTGAACTTATATGAGCGGGTGAGAGATCATTTAGAACCTTTGTCTGGCAGAACTATGTATTGTCTGGGCCACATAAATTATTGTGCGCCCTGCACTTTTTTGCTACAGGCTCCTTCCAGTCTGTTAGCTCTAGGGCAGTGGCTCTCAAACTATGTGCAGTGGCACCTTAGGGTGCATTGAGACATTTGCAGGGGTACCTTGGATTGGTGGTCCAGGACCAATTCATATAATTGATGGTCAATGTAATAGGAAAAACCAGTGCTGGTGGCTGCCAAGCATAAAATATGTGGCCAAACAGTGGACAGACAGATGCACATCTTGTCCCTCACCACACAATTGAACATATTTTGAACATATAAACACAATTTACTTAATTTAAGATTCCTTTCTAAATTTCTCAATAAGAAACTTTTGGCTTTGGGGTGCCATGAAAAATTTCTGATGCTCTATGGCACCATGATTCAAAAAAGTTTGGGAACCACTGCTCTAGGGTGTTGAGGATTACACGGGCCACTTTTCATGGCAATTTTACTCAAGTATTATGTGACCTGTGGAAAATATGGGGTATACATATCTCATTCCCCAGTTCTGAGTCAGAGTGGCAGTACCTGAACATCGACTTCTGTAGGCTCACAGGATTCTCAAATGTCCTGGGAGCTATAGATTATACCCAAGCTGGGGTCAGAGCACCACACTTGAGTGGTGGAGTGTATGTGAATAGGTATCATTAACTTTCCCTCAGTGTGCAGGTGGTAAACATAGAAACATAGAATTTGATGACAAATAAGAACCACTTGGCCCATCTAGGGTATGTGATGTTCACCTCCGAATTTTATGTGTGGCAGTGGCGTAACTACTGTGGGTGTAGGGGATGCAGCTGCTATGGGGCCCAGACTTCCTCCAGGGCCTGCAGCTCCACCTGCACCCAGTCACACCACACTCAATCTACAGAAGAGCCTCGACGCACCCCACCAGGGGCCACAGGAGCCCAACACATACCCCCCACCCGCTAATGATGCAGAGATCTGAGCACACCTGCCCACCGGAGATCTGAGCACCAACACACAGGAGCCTAAACCAACCCCCTGCCTTAATAAATAATCTGAGCACACGCCCATCACCCCCACCCTGTCTGCCGGAGATCTGAGCACTCCCAACCCACCGGAGATCTGAACACACACCCCCACCCACCGACCGGAGATCTGAGTACCAACACACAGGAGCCAAGGTCGAGCACCCACTCCTGCTAATGATGCCAGAGATCTGAGCCCCCTCCCCGTATGCTGCAGATCCGAGCATGCTGATCCCCTCCCCGCAAGTCCTGGCACCCTCCCTCCGCCAAGGTGGGGGAAGCAGAGCCTGGCCATCCGTTCCAAGTTGTTCGGACCTCACACCTGACATTACTGGCCGGGCAGTTCCATGGGGCTGCACAGCACTCACCATACTGCGTAACCAGCCTAGATCCCCCTGCCACCAGCCTTCCCTTTGGCATGTACCTGGGTCCCACATGTGACACCATGCTGCTCACCAAAAGGTGGACCGGTGCACAGACAGGTGAACACCCGAGGATCACTGTATCCACCTACACCCCCCTTCCTTGTGTGACCCCCTTTACCCCATACCTCTGTGTGTGTGACCCCCACTACCCCCTCACCCCTGGTGTGTGACCAGCTGTACCCTCCTACCCCTGTGTGTTACACACCATGTACCCCCCTTGTTTGATACCCTATACCCCCTACCCCTGTATGTATGATACACTGTACCCCCCTACCCTTCCCCGACTATGACACTGTACATCACTTGCCCTTGTGTGTGTTTATGCTGCCCATGTTGGGCCACTTCTACAAAATTTGACAGGGCCACTTTTAGTTCCCAATCCGCCCCTGGTCTCCAGGGCCGGCAACAGAAATTTTGGGGCCCGGTACACTGATAGCTCTGGGGCCCCCTCAACCCCCTACTTTTAAAGCCGAGGGTGGTTAAAATATATATATATATATATATATATATATGTCACCTACACCCCGGTACTCCTGCTGCCTCATGCGGCTGTCTTGCTCTGGTGCTCCTGTAGAAATCCGGAAGAACAAGGCGGCACTCAGAGGCTTGGAAACGTGAAAAGTGTGTTTCCAAGCCTCTGAGTGCCGCCTCGTTCTTTCGGATATATATATATATATGTAAAATCCATATGAACCGGCACTCAAACATATCCTCCAACAGATGTTACTTGCCCTGGTGACCTCTTCATTAGGGCATGTGCCCCAGGTATACACTCTGCAGATGAGAGGTGGCACTACTGTACACTGTATTCTGTTATCCTGATGACTGACGGGAGCTTGACCCTGAAACTTTGAATAAACATGTCACTTTATGTCACTGATTTGAACATCTCCAATTGCCGCCTTTTATCTGCAGAGTCTATGTATATATATATATATATATATGTGTGTGTGTGTGTGTGTGTGTGTGTGTGTGTGTGTATGTATATATATATACATACATACACACTATATACTGTATTATACCTATATACAATCCTGTGTGACAGGCACCGGGGGGAGAGGGGGGAATGAGGCTTTTATAAGGGATATTATTAGGGAAGAACAGGGCATAAGGTGACGCCGGTGGCTTCCCCAGACAGCGGGCAGCGGCTTCCCCAGACAGTGGGCAGCGGCTTCCCCAGACAGCGGGCAGCGGCTTCCCCGCACCGCCGGCAGCAGGTTCCCCGCACCTCCGGCAGCAGGTTCCCTGCACCTCCAGCAGCGGCTTCTCTATACCGAGGGCAGTGGCATACCTGTGAAGCTACAAAGTCCGGGGACCAGGAGAATGACGTCCGTGGCGGCGGCTCCAGTCCAGAGTCCAGCGTCACGACGGCAACGCAAGGGACTGGACCAAGTGACTGGGTAATGGGAGGAGGGGGGGGGGTTGCGCGCTTGTAATTATAAATAGTTTTTGTCCTTAATTTGCAGGAGGCAGGAGTGCATGATTTTAAAAACATAATTAGGTACTACTGCTCCGTTTTTTGTGGTCATGATCCTTGGGGCCCCCCTGAGCTTCGGGGCCCATCACAGGTGTCCCCTTTGTCCCCCCCTGTCGCCGGGCCTGCTGGTCTCAGACACAGCTAAAGCAAAAGACACAAGGAAGGCCGTAATTGCGTATAATCAGGCCCTACGAGGAGCGATCCCACCCCCCTCAGCAGACCCCACCCCCTCGTCAGACCGCACCCCTATTAGGGCTGCTTACATAAATTTCCCGGGCTAGTTTTCCATCCCAATCTGCCCCTGTACACAGGTACGGTTGTTTGAATTTATAATGTATTTATTGTCATTAGAGAGAGTACTTACATGTTCCCATGTGATGTGCTGGCATATAATACTTTAATGACGTCATATGATAATTTTGGATTATTAGTACTTAACAAAAATGTTTTGTTTTTTGTGTAAGATTAAAGTACTTAATTTACACTAACATTAATACCCTATGTCAGAGCTTCACAAACAGGGTGCCGTGGCTCCCTGGGGTGCCTCGGGACACTTGCAGGGGTGCCCTGGGTTGGTGGTCCAGGACCAATTCAAATTATTCATGGTCAATATAATAGGCAAAACCAGTGCTGGTGGCTGCCAGTCATAAAATATGTGGTCAAACAGAAGCAAATCTTGTCCCTCACCTCACAACTGACCCTAAGGATGACATATAAACGCGATCTACTTAATGTAATATTTCTTTCTAAATTTCTCAATAAGAAATTTCTGACCTAGGGGTGCCTTGAAAAAAATTCAGATATTCTAGGGTGCCGTGATTCAAAAAAGTTTGGAAACCACTGCCCTATGTATAATATATAATAAACATTTAGTAGTTACTATATTTGTAACACCAAAAAAACAAACGTTAGGTAATTATCACAATAAAACCAGACAAAATAGACTTCTGCATAACAATTTACTTAACTTTACTTAACCTAAATAGTCACAGGGTAGAAAAGAACTCTCATATTTATAGGGGCACTCTAGACAATAATTTAATCTCAACTTTTAATATTATTTAAAATATAATTTAAAGACAATAGCTTTAGACCAGTATAGACAACAGAGCAAGATACAATTCTTCTAACATGAATTAGAAGATCCAATCCCAGCAGGCGAAAATATAGGTAATCTAGTATTAATCTATTCAGCACGTATAAGAGATAATTCACAATAAGTTCTTTAAGCAATCACAGCAAAGTTTTGGATAAATGTTATGAATTGCAGTAGTTGAGCGCATAGTCTTACCAAGAAAGGGTTAATGAAAGTGTATATACACACACAATATATCTTCAAACAATAAGGTAACCACACTGTTTTGATTAGAATATTCACAGCATAAGGTTCTCCTCCCAATTGTGGGAAATTGTAAGTATAATCACACAGAAAAGAAAAAAAAGGGGGGGGCTCTTCAATATGCTGCGCCTGCGTGTCTATTCCATATAGGGCCAAATTACACGCAGCCGCAGAGCGACTAATGTACTCAAATCGGCCAATGTTTTCTTACTGTGATTGCGTCAAAGCCGCACTGCACATGCGCAGCAATTGAATTGTGATGTTGGTCGCACCGCAGAATTAGTTGCAAAGTGAGTGACAGGAGGACAGCGTTTGGGGGTGGTAATGGGGAGTGGTTGGGTAAACGCAAGGGTGTCTTGGCCATTCAGACGGCGTTTTCTTACTTGCCCTCTGGGTCCCAGGAGAACAGCTCAGCTTGAGCGTCTACAGAGGCACACAGACTCTGCGACATGACCCAATATGCACTGTTGGTACTGATGCATCAGCAGTAGAGATGAGCGCCTGAAATTTTTCGGGTTTTGTGTTTTGGTTTTGGGTTCGGTTCCGCGGCCGTGTTTTGGGTTCGACCGCGTTTTGGCAAAACCTCACCGAATTTTTTTTGTCGGATTCGGGTGTGTTTTGGATTCGGGTGTTTTTTTTCAAAAAACCCTAAAAAACAGCTTAAATCATAGAATTTGGGGGTCATTTTGATCCCAAAGTATTATTAACCTCAAAAACCATAATTTACACTCATTTTCAGTCTATTCTGAATACCTCACACCTCACAATATTATTTTTAGTCCTAAAATTTGCACCGAGGTCGCTGTGTGAGTAAGATAAGCGACCCTAGTGGCCGACACAAACACCGGGCCCATCTAGGAGTGGCACTGCAGTGTCACGCAGGATGTCCCTTCCAAAAAACCCTCCCCAAACAGCACATGACGCAAAGAAAAAAAGAGGCGCAATGAGGTAGCTGACTGTGTGAGTAAGATAAGCGACCCTAGTGGCCGACACAAACACCGGGCCCATCTAGGAGTGGCACTGCAGTGTCACGCAGGATGTCCCTTCCAAAAAACCCTCCCCAAACAGCACATGACGCAAAGAAAAAAAGAGGCGCAATGAGGTAGCTGACTGTGTGAGTAAGATAAGCGACCCTAGTGGCCGACACAAACACCGGGCCCATCTAGGAGTGGCACTGCAGTGTCACGCAGGATGTCCCTTCCAAAAAACCCTCCCCAAACAGCACATGACGCAAAGAAAAAAAGAGGCGCAATGAGGTAGCTGACTGTGTGAGTAAGATAAGCGACCCTAGTGGCCGACACAAACACCGGGCCCATCTAGGAGTGGCACTGCAGTGTCACGCAGGATGTCCCTTCCAAAAAACCCTCCCCAAACAGCACATGACGCAAAGAAAAAAAGAGGCGCAATGAGGTAGCTGACTGTGTGAGTAAGATAAGCGACCCTAGTGGCCGACACAAACACCGGGCCCATTTAGGAGTGGCACTGCAGTGTCACGCAGGATGTCCCTTCCAAAAAACCCTCCCCAAACAGCACATGACGCAAAGAAAAAAAGAGGCGCAATGAGGTAGCTGACTGTGTGAGTAAGATAAGCGACCCTAGTGGCCGACACAAACACCGGGCCCATCTAGGAGTGGCACTGCAGTGTCACGCAGGATGTCCCTTCCAAAAAACCCTCCCCAAACAGCACATGACGCAAAGAAAAAAAGAGGCGCAATGAGGTAGCTGACTGTGTGAGTAAGATAAGCGACCCTAGTGGCCGACACAAACACCGGGCCCATCTAGGAGTGGCACTGCAGTGTCACGCAGGATGTCCCTTCCAAAAAACCCTCCCCAAACAGCACATGACGCAAAGAAAAAAAGAGGCGCAATGAGGTAGCTGACTGTGTGAGTAAGATAAGCGACCCTAGTGGCCGACACAAACACCGGGCCCATCTAGGAGTGGCACTGCAGTGTCACGCAGGATGTCCCTTCCAAAAAACCCTCCCCAAACAGCACATGACGCAAAGAAAAAAAGAGGCGCAATGAGGTAGCTGACTGTGTGAGTAAGATAAGCGACCCTAGTGGCCGACACAAACACCGGGCCCATCTAGGAGTGGCACTGCAGTGTCACGCAGGATGGCCCTTCCAAAAAACCCTCCCCAAACAGCACATGACGCAAAGAAAAAGAAAAGAAAAAAGAGGTGCAAGATGGAATTGTCCTTGGGCCCTCCCACCCACCCTTATGTTGTATAAACAGGACATGCACACTTTAACCAACCCATCATTTCAGTGACAGGGTCTGCCACACGACTGTGACTGATATGACGGGTTGGTTTGGACCCCCCCCCAAAAAAGAAGCAATTAATCTCTCCTTGCACAAACTGGCTCTACAGAGGCAAGATGTCCACCTCATCATCATCCTCCGATATATCACCGTGTACATCCCCCTCCTCACAGATTATCAATTCGTCCCCACTGGAATCCACCATCTCAGCACCCTGTGTACTTTGTGGAGGCAATTGCTGCTGGTGAATGTCTCCACGGAGGAATTGATTATAATTCATTTTAATGAACATCATCTTCTCCACATTTTCTGGATGTAACCTCGTACGCCGATTGCTGACAAGGTGAGCGGCGGCACTAAACACTCTTTCGGAGTACACACTTGTGGGAGGGCAACTTAGGTAGAATAAAGCCAGTTTGTGCAAGGGCCTCCAAATTTCCTCTTTTTCCTGCCAGTATAAGTACGGACTGTGTGACGTGCCTACTTGGATGCGGTCACTCATATAATCCTCCACCATTCTTTCAATGGTGAGAGAATCATATGCAGTGACAGTAGACGACATGTCCGTAATCGTTGTCAGGTCCTTCAGTCCGGACCAGATGTCAGCATCAGCAGTCGCTCCAGACTGCCCTGCATCACCGCCAGCGGGTGGGCTCGGAATTCTGAGCCTTTTCCTCGCACCCCCAGTTGCGGGAGAATGTGAAGGAGGAGATGTTGTTGACAGGTCGCGTTCCGCTTGACTTGACAATTTTCTCACCAGCAGGTCTTTCAACCCCAGCAGACTTGTGTCTGCCGGAAAGAGAGATCCAAGGTAGGCTTTAAATCTAGGATCGAGCACGGTGGCCAAAATGTAGTGCTCTGATTTCAACAGATTGACCACCCGTGAATCCTTGTTAAGCGAATTAAGGGCTCCATCCACAAGTCCCACATGCCTAGCGGAATCGCTCCGTGTTAGCTCCTCCTTCAATGTCTCCAGCTTCTTCTGCAAAAGCCTGATGAGGGGAATGACCTGACTCAGGCTGGCAGTGTCTGAACTGACTTCACGTGTGGCAAGTTCAAAGGGCATCAGAACCTTGCACAACGTTGAAATCATTCTCCACTGCGCTTGAGACAGGTGCATTCCACCTCCTATATCGTGCTCAATTGTATAGGCTTGAATGGCCTTTTGCTGCTCCTCCAACCTCTGAAGCATATAGAGGGTTGAATTCCACCTCGTTACCACTTCTTGCTTCAGATGATGGCAGGGCAGGTTCAGTAGTTTTTGGTGGTGCTCCAGTTTTCTGTACGTGGTGCCTGTACGCCGAAAGTGTCCCGCAATTCTTCTGGCCACCGACAGCATCTCTTGCACGCCCCTGTCGTTTTTTAAAAAATTCTGCACCACCAAATTCAAGGTATGTGCAAAACATGGGACGTGCTGGAATTTGCCCATATTTAATGCACACACAATATTGCTGGCGTTATCCGATGCCACAAATCCACAGGAGAGTCCAATTGGGGTAAGCCATTCCGCGATGATCTTCCTCAGTTGCCGTAAGAGGTTTTCAGCTGTGTGCGTATTCTGGAAACCGGTGATACAAAGCGTAGCCTGCCTAGGAAAGAGTTGGCGTTTGCGAGATGCTGCTACTGGTGCCGCCGCTGCTGTTGTTGCGGCGGGAGTCCATACATCTACCCAGTGGGCTGTCACAGTCATATAGTCCTGACCCTGCCCTGCTCCACTTGTCCACATGTCCGTGGTTAAGTGGACATTGGGTACAGCTGCATTTTTTAGGACACTGGTGACTCTTTTTCTGAGGTCTGTGTACATTTTCGGTATCGCCTGCCTAGAGAAATGGAACCTAGATGGTATTTGGTACCGGGGACACAGTACCTCCAACAAGTCTCTAGTTGGCTCTGCAGTAATGATGGATACCGGAACCACGTTTCTCACCACCCAGGATGTCAAGGCCTCAGTTATCCGCTTTGCAGTAGGATGACTGCTGTGATATTTCATCTTCCTCGCAAAGGACTGTTGGACAGTCAATTGCTTGGTGGAAGTAGTACAAGTGGTCTTACGACTTCCCCTCTGGGATGACCATCGACTCCCAGCAGCAACAACAGCAGCGCCAGCAGCAGTAGGCGTTACACGCAAGGATGCATCGGAGGAATCCCAGGCAGGAGAGGAATCATCAGAATTGCCAGTGACATGGCCTGCAGGACTATTGGCATTCCTGGGGAAGGAGGAAATTGACACTGAGGGAGTTGGTGGGGTGGTTTGCGTGAGCTTGGTTACAAGAGGAAGGGATTTACTGGTCAGTGGACTGCTTCCGCTGTCGCCCAAAGTTTTTGAACTTGTCACTGACTTATTATGAATGCGCTGCAGGTGACGTATAAGGGAGGATGTTCCGAGGTGGTTAACGTCCTTACCCCTACTTATTACAGCTTGACAAAGGGAACACACGGCTTGACAAATGTTGTCCGCATTTCTGGTGAAATACTTCCACACCGAAGAGCTGATTTTTTTGGTATTTTCACCAGGCATGTCAACGGCCATATTCCTCCCACGGACAACAGGTGTCTCCCCGGGTGCCTGACTTAAACAAACCACCTCACCATCAGAATCCTCCTGGTCAATTTCCTCCCCAGCGCCAGCAACACCCATATCCTCCTCATCCTGGTGTACTTCAACACTGACATCTTCAATCTGACTATCAGGAACTGGACTGCGGGTGCTCCTTCCATCACTTGCAGGGGGCGTGCAAATGGTGGAAGGCGCATGCTCTTCACGTCCAGTGTTGGGAAGGTCAGGCATCGCAACCGACACAATTGGAGTCGGACTCTCCTTGTGGATTTGGGATTTCGAAGAACGCACAGTTCTTTGCGGTGCTACTGCTTTTGCCAGCTTGAGTCTTTTCATTTTTCTAGCGAGAGGCTGAGTGCTTCCATCCTCATGTGAAGCTGAACCACTAGCCATGAACATAGGCCAGGGCCTCAGCCGTTCCTTGCCACTCCGTGTGGTAAATGGCATATTGGCAAGTTTACGCTTCTCCGACAATTTTATTTTAGGTTTTGGAGTCCTTTTTTTACTGATATTTGGTGTTTTGGATTTGACATGCTCTGTACTATGACATTGGGCATCGGCCTTGGCAGACGACGTTGCTGGCATTTCATCGTCTCGGCCATGACTAGTGGCAGCAGCTTCAGCACGAGGTGGAAGTGGATCTTGATCTTTCCCTAATTTTGGAACCTCAACATTTTTGTTCTCCATATTTTAATAGGCACAACTAAAAGGCACCTCAGGTAAACAATGGAGATGGATGGATACTAGTATACAATTATGGATGGACTGCCGAGTGCCGACACAGAGGTAGCTACAGCCGTGGACTACCGTACTGTACTGTGTCTGCTGCTAATATAGACTGGTTGATAAAGAGATGTAGTATGTATGTATAAAGAAGAAAGAAAAAAAAACCACGGGTAGGTGGTATACAATTATGGACGGACTGCCGAGTGCCGACACAGAGGTAGCTACAGCCGTGGACTACCGTACTGTACTGTGTCTGCTGCTAATATAGACTGGTTGATAAAGAGATGTAGTATGTATGTATAAAGAAGAAAGAAAAAAAAACCACGGGTAGGTGGTATACAATTATGGATGGACTGCCGAGTGCCGACACAGAGGTAGCTACAGCCGTGGACTACTGTACTGTGTCTGCTGCTAATATAGACTGGTTAATAAAGAGATGTAGTATGTATGTATAAAGAAGAAAGAAAAAAAAACCACGGGTAGGTGGTATACAATTATGGATGGACTGCCGAGTGCCGACACAGAGGTAGCTACAGCCGTGGACTACTGTACTGTGTCTGCTGCTAATATAGACTGGTTGATAAAGAGATGTAGTATGTATGTATAAAGAAGAAAGAAAAAAAAACCACGGGTAGGTGGTATACAATTATGGACGGACTGCCGAGTGCCGACACAGAGGTAGCTACAGCCGTGGACTACCGTACTGTACTGTGTCTGCTGCTAATATAGACTGATTGATAAAGAGATGTAGTATGTATGTATAAAGAAGAAAGAAAAAAAAACCACGGGTAGGTGGTATACAATTATGGATGGACTGCCGAGTGCCGACACAGAGGTAGCTACAGCCGTGGACTACTGTACTGTGTCTGCTGCTAATATAGACTGGTTGATAAAGAGATGTAGTATGTATGTATAAAGAAGAAAGAAAAAAAACCACGGGTAGGTGGTATACAATTATGGATGGACTGCCGAGTGCCGACACAGAGGTAGCTACAGCCGTGGACTACTGTACTGTGTCTGCTGCTAATATAGACTGGTTGATAAAGAGATGTAGTATGTATGTATAAAGAAGAAAGAAAAAAAAACCACGGGTAGGTGGTATACAATTATGGATGGACTGCCGAGTGCCGACACAGAGGTAGCTACAGCCGTGGACTACTGTACTGTGTCTGCTGCTAATATAGACTGGTTGATAAAGAGATGTAGTATGTATGTATAAAGAAGAAAGAAAAAAAACCACGGGTAGGTGGTATACAATTATGGATGGACTGCCGAGTGCCGACACAGAGGTAGCTACAGCCGTGGACTACCGTACTGTACTGTGTCTGCTGCTAATATAGACTGGTTGATAAAGAGATGTAGTATGTATGTATAAAGAAGAAAGTAAAAAAAACCACGGGTAGGTGGTATACAATTATGGATGGACTGCCGAGTGCCGACACAGAGGTAGCTACAGCCGTGGACTACTGTACTGTGTCTGCTGCTAATATAGACTGGTTAATAAAGAGATGTAGTATGTATGTATAAAGAAGAAAGAAAAAAAAACCACGGGTAGGTGGTATACAATTATGGATGGACTGCCGAGTGCCGACACAGAGGTAGCTACAGCCGTGGACTACTGTACTGTGTCTGCTGCTAATATAGACTGGTTGATAAAGAGATGTAGTATGTATGTATAAAGAAGAAAGAAAAAAAAACCACGGGTAGGTGGTATACAATTATGGACGGACTGCCGAGTGCCGACACAGAGGTAGCTACAGCCGTGGACTACTGTACTGTGTCTGCTGCTAATATAGACTGATTGATAAAGAGATGTAGTATGTATGTATAAAGAAGAAAGAAAAAAAAACCACGGGTAGGTGGTATACAATTATGGATGGACTGCCGAGTGCCGACACAGAGGTAGCTACAGCCGTGGACTACTGTACTGTGTCTGCTGCTAATATAGACTGGTTGATAAAGAGATGTAGTATGTATGTATAAAGAAGAAAGAAAAAAAAACCATGGGTAGGTGGTATACAATTATGGATGGACTGCCGAGTGCCGACACAGAGGTAGCTACAGCCGTGGACTACTGTACTGTGTCTGCTGCTAATATAGACTGGTTGATAAAGAGATGTAGTATGTATGTATAAAGAAGAAAGAAAAAAAAACCACGGGTAGGTGGTATACAATTATGGATGGACTGCCGAGTGCCGACACAGAGGTAGCTACAGCCGTGGACTACTGTACTGTGTCTGCTGCTAATATAGACTGGTTGATAAAGAGATGTAGTATGTATGTATAAAGAAGAAAGAAAAAAAAACCACAGGTAGGTGGTATACAATTATGGACGGACTGCCGAGTGCCGACACAGAGGTAGCTACAGCCGTGGACTACCGTACTGTACTGTGTCTGCTGCTAATATAGACTGGTTGATAATGAGATGTAGTATGTATGTATAAAGAAGAAAGAAAAAAAACCACGGGTAGGTGGTATACAATTATGGATGGACTGCCGAGTGCCGACACAGAGGTAGCTACAGCCGTGGACTACTGTACTGTGTCTGCTGCTAATATAGACTGGTTGATAAAGAGATGTAGTATGTATGTATAAAGAAGAAAGAAAAAAAAACCACGGGTAGGTGGTATACAATTATGGACGGACTGCCGAGTGCCGACACAGAGGTAGCTACAGCCGTGGACTACTGTACTGTGTCTGCTGCTAATATAGACTGGTTGATAATGAGATGTAGTATGTATGTATAAAGAAGAAAGAAAAAAAAACCATGGGTAGGTGGTATACAATTATGGATGGACTGCCGAGTGCCGACACAGAGGTAGCTACAGCCGTGAACTACCGTACTGTGTCTGCTGCGACTGGATGATAAATAATGATATAAAAAATATATATATATCACTACTGCAGCCGGACAGGTATATATTATATAATGACGGACCTGCTGGACACTGTCTGTCAGCAGAATGAGTTTTTTATAGAATAAAAAAAAAAACACCACACAAGTCACACGACGAGTGTTTAACTTTTTCAGGCAATCACAATATAGTATACTACTAACTATACTGGTGGTCAGTGTGGTCAGGTCACTGGTCAGTCACACTGGCAGTGGCACTCCTGCAGCAAAAGTGTGCACTGTTTAATTTTAATAATATGTACTCCTGGCTCCTGCTATAACCTATAACTGGCACTGCTCCCCAGTCTCCCCCACAATTATAAGCTGTGTGAGCACAGTCAGATATATACATAGATGATGCAGCACACTGGGCTGAGCAGTGCACACAGATATGGTATGTGACTGAGTCACTGTGTATCGTTTTTTTCAGGCAGAGAACGGATTATATTAAATAAAACTGCACTGTCTGGTGGTCACTGTGGTCAGTCACTACTAAACTCTGCACTCTCTACAGTACTCCTAAGCTCCAGTAAATCAAGTGTCTCTGTCTCAAATCAATCTCACTCTCTCTCTTCTAATCTAAATGGAGAGGACGCCAGCCACGTCCTCTCCCTATCAATCTCAATGCACGTGTGAAAATGGCGGCGACGCGCGGCTCCTTATATAGAATCCGAGTCTCGCGATAGAATCCGAGCCTCGCGAGAATCCGACAGCGTCATGATGACGTTCGGGCGCGCTCGGGTTAACCGAGCAAGGCGGGAAGATCCGAGTCGCTCGGACCCGTGAAAAAAAACATGAAGTTCGGGCGGGTTCGGATTCCGAGGAACCGAACCCGCTCATCTCTAATCAGCAGTTGTACGCCGTTAGACGGAAATGATGCGACGGCAGTAGGCATCCCTATGCTCAGGGTAGCTTCTGACAATTTTACATTACATTGCACGGATGTATCAATAATTGTGAGCAAGCTCTGTCTCTGCGATGCCTCTCCGCAGCATTATCTGGGAATTTTCCATGTGCGCTGCGCATGTGCCGCCACCGACATCGCCGCTACCACCGACAGGTCGTCCGCCAATAGTGACTTACCACCCCTTCCTAGTTGCTCTACCCCCCTTCCTTCCCCGTATACTTTCCTCGGTGATCGGTGCACTCCTCCGGCTTATGCACTGTGTCTTGGTCATATGACTCTGCAAATGTCGGTTTACAGCGTCAGATGATCGGGCTCAGAGTGCAGGAGCCGGAGATCAGAAGACCGGAGCTGGAGGAGAGCACCGATCACCGGGGTATGTGAGTATATTTCAAAATATACTTTTTCACGAAAACTGCTCCAAAAGCCCTTTAATACATTTAAGTGATACTAAAATAATGTGAAAAGGGTGTGAAAACTCCCTTTTTCATTTTTAAAAAAAACTTATAATGTTAATAAATATGCCCCTTAGTAACACAGTCAATTCCCTTGGTATAAGTGCTATGTTCTGGATAATAATTTGCCTCTTGTGTTTCACTGCTTATTATGGGTATGCGGTCAGCATACCGCTCGTCGGGATCCCGACAGCATACCTGCACCGTGGGAGTTAGGGGGTGCGGTCGCAGGCCTCTGTAAGGTGTCAGAGCCGCTTCCCCGCTGCAGGGCCACCGTCCTGAGAGGTTGTTGTACAGCGGGACACTGCACCTTAGCGGTCACAATCGCAGCATGCCACACACCCCTAACAATAGCCTGAAGGTGACGACAGTAGTGAGTACAGACCGGGGTCCCTGCTAGGGTGTCCCCCGGTTCACGTTGTGGCAATAACGCGGGGAAGGCATATGGGACTCTCCTGGGGGGACCCGCTATAGCCCCCCGTGTACACTGTGGCAGCGGTGGTGAAAACTACTTGCTGTGATGTTTTTAAACTCCTAGGGAGACTTTGTCAGTATAAATATAACTGAAACGCCGGCGCCATTACAGGTGGCGGAGCTTCCTCAGAGTGGGACCAGCGGCATTTTGGCACCTTCCTCTGCTTACAGCTGCAGCAGCAGGCACACACAGCTCCTCTAGACACTCAGGATACGCAGGAAAACTGGTACAGGGGTGTAGCGAAGGGGGAGAGCTGCTATTGTACACGGTCTGTGTCCTGGAAAGGACAAAAATCTGTAGTGTTTCACTGTGATATAACTGCTTACAGCCTCACTGGGGATGTTTAGTTTGGATGTGCTGTTCCTTCCTCTGTCTCCCTCTCACATACAGGAAAGGCAGGCTTGATATTGTATTACGTGCGTGTGTGTGTGTGTGTGTGTGTGTGTGTGTGTGTGTGTGTAAGTAAGTGTTGTTTGCTGTAAACATGGCAAAACACCAATTATACAGTGTATGTCACACCAGATTCTCTCCTTCTACATCTGGTTCCATATCATGTGAACAATGTAGTCAGTCCTCACAGTTAGGGGACTGGGGGGGAGGGTCAAGAGCCTTCCTGGCTAGGTGCCATAAAATCCATGATGTCAGATATGTCATCTCAGCTCACATTTAATGCTCAAAAAACTCAACAACTACAGCAGGCTGTTGCAGACCTAGCTGCAAGGGAGACCCCTCTCTCTAGATTAGGACCACAAAAGCATGGGTTACCTGCTTTACTCTCAGACTCTGATGAGGAGACACAGGATTCCATTATTGTGGTGGTAGCAGACCTGACATACAGCTGAAATTTCCTACATTACTCACCATCCAGAGTTGATGGATGCGAGTCTGGAGGATGGGGAGCTGTCACCCAGGGGGCTCAGTTCCAGGGCAGGTGGCCAGCCCACGTAGATCAACATTCTGGAACTTTGGGCGATCTATAATGCTCTGCTCCAGGCCTCTACTCAGGGATCCCGCGATCCAAGTTCAGTCGGACAACGCCACGGCAGTGGCGTACATCAATTGGCAAGGAGGGACAAAAAGCAGGGCCTGCATGCGAGAGGTGTCAAAGATACTCCTCTGGGCAGAAAGAAATGCAAGAGCAATGTCCGCAATCTTCATTCTGGAACTGGGAAACGGACATACTGAGTCATCACAATCTCCACCCGGGAGAGTTGGGGCTCCACCATCAGGTGTTTCAGCAGATCATCCACCGGTGGGGCTGCCCACAAATAGACATGATGGCTTCTCGACTTAACAAGAAGCTTCGTTGGTATTGCTCATGAACCAGGGACCCTCAGGCGAGGGCAGTAGATGCACTGATGTTGCCTTGGCGTTACCGGCTGGTCTACCTGTTTCCTCCGATTCCATTATTCCCAAGGGTGCTAAAGTGAATCAGGAATCAAGGGGTCCAGGCAATTCTGATTGCCCCGGATTGGCCTCTGAGGGCGTGGTACGTAGATCTTCTGGACATGTCCGTCGAAGACCCTTGGCCTCTACCACTGAGAAGAGATCTTCTTCAACAAGGACCGTTCGTCTACCCAGACTTGCGGCGTCTTAGTTTGACGGCATGGAGGTTGAGCGGAACATCCTAGCTCACAATGGCCTTTCCAAAAAGGTTATTGCTACCATGGCCAGGAAACCTGTGACGTCAAAACACTATCATCATATCTGGAGAATATATGTCTCTTGGTGCGAGGAACGCACGAATGCGCCTGCGGAGTTACACTTGGGACGTTTTCCCTCAGGCTGGTGTGGATAAGGGCTTATGCCTGGGTTCCATTAAGGTCCAGATTTCAGCTCTCTCCATCTTCTTTCAGAAAAGACTGGCAGTGTTGCCAAAAGTTCAGACCTTCTTGCAAGGGGTACTTCACCTACAACATCCTTTTGTGCCGCCCACGGCACCCTGGGATTTGAATGTATTGTTGGCTTTTCTACAGTCTTCCTGGTTTGATCCTCTGATGATGGTAGAAGACAAGTACCTCACGTGGAAGACAGTGATGTTATTGGCCCTGGCTTCTGCTAGGTGTGTCTCCGAATAGGGGGCCTTATCTTCCCTACTTGGTCTTTTACGAGGACAGAGCAGAGCTCAGGACTAGGCAGTAGTTCCTGCCGAAGTTTATCTCTGCGTTCCACTTGAATCAACCTATTGTGATTCCATCAAGTTCTGACACTTCTGCTCCTCCTGAGGCATTGGATACTGTGTGTGCCTTGAAGATCTATGTCAAGAGAATGGCTCGGATCAGAAAGACGGATTCCTTGTTCATGCTATATGATGCGCAGAAAAAGGGTTGCCCTGCTTCGAAGCAGTCCATTACTTGTTGGATTAGGCTTACTATCCAACAGTGCAAATAAAAGATGGCACCAAAAAGACGGAGGATTTGCTTTAATGGTCCCACTCACATGGATGTAAAAGAATCAATGCATATCACCCTCATGGGTTTATCGTGGAAATCAATATGATCCTTATCGTCAGCATACGGTCAAACACGACAACATTCCTTGGGCAACTAAAACTTAAAAAAGCAATATAGTGCAATTCTGTGGATGATTTTAAATAGGTGTTTAATATGATATTGCACTCACATAGATATAGAAGAATCAATGCATATCACCCTCGTGGGGTTATCGTGGATATCAATACGATCCTTATCGTCAGCATATGGTCAATACGGCAGCATTCCTTAGGCGAACTAAAACTTAAAAAAGCAATATAGTGCAATTCTGTGGATGATTTTTAAAAATGGATGTTTAATATGACATTGCACTCACATTAAAATATAACATAAAAGCATATATCACCAGTTCCCTGGTATTGGATTCCCCAACAGTCAAAAAGATCCTGATGTCTTTGGAGCTCCTCACTTAGTCAGATGTATCGCCCAAATGCTGGGAAGACGGTGCAGAAACTCCAGGATTCACTTAAGACTGCTCGGTTAAAGAAAGTTCCAGAGTCCCCTTTGTCCTGCTTAAACGCGTTTTCGGATCCTGTGATCCTTCCTCAGAAGCATAAGGTCCAAGGGGAACCTATTCCACCTTTTATACTTACCATAATTTGTTACATTTGGAACAGCTGTAAGACAGCGCTATTCCGGACATCAGAAGCGGAAGTGCGTCACCGGAAGTGACGCCAATGCGTTCCACAGCCTCCAGTTGGACTTCCTGTTTGCGTTCCAACTGAGAAGGAGATCCAAACGTAGAGGAGCGGAATACCATTACCGGAAGTGACATATTTTGCGTTCCATAAGTGTCTCACAGACTTCCTGTTTGCGTTCCAGCAACAGGAAGTGCTTCTATATTGTGGCGATTTTTCAGTCAATGGATGGTATCTTCTTTCCAATAATGTTAATCATATCCAACCTCATAGATAAGTCCATATAGGCATGCCCAACATGAAACATAAATATAAAAATGCAATGTTAAAAACATTGCAAAAAGATACATAAATACATATAATACATAATAATTCAATATTGTACAGGAATGTAAGAAAAAAGCTCCTCTGAACATTAAAGATTGGATCAGTATTTTAAGAACCATTTCAATTCGAAATCGTTGTTTAAACCAGCTGGTGTTAATGTACCAAGTTTGTATATCCAGCGCATTTCAGATTTTGCAAGAGAAACTTCAATATCCTTATTGCGCCAAGTGGGATTTATTAATTGAATCCCCCAGAAGGATTTTATTCCATTTGGACTACAACCATGCACCTTTTTAAAGTGTGCTGAAAGAGAGTGAGTTTCCAGACCTTTTCTGATATTATATAAATGTTCAGAAAGTCTCACTTTTAGATTACGAGTGGTTTTCCCCACATATACAAGCCCACATTTACATTCTATTGCGTAAACTACGTTCTTTGAGTTACACGTTATAAATTCTTGTATTGAGTGTTTGTTTTTGTTTACCTCAAAGTCTTTAATTTTACTGGTGCCTGTTGTTGCCCTACACATGTTACACATGGCGCAACGGTGAAAGCCTTTGGTTCTTATACTGCTTCTTTTCATTGGTTCAATAGAACTGTGAACCAATTTGTCTTTAAGTGAACGGGATTTCCTGTAAATAAATACAGGTTTGGCAGGTAGTTCATTCCCCAAGATAGGGTCCTTTTTAAGGATATTCCAGTGTCTTCTAAAGACATTTTCAATTTCCCTAAACTGGGAATTATATTCAGATATGAAGGCCCATTTAGTGTTGTCTGTTTTATTCTTCTGTTTATTCTCGCTGTTCTCAATTAATTCTGTTCTATCTAAACAGTCAACCCTTTCACGTGTTTCTATGAGGGATTTTTCATCATAACCTTTCTCTCGGAAACGATCCATCATCTCGTCTGTTTCCTTATTGTATATCTCCACTTCTGTGCAGTTGCGTTTTGAGCGTATGAATTGGCTATATGGAATGCCGTCTAACCAATTCGCATGATGTTGGCTAGTTTTCTGAATAAGGCTATTCGAATCTGTGGGTTTCCGATATATTCGGGTTTGCAAGCCCAGCTCATTCACATAAATGCACAGATCCAGGAAGATTATTTCTTTAGTGCTTTTGGTTATGACAAGATTAATATTAAAATTATTTGAGTTGAGGATTTCACAAAAGGAGTCAAGTTCATCAGAACTCCCTTCCCACACAAAAAGAAGGTCATCAATGTAGCGACGCCAGAGCACCAGGCCCGCCCCGAGCACACCACCCTGCCATACTGTAAGGTCTTCCCAGTAGGCCATAAATAGGTTAGCGTAACTCGGGGCGAACCTGGTGCCCATCGCCGTCCCTACCTTCTGCAGATAATAAGTCCCATTGAAGACAAAATAATTATTTCTAAGAATAAATCTTATGCTTTCTGTCAAAAACCATTTTAGGTCTATTGAGTAGTCAGATGCTTCCAAAAAATAATTGATAGCTTCTATTCCCTTGTCCTCCTGTATAATTGTGTATAATGAGGACACATCAGCACTCACTAAGACATAATTTTGACTCCACGTGATATTCTTCAAAATATTCAGCACATCTCCTGTATCTTTGAGGAAAGCTTTTGTTTTCCTTACTAGTGGCTGCAGATAGTGATCAACCACCGAAGACAAGTTTGCTGTGATACTATTTACACCAGATACTATTGGTCGGCCAGGAGGGTGGAGGGGGTCCTTATGGACTTTCGGCAGTGTATAGATGGTGGGAATGGAAGGGTATTCCACAATTATGTAATCATATTCTGATTTTGTAATGACCCCTTTTGATAAGGCATTATCCATAAATTCTCGCAATGCCTTAATCATTCTAGGTGTCGGATCTCCCTTTAGTTTACTATAGGTGATGCCATCATTTAGTTGGCGATCAATCTCCACTATGTAATCTGCCTTGTCCATGAGGACCACTCCCCCACCTTTATCGGCCGGTTTGATGATCAATTGATCATCCGCCCTTAAACTTTTCAACGCCTCCCATTCTCTTCTTGTCAGGTTGCAATTTCTACGTTTCCTCTTTAATATTTGTTCTACGTCAGGGGTGTCCAACCTTTCACCTTCCCTGGGCCACATTAGAAGATGAAAATTTGTTTTGGGCCACAAATAAAATAAAATAACAGTAACGATACCTGATCATCCAAAAAAACCATAGAAAACATAGTTAACATATTAAACTTACTTGTAGCTGTGCCCCTGTAGCTGCGTCCCTTGTAGTTGTGCCCCTGTAGCTGCGCCCCTTGTAGCTGCGCCCCTTGTAGCTGCACCCCTTGTAGTTGTGCCCCTTGTAGTTGTGCCCCTTGTAGTTGTGCCCCTGTAGCTGTGCCCCTGTAGCTGCCCCCTTGTACTGTGCCCCTTGTAGCTGCGTCCCTTGTAGCTGTGCCCCTGTAGCTGCGTCCCTTGTAGCTGTGCCACTATAGCTGCCCCCTTGTAGCTGCCCCCTTGTAGTTGTGCCCCTTGTAGCTGTGCCCCTTGTACTGTGCCCCTTGTAGTTGTGCCCCTGTAGCTGCCCCCTTGTACTGTGCCCCTTGTAGCTGCCCCCTTGTACTGTGCCCCTTGTAGCTGCCCCCTTGTACTGTGCCCCTTGTAGCTGCCCCCTTGTACTGTGCCCCTTGTAGCTGCCCCCTTGTACTGTGCCCCTTGTAGCTGCCCCCTTGTAGCTGCCCCCTTGTACTGTGCCCCTTGTAGTTGTGCCCCTTGTAGCTGCCCCCTTGTAGTTGTGCCCCTTGTAGCTGCCACCTTGTACTGTGCCCCTTGTAGTTGTGCCCCTTGTAGTTGTGCCCCTTGTAGCTGCCACCTTGTACTGTGCCCCTTGTAGTTGTGCCCCTTGTAGTTGTGCCCCTTGTAGTTGTGCCCCTGTAGCTGCCACCTTGTACTGTGCCCCTTGTAGTTGTGCCCCTTGTAGTTGTGCCCCTTGTAGTTGTGCCCCTGTAGCTGCCCCCTTGTACTGTGCCCCTTGTAGTTGCGCCCCTTGTAGTTGTGCCCCTGTAGTTGTGCCCCTTGTACTGTGCCCTTGTAGCTGTGCCCTTGTAGCTGTGCCCTTGTAGCTGTGCCCTTGTAGCTGTGCCCCTTGTAGCTGTGCCACTATAGCTGTGCCCCTTGTAGCTGCGTCCCTTGTAGTTGTGCCCCTGTAGCTGCGCCCCTTGTAGCTGTGCCACTATAGCTGCGCCCCTTGTACTGTGCCCCTTGTAGTTGTGCCCCTGTAGCTGTGCCCCTTGTACTGTGCCCCTTCTAGTTGTGCCCCTTGTAGTTGTGGCCCTGTAGCTGCCCCCTTGTACTGTGCCCCTTGTAGCTGCCCCCTTGTACTGTGCCCCTTGTAGTTGTGGCCCTGTAGCTGCCCCCTTGTACTATGCCCCTTGTAGTTGTGGCCCTGTAGCTGCCCCCTTGTACTGTGCCCCTTGTAGTTGTGGCCCTGTAGCTGCCCCCTTGTACTGTGCCCCTTGTAGCTGCGCCCTTGTACTGTGCCCCTTGTAGCTGTAAAAAAAAACACACACACGCACAAACACATACTTACCGCTCCTGCAGCGCTGCCTCCGTCTCCGTCCGCCGCTCCACGTGTTCTTGTACAACCAACTTCTCCCCTGGGCTCCTCTACTCTCGCGCTGCTCAGTCACGTGTGCCGCTATGCAGCAGAGGAGGGCTACACTGTGACTGACAGCGGAGAGGGCGTGAGCTGGTGCTGGTCCCAGCAGCAGCAATCCAATCAGGATGTGCTGACAGCCTGCTGGGGCTGGCTCAGCCTCACATGTGGTGTCCGTACTCCGGTAAAAAAAAACCTCTGCTGCAGTGCTGCTCCTGGGCCGCATTACTAGCCGACTTGGGCCGCATGCGGCCCGCGGGCCGCGGGTTGGACAAGCCTGTTCTACGTCATCCAAAATGAGTTTATTAAAACAGTCAACAAAGCTTCCTCTCGAGTGTGTTGGATAGAATGATGATTTAGGTTTAAAGTGAGAACCCAAGCGATCATCAGTTTCTCCACCATCAACCTCATTCTTATTCGAAAAAAACCTTTTAACCGTTAATTTGCGTATGTATTTTTGTAGGTCAACATAAAAATCAAAAGAGTCAATTTGACTGGTGGGGGCAAACTTCAGTCCTCTTTTAAGGACTTTTTCTTCATCACTGGTTAGAATTCTACTACTTAGATTGAAGATCTTCACTGAATTATCCTGTGATTTATTCAAAATATGTCCCGTGGTGTCCACTATCTTTTCCTTATTTTTATTTTTATTTTTATTATTATGATTACCTGCTCTTTTACCTCTCTTTGTCCTTCTTTTCTTAGATTCTTCCTCAGCATGACCTATATCCTCCTCCTTGTTCTTGGATTCCACTCCCGAAAAGGGGAATAGTTTCTCTCCTTCCTTCCCCAACCATTTTCTCTATTATCATTTTCCACATTGGGCCTCCTTGGAGGATTATCATCATGATAATCACGTCTGTTATAGGTGGATTCCCTTTCATTGCCATTCCTATTCCACCGGTAGTTATCATTGTGATAATCTCGTCCATTGTAAGCGATTTCCCCTTCATTATAATTACTATTCCATCGATTAATATGGGGCCTGTTGTAATTATTTGGTCTCTTTTTATGATGGACATGCCAAGAACAGCGAGAATAAACAGAAGAATAAAACAGACAACACTAAATGGGCCTTCATATCTGAATATAATTCCCAGTTTAGGGAAATTGAAAATGTCTTTAGAAGACACTGGAATATCCTTAAAAAGGACCCTATCTTGGGGAATGAACTACCTGCCAAACCTGTATTTATTTACAGGAAATCCCGTTCACTTAAAGACAAATTGGTTCACAGTTCTATTGAACCAATGAAAAGAAGCAGTATAAGAACCAAAGGCTTTCACCGTTGCGCCATGTGTAACATGTGTAGGGCAACAACAGGCACCAGTAAAATTAAAGACTTTGAGGTAAACAAAAACAAACACTCAATACAAGAATTTATAACGTGTAACTCAAAGAACGTAGTTTACGCAATAGAATGTAAATGTGGGCTTGTATATGTGGGGAAAACCACTCGTAATCTAAAAGTGAGACTTTCTGAACATTTATATAATATCAGAAAAGGTCTGGAAACTCACTCTCTTTCAGCACACTTTAAAAAGGTGCATGGTTGTAGTCCAAATGGAATAAAATCCTTCTGGGGGATTCAATTAATAAATCCCACTTGGCGCAATAAGGATATTGAAGTTTCTCTTGCAAAATCTGAAATGCGCTGGATATACAAACTTGGTACATTAACACCAGCTGGTTTAAACAACGATTTCGAATTGAAATGGTTCTTAAAATACTGATCCAATCTTTAATGTTCAGAGGAGCTTTTTTCTTACATTCCTGTACAATATTGAATTATTATGTATTATATGTATTTATGTATCTTTTTGCAATGTTTTTAACATTGCATTTTTATATTTATGTTTCATGTTGGGCATGCCTATATGGACTTATCTATGAGGTTGGATATGATTAACATTATTCGAAAGAAGATACCATCCATTGACTGAAAAATCGCCACAATATAGAAGCACTTCCTGTTGCTGGAACGCAAACAGGAAGTCTGTGAGACACTTATGGAACGCAAAATATGTCACTTCCGGTAATGGTATTCCGCTCCTCTACGTTTGGATCTCCTTCTCAGTTGGAACGCAAACAGGAAGTCCAACTGGAGGCTGTGGAACGCATTGGCGTCACTTCC
This sequence comes from Pseudophryne corroboree, assembly GCF_028390025.1. NCBI lineage: Eukaryota > Metazoa > Chordata > Amphibia > Anura > Myobatrachidae > Pseudophryne > Pseudophryne corroboree. The sequence continues at coordinate 719,151,936 of NC_086448.1, forward strand.
GGTGACGCACTTCCGCTTCTGATGTCCGGAATAGCGCTGTCTTACAGCTGTTCCAAATGTAACAAATTATGGTAAGTATAAAAGGTGGAATAGGTTCCCCTTGGACCTTATGCTTCTGAGGAAGGATCACAGGATCCGAAAACGCGTTTAAGCAGGACAAAGGGGACTCTGGAACTTTCTTTAACCGAGCAGTCTTAAGTGAATCCTGGAGTTTCTGCACCGTCTTCCCAGCATTTGGGCGATACATCTGACTAAGTGAGGAGCTCCAAAGACATCAGGATCTTTTTGACTGTTGGGGAATCCAATACCAGGGAACTGGTGATATATGCTTTTATGTTATATTTTAATGTGAGTGCAATGTCATATTAAACATCCATTTTTAAAAATCATCCACAGAATTGCACTATATTGCTTTTTTAAGTTTTAGTTCGCCTAAGGAATGCTGCCGTATTGACCATATGCTGACGATAAGGATCGTATTGATATCCACGATAACCCCACGAGGGTGATATGCATTGATTCTTCTATATCTATGTGAGTGCAATATCATATTAAACACCTATTTAAAATCATCCACAGAATTGCACTATATTGCTTTTTTAAGTTTTAGTTGCCCAAGGAATGTTGTCGTGTTTGACCGTATGCTGACGATAAGGATCATATTGATTTCCACGATAAACCCATGAGGGTGATATGCATTGATTCTTTTACATCCATGTGAGTGGGACCATTAAAGCAAATCCTCCGTCTTTTTGGTGCCATCTTTTATTTGCACTATTGGCTTTTTCCTTGTTTTTAGGATCAATAATCCATATTATGATGAATATCTGATTTGATGAAATTTACTACCAGTTATTATTGTGTAAGCTATCTTTCATGAATTTCTAAACAGAAGCGCCATGTGTGGCCACTTCCTTTAAATCACTGTTTCACTCAGGGGTTTGGTGAAAGCTCCTTCTTGTGTTCACATAGGCTGCTACTGTTTTCTCTGTGCAAGCGCTTGGGAGAATATTTGTATCTATTGTATTACTATCCAACAGGCCTATGTATCGGCAGCCTTACCTGTTCCACAGTCTCTGAAGGCCTACTCTACGAGATCAGTGGGGTCTTCCTGGGTGGCTGCCCATAGCGTCTCGGCCTTGCAACTATGCCGAGATGCTACCTGGTCGGGGAAGAGCACCTTTGTAAAGTTCTACAGGTTTACAAACCCTGGCCAAAGAGGATACCCAGTTTGGGCAGGCAGTGCTGCAGATGTCTCTGCACGTTCCTGCACGTTCTGGAAGCTTTGGGACGTCCCCATCATACTAGATTCCCCCAATATCCTTTATGGATGCTAGGGAAAATAGGATTTTAATTACCTACCGGTAAATCCTTTTCTCGTAGTCCATAAGGGATATTGGGCGCCCGCCTCAGTGCATTGACTTTTCTGCAGGTTGTCTCCTTTATGGTTACTTGTTCTGCTGTTGCTGTTTTGTTACCAGCCATTGCTGGTCATTTTATGTATTGGTGTGCTGGTGTGTGAATCTCACCACTCATTGTTGTTATGGTCCTTCTCTCAAGTATGTCCTTTCTCCTTCGGCACTGTTTTACCTATAACTGCCTGTGGGAGGGGGCATAGAGGGGAGGAACCAGCACACCCAGTGAAGAAATTTAAAGTGCATCGGCTCCTTTGGACCCCGTCTATACCCCATCGTACTAGATTCCCCCAATAACCCTTATGGACTACGAGAAAAGGATTTACTGGTAGGTAAATAAAATCTTATTTTCTCAGGATTCTAAGAAACATCTCCTGTCCAGCGGCTGCTGAGACACAGATTACTGAGTTGAGTGAACGGTTTGAACTAAGGGGTTACTCACCTACCACCTTGCAGAGATGTTTGAGGAAGGCCAGAGTTAGGTTTTCATCCTCTAATAGTGCACAGAACAGTGGGATGGACCCTAAGAGGTTGATCTTTACAAGCACCTATGATGTGGCAGCAAACCAAGCCTGTAATATTGAAGCTAAACATTGGCCTATTATTGCCTCGATCCTGTGTTGAAGAACCTAGGTGCCGTACCACCATTGTGTACATATAGATGTGGACCCAATTTGCATGACCTACTGATGCAACCTATGCTTAAACCAAGTACTCAACATGCTGGTGGTTAGCAAGACCCAGAAATGGATGCTTTAGATGTGCAGACTGTACTACTTGTAGATCCCTATTACCAGGTTCTTTTTTGGCTCACCCACATACGGGTAAAAAAAATTCCTATTAAGCACAGATTGCATTGTATGATGGACTTTGTGGTCTATGTCCTGGTATGCCCATGTGGTCTATACTATGTGGGTATGACCAAAAGGTGCTTCCGTGATCGGATGGCCAACCACAGGTCATCCATTAGAGCAGCGGTGCAGAATGGGACATCGGATAAACCAGCAGCCCTGCACTTTATGCAAATGGGACATTTTATCGCAAGTCTCAAGTGTATGTTGGTTGATCACGTACCAAAACCACGACATGGCAGATACCGTTTATTAGCATTACGCAACTGTGAAGCAAAATTGATTTTTTAATTAGATACCCTGACCCCGAGAGGGTTGAATGAGTCGAATCCTTTTAATATTTTTTTGAAGTAATATAACTATATAGACCTCCCTAGGTTATATTATGAAGATTAGATCGGCTACTTTGCTCTTTTTAAAAAAAAATTCTAGTGTTGTTATTTTTGAAAATGACCAGGCATTTTTAATATGTATGGTTTTATGTATGTAATATTGCTAATATGTGTTTTTTTATATGTCACGTATGATGCATCCACCTCAGATATGATTGCCCCTCTGGTTTACAGCATACTTATATTTACAATTTGTGGTAAAGTGTTGTACTTTATAAATTTATATAAGGCATTTATACGCTGTGCTGATTTAGCTTTTACTGTTGTTGTGTTAGGTTGCTATGATGCCTTGCGCTCCATGCTATGTGGAACACGTGACACTTCCTGTTGCTGTGTTGCTATGACAAGTATCTCCAGCTGAGCGCATTATGAGTCACGAGCGCTACTTCCGCTTCCGGCCGTGCGTTCCACGGTTTCACGGAGCTGCAGTATTTATATGTTTATATATTTTTTTTAGACATTTTTTTATTGAAGCACAAGCATCACTTACAGACATTGCTTATAATAGACACATTACAGCTCTTGTAACATTTTGATACAAGTATATTTATCCCAGAGAAACAATGTCGTTACAAGCTGATCAAAAGAGTAATAAGAAAAAAAAAAACAGAACAAAGAAAAACAAAATCTACTTGAGAAATATACAAGATACTCAATATGATGGCTTCGTCTGACGCTCAGCGTCACCACTACTATTTCTACATTTTCCAAACCAAATTAACTGGGAAGCGTTTGCTGGTCAGCAACCTACTTACCTGAAATAAAAAAAAAAGGAAAGTACAACACATATGGGCAGAAGATTGATTACAGAACATACAAACAGAGATCAACCTACGTCTATTGTAGCACTGAGTACAAAGGCCTAAATTTCGCAGATAACCCACTAAAACATTCAGAACTAAAATCAAGTTTACATATATCGATAAATTACTTTAACTGCAAGATGATCAGTATATATCTATCTCCGAAAACGTCCCCAATTGTAGTTTCTAGCCTGTATCACTTAACAGGTGCCTAATAGCTCAGCAGTCAGATAAGCAAACATTATCTATCCAGGTAGTAATGTACATATTGTCCCGTTAATAAAATGGACAGAGCATGGGGGGAAGCATTACTATAAAATTAATATTAGCCAAAATTAGTCAGCTGCAGTCTCCTGTCAAATAGTACAGTACCATTAAATGTAAATTAGAATGCAAACAGCACATAAACAATCTTCGCGCCACAACCGATAGGGATTCTAGATATCTAAAAGCATGGTTAAAGTCATAAAGTATGTCTAGTATGAGAAAAACAATAAGGGTTGTGGATAAGTAACTATCTCCTCATGTGACAGCCCCGAAAGGACCTGCAAACTGCAGCAAAATAAATACTGCGAGGGAGAAAATGAGTTGCCACAGACTCACAAACAACATTCCAAAAATTTGCAGAATTGGCTGAAAACCATAGGAAACCAAATATAGTGTACACAGATCAATCAATGGTTGCTGATGTGACCAACACGGAGCCGTCACCAGGAGGATCTCCGTGATGCAGAGTGAGGCTGGTACCACGGGAGTAACATGTGTTGTATTGTTCAAAGGCAGCCTAGAAGAGTTAAACCCACAGAACTGAACAGAGGAAATGGCCACCTCAACCATATTTGTGGGCTCAGAAGGAGCAAACTCATCTCTGAGATTAGGGCCAATGGGATCATCAATCTCAGAGTTATCCTGTGACAAGATGGGTGCCTCCACATTGGGAGACCAGTCAACCAAAGAAACCTGTTCTCGATCAAAGACAGACAAAATATCACAAATGTTTCTGTCTAGGTAAGGTAGTAGGTGCTGTGACACCTCCTCAGCCAACTGGGCAGCAAAATAAATGATATCAGACATTGTGTAGGTATGACAAGTGCCAATGTACACCAGTAAATAATGTGAGTGAGGAGCACACACAAATAAAAAGCAGTATCAAAACAATATGAATAGATGGTGTAGCACAAAGAACAGTGCATTAAATTTGTCAAAATAATACAGCGTATATCTACTAAGTGACTTGTATTAGTCCTGAGAACTTAACAGTAATAAGTATATAAAAACAGTGACAGTGACAGTAAAGTCCAGTTAGCAAATTGATACAGAGTTATGGTTTTTGATGTTTGCCCCAGATCCGTGAGAATTGAAGTAACTGTATACAACTCTGGATGGTGAGTAATGTAGGAAATTTCAGCCGTATGTCAGGTCTGCTACCACCACAATAATGGAATCTAGCAGAAGGGCTTCGTGTAACTTCCCTTCACATAGGGTCATAACTTTGTAGTCTGAGGGTCAGCTAGTGTATGTCTCCCAACTCCACTGTGTCACAGCAGCAGAGGTATCCCAGGTACCGCAGGGCGCAGTGTTAGCCACAGGGAGAGCAGTGAAACAGCACTGTTCACTGCCTCACGGTTCCTCATGCACGGCACTCCCGACTAGCCGCCACTATCAGCGGGATCCAGCAGAAGTGTCCCGATCTCCTAAGCACCTCTCCTCTCGGCAAGAACAAAACTGCAGGCAGAGAACAAGGATCCCAGACACCCGGGGCACACGTTCAGAAGGTCCGATGGTGTCCGAGGGTCTCTGCCGGGAGTAGCGGGGGTCAGCGCAGGTAAGAGCGCAGGATCACTCCACACCGCTGATTCACTCCCACGATGGTCACCGCAGCACCAGGGTTAGGGAAGCTGGGGGGGCGGCCCACTAGGAGTAGTCTTGATGAGAGTTCGCCCTAGGATGCCCAGGCAGGGGAGGGCATCCCGGCAGCAGCAGATATCCGAGAAGGGTAAGAGGGACACAGCAACTCCGCACACTCTAGCCTATCCTTGCTCAGACGACAGGAATCCTTAAAGGGTAGACGGCAGGAGGGCTGCATCGACTGTCGAACTGGGAGAAGATAGAGAGTCCCTTGCAGTAAAAGAGGCTCCCAGTTTCTCCTGGTTTGTCGAGCCCAAGATGGCGGGCGGTCATACACGCCTGAACTTTCCAGGCTTGACTCCAGTGTGAAGATGGGGGCTCCAAACCCCAAAACAGTGTCAATTCACTGCTAAGAACAGCAGTGGTGCAGGCAGCCCCCAATATCCAGCACGATAGGCCCACCTATGTTTTTAAAAGTAAGGCCGAGGTTTGGAGCACATGTAAAATGCAGCCACTCGAGGTGCCCTGCCCACCGGAAGTCTCGTATTTATATGTTTATATGCTCGATTTATGAATAGTGTTCTAGCGGTTTAGGTTATTTAGACTACGCTTCTTGGTAGCTATGACTATATGGTCTTTGCTTAAATTGTAATGTTGCTGTTAACTAATATGGCTCACTTCCTTAATTACTGGTTACCATGATGCATTGCTTTGATGGGTGTGTATGTCTGTTAATTGAGAGGGGTATTTATATCTGGTTAGTGGTGTTGGTGATCAGTTAATTTCAGGTACAGATACACTTATTACTATTGGCAGGAAAACCACTGTTACTGTTTCATTATAAACTGGTACATACAGTAAGAAGCAGGCAAACTATTGTGCACAACGTAGCACTAATACCAAGGGAATTGTCTGTGTTATTGTGTGCACTATATGGAACAGATATAATAGATATGCAGGCACATGTTGAAGAAATACTTCCCCTGTTTTTTTTCCTGTGTGATCATACAGTTTGTCTCTATTAGGAGGAGAACCTTATGCTGTGGAAATTCTAATCAAAACAATGTGGTTACCTTATTGTTTGAATATATATTGTGTGTATATACACTTTCATTAACCCTTTCTTGGCAAGATTAGACGCTGAGCTACTGCAATATACAACATTTATCCTAAACTTTGCTGTTATTACTTAAAGCAGGGGTGGGGAACCTCAGGCCCACGGGCGTATAAGGCCCGCAAAGCCACTTGATCCGGCCAGGCTCACCTAACCGCGGGAGATGCAGGGCGCCCGCTGAGATTTTGTTACTAGCAGGCGCCCGGCTTCTTCCCCTCAGCAGCAGCCAGAGGCAGGTGCTCACTCCTGAGCTCCAGCTTCTGGCTCTGGCAGTGTGTGTGTGTGTGTGTGTGTGTGTGTGTGTGTGTGTGTGTGTGTGTGTGTGTGTGTGTGTGTGGCTGTGCGGTGTTATGGGAGAGAAGCAGGAGCTGGGCTGGTGAGTATTGTTTTTTTTTTTCTTTTAATGCATGTGTAAGCGGCGCTACTAGGGGGCATAGCTAATGGTGCATAACTACAGGGGATATATGTAATGTGGCATAACAACTGACTGGGGGCATATCTAATGGGGCATAACAACTGACTGGGGATATATCTAATGGGGCATAATAAGTGATTGGGGGCATTTGTACTGGGGCATAACAGAACTTACTGGGGGTATATCTACTGGGGGCATAACTACTGACTTGGGGCATAATTACCGGGGGCAGGCTAATTTTTTAAATTGATAATTTTAGCATGGCCCCCGAAGGATTTTATGAATATTCAAATGGCCCTTGGTAGAGAAAAGGTTCCCCACCCCTGTCTTAAAGAATTGATTGTGAATTATCACTTATACGTACTGAATAGATTACCTATATTTTTGCCTGCTAGCATTGGACCTTTTAATTAATGTTAGAAGAATTTTATCTCGCTTTATTGTATATACTGGTCTAATACTATATTGTCTTTACATTATGATATTAATAATAATATTAAAAGTTAAACTTTAATTATTATCTAACGAGTGCCCCCACAAAGATTAGAGCTCTTTTCTCTTCTACCCTATGATTATACATAATAATACTCAGAGGTGCATCTCCACAAGAGATACTACTATCCAGGGGCGGATTGGGAACAAAAAGCAGCCCTGGAAAAATTTGTACTAGTGGCCCCACATGGGCAGCACCAGAGGTGTAAGGTCTAGCCATGGGCCATGGCAGCAGCACCCACCCCCCAAACTTTCCAGATAGTGGGCATGTCCAGAATCAAGGGGGAAGTTAAAAGGAAATACAATTAAATATTATGAGCACATTATATGATACACCTTTAGAATTTAGAAAACTATATAATGCTTTAGAAAGATATATTTTCTTGCTTATTATACCAACTGTATCCCAATCACTATTCACTCAATCTTATATGTCAGCCAAGCAGGCAGACAGAGCATACACTAGATCATCTGCAATCACAGGCTAAGTGGCAAAGTCATTTTCATATATGCACATTGTTTTGCATCTTATTCATTATGTCTATAAAAAGGACCACATGTCCTCAAACAAAACAGGCCCCACGGGTGCGTCGGCCCACCGGGAATCTTCCCTGTGAGCCCTATGGGCAATCCGCCTCTGCTACTATCCCATTATTAGTGAGGCTGACCTCATTTGCAAAGTGGACCAATTAAACACATGTATACATATAATCCTACAATTCTAAGGGGTCTATTTATTAACATTATTTTTACGAAAATAATGTGAAAAAGGGTGTTTTCACACCCTTTTCACATTATTTTAGTATCACCTGAATGTATTACAGGGTATTTGGAGCAGTTTTCATGAAAAACTGCTTCAAACCCTTTAATTCACTTTTTTTTTAGTAACTCACATCGCATTCCCCATACTTATAATAGGAAATGTGATGTGGCCAAACTTACTAAAAAACAAATGTGAAAAAATACCGCAATGTGCCCTGTTATAATCTCGCCAGCTCAGGCTGGCGAGTTCACAGGGCAGCACCGCGATAAGCAGCCTTATGCCCAGCTTTCTCTGGCCCTGGCAGAGAAAGCTGAGCGGGCACCCGGCAGAGTGATCATCTATGTGTGTCCGATGGACGCACAAGCTGATCACAGTGTACAAAGTAAAAAAAAAAAAACATGCCTGTCCAGGAAGCCGATGTCCGCTGCTCCGGTGAGCGCTGCCGAGCGCTGGGTCTCCTATATGCTGCGCTGTGACCCCGGTGCAGTAAAGTGACGCTGCAAAATGGCAGCGCACTTTACAGCACCGGGGGTCATAGCGCAGGAGAAGGACCCGGCGCCCGGCAGCCTCCTGAAGCAGCGTGGACAGGCTCCCTGGACAGGTGAGTATATTGATCTTCTGGGGGTGGTCCGCGGTGCGGGGGTAGTCGCGATGGGAGGGGTCGACCGGGGTGGCGGCGGTAGCGGCGATGTTGGCGGGGGTTTCGCATGCGCAGCAGGACTTCGGGGTATTTTTTACGAAAAATCCCCCGATGATGCTGCGAAGAGGCATCGCAGGGACAGAGCTTGACTCTATAGGATTGGTCAAATTGCGCAATAAGCCGCTAGATTTTTTGGTGATGTCCGCAAAAAGTCTTTTCATGGTAAATGACAGCATTATCACGGCTAATTGAATTCCCCCCATATTCTGTATCTCAATACAATTAAGTTGTTGACCGTCATACATCTTGTCAACAGTTCCTTGCAAGAGGAAGAAAGCTTTTCAGTTATTTGACAGCAAATATTCTATTCACTTTCAATTGTTATTTGTTTACATCTATATTGTGATGCCTTTTTTTGACTGCTTTATAGATCACTCAACTCAGCATTGCATGTAATAAAGTAATACACTAAAAAGGTAATTTTAGGACATAAATGTGCAGGCCTTTTGATGACTGATTAAGAGCTTCTCTCATTTCTATATGGATTCTTTGTTCCAAATCTGCTGCTTGATAAAGGCACTCAGGCCTGCTCTCATTTTTATGCTAGATGACGAATAGTTGTAGAAGAGAAAAGATGAAAGAAACTTTCATGATAAATAAGGTTTATTTTCCCCTTAAGTATATTTTTGCATGAGTAGGATCCTAGAAGAGTTGCAAGCTGCAAAGTCCAAGATTGCATACAGCCACAAAAATTAACCCTATGACATAAATGTATGTTCTCCTTTAAATGAAATCTTCAGTCAATTACTTCATAACAATGTTGTTATTGTGTTGGATTGTGGTGGAAGCACCAATATACTTCTGTTCATGTGTAATGCTCAATGAATCATCTGTATTAATATCCAGTAGTTTTAGGCAATGTAACTGGCATTTACAGCCATATGTCACATCCATTCCATACTTGGCTACTTCTGAAGTTTCCTCTCTGGCTACGGATGGCCATCAACCATCGATGATTCCAAATCATCAATGGTTTATGGTCGATGTTGAATGCTTTTGCCATCGATGGGAGAGAACCAGATGGTTTCCCTCCATCGATGGTAAAGCCTAAACGAATATATATATATTTTTTTGCAAGGTGATGGGACACGGAGCATAGCTCCGCCCCCTGACACCCACTAAGCCCCGTCCCCATTTTTTTATTGGCCAGCAGCCCAGCCAGACGCTTTCAGCAGGGGGCATCGAGTGGTGTAAACCATCGATGGTTTGCCAGAGATGGTTTAAGAGCCATCGATTGTAATCACCGACGGTGCCATCGATGGCAACCATCAATGGACAGCCCACCGAGGGCCATCCCTATCTCTGGCTTCTCCCAGGGGGCGGGGCCAAAATGCTGCAATTATCATAAAATTGCATCACTATGCCCTGCCCACTCCTTACAGACCGCAGATTCCCTGTATTATTCTCCCCATTATGCCCATGTCACTAGGAAGTGGGCAAGATGTGTGATGAGTACCCACTCTTCCGGGGGTGTGGGGGACTACAGTTTCCAGGAGAGTTAGGAAGTATGATCCATTCCATCTACCATATTGCAAAATGGAACTGAGGTTTCCCACGATCAGTTTTGTTTGAATATCTTGTAACCAGTTTCGGAATGCAATGTTACTAGGATGCACCAAGAGACAGTGCTGATTCATTTGATATGCAACACTGACGACTGAAAGGGGACTCATACTGGGAATCTAAGCATTGGAGCCATAAGCAGGATATCTTGCCTGGGAATACTCTGCTTTACTAGACCTGCGGCTCCATCTACCTTAACCGGTATAATTATGTTCCCATTCGACTTAATGTTTTAAATATGCATGGTATATATGTTTTTATTTGTATTTTATTAAATTTTGCACTTTTATTGTCATTATCCGCTTTGACAGATGAAAAAAAAGTGGTCACCTACCTGGTAGATAAATAAACCTGAAATGCAAGTTTGATTTAATATGGACCATAATGTCAGACCTCCCACCATGGGCAACTGTACACACAGCACTGCACATGGGGCCTAATTTGGATTTGTGCGCAAATCCGATGGTTTACATACAGTGCCACCCAATGTTTTGGGCACATACGCCTGCTGCAGCATTGGAATATTTGTGGTATGTATTGCACAGCTGCTTCCTTGTTGTGTCTGTGTTTCCAGGCACACGTCAGTGCAAATAGGCCAGCATTTTCCTAGGCACATTTGTCAGTGTCCTGAGGGCAGCATATTCCTGGGGAACACATGGCAGTGTGTAGGGAGGGCCACATGTTTCTGAGCATATGAGGCAGCGTGTTCCTGGTTCATGCATGTCATTATATCAAGGCCCACATGTTCCCAAACACATATGTCAGTGCAAGGATGCGTGGTGAGGTAAATGGCTCAGGAGGCACTGGCTAGCACCAGAGCCAGATTTACACACAATATATGAGCCAATGGGTGCATGTGGGCATTATACACAGGTGCAGCAGTATATACTGCTGGAAATTTTTTTACTCCAGAGTTTTGACTATAAAAATGATTAGAATAATACAAATACATTTATAATATACTAGGTGCTTCATCACGCCCTATGGGCGCTCTTCACACCGTCGCAAGGGGCTACGCCCCCTTAACCCTTGCATGCCTTTCTGGGGTTCAATATTTGTATTATATGGAGTATTACCTGCATTTCTTTGTTAGTGGTTAAATATTGCACAATGAAAGGGCATGCGATGGTGAAGGAGGCGCAGCCCCTTGCAATGGCGTGAACAGCACCTGCAGGGCACGATGTACAGAATGTAGCGGGTGCTGGGGGGACTGCGGATGGGGGAGGGTGTCTGTAGATGCTGCGGGTGGAGGGGGGGCGCAAGCGGGGGGAGCCCAGCTGGGGAAGGGTCGGGAGGTGCTGCGGGTGGGGGAGGGGCAGAGGAGTGGGGGCTGCAGATGGGGGAGGGGTCCGGAGGCACTGCAAGTGGGGGAGGGGCAGGGATGTCACGGGTGGGAGAGGGGCAGGTGCGGGGATGTTGCGGATGGGTGAAGGGTTCCGGAGGTGCTGTGGGATGGGAAGGGGCGGGGGTGCCGGGGGTGGGGTAGGGGGTCCGGAGGTACCGTGGGTGGAGGAGGGGCAGGTACGGGTGGTGCAACAGATGGGGAAGGGGGTCCGGAGGCGCTGCAGGTGGTGGAGGGGGGGGTGCCGTGGGTGGGGGAAGGGTGGGTGAGGGGGGGGACCGCGGATGGAGGAGGGTGTCTGCAGATGCTGCGGGTGGAGGGGGGCAGGTGTGGGGGGGGACATATATGGGGGGTGGATGGTGGAGGGGGTCTGGAGGTGCTGTGAGTGGTGGAGGGGCGGAGGAGTGTGAGCCGTGGGTGGTGTAGGGGGTCTGGAGGCACAGCGTGTGGGGGAGGGGTGGAGTGCCGCATGTGGTAGAGGGGAAGGTGCGGAGGTGTGGTGCATTGGGGAGGGGTCTGAAGGCGCTGCGGGTACTGTACCTGCCAAAAAGGTAGTTGGAGGGTATGCAGTAACAGGGCCAGGACAGGGGTGACGGGGCCAGAACAGGGCTGACGGGGCCAGGACAGGGGTGACGGGGCCAGGACAGGGGTGACGGGGCCAGGACAGGGGTGACGGGGCCAGAACAGGGGTGACAGGGCCAGAACAGTGGTGACGGTGCAAGGACAGGGGCGACAGGGCCAGGACAGAAATGACAGGGACAGGATAGGGGTGACAGGGCCAGGGTAGGGGCGGCAGGACCAGGACAGGGGTGACAGGGCCAGTATAGGGTTGACAGGGCGAGCACAGGGGTGACAGGGCCAGGATAGGGGTAACAGGGCCAGCATAAGGGTGACAGGGCCAGGATAAGGGTGACAGGGCAAGGCCAGGGGTGACAGGGACATGACAGAACACGGGGCACGGGAGAGATTGGTATTAGGGACAAAACAGTGGTGACAGACAGATGTGTCTGCTGCTGTTCCACTCCAACCTGTTGGGATCTGCTGCTGGTGGAGACTTGGCATGGCTGACTCTCTCAGGCTGGCGTCCTGCTTCCTCTGCCTGTCCGCATCCTCCCCCCCCCCCTCCTCAGTCACACACCGCGGACCTCGCGCAGCTGCCGGGCACTGTGGTGAGGAGAGACTGGGAGTGACTGGTTAGCCCCCAGGAGATGCTGCGGCTGGAGGGAGAAGAGGGTCATAGCATGCACGTGGCGCGGACCTCGCGGCTGCCGGGCACTGTGGTAAGGGGAGACTGGGAGTGACTGGTTAGCTCCCAGGAGACGATGTGGCTGGAGGGAGGAGGGGGTCGGAGACTGCAAGCAGCGCAGACTTCTGCAGCGCTACCCGCCGGCTAAAGTGTGTGAAGGAGCTGGGCGCAGCTCACTGCGGGCGGCAGCGCTGCAGCTAGCAGTGGGGTTGCCGGGGCTGGAGATAACAGAGGCAGTACGGAACCTGTACAGCGGCAGGTGCCCCACAAAACTGCAGCTAAGAAGCGTGGAGTGTGCCAGAAAGTGACGCTCCTCCGCGCCAGAGAGACCCTGCTGAGTATGATGATGTGGGGGGTCAAGCACACAGTGAGCCGGTGGCCGTCTGTCTGTACGGCATACCCCCTCACACAGCCCCATACCTCCCAACTGTCCCGATTTTCGTGGGACAGTCCCATTTTTTTGGGTCTGTCCCGCTGTCCCACCCGTGGGCTGCAGTGTCCCGCGGTGGGGGGCAGTTGGGAAGCTCCTGTACTCGCTGTTCTGCTTAGCAGAGCAGCGGTGAATAGACGCTGTGCCATGCGCACAGCATCTATTTAGGGGAGACAGAGGGAGAGGGGGCATCAGGGGTACGGATTAAGGAAGGGTTCCGGCAGCAGAGCCGGATTAAGGGGGGGGGTAGGGGGTACGTACCGTAGGCCCCACAGTTTTAGAGGGCCCCTCGGTTGGAGTAGCTCTGTCCCAGCTCTGAAGCTCCCCGGTCCTGCCAGCAACAGCAGCAGCATTGTGCTACAGTCAGCACACGCTGCTGCGTGTTGGCAGGTCTGTGGTGTGCTGCCTCCCTGCTTTCTTCTGCCTGTGCGGGTGTGTAAGGGGAAGCAACCACCCCCTCTGGATTTACCCCTAGCTGAGGGGCCAAAATCCCATTAAAAAATAATAATCCCGGAATTTGCATAAGGGGGTGTGGTCACGTGTCCCGCGACTAGGCCACGCCCCCAAACCCACAGCAGGCACAGCAATGAGATAGGGCCCCCCTGTCTCAAGTGCCCTGGGCCTCCCGGACTCATAATCCTCCCCTGGGAGCATGCCAGCAGCTCACAGTTCGCTGGGCATGCCCCCTCACTGATGAAAACGGGGGCCCTCCCGTGAAGCCACGCCCCCTTTTGTTGGCCACGCCCCCTTTTCACCGCACGTGTGTCCCTCCTTGTGCCTGAAGAAAGCTGGGAGGTATGCACCCCTGTCTGCCCGAAGAAAGCTGGGAGGTATGCACCCCTGTCTGCCCGAAGAAAGCTGGGAGGTATGCACCCCTGCCTGTGACATGCCTATACTATCTGCTACTGCTCCTAGTCTGCTATAGATTTTCCCAGATCTGTGACTCATTTGACTAACTCCGCCCAGTGTTGTGACTCCGCCCAGCGTTAGCAAATGAGTCACAAAGTCACAGATCTGGGCTATTTTATAGGAGATTCTTTGTATTTTTCATATGCTTTATATAGTCAAAACTCTGGCGTATATGTTAGTATGACAGGAAAGGCTCTGCCTCACCTCACCGCATGTCAGTGTATGGAGGACAGCGTGTTCCTACAAAACACATTAGTGTATGGAATGCATTGTGGGGGTCATTCCAAGTTGATAGCTAGCTGCTGTTGTTCGCAGTGCAGTGATCAGACTACAAAACAGCATTTCTGCGCATGCGTATGCCCCGCAATGAGCGCGCGCGACGTACGGGTACAAAGCCCGTTGTGGTTGTGCTCAGGCTCTAGAGAAGTTTCCAATCGCACTGACGGCCGCAAGAAGATTGACAGGAAGGGGGCGTTTCTGGGTGTCAACTGACTGTTTTCAGGGAGGGTTTGCAAAAACACAGGGGTGTCTGAAAAAACGCAGGCGTGGCTGTGCGTTCGTTGGGCGGGTGTATGACGTCAAATCCGGACACTAATAGGCTGAAGTGGGTTCAGAGCTACTCTGACACTGCACAAACTGTTTTTGCAGAGCTCGGCTGCACATGCGTTCGCACTTCTGCTACGCTAAAATACACTCCCCAGTGGGCGGCGGCATAGCGTTTGCACGGCTGCTAAAACTAGCCAGCGAGTGATCAACTCTGAATGACCCCCTGTGTTCCCAGGCACACGATAGTGTATGGGGGGCACACATGTCAGTGTATGCAGGCAGCGTGTTCCTAGGCACACATGTCAATGTATGAGGGGCAGCGTGTTCCCAAGCACATATGTCAGTGTACAAGGACAGCGTATTCCTGGGCACACATTTCAGGGTATGGGAGGGCAGTAGGGTTCTCAGTCACAAATGTCAGTGCATGAGAACAGCGTGTTCCCAGACAAACACATAAATATGTGAGAGGCAAATTGTTCCCATGCACGTCAGTATATGGTAGGGCAGCATGTTCCGTGGGCACACAAGTCAGAATATGGAGGGCTGCATGTTCCCAAGAACAAGTCAGTGTATAGAGAGCAGCATATTCCCAGGCAGTGCCGTAACTAGACATTTTAGCACTGTGTGCAAGAAACGGCATCGGAGCCCCTCCATATATAAAATAGGGACATTGCGCGTCAATTGCGCACACCAAAAATAAAGGGGTAGTAGTCTCCATTATTCAAATTACGCCCCAAAGTAGTGCCACTTAGACACTTTATGCCAGGTAGTAGCCCCTTTCACACATTACACCACAGTAAAGTAGAGTCTCTTGTATACATTTCGGCAGGTACAGCCCCCTTTTACACATTACACCAGATACAGCACCCTTTTAAACATTACTCCTGGTAGAGCCCCTTTTACACATTGTGTCAGCTAGAGCCCTCTTTTACTCATTGCGCCAGGTAGAGTCCCCTTTTACACATTGTGCCAGATAGATCCCCCTTTTACTCATTGTGCCAGGTAGGGCCCCTTTTTACTTATTGCGCCGGGTAGAGTCCACTTTTACACATTACACAAGATAGAGTCCCCTCCTGTTTCAGCCCACTTTAACCCCTGATCAGACCACACTCATGCTCTGAACCTGTGACACATAGAGGGGAAAGTCTATAGCTGGGTACACACTTTATGGCCGATATGTATATTGCAAGCCCGTTGGAAGTTGTTTACCAATGATATGTCTGTGAACGACGGCCCTGCATTACAGCCAATGCCCAATAAATCCACAGATATATTGGCGTATCAGGGACCGCCAGTGACTGACATCTCAACTGGGAGGGCACTTTTAAATGCACACCCAGTTGTGACATCGGGCACAACACATCGGGCGGACAATTGGTAAGTGTGTACGCACTTATCAATCATTCGATAGGTCTGGCAGATGTGTACTCAGCTTAAGATAAATGCTCTGAGCAGAGAGTGAGCCTCCTTGGAGGAGTGTTTGCTATGGAAGTGGGGGGGGCAACAAAGTCAGAGAGACACTTTGGAGAGAGAGATGTGGATAGGACAGAGATATTGAGGAGTAAAATGTGTAGGGGACTAAGCGAGAGAGGTGGGGGAGAGCGAGAGATGAGATATGGAGGAGAGTGAGAGATGAGATGTGGGGGACAGCAAAAGACATGTGGGAGAGTGAGACATTGGGTAGAGTGAGACATGGAGGAGTGGGCGAGATGTTGAGGGGGGAGAGCGAGATGGGGTGAGAGATAGGGGTGGGGAAGAGATGTGGGTTTGACAGAGACATAAAGGAGAAAGAGATGCGTAGGGAAGACAGTGATAGACAAGATGTAGGGAAGACAGTGATAGACAAGATGTGGGGGAGAGAGCGAGAGAAGAGATGTGGGGGAGAGCAAGAGAAGAGACGTGGGGGAGAGAGCGAGAGACAAGATGTGGGGGAGAGAGTGAGAGACGAGACGTGGGGTAAAGAGTGAGAGATGAGACGCAGAGGAGAGCGAGAGAAGAGACATGCGAGAGAAGAGACACGGGGAGAGCAAGAGAGATAAGACGTGGGGGAGAGCAAGAGAGACGAGATGCGGGGGAGAGTGAGAGAGACGAGACACGGGGAGAGTGAGAGAAAAGTCGTGTGGGAGAGTGAGAGAGATGAGACATGGGGGAGAGAGCAAAAGAAGAGATGTGGGGGAGAGCGAGAGAGATGAGACGCGGGGGAGAGCGAGAGAGATGAGATGTTGGGGAGAGCGAGAATGAGACGTGGGGGAGAGCAAGACATATGTGGGAAAGTGAGACATGGGGAAGTGGGTGAGATGTTGGGGATAGAGAGTGAGGTGGGGAGAGAGACAGGGGTGGGGGAGAGAGAGGGACTGAGAGTGGGAGCACCACAGAAAAAAAACTGCAATCTAAAATAACCCCCATTTCAGTGTGTGACCGACCTGCAGCTTGGTGCTCTCACAGTCACAGCTTGCGAGGCCTGTGTGGTGTAGGTGGAGCGGGTCCCGCAGCCTTCCATGGCATTTGTGGTGCAAGTGTAACGGGGTGAACCGCGCTGCAGTGCCTGCTGCTGTGCAGGTGTAGTCCCACGGCTTACCTGTGTACGCACCCTCTCACTGTAGGACGCAGAAGTTGTGATAGACCAGAACCCCCGGACAAACCCAGAGCTCGGATACTTCCAGGCGGTCATCAGTCAGTCTAGGAAGGAGAGTGAGCTGATTAGGAAATATCGACCCTTTTCCTCACTGGAAGGGGATGCGTCAGGGGTAGCGGCGACCTTCACCGGTTGAGTGAAAGGTAATCACTGGCTAGAAGCCTCAGCTACCCAATTTTCACACACTCGCACTCTTGTGTGTAGTGTGACAAAGGGGGTTCTCACGTCCGTGAGCAAACCCCTTAGACCGGTGCACGGGGAGGGGTAACAAACAGACAGAGCAATACTCACTTCTGGCTTACTGGTCACATTGATTGTAGCGGATCTCTGCCTCTGTAGATGAAAGAAGAGCAGCCTCCCTAACTGCAGGCTTATCTAACTAACGGCTAACAACTAACTACTGCCTAACTTCAGCTGCCGAACAATACAACAAATACAACTGGGACTACTGTTTCTAGCTTTAACTGACAGAGATCAAACCATCAATACACAGCCACAATGCAATGAATCTGATTAAACAATACCCCTACGCGATGACATATGATAAACCCATATATCCGGCTTTGCTCACAGGTTAACAGACGCGGTGGGCGCTCTCCCCTTCACGCAAGTGCGAATAGGGCTCTGTTGTGGACAGCCGTCCACTTCAGGTTAACGGGAAGTTGAGGCGTGTGGGACGGGTCCGTTACTCCACAGCCTCTCCAATCCCTTGTAGTGTGCACAGTGTGGGAACCAGCCGGTCCCTCACACCCAGCCAGACTCAGATCCCCAGCAAGCTGCTTCACAGCCCACTTCCTGTGGAGCCTTGTCTGGGCCAGGCCCTGTACACTGCAACCCTTTTATCCTGTACCTTCAAATAGCTATTTCACTCACCAGACAAAGATTCACACACATTCAATCTGGAGTTGTACCCATGGAAATTCAGGCTTAAACCTATATGCGGGCACAGGCCGGAGGCCTAGTTGAGGGCACAGGCCGGAAGCCTGGTTGTGGGCACAGGCCAGAGGACTGGTTGTGGGCACAGGCAGGAGGCCTGGTGAAGGGCACAGGCTGGAGGCCTGGTGGAGGGCACAGGCAGGAGGCCTGGTTGGGGGCACAGGCCAGAAGCCTGGTTGGGGCACAGGCTGGAGGCCCGGTTGGGCACAGGTCGGAAGGGCCTGACTATAGTTGCACGGGCTGGAGGGGACTGACTATACCCGCAGGCCTAGTGCCTGAACCCTGGTGCTCTAGGGAGGATCAGATGTATGTAATGGTGCCCAAGGCCGCCTACCGGACACGGTGGGAGAGGCTGCAGTGGGGAACTTCGTCAGCTCTTTTGCTTCCCATACGCTGCAGCACTCTCCGCTGGTCCTCCGCTGCTGGGCTCATTCCTCCGCTTCTCTGGTCTTCTCTGCCGCTTCTTCTATCTTCTTCTTTTCCGCCGCTGCTGCCGCCGCTGCTGCCGCCGCTGCTTCTTGCTTCTTCTCCTTCTTCTTCTGGAGCTCTACTTGCTTCAGCGTCCAGCGCCCGACTGAGCTCTCCCACTCCGCAGCGTCTCTTATATGATGCGGGGAGGGGGTGGAGCTATGATGCGGCGAGCTCTGATTGGCTCACCGCAGCCTTTCCCTATTGGCTGCCAATGCGTGAGCCCCGATTGGCTCGTGTTGGGCGTGCCATTCAAATCGCCACAATCCGGTTGGAGGGACCTGAATCCTAACGGATGCAAGTCCCTCCATGCCAGAAGCCCGCTGCCACACCAAAGCCCGCCGCAAGACACCGCCTGCCGGAGGGGAATGGGGATAATTCCCCCTCCGCCCCCGGCACGGCACCTACACGGACCGTTCTTCACACAAGGAGGAGCCACCAGTGAAAGTAAGAAAGTAAGCCACTGGCCATACAGGGTGAAAGAGAGGGCGGTGGAATGCAGTACTGCGGGCAAGACAGACTGGTGGCAGAGTGCGGGGTGTACTGTAGCTGATGGGGAACACAGGATGGCGTCGGCACCGTGCACTATACCAGAGGGGTCCGGAGTCTGATGGCTAGCTAACACACTGGGTCTTCTAGCGCGCATACCTCTGTGGCAGCAGGCCGGGAGCAGGAGAGAAGACCAGCGGGTGAGAGGCGCCAGAGCTCAGATAGAGGTCGGGTAGCTGCTATTATGGTAGCTAGTTACACAACCCTGCTATTATACTGTACACTGCAGCAGGAACTTACAGATAGGGATGGCCATCGACCATCGATGATTCAAAATCATCGATGGTCTGTGACCGATTATAACTACTTTTACCATCGATGGGGGAGAACTCTAGGGTATCAGGGACACGGAGCATGTGGTACACGGAGCTCTGCCCCCAGACACCCATGAAGCCATGCCCTCGGGCTCTGTTGGCCCGCGTCTACCTCAATACTAAAGTAATGGGGACCATCGATGGGCAAAACGATTGATAGTTCCCTTACGGATGGAGGGCAGCAGCGGTCGGGAATCAGGAGCGGGGCTGGGGAGTATTTTTTATTTTTTTATTTTTAGTAAGCGGCACTACTAGGGGCACAGCTACTGGTGGGCACAGTAATGGGGGCACAGTACTGGGGGCAAAATGAATGGGGTCACAAATATTGAGGCGGCAAAACTACTGAAGGCACAACTACTGGGGGCACAGCTGTAGGCGGCACAACAGCTACTGGGGGCACAGCTGTAGGCGGCACAACAGCTACTGGGGGCACAACTCTACAGGGGGCACAACTGACCACGCCCCTTCCCTGTGAAGCCACGCTACTATTTTTGCCACGCGCCTGCGACACACACTAACCCTGTTTGATCTGTCGGGGGTGGAGGGGTAGGGGGTTAGTGCGCCAAAAGAAACTTTCGCCCTGGGCGCCACAAGGTCTAGAACCGGCCCTGGGTGAACCCTCCGCACACACCTAGTTACGGCCCTGTTCCCAGGCACACATTTCAGTGTGCTGGGGCAGTGTGTTCCTAGGGCAAGTGTGTCATTGTATAGAGAGCAGTGTGTTTCCAGGCACACGTCAGTGTATAGGGACAACGTAATCCAAGGCACACGTCAGTGTATGGAGAGCAGTGTATACTAGAGATGAGCGCCTGAAATTTTTCGGGTTTTGTGTTTTGGTTTTGGGTTCGGTTCCGCGGCCGTGTTTTGGGTTCGAACGCGTTTTGGCAAAACCTCACCGAATTTTTTTTGTCGGATTCGGGTGTGTTTTGGATTCGGGTGTTTTTTTCAAAAAACACTAAAAAACAGCTTAAATCATAGAATTTGGGGGTCATTTTGATCCCAAAGTATTATTAACCTCAAAAACCATAATTTACACTCATTTTCAGTCTATTCTGAATACCTCACACCTCACAATATTATTTTTAGTCCTAAAATTTGCACCGAGGTCGCTGTGTGAGTAAGATAAGCGACCCTAGTGGCCGACACAAACACCGGGCCCATCTAGGAGTGGCACTGCAGTGTCACGCAGGATGTCCCTTCCAAAAAACCCTCCCCAAACAGCACATGACGCAAAGAAAAAAAGAGGCGCAATGAGGTAGCTGTGTGAGTAAGATTAGCGACCCTAGTGGCCGACACAAACACCGGGCCCATCTAGGAGTGGCACTGCAGTGTCACGCAGGATGGCCCTTCCAAAAAACCCTCCCCAAACAGCACATGACGCAAAGAAAAAAAGAGGCGCAATGAGGTAGCTGTGTGAGTAAGATTAGCGACCCTAGTGGCCGACACAAACACCGGGCCCATCTAGGAGTGGCACTGCAGTGTCACGCAGGATGTCCCTTCCAAAAAACCCTCCCCAAACAGCACATGACGCAAAGAAAAAAAGAGGCGCAATGAGGTAGCTGACTGTGTGAGTAAGATTAGCGACCCTAGTGGCCGACACAAACACCGGGCCCATTTAGGAGTGGCACTGCAGTGTCACGCAGGATGTCCCTTCCAAAAAACCCTCCCCAATCAGCACATGATGCAAAGAAAAAGAAAAGAAAAAAGAGGTGCAAGATGGAATTGTCCTTGGGCCCTCCCACCCACCCTTATGTTGTATAAACAAAACAGGACATGCAACTTTAACCAACCCATCATTTCAGTGACAGGGTCTGCCACACGACTGTGACTGATATGACGGGTTGGTTTGGACCCCCCCCAAAAAAGAAGCAATTAATCTCTCCTTGCACAAACTGGCTCTACAGAGGCAAGATGTCCACCTCATCATCACCCTCCGATATATCACCGTGTACATCCCCCTCCTCACAGATTATCAATTCGTCCCCACTGGAATCCACCATCTCAGCTCCCTGTGTACTTTGTGGAGGCAATTGCTGCTGGTCAATGTCTCCACGGAGGAATTGATTATAATTCATTTTAATGAACATCATCTTCTCCACATTTTCTGGATGTAACCTCGTACGCCGATTGCTGACAAGGTGAGCGGCGGCACTAAACACTCTTTCGGAGTACACACTTGTGGGAGGGCAACTTAGGTAGAATAAAGCCAGTTTGTGCAAGGGCCTCCAAATTGCCTCTTTTTCCTGCCAGTATAAGTACGGACTGTGTGACGTGCCTACTTGGATGCGGTCACTCATATAATCCTCCACCATTCTATCAATGTTGAGAGAATCATATGCAGTGACAGTAGACGACATGTCCGTAATCGTTGTCAGGTCCTTCAGTCCGGACCAGATGTCAGCATCAGCAGTCGCTCCAGACTGCCCTGCATCACCGCCAGCGGGTGGGCTCCGAATTCTGAGCCTTTTCCTCGCACCCCCAGTTGCGGGAGAATGTGAAGGAGGAGATGTTGACAGGTCGCGTTCCGCTTGACTTGACAATTTTGTCACCAGCAGGTCTTTCAACCCCAGCAGACTTGTGTCTGCCGGAAAGAGAGATCCAAGGTAGGCTTTAAATCTAGGATCGAGCACGGTGGCCAAAATGTAGTGCTCTGATTTCAACAGATTGACCACCCGTGAATCCTTGTTAAGCGAATTAAGGGCTCCATCCACAAGTCCCACATGCCTAGCGGAATCGCTCCGTGTTAGCTCCTCCTTCAATGTCTCCAGCTTCTTCTGCAAAAGCCTGATGAGGGGAATGACCTGACTCAGGCTGGCAGTGTCTGAACTGACTTCACGTGTGGCAAGTTCAAAGGGCATCAGAACCTTGCACAACGTTGAAATCATTCTCCACTGCGCTTGAGACAGGTGCATTCCACCTACTATATCGTGCTCAATTGTATAGGCTTGAATGGCCTTTTGCTGCTCCTCCAACCTCTGAAGCATATAGAGGGTTGAATTCCACCTCGTTACCACTTCTTGCTTCAGATGATGGCAGGGCAGGTTCAGTAGTTTTTGGTGGTGCTCCAGTCTTCTGTACGTGGTGCCTGTACGCCGAAAGTGTCCCGCAATCCTTCTGGCCACCGACAGCATCTCTTGCACGCCCCTGTCGTTTTTTTAAAAATTCTGCACCACCAAATTCAAGGTATGTGCAAAACATGGGACGTGCTGGAATTTGCCCATATTTAATGCACACACAATATTGCTGGCGTTGTCCGATGCCACAAATCCACAGGAGAGTCCAATTGGGGTAAGCCATTCCGCGATGATCTTCCTCAGTTGCCGTAAGAGGTTTTCAGCTGTGTGCGTATTCTGGAAAGCGGTGATACAAAGCGTAGCCTGCCTAGGAAAGAGTTGGCGTTTGCGAGATGCTGCTACTGGTGCCGCCGCTGCTGTTCTTGCGGCGGGAGTCCATACATCTACCCAGTGGGCTGTCACAGTCATATAGTCCTGACCCTGCCCTGCTCCACTTGTCCACATGTCCGTGGTTAAGTGGACATTGGGTACAACTGCATTTTTTAGGACACTGGTGAGTCTTTTTCTGACGTCCGTGTACATTCTCGGTATCGCCTGCCTAGAGAAGTGGAACCTAGATGGTATTTGGTAACGGGGGCACACTGCCTCAATAAATTGTCTAGTTCCCTGTGAACTAACGGCGGATACCGGACGCACGTCTAACACCAACATAGTTGTCAAGGCCTCAGTTATCCGCTTTGCAGCAGGATGACTGCTGTGATATTTCATCTTCCTCGCAAAGGACTGTTGGACAGTCAATTGCTTACTGGAAGTAGTACAAGTGGGCTTACGACTTCCCCTCTGGGATGACCATCGACTCCCAGCAGCAACAACAGCAGCGCCAGCAGCAGTAGGCGTTACACGCAAGGATGCATCGGAGGAATCCCAGGCAGGAGAGGACTCGTCAGAATTGCCAGTGACATGGCCTGCAGGACTATTGGCATTCCTGGGGAAGGAGGAAATTGACACTGAGGGAGTTGGTGGGGTGGTTTGCGTGAGCTTGGTTACAAGAGGAAGGGATTTACTGGTCAGTGGACTGCTTCCGCTGTCGCCCAAAGTTTTTGAACTTGTCACTGACTTATTATGAATGCGCTGCAGGTGACGTATAAGGGAGGATGTTCCGAGGTGGTTAACGTCCTTACCCCTACTTATTACAGCTTGACAAAGGCAACACACGGCTTGACACCTGTTGTCCGCTTTTCTGTTGAAATACCTCCACACTGAAGAGCTGATTTTTTTGGTATTTTCACCAGGCATGTCAACGGCCATATTCCTCCCACGGACAACAGGTGTCTCCCCGGGTGCCTGACTTAAACAAACCACCTCACCATCAGAATCCTCCTGGTCAATTTCCTCCCCAGCGCCAGCAACACCCATATCCTCCTCATCCTGGTGTACTTCAACATCTTCATCTTCAATCTGACTATCAGGAACTGGACTGCGGGTGCTCCTTCCAGCACTTGCAGGGGGCGTGCAAATGGTGGAAGGCGCATGCTCTTCACGTCCAGTGTTGGGAAGGTCAGGCATCGCAACCGACACAATTGGACTCTCCTTGTGGATTTGGGATTTCGAAGAACGCACAGTTCTTTGCGGTGCTTTTGCCAGCTTGAGTCTTTTCAGTTTTCTAGCGAGAGGCTGAGTGCTTCCATCCTCATGTGAAGCTGAACCACTAGCCATGAACATAGGCCAGGGCCTCAGCCGTTCCTTGCCACTCCGTGTGGTAAATGGCATATTGGCAAGTTTACGCTTCTCCTCCGACAATTTTATTTTAGGTTTTGGAGTCCTTTTTTTACTGATATTTGGTGTTTTGGATTTGACATGCTCTGTACTATGACATTGGGCATCGGCCTTGGCAGACGACGTTGCTGGCATTTCATCGTCTCGGCCATGACTAGTGGCAGCAGCTTCAGCACGAGGTGGAAGTGGATCTTGATCTTTCCCTAATTTTGGAACCTCAACATTTTTGTTCTCCATATTTTAATAGGCACAACTAAAAGGCACCTCAGGTAAACAATGGAGATGGATACTAGTATACAATTATGGACTGCCTGCCGAGTGCAGACACAGAGGTAGCCACAGCCGTGAACTACCGTACTGTACTGTGTCTGCTGCTAATATAGACTGGTTGATAAAGAGATGTCTATGTAACTATGTATGTATAAAGAAGAAAGAAAAAAAAACCACAGTTAGGTGGTATACAATTATGGACGGACTGCCTGCCGAGTGCAGACACAGAGGTAGCCACAGCCGTGAACTACCGTACTGTACTGTGTCTGCTGCTAATAATATAGACTGGTTGATAAAGAGATGTCGTAGTAGTATGTATGTATAAAGAAGAAAGAAAAAAAACCACGGTTAGGTGGTATACAATTATGGACGGACTGCCTGCCGAGTGCAGACACAGAGGCAGCCACAGCCGTGAACTACCGTACTGTACTGTGTCTGCTGCTAATATAGACTGGTTGATAAAGAGATATCTATGTAACTATGTATGTATAAAGAAGAAAGAAAAAAAAACCACGGTTAGGTGGTATACAATTATGGACGGACTGCCTGCCGAGTGCAGACACAGAGGTAGCCACAGCCGTGAACTACCGTACTGTACTGTGTCTGCTGCTAATATAGACTGGTTGATAAAGAGATGTCTATGTAACTATGTATGTATAAAGAAGAAAGAAAAAAAAACCACGGTTAGGTGGTATACAATTATGGACGGACTGCCTGCCGAGTGCAGACACAGAGGTAGCCACAGCCGTGAACTACCGTACTGTACTGTGTCTGCTGCTAATATAGACTGGTTGATAAAGAGATGTCTATGTAACTATGTATGTATAAAGAAGAAAGAAAAAAAAACCACGGTTAGGTGGTATACAATTATGGACGGACTGCCTGCCGAGTGCAGACACAGAGGTAGCCACAGCCGTGAACTACCGTACTGTACTGTGTCTGCTGCTAATATAGACTGGTTGATAAAGAGATGTCTATGTAACTATGTATGTATAAAGAAGAAAGAAAAAAAAACCACGGTTAGGTGGTATACAATTATGGACGGACTGCCTGCCGAGTGCAGACACAGAGGTAGCCACAGTCGTGAACTACCGTACTGTACTGTGTCTGCTGCTAATATAGACTGGTTGATAAAGAGATGTCTATGTAACTATGTATGTATAAAGAAGAAAGAAAAAAAAACCACGGTTAGGTGGTATACAATTATGGACGGACTGCCTGCCGAGTGCAGACACAGAGGTAGCCACAGCCGTGAACTACCGTACTGTACTGTGTCTGCTGCTAATATAGACTGGTTGATAAAGAGATGTCGTAGTAGTATGTATGTATAAAGAAGAAAAAAAAACCACGGTTAGGTGGTATACAATTATGGACGGACTGCCTGCCGAGTGCAGACACAGAGGTAGCCACAGCCGTGAACTACCGTACTGTGTCTGCTGCGACTGGATGATAAATGATATAAAAAAAATATATATATCACTACTGCAGCCGGACAGGTATATATTATATATTATATAATGACGGACCTGCTGGACACTGTCTGTCAGCAGAATGAGTTTTATTTTTATAGAATAAAAAAAAAAACAACACACAAGTGAAGTCACACGACGAGTGTTTAACTTTTTCAGGCAATCACAATATAAGTATACTACTAACTATACTGGTGGTCAGTGTGGTCAGGTCACTGGTCAGTCACACTGGCAGTGGCACTCCTGCAGCAAAAGTGTGCACTGTTTAATTTTAATATAATATTATGTACTCCTGGCTCCTGCTATAACCTATAACTGGCACTGCAGTGCTCCCCAGTCTCCCCCACAATTATAAGCTGTGTGAGCTGAGCAGTCAGACAGATATATAATATATATAGATGATGCAGCACACTGGGCTGAGCCTGAGCAGTGCACACAGATATGGTATGTGACTGAGTCACTGTGTGTATCGCTTTTTTCAGGCAGAGAACGGATATATTAAATAAACTGCACTGTCTGGTGGTCACTCACTATATAATATTATGTACTCCTGGCTCCTGCTATAACCTATAACTGGCACTGCAGTGCTCCACAGTCTCCCCCACAATTATAAGCTGTGTGAGCTGAGCAGTCAGACAGATATATAATATATATAGATGATGCAGCACACTGGGCTGAGCCTGAGCAGTGCACACAGATATGGTATGTGACTGAGTCACTGTGTGTATCGCTTTTTTCAGGCAGAGAACGGATATATTAAATAAACTGCACTGTCTGGTGGTCACTCACTAGTAAACTCTCTGCACTCTCTACACTTCTACAGTACTCCTCCTAGTCCTAAGCTCCAGTAAATCTCTCTCTCTTATAATCTAAATGGAGAGGACGCCAGCCACGTCCTCTCCCTATCAATCTCAATGCACGTGTGAAAATGGCGGCGACGCGCGGCTCCTTATATAGAATCCGAGTCTCGCGAGAATCCGACAGCGTCATGATGACGTTCGGGCGCGCTCGGGTTAACCGAGCAAGGCGGGAGGATCCGAGTCTGCTCGGACCCGTGAAAAAAACCATGAAGTTCGGGCGGGTTCGGATTAAGAGAAACCGAACCCGCTCATCTCTAGTGTATACCCAGCCAAACGTCAGTGTATGTGGGGACAGAGCGTTCCCGGGCACACATCAGTGTATGTGCGGGCAAGTGTCAGTGTATGGAAGGCAGCAAATTTCAGGGCACACGTGTATTGGGGCAGCATGTTTCCGGGCACAGATATCATGTTATTAGGACCAGCATATTCCAAGGAACACATGTCAGTGTATGAGGGGTAGCATATTCCCCTGGCACACGTCAGTGTATGGAAGGCAGCGTGTTCCCGGGCACACGTCAGTGTATGAGCAGCAGCATATCACCCTGGCACACATGTCAGTGTATTAGGGGCAGCGTGTTCCCAGGCACACATGTCAGTGTATTGCAGCAGCATGTTTTCAGGCACACATATCATTGTATGAGGGGCAGCATATAACAGGGAACACATGTCAGTGTATGAGGGGGGCAGCGTGTTTCTGAGCACACATGTCAGTATATGAGCAGCAGCATATCACCCTGGCACACATGCAGGCAGCGTGTTCCCAGGCACACATGTCAGTATATGAGGGGTAATGTGACTGTGTTCCTGGGCACATATGCCCGTGTATGAGGGGCAGCATATTCCCCTGATACACATGTCAGTGTATGAGGGTCAACATATTCTCCTGGCACACGTCAGTGTATGGAAAGCATGGTGTTCCCTGGCACACATATCAGTGTATGTAAGGCATTGTGTTGTCGGGCACACATTAGAGATGAGCGCCTGAAATTTTTCGGGTTTTGTGTTTTGGTTTTGGGTTCGGTTCCGCGGCCGTGTTTTGGGTTCGAACGCGTTTTGGCAAAACCTCACCGAATTTTTTTTGTCGGATTCGGGTGTGTTTTGGATTCGGGTGTTTTTTTCAAAAAACCCTAAAAAACAGCTTAAATCATAGAATTTGGGGGTAATTTTGATCCCAAAGTATTATTAACCTCAAAAAACATAATTTACACTCATTTTCAGCCTATTCTGAACACATCACACCTCACAATATTATTTTTAGTCCTAAAATTTGCACCGAGGTCGCTGTGTGAGTAAGATAAGCGACCCTAGTGGCCGACACAAACACCGGGCCCATCTAGGAGTGGCACTGCAGTGTCACGCAGGATGTCCCTTCCAAAAAACCCTCCCCAAACAGCACATGACGCAAAGAAAAAAAGAGGTGCAATGAGGTAGCTGTGTGAGTAAGATTAGCGACCCTAGTGGCCGACACAAACACCGGGCCCATCTAGGAGTGGCACTGCAGTGTCACGCAGGATGGCCCTTCCAAAAAACCCTCCCCAAACAGCACATGACGCAAAGAAAAAAAGAGGTGCAATGAGGCGCAATAAAAAAACCACGGTTAGGTGGTATATATTATAATAATAATACAATTATGGATGGACGGACTGCCTGCCGAGTTCCGACACAGAGGTAGCCACAGCCGTGAACTACCGCACTGTACACTGGTTGATAAAGAGATAGTAGTATACTCGTAACAACTAGTATGACACTATGACGGTATAAAGAAAGAAAAAAAAATACCACGGTTAGGTGGTATATATTATAATAATAATACAATTATGGATGGACGGACTGCCTGCCGACTGCCGACACAGAGGTAGCCACAGCCGTGAACTACCGCACTGTACACTGGTTGATAAAGAGATAGTAGTATACTCGTAACAACTAGTATGACACTATGACGACGGTATAAAGAATGAAAAAAAAACCACGGTTAGGTGGTATATATTATAATAATAATACAATTATGGATGGACGGACTGCCTGCCGACTGCCGACACAGAGGTAGCCACAGCCATGAACTACCGCACTGTACACTGGTTGATAAAGAGATAGTAGTATACTCGTAACAACTAGTATGACACTATGACGACGGTATAAAGAATGAAAAAAAAACCACGGTTAGGTGGTATATATTATAATAATAATACAATTATGGATGGACGGACTGCCTGCCGACTGCCGACACAGAGGTAGCCACAGCCGTGAACTACCGCACTGTACACTGGTTGATAAAGAGATAGTAGTATACTCGTAACAACTAGTATGACACTATGACGACGGTATAAAGAATGAAAAAAAAACCACGGTTAGGTGGTATATATTATAATAATAATACAATTATGGATGGACGGACTGCCTGCCGACTGCCGACACAGAGGTAGCCACAGCCGTGAACTACCGCACTGTACACTGGTTGATAAAGAGATAGTAGTATACTCGTAACAACTAGTATGACACTATGACGACGGTATAAAGAATGAAAAAAAAACCACGGTTAGGTGGTATATATTATAATAATAATACAATTATGGATGGACGGACTGCCTGCCGACTGCCGACACAGAGGTAGCCACAGCCGTGAACTACCGCACTGTACACTGGTTGATAAAGAGATAGTAGTATACTCGTAACAATTAGGATGACACTATGACGGTATAAAGAATGAAAAAAAAACCACGGTTAGGTGGTAGGTATATAATAATAAATAATACAATTCTGGTCGGACGGACTGCCTGCCGTGTGCCGACACAGAGGTAGCCACAGCCGTGAACTACCGCACTGTACACTGGTTGATAAAGAGATAGTAGTATACTCGTAACAATTAGGATGACACTATGACGGTATAAAGAATGAAAAAAAAACCACGGTTAGGTGGTAGGTATATAATAATAAATAATACAATTCTGGTCGGACGGACTGCCTGCCGTGTGCCGACACAGAGGTAGCCACAGCCGTGAACTACCGCACTGTACACTGGTTGATAAAGAGATAGTAGTATACTCGTAACAATTAGGATGACACTATGACGGTATAAAGAATGGAAAAAAAACCACGGTTAGGTGGTAGGTATATAATAATAAATAATACAATTCTGGTCGGACGGACTGCCTGCCGTGTGCCGACACAGAGGTAGCCACAGCCGTGAACTACCGCACTGTACACTGGTTGATAAAGAGATAGTAGTATACTCGTAACAATTAGGATGACACTATGACGGTATAAAGAATGAAAAAAAAACCACGGTTAGGTGGTAGGTATATAATAATAAATAATACAATTCTGGTCGGACGGACTGCCTGCCGTGTGCCGACACAGAGGTAGCCACAGCCGTGAACTACCGCACTGTACACTGGTTGATAAAGAGATAGTAGTATACTCGTAACAATTAGGATGACACTATGACGGTATAAAGAATGAAAAAAAAACCACGGTTAGGTGGTAGGTATATAATAATAAATAATACAATTCTGGTCGGACGGACTGCCTGCCGTGTGCCGACACAGAGGTAGCCACAGCCGTGAACTACCGCACTGTACTGTGTCTGCTGCTAATATAGACTGGTTGATATTTAAAGAGATATTAGTAGTATACAACAATACTATACTGGTGGTCAGGCACTGGTCACCACTCCTGCAGCAAAAGTGTGCACTGTTAATTAATATAATTGTACTCCTGGCTCCTGCTAACAACCTGCAGTGCTCCCCAGTCTCCCCCACAATTAATTATAAGCTTTTAATTTATACATTGATGACTGTGCAGCACACTGGGCTGAGCTGAGTGCACACAGACTGAGTCACACTGTGTGACTGACTGTGCTGTGTATCGTTTTTTTTTTCAGGCAGAGAACGGATATAGCAGAGAGAAGTGAACGGATATATTATATTAAATAAAAGTTAACTAGCAACTGCACTGGTCACTGACTGTGGTAAACTAACTCTGTCTGCGACTCTGCACAATCTCTCTCTATCTAATCTATCTATCTCTATTCTAATGGAGAGGACGCCAGACACGTCCTCTCCCTATCAATCTCAATGCACGAGTGAAAATGGCGGCGACGCGCGGCTCCTTATATAGAATCCGAGTCTCGCGATAGAATCCGAGCCTCGCGAGAATCCGACAGCGTCATGATGACGTTCGGGCGCGCTCGGGTTAACCGAGCAAGGCGGGAAGATCCGAGTCGCTCGGACCCGTGGAAAAAAAAGTGAAGTTCGTGCGGGTTCGGATTCAAAGAAACCGAACCCGCTCATCTCTAGCACACATATCAGTGTATGAGGGGCAGCATATTCCCCTGGCACACATGTCAGTGTATGTAGGGCAGTGTGTTACTGGGCACATGTCAGTGTATGTAGGGCAGTGTGTTACCGGGCACATGTCAGTGTATGTAGGGCAGTGTGTTTTCGGGCACACATGTCAGTGTATGTAGGGCAGTGTGTTCCCGGGCACACATGTCAGTGTATGAGGCGCAGCATATTCCCCTGGCACACATCAGTGTATGAGGGGCAGCATATTCCCCTGGCACACGTCAGTGTATGAGGGGCAGTGTGTTCTCAGGCACTCATGTCAGTGTATGAGGGGCAACATATTCCCCTGGCACACATGTCAGTGTATGGAAAGCAAAGTGTTCTCATGCACACATGTCAGTGTATGAGGGGCAGCATATTCCCCTGGCACACATGTCAATGCATGTAGGCAGTATGTTCCCAGGCACGTCAGTGTATGAGGGGCAGCATATTCCCCTGGCACACATGTCAGTGTATGTAGGGCAGTGTGTTCCCGGGCACACGTCAGTGTATGTAGGGCAGTGTGTTACCGGGCACATGTCAGTGTATGAGGCGCAGCATATTCCCCTGGCACACATCAGTGTATGAGGGGCAGCATATTCCCCTGGCACACGTCAGTGTATGAGGGGCAGTGTGTTCTCAGGCACTCATGTCAGTGTATGAGGGGCAACATATTCCCCTGGAACACATCAGTGTATGAGGTGCAGCATATTCCCCTGGCACACATGTCAGTGTATGGAAAGCAAAGTGTTCTCGTGCACACATGTCAGTGTATGAGGGGCAGCATATTCCCCTGGCACACATCACTGTATGAGGGGCAGCATATTCCCCTGGCACACATGTCAATGCATGTAGGCAGTATGTTCCCAGGCACGTCAGTGTATGAGGGGCAGCATATTCCCCTGGCACACATGTCAGTGTATGTAGGGCAGTGTGTTCCCGGGCACACGTCAGTGTATGAGGTTCAGCACATTCCACGGGCACACATGCCAGTGTATGGGGGGTAGCAAATTTCCCAGGCACACATGTCAGTGTATGAGGTGCAGCACATTCCCCTGGCACACATGTCATTGTATGAAGGGCAGCATATTCACCTGGCACGCATGCCAGTGTATGTAAGGCAGTGTGTTCCCAGGCATACGTCAGTGTTCCCCAGGTGCCAGCAGCAGCAGAGGCAGAACTCTGGGAGGCAACAGAGTCAGCTGCCGTCGGGCTCCTGCTTTGAAGGGGGGCACCTCTCCTCCTGTTCCATGTGTTCAGCTACATTAATCAATTAAGTTAAATGACAGCAGCCAGTATCTCTTCCGTAGCCGACTTCCTCACTAGTCACTACACCTTACAAATCACACCCTCTTTATTACAGATACACTGGAAGCAGACACCTTACTGATGAAGTTATTTGCCCCTATAAAGGAAGCATGAGAATTCTAACTATATGAAGTTATTTCTCAGACAATTACAAGTAACTTCATATAATGTAGTTAGAATTCTCACACTTCCTATGCAAGAGCGGATATCTCCATCAGTAAGGTGCATGCTTCCAGTGTAATAGGTTGTGGGTTCTAATCCTGGATATGACACTTGCAAATTAATTGTCAGAGAAATAATCAGCATTGTGAGTGACTGAGCAGATCTATGTAGTGTGTGGCTGGACCCCTACATAGATCTGCCTAGTTGCAACAGTTTTATAGTAGCTTCATATAGGGGGTCATTCCGAGTTGTTCGCTCGCTAGCAGATTTTAGCAGCATTGCACACGCTAGACTGCCGCCCTCTGGGAGTGTATCTTAGCTTAGCAGAATTGCGAACGAAAGATTAGCAGAATTGCAAATAGAAAATTCTTAGCAGTTTCTGAGTAGCTCGAGACTTACTCCTACACTGCGATTAGCTCAGCCCGTTTCGTTCCTGGTTAGACGTCACAAACACACCCAGCGTTCGGCCAGCCACTCCCCCATTTCTCCAGCCACTCCCGCGTTTTATCCTGGCACGCCTGCGTTTTTCCGCACACTCCCAGAAAACGGCCAGTTTCCGCCCAGAAACACCCACTTCCTGTCAATCACACTCCGGTCACTTCCAACGATGGAAATTCTTCGTTCGGACGTGAGTAAATCTACTAAGTTTTGAGCTAAAATACTTAGCGCATGCGTACCATGCGCATGTTCGCCTTAATCGAGCGAACAACTCGGAATGACCCCCATAGTTAGAATCTGCAGGCTTGCTACGCAGGAGAAAATATATATATATATTATTATTATTACCAGTTATTTATATAGTGCACACATATTCCGCAGCGCTTTACAGAGAATATTTGTCCATTCACATCAGTCCATGCCCCAGTGGAGCTTACAATCTATATTCCCTAGCACATGTACACAAACAAACATTCATATTAGGGTTAATTTTGTCACAAGCCAATTAACCTACCAGTATACTTTTGGATTGGGATCCGGTCTGAAGATCGACAGTGTCTAGGTCGACAATGTTTAGGTCGACCACTATAGGTCGACAGTCACTAGGTCGACATGGATGGAAGGTCGACAGGGTTTCTAGGTCGACATGTGCTAGGTCGACAGGTCTAAAGGTCGACATGAGTTTTTCAAAAAAAAAATTTGGGGGGGGGATTTTTTCATACTTAACGATCCACGTGGACTACGATTGGAACGGTAAAGTGTGCCGAGCGAAGCGAAGGCACCATGCCCGAAGCATGGCGAGCGAAGCGAGCCATGCGAGGGGACGCGGTGCACTAATTTGGGATCCCGGTCACTTTACGAAGAAAACGACACAAAAAAAAAAAAATCCTTATGTCGACCTTTAGACCTGTCGACCTAGCACATGTCGACCTAGAAACCCTGTCGACCTTCCATCCATGTCTACCTAGTGACTGTCGACCTATAGTGGTCGACCTAAACACTGTCGATAAAATGAACCACACCATTTTGGATTGTGGGAAGAAACCGGAGTACCCGGAGGAAACCCACGCAAGTACGGGGAGAATATACAAACTCCACACAGTTAGGGCCATGGTGAGAATCGAACCCATGACCTCAGTGCTGTGAGGCAGTAATGCTAGCCATTACACCATCCGTACTATATAATTAGCCCAGATCTGTGCCTTTGTAAAACATTTGCTAACGCTGGGCGGAGTCACAACACTGGGCGGAGTTAGTCAAATGAGTCACAGATCTGGGCAAATCTATAGGAGACTAGGAGCAGTAGCAGATATTATGGGTATGTCACAGGCAGGGGTGCATACCTCCCAGCTTTCTTCAGGCAGAAGGAGGGACACACGTGCGGTGAAAAGGGGGCGTGACCAACAAAAGGGGGCGTGGCTTCACGGGAGGGTCCCCGTTTTCATCAGTGAGGGGGCATGCCCAGCGCTCTGTGAGCTGCTGGCATGCCCCCAGGGGAGGATTATGAGTGCGGGAGGCCCAGGGCACTTGAGACAGGGGGGGCCTATCTCATTGCTGTGCCTGCTGTGGGTTTGGGGGCGTGGCCTAATTGCGGGACACGTGACCACGCCCCCTTATGCAAATTCCGGGATTATTTTTTTTAATGGGATTTTGGCCCCTCAGCTAGGGGTAAATCCAGAGGGGGTGGTCGCTTCCCCTTACACACCCGCACAGGCAGAAGAAAGCAGGGAGGCAGCACACCACAGACCTGCCAACACGCAGCAGCGTGTGCTGACTGTAGCACAATGCTGCTGCTGTTGCTGGCAGGACCGGGGAGCTTCAGAGCTGGGACAGAGCTACTCCAACCGAGGGGCCCCCTAAAACTGTGGGGCCTACGGTACGTACCCCCT
Organism: Pseudophryne corroboree; assembly: GCF_028390025.1. NCBI lineage: Eukaryota > Metazoa > Chordata > Amphibia > Anura > Myobatrachidae > Pseudophryne > Pseudophryne corroboree. The sequence continues at coordinate 719,187,175 of NC_086448.1, forward strand.
GCCCTCCCCCCTTAATCCGGCTCTGCTGCCGGAACCCCCCCTTAATCCGTACGCCTGATGCCCCCTCTCCCTCTGTCTCCCCTAAATAGACTAGAGATGAGCGGGTTCGGTTTCTTTGAATCCGAACCCGCACGAACTTCACTTTTTTTTTCCACGGGTCCGAGCGACTCGGATCTTCCCGCCTTGCTCGGTTAACCCGAGCGCGCCCGAACGTCATCATGACGCTGTCGGATTCTCGCGAGGCTCGGATTCTATCGCGAGACTCGGATTCTATATAAGGAGCCGCGCGTCGCCGCCATTTTCACTCGTGCATTGAGATTGATAGGGAGAGGACGTGTCTGGCGTCCTCTCCATTAGAATAGAGATAGATAGATTAGATAGAGAGAGATTGTGCAGAGTCGCAGACAGAGTTAGTTTACCACAGTCAGTGACCAGTGCAGTTGCTAGTTAACTTTTATTTAATATAATATATCCGTTCACTTCTCTCTGCTATATCCGTTCTCTGCCTGAAAAAAAAAAACGATACACAGCACAGTCAGTCACACAGTGTGACTCAGTCTGTGTGCACTCAGCTCAGCCCAGTGTGCTGCACAGTCATCAATGTATAAATTAAAAGCTTATAATTAATTGTGGGGGAGACTGGGGAGCACTGCAGGTTGTTAGCAGGAGCCAGGAGTACAATTATATTAATTAACAGTGCACACTTTTGCTGCAGGAGTGGTGACCAGTGCCTGACCACCAGTATAGTATTGTTGTATACTACTAATATCTCTTTAAATATCAACCAGTCTATATTAGCAGCAGACACAGTACAGTGCGGTAGTTCACGGCTGTGGCTACCTCTGTGTCGGCACACGGCAGGCAGTCCGTCCGACCAGAATTGTATTATTTATTATTATATACCTACCACCTAACCGTGGTTTTTTTTTCATTCTTTATACCGTCATAGTGTCATCCTAATTGTTACGAGTATACTACTATCTCTTTATCAACCAGTGTACAGTGCGGTAGTTCACGGCTGTGGCTACCTCTGTGTCGGCACACGGCAGGCAGTCCGTCCGACCAGAATTGTATTATTTATTATTATATACCTACCACCTAACCGTGGTTTTTTTTTCATTCTTTATACCGTCATAGTGTCATCCTAATTGTTACGAGTATACTACTATCTCTTTATCAACCAGTGTACAGTGCGGTAGTTCACGGCTGTGGCTACCTCTGTGTCGGCACACGGCAGGCAGTCCGTCCGACCAGAATTGTATTATTTATTATTATATACCTACCACCTAACCGTGGTTTTTTTTTCATTCTTTATACCGTCATAGTGTCATCCTAATTGTTACGAGTATACTACTATCTCTTTATCAACCAGTGTACAGTGCGGTAGTTCACGGCTGTGGCTACCTCTGTGTCGGCACACGGCAGGCAGTCCGTCCGACCAGAATTGTATTATTTATTATTATATACCTACCACCTAACCGTGGTTTTTTTTTCATTCTTTATACCGTCATAGTGTCATCCTAATTGTTACGAGTATACTACTATCTCTTTATCAACCAGTGTACAGTGCGGTAGTTCACGGCTGTGGCTACCTCTGTGTCGGCACACGGCAGGCAGTCCGTCCGACCAGAATTGTATTATTTATTATTATATACCTACCACCTAACCGTGGTTTTTTTTTCATTCTTTATACCGTCATAGTGTCATCCTAATTGTTACGAGTATACTACTATCTCTTTATCAACCAGTGTACAGTGCGGTAGTTCACGGCTGTGGCTACCTCTGTGTCGGCAGTCGGCAGGCAGTCCGTCCATCCATAATTGTATTATTATTATAATATATACCACCTAACCGTGGTTTTTTTTTCATTCTTTATACCGTCATAGTGTCATACTAGTTGTTACGAGTATACTACTATCTCTTTATCAACCAGTGTACAGTGCGGTAGTTCACGGCTGTGGCTACCTCTGTGTCGGCAGTCGGCAGGCAGTCCGTCCATCCATAATTGTATTATTATTATAATATATACCACCTAACTGTGGTTTTTTTTGCATTCTTTATACCGTCGTCATAGTGTCATACTAGTTGTTACGAGTATACTACTATCTCTTTATCAACCAGTGTACAGTGCGGTAGTTCACGGCTGTGGCTACCTCTGTGTCGGCAGTCGGCAGGCAGTCCGTCCATCCATAATTGTATTATTATTATAATATATACCACCTAACCGTGGTTTTTTTTTCATTCTTTATACCGTCGTCATAGTGTCATACTAGTTGTTACGAGTATACTACTATCTCTTTATCAACCAGTGTACAGTGCGGTAGTTCACGGCTGTGGCTACCTCTGTGTCGGCAGTCGGCAGGCAGTCCGTCCATCCATAATTGTATTATTATTATAATATATACCACCTAACCGTGGTTTTTTTTTCATTCTTTATACCGTCGTCATAGTGTCATACTAGTTGTTACGAGTATACTACTATCTCTTTATCAACCAGTGTACAGTGCGGTAGTTCACGGCTGTGGCTACCTCTGTGTCGGCAGTCGGCAGGCAGTCCGTCCATCCATAATTGTATTATTATTATAATATATACCACCTAACCGTGGTTTTTTTTTCATTCTTTATACCGTCGTCATAGTGTCATACTAGTTGTTACGAGTATACTACTATCTCTTTATCAACCAGTGTACAGTGCGGTAGTTCACGGCTGTGGCTACCTCTGTGTCGGCAGTCGGCAGGCAGTCCGTCCATCCATAATTGTATTATTATTATAATATATACCACCTAACCGTGGTTTTTTTTTCATTCTTTATACCGTCGTCATAGTGTCATACTAGTTGTTACGAGTATACTACTATCTCTTTATCAACCAGTGTACAGTGCGGTAGTTCACGGCTGTGGCTACCTCTGTGTCGGCAGTCGGCAGGCAGTCCGTCCATCCATAATTGTATTATTATTATAATATATACCACCTAACCGTGGTTTTTTTTTCATTCTTTATACCGTCGTCATAGTGTCATACTAGTTGTTACGAGTATACTACTATCTCTTTATCAACCAGTGTACAGTGCGGTAGTTCACGGCTGTGGCTACCTCTGTGTCGGCAGTCGGCAGGCAGTCCGTCCATCCATAATTGTATTATTATTATAATATATACCACCTAACCGTGGTTTTTTTTTCATTCTTTATACCGTCGTCATAGTGTCATACTAGTTGTTACGAGTATACTACTATCTCTTTATCAACCAGTGTACAGTGCGGTAGTTCACGGCTGTGGCTACCTCTGTGTCGGCAGTCGGCAGGCAGTCCGTCCATCCATAATTGTATTATTATTATAATATATACCACCTAACCGTGGTTTTTTTATACCACCTAACCGTGGCAGTCCGTCCATAATTGTATACTAGTATCCAATCCATCCATCTCCATTGTTTACCTGAGGTGCCTTTTAGTTCTGCCTATAAAATATGGAGAACAAAAAAGTTGAGGTTCCAAAATTAGGGAAAGATCAAGATCCACTTCCACCTCGTGCTGAAGCTGCTGCCACTAGTCATGGCCGAGACGATGAAATGCCAGCAACGTCGTCTGCCAAGGCCGATGCCCAATGTCATAGTACAGAGCATGTCAAATCCAAAACACCAAATATCAGAAAAAAAAGGACTCCAAAACCTAAAATAAAATTGTCGGAGGAGAAGCGTAAACTTGCCAATATGCCATTTACCACACGGAGTGGCAAGGAACGGCTGAGGCCCTGGCCTATGTTCATGGCTAGTGGTTCAGCTTCACATGAGGATGGAAGCACTCAGCCTCTCGCTAGAAAACTGAAAAGACTCAAGCTGGCAAAAGCACCGCAAAGAACTGTGCGTTCTTTGAAATCCCAAATCCACAAGGAGAGTCCAATTGTGTCGTTTGCGATGCCTGACCTTCCCAACACTGGACGTGAAGAGCATGCGCCTTCCACTATTTGCATGCCCCCTGCAAGTGCTGGAAGGAGCACCCGCAGTCCAGTTCCTGATAGTCAGATTGAAGATGTCAGTGTTGAAGTACACCAGGATGAGGAGGATATGGGTGTTGCTGGCGCTGGGGAGGAAATTGACCAGGAGGATTCTGATGGTGAGGTGGTTTGTTTAAGTCAGGCACCCGGGGAGACACCTGTTGTCCGTGGGAGGAATATGGCCGTTGACATGCCAGGTGAAAATACCAAAAAAATCAGCTCTTCGGTGTGGAGGTATTTCACCAGAAATGCGGACAACAGGTGTCAAGCCGTGTGTTCCCTTTGTCAAGCTGTAATAAGTAGGGGTAAGGACGTTAACCACCTCGGAACATCCTCCCTTATACGTCACCTGCAGCGCATTCATAATAAGTCAGTGACAAGTTCAAAAACTTTGGGTGACAGCGGAAGCAGTCCACTGACCAGTAAATCCCTTCCTCTTGTAACCAAGCTCACGCAAACCACCCCACCAACTCCCTCAGTGTCAATTTCCTCCTTCCCCAGGAATGCCAATAGTCCTGCAGGCCATGTCACTGGCAAGTCTGACGAGTCCTCTCCTGCCTGGGATTCCTCCGATGCATCCTTGCGTGTAACGCCTACTGCTGCTGGCGCTGCTGTTGTTGCCGCTGGGAGTCGATGGTCATCCCAGAGGGGAAGTCGTAAGCCCACTTGTACTACTTCCAGTAAGCAATTGACTGTTCAACAGTCCTTTGCGAGGAAGATGAAATATCACAGCAGTCATCCTACTGCAAAGCGGATAACTGAGTCCTTGACAACTATGTTGGTGTTAGACGTGCGTCCGGTATCCGCCGTTAGTTCACAGGGAACTAGACAATTTATTGAGGCAGTGTGCCCCCGTTACCAAATACCATCTAGGTTCCACTTCTCTAGGCAGGCGATACCGAGAATGTACACGGACGTCAGAAAAAGACTCACCAGTCTCCTAAAAAATGCAGTTGTACCCAATGTCCACTTAACCACGGACATGTGGACAAGTGGAGCAGGGCAGGGTCAGGACTATATGACTGTGACAGCCCACTGGGTAGATGTATGGACTCCCGCCGCAAGAACAGCAGCGGCGGCACCAGTAGCAGCATCTCGCAAACGCCAACTCTTTCCTAGGCAGGCTACGCTTTGTATCACCGCTTTCCAGAATACGCACACAGCTGAAAACCTCTTACGGCAACTGAGGAAGATCATCGCGGAATGGCTTACCCCAATTGGACTCTCCTGTGGATTTGTGGCATCGGACAACGCCAGCAATATTGTGTGTGCATTAAATATGGGCAAATTCCAGCACGTCCCATGTTTTGCACATACCTTGAATTTGGTGGTGCAGAATTTTTTAAAAAACGACAGGGGCGTGCAAGAGATGCTGTCGGTGGCCAGAAAAATTGCGGGACACTTTCGGCGTACAGGCACCACGTACAGAAGACTGGAGCACCACCAAAAACTACTGAACCTGCCCTGCCATCATCTGAAGCAAGAAGTGGTAACGAGGTGGAATTCAACCCTCTATATGCTTCAGAGGTTGGAGGAGCAGCAAAAGGCCATTCAAGCCTATACAATTGAGCACGATATAGGAGATGGAATGCACCTGTCTCAAGTGCAGTGGAGAATGATTTCAACGTTGTGCAAGGTTCTGATGCCCTTTGAACTTGCCACACGTGAAGTCAGTTCAGACACTGCCAGCCTGAGTCAGGTCATTCCCCTCATCAGGCTTTTGCAGAAGAAGCTGGAGGCATTGAAGAAGGAGCTAACACGGAGCGATTCCGCTAGGCATGTGGGACTTGTGGATGCAGCCCTTAATTCGCTTAACAAGGATTCACGGGTGGTCAATCTGTTGAAATCAGAGCACTACATTTTGGCCACCGTGCTCGATCCTAGATTTAAAGCCTACCTTGGATCTCTCTTTCCGGCAGACACAGGTCTGCTGGGGTTGAAAGACCTGCTGGTGACAAAATTGTCAAGTCAAGCGGAACGCGACCTGTCAACATCTCCTCCTTCACATTCTCCCGCAACTGGGGGTGCGAGGAAAAGGCTCAGAATTCCGAGCCCACCCGCTGGCGGTGATGCAGGGCAGTCTGGAGCGACTGCTGATGCTGACATCTGGTCCGGACTGAAGGACCTGCCAACGATTACGGACATGTCGTCTACTGTCACTGCATATGATTCTCTCAACATTGATAGAATGGTGGAGGATTATATGAGTGACCGCATCCAAGTAGGCACGTCACACAGTCCGTACTTATACTGGCAGGAAAAAGAGGCAATTTGGAGGCCCTTGCACAAACTGGCTTTATTCTACCTAAGTTGCCCTCCCACAAGTGTGTACTCCGAAAGAGTGTTTAGTGCCGCCGCTCACCTTGTCAGCAATCGGCGTACGAGGTTACATCCAGAAAATGTGGAGAAGATGATGTTCATTAAAATGAATTATAATCAATTCCTCCGCGGAGACATTGACCAGCAGCAATTGCCTCCACAAAGTACACAGGGAGCTGAGATGGTGGATTCCAGTGGGGACGAATTGATAATCTGTGAGGAGGGGGATGTACACGGTGATATATCGGAGGGTGAAGATGAGGTGGACATCTTGCCTCTGTAGAGCCAGTTTGTGCAAGGAGAGATTAATTGCTTCTTTTTTGGGGGGGGTCCAAACCAACCCGTCATATCAGTCACAGTCGTGTGGCAGACCCTGTCACTGAAATGATGGGTTGGTTAAAGTGTGCATGTCCTGTTTTGTTTATACAACATAAGGGTGGGTGGGAGGGCCCAAGGATAATTCCATCTTGCACCTCTTTTTTCTTTTCTTTTTCTTTGCATCATGTGCTGATTGGGGAGGGTTTTTTGGAAGGGACATCCTGCGTGACACTGCAGTGCCACTCCTAGATGGGCCCGGTGTTTGTGTCGGCCACTAGGGTCGCTAATCTTACTCACACAGCTACCTCATTGCGCCTCTTTTTTTCTTTGCGTCATGTGCTGTTTGGGGAGGGTTTTTTGGAAGGGACATCCTGCGTGACACTGCAGTGCCACTCCTAGATGGGCCCGGTGTTTGTGTCGGCCACTAGGGTCGCTAATCTTACTCACACAGTCAGCTACCTCATTGCGCCTCTTTTTTTCTTTGCGTCATGTGCTGTTTGGGGAGGGTTTTTTGGAAGGGCCATCCTGCGTGACACTGCAGTGCCACTCCTAGATGGGCCCGGTGTTTGTGTCGGCCACTAGGGTCGCTAATCTTACTCACACAGCTACCTCATTGCGCCTCTTTTTTTCTTTGCGTCATGTGCTGTTTGGGGAGGGTTTTTTGGAAGGGCCATCCTGCGTGACACTGCAGTGCCACTCCTAGATGGGCCCGGTGTTTGTGTCGGCCACTAGGGTCGCTAATCTTACTCACACAGCTACCTCATTGCGCCTCTTTTTTTCTTTGCGTCATGTGCTGTTTGGGGAGGGTTTTTTGGAAGGGACATCCTGCGTGACACTGCAGTGCCACTCCTAGATGGGCCCGGTGTTTGTGTCGGCCACTAGGGTCGCTTATCTTACTCACACAGCGACCTCGGTGCAAATTTTAGGACTAAAAATAATATTGTGAGGTGTGAGGTATTCAGAATAGACTGAAAATGAGTGTAAATTATGGTTTTTGAGGTTAATAATACTTTGGGATCAAAATGACCCCCAAATTCTATGATTTAAGCTGTTTTTTAGTGTTTTTGGAAAAAAACACCCGAATCCAAAACACACCCGAATCCGACAAAAATAATTCGGTGAGGTTTTGCCAAAACGCGTTCGAACCCAAAACACGGCCGCGGAACCGAACCCAAAACCAAAACACAAAACCCGAAAAATTTCAGGCGCTCATCTCTAAAATAGACGCTGTGCGCATGGCACAGCGTCTATTCACCGCTGCTCTGCTAAGCAGAACAGCGAGTACAGGAGCTTCCCAACTGCCCCCCACCGCGGGACACTGCGGCCCACGGGTGGGACAGCGGGACAGACCCAAAAAAATGGGACTGTCCCGCGAAAATCGGGACAGTTGGGAGGTATGGGGTTGTGTGACGGGGGATTGCCGTACAGACAGACGGCCACCGGCTCACTGTGTGCTTGACCCCCCACATCAGCATACTCAGCAGGGTCTCTCTGGCGCGGAGGAGCGTCACTTTCTGGCACACTCCACGCTTCTTAGCTGCAGTTTTGTGGGGCACCTGCCGCTGTGCAGGTTCCGTACTGCCTCTGTTATCTCCAGCCCCGGCAACCCCACCGCTGCCGCCCGCAGTGAGGTGCGCCCAGCTCCTTCACACACTTTAGCCAGCGGGTAGCGCTGCAGAAGTCAGCGCTGCTTGCAGGCTCCGACCCCCTCCTCCCTCCATCCACAGCATCTCCTGGGAGCTAACCAGTCACTCCCAGTCTCCCCTTACCACAGTGCCCGGCAGCCGCGAGGTCCGTGCCACGTGCATGCTATGACCCTCTCCTCCCTCCAGCCGCAGCATCTCCTGGGGGCTAACCAGTCACTCCCAGTCTCCCCTCACCACAGTGCCCGGCAGCTGCGCGAGGTCCGCGGTGTGTGACTGAGGAGGGGGGGGGGGGAAGGATGCGGACAGGCAGAGGAAGCAGGACTCCAGCCTGAGAGAATCAGCCATGCCAAGTCTCCACCAGCAGCAGATCCCAACAGGTTGGAGTGGAACAGCAGCAGACACATCTGTCTGTCACCACTGTTTTGTCCCTAATACCAATCTCTCCCGTGCCCTGTGTTCTGTCATGTCCCTGTCACCCCTGGCCTTGCCCTGTCACCCCTATCCTGGCCCTGTCACCCCTGTGCTCGCCCTGTCAACCCTATACTGGCCCTGTCACCCCTGTCCTGGTCCTGCCGCCCCTACCCTAGCCCTGTTACCCCTATCCTGTCCCTGTCATTTCTGTCCTGGCCCCGTCGCCCCTGTCCTTGCACCATCACCCCTGTTCTGGCCCTGTCACCCCTGTCCTGGCCCCGTCACCCCTGTTCTGACCCCGTCACCCCTGTCCTGGCCCCATCAGCCCTGTTCTGGCCCCGTCACCCCTGTCCTGGCCCTGTTACTGCATACCCTCCAACTACCTTTTTGGCAGGTACAGTACCCGCAGCGCCTCCAGACCCCTCCCCAATGCACCACACCTCCGCACCTTCCCCTCTACCCCATGCGGCACTCCACCCCTCCCCCACACACTGTGCCTCCAGACCCCCTACACCACCCACGGCTCACACTCCTCCGCCCCTCCACCACTCACAGCACCTCCAGACCCCCTCCACCATCCACCCCCCATATATGTCCTCCCCCACACCTGCCCCCCTCCACCCGCAGCATCTGCAGACACCCTCCTCCATCCGCGGTCCCCCCCCTCACCCACCCTTCCCCCACCCACGGCACCCCCGCACCCGCCCCTCCACCACCTGCAGCGCCTCCGGACCCCCTTCCCCATCTGTCGCACCACCCGTACCTGCCTCTCCTCCACCCACGGTACCTCCGGACCCCCTACCCCACCCCCGGCACCCCCGCCCCTTCCCATCCCACAGCACCTCCGGAACCCTTCACCCATCCGCAACATCCCCGCACCTGCCCCTCTCCCACCCGTGACACCCCTGCCCCTCCCCCACTTGCAGTGCCTCCGGACCCCTCCCCCATCTGCAGCCCCCACTCCTCTGCCCATCCCCCACCCGCAGCACCTCCCGACCCTTCCCCATCTGGGCCCCCCTACCCCGCTTGCGCCCCCCCTCCACCCGCAGCATCTACAGACACCCTCCCCCAGCCGCAGTCCCCCCAGCACCCGCTACATTCTGTACATCGTGCCCTGCAGGTGCTGTTCACGCCATCGCAAGGGGCTGCGCCTCCTTCACCATCGCACGCCCTTTCATTGTGCAATATTTAACCACTAACAAAGAAATGCAGGTAATACTCCATATAATACAAATATTGAACCCCAGAAAGGCATGCAAGGGTTAAGGGGGCGTAGCCCCTTGCGACGGTGTGAAGAGCGCCCGTAGGGCGCGATGAAGCACCTAGTATATCAATATGTGTCTGCTGATCTACAAAAGATGGCCGCCGCTGTTTGAAAATTATATGGACAAAATCATACACAAGATGGACACTGCCACATAGAGATTATAAAAGACAGAACTCCCCTTACAGGGGCGAAGGGGGCAGCAATGGCGCTGCAGCGGGATAAGGAGGAGGGGTGCCGGGCGGCCCGAAGTCGCGAACGCCGGGGGAGGGGGTTTTTTTCCGCAGGGAGGCAGGACCCCCTCCCCTTTTCATCACCTGCAGGGAGCCCTGGGCCAGTAAAAGGTGCGGCCCAGAGGCGGGGGGGGGGGGGGGTGAGGAGGGAGAGGCAGATAAAAGCAGCAGCCGGGGGGGAGGGAGTTAATAGCTCCATGTTCCCCACACAGGAAAGGAAGTACCTGTGTCTGTCCGGTGGCTGCTGCACTTCCAGGGATCCAGGCATGGCATCCACAGTGAACGGAGGCAGGTCACCCTCACAGCAGGGAGCAAGGGTCGGGCAGCGCTTGGCAGAGTGGCCAAAGAGGAGAAGGGAGCTTCCAGCACGATACAGGGGCCGGGAGGTCAGCATTTCCGGCCAGCAGCTGCAAGGCCCATCCATCCGTCCCTCTCCAGAAAGGCAGCACAGGAGCAGTGAAAATGGTGCTGGGGCGCCATCTGGTGGCCGGAGGACACATAAGAAGAAACAACCAGGGGAAAAAAGAAGAAAGGCAGGAAAAGCACCTGCTAGATCCGGAAGGCAGCAGCGACCAGCAGCCCTGCAAAAGGAGCAAGGGCAAGAGGGGGGTGAGTACCAGCCGGGGCAAGAAGGCATAGGAGCAAGGGGGAATGGGGCAGCCATTTTAGGCCCAAGGGGGGAGGGGCAGAGCGGCTATGGCCCACTGCAGTCCAGGGGAACCCCTATTAACGTTGCAGCACAGCGGTTGCAGAATACCCCAACACAGGCTAGGAACGTAGGAGCAGCATGCCAGGAAGGGGGAGTTATTCTCGCAGACACAGCCAGCGGGTCAGGGTCACCCGAAGTGAGGGGGAGATGGGTATTCCTGGCAGCGACACAGCAATATAATTTCCCGGCTAGGCAGCCAGAGGGCACTCCTAGGCAAGGGGGTAACTGGGGACAGGGCGCAGGGAGCGCACAGGACAGGGACATTACACAAGGGTTGCGAAACCAGCTTGCCCGCTCCCCTGCATTTACATCCCCGCCCAGGAGAATGTACCAGCAGACACCAACGCCAGTCACAGGACAGAGCAGGGGCCACGAAATGCCGCAAGCAAGCAATCGGGAGCAAGGAGCCACATCGCAAGATTTCACATCACAATCGCAAAGGTTCACATCACAAGCGCAAAATTTCACATCACAATCGCAAAATTTCACATCACAATCGCAAGATTTCACATCACAACCACAAGCGAGAATCCAAGACAATTACAGCAGTTACAAAGACAGTGCTGTCCTCGCCATGCCCAGCGGCCCGTCAGCGCAGCATCTTGCCGCGGCAAGAGCGGTGGAGAAGAATACAGCGGAGGCCGGTGCCGTGACCAGCCCGACCAGAGAAGACGTCTCCACAGCATCACTCAGGAACGGTGAGATGAACCATGTGTTTAATATGCAGAAGGTGAATGTTATGCCGTTGTATAATAGCAATACACAAAGTGTGAGGGGTGGTACTGAAAAGGGGCAGAGGCAGGGGTTGCACCAAAACAGCGCGAGCAGCGCAAATGGCATGGGGGCCACCTTAAACGAGGTAGCGAACACACAATGGGAGGGTAACAGCGCCGCAGATAATCAGGCGGGCAAGCGGGGCAATAGCAGCGCGTCCGAGTCAGACGACGATGAGTCATGCAAAGTATTGAGAGAGCAACTGCGGTTGGCCAGGGCCAATCACAAGAAGAAGAAGTTGTCAGCCCCAGGGGCAGATACAGCGTGGAGTAAGCTAGGTCAGACCGGAGTAGCTAAGCCAGTTTTCTTACAGCAGGGAGGCGCATTGGATCACGAGCTAGGCGCATTGGCAGGGCATTTGCCTAAAGAAATTAGGAAGGAAATTGTGAAGGGGGATTTCATCGACATATGCTCCCTTATAGAGGAAGGTCTCAGGGACAAGGAGAGGGGCAGAGAGAAGGGAGTAGGGCGGGGGGGAATCCTACAAGAAAATTGATAATTGGATGACCGGGATGTTCGCATACTCTGGTTGCTACGTAGAAGCTTACCCAAATATGGCAATGAACATGATGAAATACATCAATCTTGTTTATTCAGTGTACAAGGATTATGAGGGAACTGCGTGGCGCAGATACGACTTGTCCTTCAGGTTAAGAGCGCAAGGGCAGCAACCCATCAAGTTTGGGACAAAGGATATTGAGCTGTGGCTCAAGGCGCAGGCAAGAGGGGCTAGCGATAAAGAAGCGACAGCGCAAAGGCAGGGGACAGGGAGGCCTGGCACGCATAGACAAGATATGCTCAAATGCTACGCCTTCAATGACACCCGGTGCACACAGGCTTTCTGCAAATTCAAGCACGCATGCACGCACTGCAGCGGAAGTCACCCGGCAAAAGACTGCTTTAGAAAAAAAGGCCGACAGGGAGAGAGAGGGGAAAAGGTATCCGGAGCGCTTGTGCCTGTCAAAAGCAAGTAGCCCAGTGAGGCTGGAGGGTATGCAGGCATGGCTAGCCAGGTACCCCAAGCGTTTAGAAGCCCAGCGGTTGCAGGAGGGTTTTAGAGTAGGGTTCAAGATCCCAATAAGACGGGACGTCCTTCCGGGCGACCGCAATAGGAACCTTCATTCCATCAGGGAGCAGCCGCAGGTGGCGCAACAGAAAATTGGAAAAGAATTAGAGATGGGCAGGATGGCCGGGCCATTCGCGGCCCCCCCAATTGAAAATTTGGTAGTGTCACCTCTGGGGTTAGTTCCCAAGAAAGCACCGGGAAAGTTCAGACTTATTCAACACCTATCTTTCCCGGAGGGGGCATCGGTTAATGATGCCCTGGACGTGGAACAGTGCTCGGTGCAATATCAGTCGTTTGACCATGCGATAAAAATGGTTAGGAGGCAAGGGAAAGGGGCCTTGTTGGCGAAGCTGGACATCGAGTCAGCGTTCAGGCTACTCCCCCTGCATCCGGACAGTTTTTACCTTATGGGTTTCCAGTTTGAGGGCCAATATTTCGTAGACAAATGTTTGCCTATGGGATGCGCAATATCTTGCGCGTTATTCGAAATTTTCAGCTCCTTCTTGCACTGGTGCTTGGAAGCACGGACAGGCTGTAGGGCAGTAGCGCACTACCTGGACGATTTCTTGCTGGCAGGTCCAGCTCAGTCTGGGCAGTGCGCGCAGTTGCTGTAAGAGCTTACAAAGATGCTGAACGAGTTCGGAGTCCCCATCGCGGGTGAGAAAACTGAGGGCCCAAAACAGGTCATCTCTTACCTAGGTATAGAGATCGACACAGAGAAGATGGAGTGCCGGTTGCCAACAGAAAAAATCGAAAAGTTGGAGCGAGAGATCAGTGCATGCGCCCAAGCGAAGTCAGTTACCTTGGGCCAGTTGCAGTCATTGCTAGGGTCGCTGAATTTTGCTTGTCGCGTAATCCCTATGGGGCGGATTTTCAAGCGACGTATGGAAAGGTCAACAGCGGGAGTGAGGAAGAAACATCACTTCATCCGCATCAGCGGGGAATTGAAGGAAGATCTGTTAGTGTGGCAGGATTTCTTGAAACAGATTAACGGGGTGCGCATGTGGCCGAGCAAGATATCGCCAAACCATGCACTGCAGCTGTTCACAGACGCAGCAGGAGCCATAGGCTTCGGAGCGTACTTGCAGGGAGAGTGATGCGCAGAAGAATGGCCGCAAAGGTGGAAGGACAGCGGTATGACTAAGAACTTGGCAGCTTTGGAGTTGTTTCCTATAGTGGTAGCCATAGAGGTTTGGGGCCGCAGGCTAGAGAATAAGTTCATACAGTTTTGGTGCGACAATATGGGCGTGGTACAGGCCATAAACAGCCAATCTGCCTCGTCCGCACCGGTGATTAGGTTGCTGAGGTGGTTGGTAGCGGCATGCTTGAGGCACAACATCACATTCAGGGCAAAGCATGTACCAGGAGTCGAGAACGTTATCGCGGACGCGCTGTCACGTCAGAAATGGGAGGTGTTTAGGGCGGCAGCGCCGTTCGCGCGGGGCCAAGGTTTAACATGCCCTTCTCATCTTTGGCAGATAGCCGAGCCTGTTTGAACGAGCTGGTGGAAAGGTCCCTGGCGCCAAAGACCTGGAAAGCGTACGTGGCAGCATGGGAGAAATGGCAGCAGTTCCAGGGGAATGTAAGCTCAGAGGGCCAGGCGCCCCTGCAGCAATTGTTGGAATTCTTAGGCAAGAGTAAGGAGGAGGGAGCATCAAGGGCAGTGGCAAACACCAGGCTGGCATTGGTATCTTTCTTTTCAAAGTTGCTAGGGAAAGAGGACCTAACTAAGGCGTTCGTAGTGCGCACAGTGATGAAGGGATGGGCCAGAGTGGAGATACGGAGACCGGACTCCCGGGAGCCAGTAACCATAGAGAGGCTCAAGAGCATTATTCATATAGTGGCAAAAGTATGTAACGGAGAGTACGAGGAAAAACTGTTTAAAGCAGCATTTATCATGGCGTTTAGCGGAGCATTTAGGGTCGGGGAGCTAGTAGCGCAGTCAAAAATGGCCGCCGGAACAGGCCTGTTGGTAAAAAACATAGCGGCCTCGCAGGGCGCGGTCTTGTGCAAAATTCACAAGTCAAAAACAGACCAGATAGGTAAGGGAAGATGGGTCCAGTTGGGCAGGCACCCGGACACAACAGTCTGTCCAATCGAGGTGGTACAAAAATTTTTGGAGGTCAGGCCAAAAGGGGGCGAGAATTTCCTCATTCATGTGGATCAGGCGGCACTTACCAGGTTCCAGTTCACAGCCATATTTAAAAAATGCATCAAGGTGTTAGGCTGGAACCCGAGGAAGTTCGGAACCCACTCATCTAGGATCGGCGCGGCAACATCCGCCGCCAGCCAGGGATGCTCAGCCGAAGAGATAAAGGGGAAAGGGGGGTGGAAGTCAAACAGTTACAAATCTTACGTCAGGCTGGTGGCCAGGGCGCCGCCGCAATAAAGGGAATTGACGACTGTCCTAACACCCCCCCCCCCCCCCCCCGCTTCCTCTATTTTTCGCAGGGATCGCCGGGAAGCGGTGTTGGATCTTCGGCCATTCATACATATTCTGGGCAGCGGCACGGGCCGCAAAAAGACCATACGGGCGCCAGCTGGGGATGAGGCGAGAAGAGGCAGCAGTTTTTTGGCTGGGCAACAGGGGCATGGTATGGGAGCAGGCCAGGGAGGCCTGGCTCAAGGCCGAGCGGGCATTGGGAAAGCCCGACGTGTTGGTGTTGCACCTTGGGGGAAACGATGTCGGGAAAACAAAGTCGCTAGACCTGATCAGGGAGGACATTGCCTGGATAAAAGGGCGGTGGAGCAACGTGCGAATAGTCTGGTCAAAAATTATCCCGCGACTAGCCTGGAGGGGGGCTAGGTCAGGGCACGGAATAGACAGAGCTAGGAAGAAAGTCAATGCGGCCATCGGTAAAGTGGTCACAGCCAACGGGGGAAGCGTTATACACCACAATGACCTTGCAGGGAGATGTGAGGGTTTTTACAGGCACGATGGGGTGCACCTGACGGACATAGGCCTTGATATCTTCAACAATGCGTTGCAGGATGCGTTGGAGGGTTTGCGGTGGTAGCGCAGGGTGGGGCTTCGGTCCGCAGGTCGCTGGGACCTCGTGTGGCGGGGAAGGAGCGGTGCACAAGGCATGGTAAGGGGGGATTGTCAGAATGCCTCGCATAAGTCACCAATTAGTAGGCCGTACGCCTGGTTCCAGCTAAATGCGGCAGGGGCCATACGGGTTGCGCGCCGTGGTAGGGTGTTATGCGCATGGTAGCTGGTCCCCCAGCGCAGGGGGCGTGGTCCGTCAGCCCGCAAGGGCGGGCCGGGTACGCCTCAGGCGGGGAGGGGGCATGGCCGTCGCCGGTAAGGCGGCGTAAGGCACGCCCCAGTCGTTTCTCTAAACAGCGGGAGAGCCGTGCACCGCTTCCTCTCCTTTTTACCCTGCAATGGTGTGTTTTTGGTATTAGGTGGAAATAAAGCTGTGACCATTTATTCTTTGCACAAAATTACAAGTCTCGTCTCCAGTTATTTGATTAGAGCAAGCCGGCGGGGCACCGGAAGGTCACCCTCTCCATCCTTACAGGGGCGAAGGGGGCAGCAATGGCGCCGCAGCGGGATAAGGAGGAGGGGTGCCGGCGGCCCGAAGACGCGAACGCCGGGGGAGGGGGGGTTGGCCGCAGGGAGGCAGGACCCCCTCCCCTTTTCATCACCTGCAGGGAGCCCTGGGCCAGTAAAAGGTGCGGCCCAGAGACGGGGGGGGGGGGGGGGGGTGAGGAGGGAGAGGCAGATAAAAGCAGCAGCCGGGGGGGAGGGAGTTAATAGCTCCATTTTCCCCACACAGGAAAGGAAGCCCACCCACCCGCCCTGAGTTGGTAAGGTACAGGGTCGGTAGTAGCTAGGACAGGGGAACGGGCCAAGGGAGCGCAGGCCTCAGGCAGTTTTTTTCGTCACTTGCTAATAAATGACACGTTGTGAGAGGTTATTATGGTGTTTTATCGCAATAAACATGGTTTGGTATAAATCGCTTGTATTTTCTTGTCACAGCGGGTCGCGGGGAAGGAGCGGTGCACAAGGCATGGTAAGGGGGGATTGTCAGAATGCCTCGCATAAGTCACCAATTAGTAGGCCGTACGCCTGGTTCCAGCTAAATGCGGCAGGGGCCATACGGGTTGCGCGCCGTGGTAGGGTGTTATGCGCATGGTAGCTGGTCCCCCAGCGCAGGGGGCGTGGTCCGTCGGCCCGCAAGGGCGGGCCGGGTACGCCTCAGGCGGGGAGGGGGCATGGCCGTCGCCGGTAAGGCGGCGTAAGGCACGCCCCAGTCGTTTCTCTAAACAGCGGGAGAGCCGTGCACCGCTTCCTCTCCTTTTTACCCTGCAATGGTGTGTTTTTGGTATTAGGTGGAAATAAAGCTGTGACCATTTATTCTTTGCACAAAATTACAAGTCTCGTCTCCAGTTATTTGATTAGAGCAAGCCGGCGGGGCACCGGAAGGTCACCCTCTCCATCCTTATGGACTGAAGCCGCCGGGAGCAGCCGCTGGTACATGCGCAAGAGGATGTTTGAAGCCGGGAGCAATTCTGCTAAGCTAAGATACACTCCCAGAGGGCGGTGGTCTAGCGTGTGCAATGCTGCTAAAATCTGCTAGCGAGCGAACAACTCGGAATGAGGGCCCATGTGCACTGCAGGTGTAATGGGAACAAAGGCGCCGGATGGCGCCGGAGAGGGGTAAGGGGGAGGGGCGGCAGGTGGCCCGCGGGCCAGCGGCACGAAGGAAAGGGGGGGCGGGCAAGTGTGCCCGTCCCCTCTTTCACACCTGAAGTCACTGGTAGCCAGTAGGAGGTGGGGGGGCCGGCCGGACAGCAGGCGGCTTAAATAGGAAGGCGGGGGGAGGAGGCGGCCACTGAGGGAGAGCAGAGATCAGAGTGGGATCTCTGAGCGCGGCTACGATCGGCAGCAGCGGCGGCCAGCGAGGACGAGAGCAGCGGCGGCCAGCGAGGGCGAGAGCAGCGGCGGCCAACGAGGGGGAGAGCAGCGGAGGGCACCTGCAGCGACGACCAGGCGGCGGGTCCGATTCGGAGGCAGCGGCAGAGGAGACGGAGATACACGGAGCACAGGCCGGGTAAGCGACTTCCGGTCACTTCCGGTCGCGCGGCGGCTCCGGAGTCTGGGCGCATCGCGGGGGGCCGAGGTGGTACATTCACCATTCACCGGATAAGGACACCAGTAATAACAGCACCCCAGGGCAGCTACACAGCACACATTGCCCCCCCTACAAAAGAAAGCAGCATGGAGGGGCCAGCGGAGAGGGGGGTCAGAAGGAGGAGCATACCCCACAGGTTCAGGGAGGAGACCGAGGACAGCGCAGGGTTACACTTTAACCCTGCAGGGGGGGAAGGAGCACGTCAGCAGCAGCAGCAGCACAGGGATAATGAGGCAGGAGCTCCCCCTGGTGGCAGGAAAGGAAGAGGACGGCTGCATGAGCAGAAGAGAAGAAAAAGCAGCTCCAATCCCACAGCTAGGGCTGCGAAGAGGAAGAAGCAGCCGGCAGCAGCGACCACCAGCGAGCAGCAATACGGGGTGAGTGACCTGCCGCCTATTTACGAGGATATCCCTGCGGCAGCGGAGTCAGACGGACCCGACTCCGGGGGGGAGGGGCGGAAGGTTTGGGGCAAAGTTTTGAGCAACGCCAACCCCATCTCACCCGCCACACAACCACAAACCCCAGCCCGTAGATGGGAGAAAGGAGAAGCAGAATACGAGGGTGGGCCATCATCAGGCGGCCGGGACGCTTGGGTGCAGCAGGCTTCCACCCAGCTGTTCAGGGAGATGTCACAGCTTCCGGCGGCGGGGCAAATGGGCGGGGGGCGGCAGGACACCGCGCATCGTCACAGCAGGGAGAGGCATTACAAGGGGCATGGAAGCAGGGAGTCATCTTATGGCCGGAGATCCCCGCGTTACCACTCGCCACCGCCCAGCTCCCGACATCAGCACAGCCACCATCTTGCAGCACGCAGGTCATCACCGGTTAGGAGTTACAGCCGACACGCATCACCGCCGGCGGCATACATCAACTCACGGCACGGATGTCGAGGGTGCAGCTGCAGCAGGCAAGAAGACAGGCAGGAGCAGCGTTATCAGTTGATGGGAGGAGGGCAGCGATCAGCGCAGCACAGCAGCCAGCACGGCACCCCGGCAAGACAAGGCGACGGGGAGGCAGTACACAGGAACGTGCAAGTCTTCACCACGCCAGCAAGATCAACGCACGGGAGCAATATGGCGGTCCACGGTACCATCACGCCACGAGAGCAGCAGCCGGCATACACGCAGCGGTCAGGAGGCGCGGAATTCCATCGCAGAGAGAGCGTCACGGGCTACGCTACGGCCAGCGATGCCCCAGCAGTCAACACGGTCCAAGTGGCCACCACACCGAAAGCAGCATCCTGCGCGATGACCAGCGCGGACGGTCCAGCAAGGGAATCTTCACACGGGATGGGTGAGACTAATGTTGATATGAACAGTTTGTGCAATATTATCGTGTCCCCAGATATATCGCAAGATGTTAGTAATGTTATGGTGAAGTTCACGGGGGTGGTTGGCAATGGCGGAGCAGGTCAGGCGAGGGAGCAGGGGGATAGCGCAACGGATTCAGAGGAGGACGAGGCATGCAGAGTATTGAGGGAGCAGCTAAAGTTAGCCAGAGCGACTTGTAAGAAAAAGAAAGGGCTTACCCCCGGGACAGATGCGGTTAGGGAGCGGATGGGGCAGGTGCAGCAGGACACGGCTAAGAGATTTTTGCAGACAGGGTCCGCAGTGGGTTGCGAGTTTAGCGCAGTGGCAGGACACCTACCAAAACAAACCAGAAAGGAGATTGAAAAAGGGGTTTTTGTGGATATATGTTCATTGACAGAGAAGGGCTTGAGCGACAAAGAAAAGGCAAAACCGAAAGGGGGTGCACAAGCCGATAGCTACAAGACTATTGAGAACTGGCTGAGCGGAATGTTCGCCTACTCCGGCTGTTACATAGAAGCGTACCCCGAGGTAGCGATGAGCATGTTAAAATATACGGATTTTATATACTCCGTGTACAAGGAGCAAGGGGGATCAGTCTGGCTGAGGTACGACGAGAGATTCAGAGCGAAGGCAGAGGGCGGTAAGCCCATCGACTTCGGAGTTAGGGACCTCGACGCGTGGCTCAAGGCATTAGCAAGCGGTATAGCGGAGAAGGCTGCACCGGCACAAGCAGCCGGCGCGGGGAGGCCTAGCACGCAGAAACATGACCTCAAATGTTGGGCGTTCAACGAATCGCAGTGCACCCGCACGCAGTGCAAGTTCAAGCACGCATGTTCCTTTTGCAACGCAAGCCACGCCGCAAAGGATTGCTATAGGAAGAAGGCTAATCACCCAAGAAAGCTACCCGCGGCGGCAGGGGCTGGAAAAAGCAGTTAGCCCAGTGAACGTAAGCAGGATCCTGGGGTGGCTAGCCAGGTATCCCAAGCAGCAGGAAGCCAAATTGCTGCGGGACGGTTTTAGGGAGGGCTTTAGGATACCGATAATAAGAGAGGTCCCGCCATAGAAAAAATAAGAAACCTGAAATCCGTCAAGGAGCAACCGGGGGTGGTACGTGAGAAGATCGCAAAGGAGCTAGAGTTAGGGAGAATGGCGGGGCCATTCGCAGTCCCACCATTACAGGATTTGATAGTGTCACCTTTGGGACTGGTCCCAAAAAAGGCACCGGGGAAGTTCAGGCTCATTCAGCACCTGTCTTACCCCGAGGGAGGGTCAGTAAATGACGCACTGGACAAAGAGCAATGTTCAGTGCAGTATCAATCCTTTGACCAGGCGGTCAAGATGGTTAGGGCACAAGGGAGAGGAGCTCTCATGGCAAAGCTAGATATCGAGTCGGCTTTCAGACTGCTCCCCTTGCACCCAGAGAGCTTCAGGCTGATGGGTTTAAGTTTTGACGGGGTTTTCTTTGTGGACAAATGCCTGCCAATGGGTTGCGCCATTTCATGCGCTTTCTTCGAGGCATTTAGTTCGTTTCTGCAATGGTGTTTGCAGGAACGCGCTGGGGCAAGGGCCATAGCGCATTATCTAGACGATTTCTTGGTGGCGGGCCCACCAGAGTCGGAGCAGTGCAGCCACCTTTTGCACGAGCTACAGGGTATGCTGGAAGAGTTCAGTGTACCCATCGCGGCGGAGAAAACCGAAGGTCCGACGGAGGTTATATCCTATTTAGGCATCGAAATAGACACGGTGAGGCAGGAGTGCAGACTCCCAACAGAGAAGGTGGTAAAGTTGGTCAGGGAAGTGAGCGACTGCGCAAAGGCCAAGAAGGTCACGTTGGGGCAGTTGCAGTCATTACTGGGGAGCATAAATTTTGCTTGCAGGGTGATTCCAATGGGCAGAATCTTCAAGAGGCGGCTGGAACAAGCCACAGCGGGCATGGCAGCAAAGCACCACTTCATACGTATCGCCAGGGAGCTTAGGGAGGACCTGCGGGTGTGGGAGGAGTTCCTCCTACATTTCAACGGCGTGCAAATCTGGCCCAAGGAAGTAGCGTCAAACCGTGCGCTGCAGTTATTTACAGACGCAGCAGGAGCTACGGGGTTTGGGGCATACTTGCAGGGCGAATGGTGCGCCCAGCGATGGCCACCAGAATGGGAGACCGCGGGGATCACCAAGAACTTAGCGGCATTGGAGTTGTTCCCAATAGTCGTGGCAGTGGATATATGGGGAAAAGTGCTGGCAAACAGGCAGATCCAATTCTGGTGCGACAACATGGGGGTGGTGCAAGCCGTGAACAACCAGCGGGCATCATCGCCGCCAGTAGTCAGGTTGCTTAGGAGGTTGGTGGCAGCATGTTTGCACCACAACATAACATTCAAAGCTAGACACGTGCCAGGGGAGAAGAACGTAATAGCGGACGCATTGTCCAGGCAGAAGTGGGACGTTTTTAGGGCCGCAGCGCCAGGAGCAAGCGAAGTAGGTTTAACATGCCCCTCCTATCTCTGGCAGATAGTCGATCAGAACTAGACAACTTGGTGGAGCGGTCCCTGGCACCAAAGACCTGGAAGGCCTACAAGGCCGCATGGAAAAAATGGCGGCAGTTCCAGGGGGCTGGGGATATTGAATCCAAGCCTCCACAGCAACAATTGTTGGCGTTCTTGGACAAGCTCAGAAGGGAGCAGACTTCCAGGGCCAGAGCAAACACGATGCTAGCAGGGGTATCCTTTTTCCAGAAACTGGCAGGCGAAAGGGACGAGACGAAGAGTTTCATAGTACGCACGATAATGAAGGGCTGGGCAAGGGCGGAGGTTAAGAAACCGGACGCTAGAGAACCAATCACAATCGAAAGGCTGAGGAAACTGATAGAAGTGGTCCCAAGCGTCTGCCGCAAACAGAGCGAGGCGAGGTTGTTTACAACGGCGTTTATTATGGCGTTTAGTGGGGCATTCAGGGTTAGTGAGTTGGTAGCGCAGTCCAAAACAGCAAAGGAAACGGGGCTGCAGCGCAGTAGCGTTACCATAGCGGAGGACACAGTATTGTGTAAAATACGGAGATCAAAGACAGACCAGAACGGAAAGGGAAAATGGGTGCAGCTACGCAGGCACGCCGACGCTACGGTCTGCCCGGTAAGGGCGGTCGAAGCCTTTAGGGTAACAAGGCCGGCGGGAGGGGAGAATTTTCTGGTGCACAAGGACGGGGCCGCGCTCACTAGGTACCAGTTCGCAGCAGTGTTGAAGAGATGCGTAGGATCACTTGGCTGGCAGGCGGAGAGGTTCGGGACACACTCGTTTAGAATAGGGGCGGCCACGTCAGCCGCTAACGAAGGGTGCGCGATGGAAGAGATCAAAGCATTAGGCAGGTGGGGGTCCAACAGCTACAGGCGCTACATTAGACCCCTCAACGACGAAACAGAAAAGATCTAACTATCATATTCCCCCCCCCTCTCCCACACAGCCCCATCCGCAAGAAAAAAGGAGGCGAGGCAGATATGGATCGTCGGTCACTCATACGTCCACTGGGCGGCAGCAAGGGCCGCCGGGAGGTCTTATGGAAGGCAGTTGGGGCTAGCGGAGAAGGAGGGGAATGTACGCTGGTTCGGGGAGAGAGGGATGAGGTGGCACGGCTTGAGGGGCACCTTGTTATCCGGGGAAGATGCGGCAAGCAGCCCCGACACCATAGTATTACACCTGGGGGGTAACGATTTGGGCGACATGAAATCCCTAGACTTGATCAGGACAATACGGGCCGATCTAGAATGGGTAAAAGAGCGATGGCCGGGAGTAGAGCTAATATGGTCTAACATCATTCCCAGGCTAGCTTGGCGCGGAGCACGGAAAGGGGCAGGAGTGGAGAGGGCCAGGAAAAGGGTCAACGCGGCCGTGGGCAAGTGCGTGGCAGCGCTAGGGGGACGGGTCATACGGCATAAGGACATCAGCCAAAAGATCGGGGGCATGTATAGGAGTGACGGGGTCCATTTGTCGGACATTGGGATTGACCTGTTCAATAATGCGCTTCAGGAAGCACTGGAGGCCGGGGGTCAGTAGCTGGTTGCAGGGTGGGGGCTTCGGGTCTCGGGGGGGCAGCCGAGATCCTCGTGTGGCGGGAAGAAGCGGTGCGCAAGGCATGGCGAACGGGGGGAGCCAGCTGAGGTTGGCAGATTCACCCTCGGTGAACGGGCGCACGCTCGGCTCCAGCTTTGGACGGTTGGGCCAGTGAGCTGCGTGCCAGGCGAGCGTGATATGCGCCAGGAGGGCTGGTTCCCCAGGGGCGTTGCCGCGGTGCCTACAGGGTAGGCAGGGCACGCCCCCAGGTAATCAGGAGGGGTCAGGGACCCATTGGCGCCTTGCCCACCACTTCTGTCCGTGCCCTGCAACCTTGTAAGGTAACATGGAATAAGGTAATGGAAATAAACTGTGGCCAGTAATTCGATCCAAAAGAAATGTGTCAGACTCTTATTTAAAGGGGAGCTTATTAGCTTAGGCGAGCGGTAACAAAGGGGGACGCCGTGGGTCGACCTCTCCCCCTTATGGGAACAAAGGCGCCGGATGGCGCCGGAGAGGGGTAAGGGGGAGGGGCGGCAGGTGGCCCGCGGGCCAGCGGCACGAAGGAAAGGGGGGGCGGGCAAGTGTGCCCGTCCCCTCTTTCACACCTGAAGTCACTGGTAGCCAGTAGGAGGTGGGGGGGCCGGCCGGACAGCAGGCGGCTTAAATAGGAAGGCGGGGGGAGGAGGCGGCCACTGAGGGAGAGCAGAGATCAGAGTGGGACCCACCCACCCACCCATTAAAGCGAGCCGCTAGCGGGCAGCACGCTCCCCTCTCTTTTGGGTTTGCAGTAGGTACCCCCTTTTCTGATTGTGTCACTGTAGGTAAAGATACGGGGGCAGGTATACAAATTTTAAAAAAGCGTATATATGTACTTATGCTTACAGTTCAGAGTTTTATTGTATAAATCGTTGCAAGTTATAATATGGTTGTATGTTTAATGTGTTAAGGAATTAAATGCAGGAAATATGTATGTCACAGTCAGCGGGCGGCGGGAAGAAGCGGTGCGCAAGGCATGGCGAACGGGGGGAGCCAGCTGAGGTTGGCAGATTCACCCTCGGTGAACGGGCGCACGCTCGGCTCCAGCTTTGGACGGTTGGGCCAGTGAGCTGCGTGCCAGGCGAGCGTGATATGCGCCAGGAGGGCTGGTTCCCCAGGGGCGTTGCCGCGGTGCCTACAGGGTAGGCAGGGCACGCCCCCAGGTAATCAGGAGGGGTCAGGGACCCATTGGCGCCTTGCCCACCACTTCTGTCGGTGCCCTGCAACCTTGTAAGGTAACATGGAATAAGGTAATGGAAATAAACTGTGGCCAGTAATTCGATCCAAAAGAAATGTGTCAGACTCTTATTTAAAGGGGAGCTTATTAGCTTAGGCGAGCGGTAACAAAGGGGGACGCCGTGGGTCGACCTCTCCCCCTTACAGATATAACATGTGCAGAAAGAGTTAGATTTGGGTGAGGTGTGTTCAAACTTCAAACTGAAATCTAAATTGCAGTGTAAAAATGAAGCAGCCAGTATTTACCCTGCACACAAAAAATATAGCCCACCCAATTCGAACTCTCTCTGCACATGTTATATCTGCCACACCTGCAGTGCACATGGGTTTGGCCAACTGCTAACAAATTTGCTGCTGCGATCAACTCTGAATTGCCCCCTATATTCACAGAAACAGCCAGTCTCTGTCTGAGTCTGCCCAACACTGAACAGATGATGAGATATGGTGGTCACTGCCTGGGTGTGCTGGTAATACTGAATGTTGTATCTCACATTCACAACTGTCTGTAGTAGTGTGTACTACTTCTTATTGCTCGCTTGAGCTGCTGGTATAATGTTCAGTGACGTCACTGTCTCCTCCTTTGAATCCTCCAGAGCGCCTTCTGTCTTTGGCATTTGCTGTGTGAGTGACTGCTGCTGCAGGGTGAGGTCTGTGCTCTGATTGGCTCCCTGAGTCAGTGACAGCCAATCAGAGCTAGCAGTGTGCCCTGTTGCCTAGCAGCAACCTAGAGAGGGGAGGGAGTGAGGGGGACTGAGAAGGCTCATGCTGAAGCAATGAGAGAGAGTGTCAGACAGCCTCCAACGAACCTAGGAAGTTTCCTTGATACAGGCACATCAGCCAGGGAAGGCATAGCTATTGGGAATTAGAAAAAAACAAGCCACCATCAAATGATTACCATTCAATGTTGACAAACATCGGAAGGGCTACCATTGAATGCTAAAAACACTACCATTGAAATAGAAACATCGATGGTTCAGAAACATCGGCCATCGATGTCCATCCCTAGCACACAGGAGCTGCTGTCCCGCTCGGAGAGTCACCTGTGCCGGGAGTGCCAGCCCTGACCCAGCTCCCCTGAATGACGGGCGGACGCTTTGACTTCGACGATGGCGGCACCTACTGCGGCGGTTGGGAGGACGGCAAGGCTCACGGGCACGGCATCTGCACGGGACCCAAGGGGCAGGGAGAGTACTCGGGATCCTGGTCGCATGGCTTCGAGGTAGTCGGGGTATACACCTGGCCCAGCGGCAACACCTACCTGGGCTACTGGGCACAGGGCAAGAGGCATGGGCTGGGCGTGGAGACTAAGGGCAGGTGGATGTACCGGGGAGAGTGGTCCCATGGCTTCAAGGGGCGATATGGGGTCCGCCAGAGTCTGTGTACCCCAGCCAGGTACGAGGGAACGTGGAGTAACGGGCTCCAGGACGGGTATGGCATCGAGACCTATGGAGACGGAGGTGAGTAGCTTGGCAGCACTGTGTGTGACCATGTGGCAGTCACCCAGGCAGTACTGTGTATTATTACCCTGTGCCAGTCACCCAGGCAGTGCTATATATTATTATCCTGTGCCAGTCACCCAGACAGTGCTGTGTATTATTACCCGGTGCCAGTCACCAGGCAGTGCTATATATTATTATCCTGTGCCAGTCACCCAGACAAGTGCTATATATTATTATCCTGTGCCAGTCAGCCAGACAGTGCTATATATTATTATCCTGTGCCAGTCACCCAGACAGTGCTATATATTATTATCCTGTGCCAGTCACCCAGACAGTGCTGTGTATTATTACCCTGTGCCAGTCACCAGTCAGTGCTATATATTACAGGTTGAGTCTCCCTTATCCAAAATGCTTGGGACCAGAGATATTTTGGATATGGGATTTTTCCGTATTTTGGAATAATTGCATACCATAATGAGATATCATGGTGATGGGACCTAAATCTAAGCACAGAATGCATTTATGTTACATATACACCTTATACACACAGCCGGAAGGTAATTTTAGCCAATATTTTTTATAACTTTGTACATTAAACAAAGTGTGTCTACATTCACACAATTCATTTGTTTCATATACACCTTATACACACAGCCTGAAGGTCATTTAATACAATATTTTTAATAACTTTGTGTATTAAACAAAGTTTGTGTACATTGAGCCATCAAAAAGCAAAGGTTTCACTATCTCACTCTCACTCAAAAAAGTCTGTATTTCGGAATATTCCGTATTTCGGAATATCTGGATATGGGATACTCAACCTGTATTACCCTGTGCCAGTCACCAGGCAGTGCTATATATTATTATCCTGTGCCAGTCACCCAGACAGTGCTGTGTATTATTACCCTGTGCCAGTCACCTGGCAGTGCTATATATTATTATCCTGTGCCAGTCACCAGGCAGTGCTATATATTATTACCCTGTGCCAGTCACCAGGCAGTGCTATATATTATTACCCTGTGCCAGTCACCAGGCAGTGCTATATATTATTATCCTGTGCCAGTCACCCAGACAGTGCTGTGTATTATTACCCTGTGCCAGTCACCTGGCAGTGCTATATATTATTATCCTGTGCCAGTCACCAGGCAGTGCTATATATTATTACCCTGTGCCAGTCACCAGGCAGTGCTATATATTATTATCCTGTGCCAGTCACCCAGACAGTGCTGTGTATTATTACCCTGTGCCAGTCACCTGGCAGTGCTATATATTATTATCCTGTGCCAGTCACCCAGACAGTGCTGTGTATTATTACCCTGTGCCAGTCACCTGGCAGTGCTATATATTATTATCCTGTGCCAGTCACACAGATCCAGTCACCCAGACAGTGCTATATATTATTATCCTGTGCCAGTCACCCAGGCAGTACTATGTGTTATTACCCTGTGCCAGTCACCAGGCAGTGCTATATATTATTATCCTGTGCCAGTCACCCAGGCAGTGCTATATATTATTATCCTGTGCCAGTCACCCAGACAGTGCGGTGTATTATTACCCTGTGCCAGTCACCAGGCAGTGCTATATATTATTATCCTGTGCCAGTCACCCAGACAGTGCTGTGTATTATTACCCTGTGCCAGTCACCCAGGCAGTGCTATGTATTATTACCCTGTGCCAGTCACCCAGACAGTGCTGTGTATTATTACCCTGTGCCAGTCACCCAGACAGTGCTAAGTATTTTTACCCTGTGCCAGTCACCCAGACAGTACTATGTGTTATTACCCTGTGCCAGTCACCCAGGCAGTACTATGTGTTATTACCCTGTACCAGTCACCCAGGCAGCGCTATGTGTTATTACCCTGTGCCAGTCACCCAGGCACTGCTATGTGTTATTACCCTGTGCCAGTTACCCAGGCACTGCTATGTGTTATTACCCTGTGCCAGTCACCCAGGCAGTACTGTGTATTATTACCCTGTGCCAGTCACCCAGGCAGCGCTATGTGTTATTACCCTGTGCCAGTCACCCAGGCAGTACTATGTGTTATTACCCTGTGCCAGTCACCCAGGCACTGCTATGTGTTATTACCCTGTGCCAGTCACCCAGGCAGCGCTATGTGTTATTACCCTGTGCCAGTCACCCAGGCAGTGCTATGTATTATTACCCTGTGCCAGTCACCCAGGCAGTACTATGTGTTATTACCCTGTGCCAGTCACCCAGGCACTGCTATGTGTTATTACCCTGTGCCAGTCACCCAGGCAGCGCTATGTGTTATTACCCTGTGCCAGTCACCCAGGCAGTGCTATGTGTTATTACCCTGTGCCAGTCACCCAGGCAGTACTATGTGTTATTACCCTGTGCCAGTCACCCAGGCAGTACTATGTGTTATTACCCTGTGCCAGTCACCCAGGCAGTGCTATGTGTTATTACCCTGTGCCAGTCACCCAGGCACTGCTATGTGTTATTACCCTGTGCCAGTCACCCAGGCAGTACTGTGTATTATTACCCTGTGCCAGTCACCCAGGCAGCACTATGTGTTATTACCCTGTGCCAGTCATCCAGGCAGCGCTATGTATTATTACCATGCGCTAGTCTCCCAGTCAGCACTACAGTGTATGACTCTGTTCCGGACACCCAGGAAGAACTTCTTTGTATGACCCTCTGCCAGGCAAGTCACCCTCGCACTACTTAGTATGACCCTCTGCCAGTCACCCAGGCAGTACTATGTCTGAACCTGTGCCAGCGTCTGCCAGTTTCCCCCCCCTGCCTGGAGTCACTGTAGAACTCAGGGAGTATCAAACACATTGGGGCAGATGTATTAAGCCTGGAGAAGTGATAAAGCAGTGTAAACGCAAGGTAATAACGAACCAGCCAATCAGCTCCTAACTGTCATTTTTTAAATCCGTAATGATTGGCTGGTGCACCTTGATAGGCTGGTCACCTTGCGCTTATCACTGCTTTATCACTTCTTTATCCCTTCTCCTGGCTTAATACATCTGCCCCATTGTATCATCTCCGACTCTTCCCCCGAAGTTTTAGTTAGGGGGTCACAACAATCTGTCTGAGTACTGTACTTGGTAGGGGACAATGTAGCTGTAACACTGAAAAAGCAGCAGAGCAGCCCCTCGTCCATTTGAACTCCCGATATTGTGCATGGCATACACAGATAGCAAACTGCAGGAGACCAGCCTCCCAAGTACAGCTGACACCTGTCACTGTGTTATTTCTTCCCACTCACAGATAAGCAACCTATAGCCTTCCAACTATTTTTAACATTACAAGTGCCAGCATGCTGTTAGCCACTTTCTGGCAGGTCATGCTGAGATAAACAGTGCACAGTGTACAGGAAGGGTTACCTTATTAGAATTTATTACATTAAGTTTATATTTATCCAGTTACTGCAATGTATATGACATTATTATACTGTATATCACTTCTGCCGAGAAACCTCTCTGTGCCTATGATTTTGCTTGTATCAGTCTTTTTCAGGTTATTGTTTCTGTATGAGTCATGTGATAAAAAATGATATATTTATTATATTGTCCTGAATAACTCTATGAAGTCTGTTGAAGTTGGTGGGTTTAGTACATCTGCAGAACTGATCAAACAAGGATTGCATATGAGCACATCTCCCTTATGAAAACTCCCTTCCCTACCGAACCAATACTCCGCTGGTACTTTTACACTATAGCCGAAAAACTGCGCCCTTTTCCCTCAATTTACTGCTGTGGATTTGTGTGTTCTCTACTGGACACTTTTGCCGCCTGGCAGCAAAGTGGTTAATTTCCATAAAAAACTTGAATTCTTTCTGGACATTTTTTTTGGCTAGCAGGTGGCAAGTGATCAGGTTTCTGGAAATCTGACACAGCTGAATGCTTAATCGCACATTTTACGCATTTTCTAACCGTAAATAACCTATTCCTTCTTTACTACGTAAACTATCATTTGTGTAAGTGCAAATAAATATGTTTGACTGCCGGACGGGATTCCAGCGGTCAAAATACCGTCCGCGGAATTCCGACCGTCAGAGTAATGCTGGCATCATAATCCCAACGGTTTTCAGGATCCCGGCGTCAAAATACAGACGCCTGGAATCCTGAACGTTCTATTAGCGGGATTGTGTCCTGCCACAGTGGGTGAGAGGTTAGGTTTAGCCATTAGAAGGGGGGTTATGGTGCAGGAAGGGGATGGTTGGGTACAGGGGAGTGGGGGTGAGGGTTAGGCACTTACAAGGGGAGGTTAGGTTTAGGCAGCAGGGAAGGGAAGGTTAGGGCTAGGCACCACCGTGGAGGGTTAGAGTTAGGCACCCACAAGGGAGGGTTAGGGTAGGGGGCAGGGGAGGGGTAGGGTACTTTCTGGGGTGCTGTCGGGATTTTGATGGTCAGCACGCCGCTGTCTGTATTATGACCGCCGGCAGCCCGACCGCCGGTATATCATATACTGTAGAATCCGTTTGACAGGATCACTGGGAAAATATCACAACGGTGAACTGTGTACTTGTAACTGATTTTATTGTGTGAATTTTTTTTTCTTTATCTGCTGAGAGTCTACATAAGTGTTTATTAAGTGCAGTCGCTGCGCCGGTACTTTATGAGATCATTCTATAAGTGTTAGTTCAGGTGGTTGTTTTTGTATTATTTGTTCGAATGCACATTTATTGAGAGAGTTAATGTTATGCGTGTAAGTCGAGGTGCTTGTCGAATTACTGCTCACTTATTTCATTTTCACTGACCTTCTTCTTCCCCTCAGCAACTGTACTCTAGAGCAGGCATTCCCAACCACGGTCCTCAAGGCACACCAACAGTGCAGGTTTTAGTGATATCCAGACTCCAGCACAGGTGACTTAATTAGTAGCTCAGTTATTTTGATTTAACCATCTGTGCTGCAGCCTGGATATCACTAAAACCTGCATTGTTGGTGTGCCTTGAGGACCGTGGTTGAAAATGCCTGCTCTAGAGGGACATCTATCAAAGCTTGAAGAGAGAGAAAGTACTAGCCAATCAGCTTGTGTCATTTTACAGGCTGTGTATGAAAAATGGCACTTAGGAGCTGATTGGTTGATAATATAACACTCTCCACTTGATCTCGCGCCAAACTTTGATAAATCTCCCCCATAGATTTTCTGGGGTTCCGTCTTTTCTGTCGTACAGTCTATGGGGTGTGACCACGCAAACTAATGAGATTATTGATTGTTCCTATCTCATCAGACACTACAGAATGGGAAATCTTTTCTGTTTCTATGCTATACTAGAAATTCAGAGGTCCCCTGGGACGTACTGTTTCGACCTTTAGTTCAAGGGTCTCCTTAACGAGACCCAGCAGGTCAATGAAAACTGAACGAGTTACTTGGAATACTGCTTTATGAAGGTGGCTGTTGAAATGCACACCCTAGAGTAGTGAGATGTGTGTGTGTGTATGTATGTGTGTATGTATGTGTGTGTGTGTATATATATATATATATATATATATATATATATATATGTCCAGAACGGACGGCACTGGAGGCAATAGTAATGATGAAACATGGAACTTGTATTAACGGGCCCGTTAATACAAGTTCCATGTTTCATCATCCCTATTGCCTCCAGTGCTGTTCCTACTGGACTCTGCATACAAAACCCATACCCAACCCCAATATTCATATGGGGCGATACAATTAATGGCTTGGCCATGATGTGCCATTTTGGAATGACACTTCATTGCCATTTTGCCATTGCCATTTTTTTTTCCTTGCACCCCATAAACTTCATTTCTACAGGAGAAGTAGCGTTGTTGTGCCTACCGCAATAGGTGGATATTTGTGGAACCCAACATTCCACTGTACAACGCTGCTAATTGAATTGGCTGCATAGATGGCCTGATTAAGATGTGGTTGGAGTTGCTATTGCTGCTGCTTACATGGAAGCAGCAGTGATAGCACTATTATGGTACTGCAGCAGGAAGCGTCACACCTCCTGCTGCTTATTGATCCGAGCAGCGTCCTAGTCCTAGCATGATCCTAGTATTGGATCATCTGCTACACCATCCTCGGAAGGAGATTCTGGCCTTCTCCTTCCCCCGCAATGGTGGTGATAGTGATACACCTTCATTTTGAGAAACTGCGGCCGTCGCTGCCCCCAAACGGCATCAGACTGTCAATCACTGACTGCTGTTGTGCAACCGATGTTGCAGACCCGAACTGCACATGCACAATACAGGTTCAGCGCATTCTCACAGTACGAACATTGCTGCTACAACAACTGAACCTGAATCAGGCCCAGAAACTTCCTAAAACTTCCCCTCAGGTGCCTGAGAGGAAAATAAGCTCTGTGCGGGATAATGTAAATAGTGTGTGCTCACGTCTAAAGTGTGCGAGAGCTAAGTCAGTTGTTTGGGGTAAACAGTACCAAGACTGCAGTTATCGTGGATTTCTGCTCACACCCTACAGAGGTGCGAGCAGATAGCCGCAATAAGTAGGGCTTTAGGGCTGGACATGCCTTAACTGCTGCACACCCTGCACTAACCACGGAAGAAGCCGCTCAACGCTGCTACTCCCGCGCATGTGGGAGCGAGAAAGCACCCATTGCAACTAGTACAGGGCTGGTCGATGAAACAATTGAATAGCTCCCAGCCACTTTAGATGGGAACAACAAACAATTGAATTGACCCTGAGTTAATGAATGTCAGTAAAAAGAAATGTGACTAAGTATAACCTAGGATACACGTTAGCTATCGTTTCATATCTTTAACACCACATTAAGATGATTATACCCATTAAAGTTACTTCTCTTAAATTAAATTATTATTAATGTTTTTTTTTCATGTGTTAATGAATGAAAAAGAAGTTAAAGACTGTAATAAGATGATGAGCGCTAAAGGCAGTGATCTGATGTTCTTTGTAACATGCAATGCTGAGAGTTTATTATTGTGTATACACTCTACCAACACGAGGGCAGTTCACATACAGCACATACCCCAGCAATGCGTTGTGTCTGATTTTGGGGTGAGGGGGGGTCTTAGGGTTAGGCACTAGGGAGAGGGCTTAGCCCTAGACGAACTCCCCCCCCCCCCCCCCCCCGAGGGTTAGGGGGGAGAAATACCTACCCCCTCCGAGGTAGGAATCTTCAATGTCGGGATGCCGCGGTCAGTCATGTGACCACCAGCATTCCAACTACCGGGGTGTAGTATGTTTTCCCTGTAGCCAAATGAAAGATTTATATATGTACTGTACATAGAAAGAGTCAGATCCTATACACGTTTAGAACTTTATCATTTTGAAGGGGCGGATTCAATTAGCCGCAGTTAATTACAGCGGACTAATTGATCTGCTGGGGCTATTCAGTTGTAGCCCGCAGCAGCCTGTGATCATTCTGCAGGCTGCTGTTAACACACATTTCTGTTTGAGTCTGAGAAAGCTTGTGCAGAAATCCGCTTTTAATGCCCTGATTGCGGGTGTAGCAAAGCCGTTAACCCATAGCTCCAGAAACTAATCCTGGGATCTGTGGGTTAAGGTGCGGTAGCGAGTACTTTACCGCGCAGGGAAAAGGGGCTGTAATTGAGGCTACCACCCTTTTCCCGGTTCTATAAATTACCGCATCTAATTGAATTCAGCCCAAAGTGTTCTAATAAACCACTGCATAGTAGTATAGGCAAAATACACTTTTATTTAATGAGGATCATTTGTAAGCATTTTTTTTTAAATATTTTTTTTTTTTGTTTGTTTAATTTATTTTAGAAAAGGAAGGAATTCCAAACAGAATTGTAAAATGTAAGCAATTTTTTACTTTGTTAGAATTGTAAATCTCCTGGAATTGTCAGGCACTGCAGTGAGAGATGCAGCTGAGTGTGCAAAGGATGAATGTGGTGTACTTGGTAAATAATTGCAGGGAAATGTTATGCAAGTGTCCAGGTGTAAACACATTGCAACTGGAGATCACCTCCTGAGGTGTGAGCAGAAGTCAGATTGCCTTGGTGCTAGACCCAATGTTACTGCATGTATGTTGTGCCCGACACTATAGTCGGAAAATGCAGTTTGCCATGACTTAGCTCCGGCCATTAGTTGCAGTAAGCTTAATTTCCCAACTTAAGTGATGCGATTGAATACTGTAGCTCCAGGTAGTGTTCATTCTAGTACGCTGCACCTGTCACAGCCAGTGCAATTCCTCTTTACTGCCTTGGGTGTCGCTCTCTACTCTGGTGCTTCTAGCACACTCTGGTTTGTATTCCAGTATCTCAGTGCTGCGATACAGACCAGAGTGTGCTAGAAGCACCAGAGGGCGACACTCCAGGCAGGAAAGAGGAACTGCATGGGTTGTGACAGATGCATGGTTCTAGAATGCATACTAGTTCTGTGCACAATTTAATTAAATTACGACCATGGTGACTTTTTAAATATGATTTTGGGCCTAATTCAGTAAGGATAGCAAATTCTGCTAATTAGCAGAATTTGCTATCCTTTGGAACGCATGCTAGGGGACTGCCCATTGCTGGGCAAGGCCGCCCAGCATGCTGACTGGAGCCTCCCTCCCCTTCAACAAGCAGAAATTGCGATCACATCGCAATTTCTGCTTGTTAGCAGAAATAGAGGACGCCTCTTGCTCGATCGTGGCGGCTGCGTGTGACGTAACGCAGCGGCCGTGATCACGCCCCGTTCGTGCCGCCTCTCCGTTCGTCCGGCTCTGCCCCTGCAATGCTCCGTCTCCTCCTGGGAAATGGGGCGATGCCCGCTCCTCGCCCCGCAACCGCTTCTGCCTGATTGACAGGCAGAGGTGATTGCATTTTCTGCCGCCGGAATTTTGAGAAAAAGATGCGGGCGCATGCGCAGCTCCCATCCTCCACATGCGCCCACATCTTTTTCTCAAAATTCCGGTTGGATCGCACACTGCGATCCAACCTGAATTAGGCCCTTTATGCGTTAAATAATGTGAGATTAATTGGCCAATTGATTCAACAACCTTTCTGTCTCTTTTTTTTTTTTTTTTTTTTTTTAATATATTTTTTATTACCTGCCCAGGATCACCTAATATCTCCTAAATGAGCAAGTAACTTCTACAATTAAAATACAGGTTGAGTATCCCATATCCAAATATTCCGAAATACGGAATTTTTTGAGCTAGTGTGAGATAGTGAAACCTTTGTTTTCTGATGTTTCAATGTACACAAACTTTGTTTAATACACAAAGTTATTAAAAATATTGTATTAAATGACCTTCAGGCTGTGTGTATAAGGTGTATAGGAAACAAATAAATTGTGTGAATGTACACACACATTGTTTAATGTACAAAGTTATTAAAAATATTGGCTAAAATGACCTTCAGGCTGTGTGTATAAGGTGTATATGAAACATAAATGCATTCTGTGCATAGACTTAGGTCCCAAAGCCATGATATCTCATTATGGGATGCAATTATTCCAAAATACGGAAAAATCCGATATCCAAAATATCTCTGGTCCCAAGCATTTTGGATAAGGGAGACTCAACCTGTATAAAAAACTGCTCATTTGCAGAAATCTGTGTTATTGGTTTATACTATTCATTTGAGCTGCTCTGATTATTTTTTTTTCAAGATTGCTTCCTGTACTACTGGAATTCTACTTTGTTAACCATATAAGAATACTTCAGCTGAAGGTATAAAGGTAAATGGTCTCCAGGGAATCTGCATATTTGATAAAAGGAAATTGAACTTATTTTTAGGAACAGATTCTCTAATTTGAATATATATGAAGTCTTTAAATATTGAGTGCCTTAGGTGAAATGTAAGCCTTTTTCATGAAATCTACATTTCGATCTTCTGTCCTAATGATGTCAGTGGCTGAATGTTTAATTTAAGTAAATTTAAGCTGAAATATAAAATGATAATATGGAGTGAGCACCATACCAGTTGGCACAGAGTGGCATGGAGTACCTGTGCGCCATGCACGCTCGGAACACATGTAAATCTGCAAATTCAGAGTGTGGCGCTTTATGGACGCAACAAGTACAGGGAGTTAAAAAAGTCCCTCCACAGTGACTGTGTGCTAAGCAAGTCTCCCCGCAGAGAATGTGTGATAACTGATAAGTAATACAGTGGGGCAAAAAAGTATTTGGACAGCCACCGATTGTGTAAGTTGACCCACTTAAAAAGATGAGAAAGGTCTGTAATTTCCATCCTAGGTACACTTCAACTGTGAGAGACAGAATCTGAAAAAAAAAAACCCAGGAAATCACATTGTATGATTATTAAACAATTTACTTGTATATTCTTGTGGAAAATAAATATTTGGACACCTACCAGCTCCGCATCTGGCCCTATATGTAAAATACCTATATACCAGGGACGTGCAGTGAGCTAAATGGCTCAGGAGACACTGGCTAGCACCAGAGCCAGATTTACATGCAATATATGAGTCAAAGCGTACATGTGGGCATTATACACAAGTGTGGCAGTATAAACTCCTGGAAATTTGGTGAGTTTTGATCAAAGATGTGCAGAAAAGCTAGCCAGGTGAGGCACTGCCTCACCTGCCATAGACTTTTTACTCCAGAGTTTTGGCTATAAAAATGATAAAAATAATGCAAATAGGTTATTTCAAACAAATTCTTTGTATTTTTCATATACTTTATACAGTCAAAACTCCGGCACAAATGTTAGTACGACAGGAAAGGCTCTGCCTCACCTAACTCACCCCACCGCACGTCACCTGCTATATACTACATAGTATTGTAAGTGGGTTCCTCTTATTTTTTCACACTACTGCCTAGAACTTGTTGTTCATTGAACACCTTTGCAATGAGCGCACAGTTCACTTAATTCTTGGATAAGATTGATGTGTGTGGGTTGGTTGTTGCATCGGAATCTTTGTGATCATGTGGAAGGGTTACTATGGTAATGGCTCTTTCCATATTTGGTAAAAATCCAAACACATGAAGAGTCTTGAAGTGTCATTCATTAATGTAACATTTTAGAATTTACTAGCATCTGTTGTATAATGAATCCACGGAATGCATCTGCCCATAAGCAAATGTGATACTAATATTAAACTAAATGATAACGATCTGAAAGGCATTTTCATGCCTTTTTTCCTTTTTAGTGGCGTCATAGTGCTTTAAACACAAGTGTTTTTCCAACATACGGCCTGATTCAGTGTTGTACGGTTATGCATTCACAGCTACGATCCTGTACGCACCGGAAGTGCGAAAATATGTTCATGCCATAGCCGCATGTAAAAGTATTGAGACCCACTCAAGGTGGCATCGCAAATCCAAGCAATTACGTACAAATATACGCAGCGGCATTTGTGGTTCCTTCAATTATTGACTCCCCGAGAAACCCAAAGGTCGTGCAGAATGTCCACGGTGATTGAGACGCTGACGCTATGTCTTGTGCGTACAGGATTGCAGCTGTAGGCTGAGAAATGTCCCGAAAACGGTTGCGACACCCCTGTGTTTTTATTACCGCTTGCTGTTACCACCCCCAAATGGTCCCTTAATGTCAAAACCTTTGCAAATAAATCCTCACTGCGAACGACATCGCTAAGATACTTTGACGTGTGCTTAGGGCAATCCTGATGCATGCTCAGTTATAGTCGCTGACACCGTAAATTTTGGCAGTGCAGATTTCTCTGCATAGATAACAGATAAGAACCACGTGGCCCATCTAGTCTGCCCCTTTTTTTTACCCTTTTTTTACCGTATTTTTATCTCAAACCTTATTTGATCCTTATTTCTTTGTAAGGATATTCTTATGTCTATCCCGTGCATGTTTAAATTGCTCTACTGTCTTAGCCTCTACCACCTCTGATGGGAGGCTATTCCACTTTTCCACTACTCTTTCTGTGTAAGTAATTTTTCCTCAAATTTCCCCTGAACCAGTTTCAGGGCCTAATTCAGACCTGATAGCTAGCAAGCGATTTTTGCACTGCTGCGATCAGATAGTCGCCTACAAGGGGAGTGTATTTTAGCTGCGCAAGTGTGCGATCGCATGTGTAGCAGAGCTGTACAAACTGATTTTGTGCAGTCTCTGTGCAGCCCAGGACTAACTCAGCCTGTCCGGGACCAGAAATTGATGTCAGGAACCCTCTCTGCTAACTTTTGGACTTGCGTTCTCCCATGCGAATGGATCCTTCGCACGAACCAATCGCTGAGCGGCGAACCACTTTGTGGCAGTGCCACACACCTGCGCATTACAGTGCATACGCATGCATAGTTTAGACCTGATTGCCCACTGTGCAAAAGTGCAGCCTAGTGATCAGGTCTGAATTACCCCCTCAGTGCAAGACCTCGTGTCCTATTGCTTCTCTTCATTTGGAGAATGTTTCCCTCTGGACTTTGTTAAAACCCTTGATATATTTGGAAGTTTCAGGCCCTTAATTTATATTTACACTGGAGAATTGAAGCCCTTTCTTGATCTCACAGCTGATAAGTAAACCAGGAGCGGCAGGGCCTGCTGAAATATAATATTTTAATGGATTTTTATTGAGTGCTCTGGATACTTCTCGCATTCTTCTAAAGGGTTTATGCAATTAAAATGCAGCATCTTCTGTGAAATATTGCAGATTACAGTGATTAGACACTGCACTTTGATTGCGGTTTGAAAAAGCCGCTGTGTGTATGAGGCCATAATTTTGACATTTACTTTCTTGACATTCATAATATCGACACCAAAATGTAGACGGCTATGGTGTCAACATGGACAAAGTGTTGACATATCGAAATGTAGTGACTATGGGGTGTATTTACGAAGCCTTGGAGAGAGAGAGAGTGGATGGAGATAAAGTATCAACCAATCAGCTCCTAACTGCCATGTTACAGGCTGTGTTTGAAAAATAACAGTTAGGAGCTGATTGGCTGGTACTTTATCTTTCCCCACTTTATCTCTCTCCAAGGCTTAGTACACAGACCAACATGTCAACAAGGAGAATGGCTGTCTACACCGCTAAGCAGAGCCCCCTACCACTGCATTCCCTTCATGCCCCAGTCCGACACTGCATGTAAGTACAATACATTAGTGAGATTCCATCTATTTGTGGATCTGAGTAATTGGCTTGTGTGGTTAGAACTCCTTTATCTCTGCACATGTCTTCTGATCTAAGTGGTTGACTAATGAGTAGCTTAAAGTAAAAATTCTCTTTTTTTTTAATGGCCGGTAGGCTCCTGAAAATCGTGTGGCGCTCCCGGCCCAACGGAAAAGTGGGCAAGTCTCCCAGCTTGCCGCCACTCACACCCTCCCGCAGCCAAGGGGGGCCAATGACGTGATTCGTGTCATTGTGGCCCCACCCCCTTGGCTCTGAATGCCTGTAATCTCAGCATTGGGTAGTGGGGGCGGGTCTGCGATGACATGAATTTGCGGACATGCCCTACCCAGCAGCACCACCCATGGCCACGCCCTCAGTGTGCTGCACCATACCCCTCGCCTTGCCGAAATGGCTGCCTCCTCCCGGAACGGGCAGCCACAATATTGGCAAGCATGACCTTGTCTTAGTTTTCTACATACATTACCAGATTTTCATGACTTGTCGGAGGGTTTAACTCAATTCTTTCTCGCGCCAACAGCTCCCGTTTAAAGTGACGAACAATGTTCAGTTGTATTGCTGACCTGAGTGCCACGGATGCCCACTACTTATCACGCATGTCACATCCAAATGCACCAGGATTTGCTACGCAAAGCTACTAAATCTGTGCAAACTACTGGGCACGCTGCCCAAAAGTCTGACTTTGGGCTCAGGAGGTTGTGAGCCACCACATGAGGGTGTGAACAAAAATAATGGGTGCCCACAGCACTCGCACCCAGAGGCACAAATAATGAAAAAAATCCAGGTCACTTTAGAGCTGCGGCAGCATGAAACAATTGAAACCCCCCCCCCCCCCCCCCCCCCCCCTTCATACTGCAGGGAATTTGAAACCCACAACATCATATTAGCGACCTTGCAGAGCAATGCAGGTCATTGCAGGCTTTTGATCATCCTTTTATTTCTTTTTTTAAGGATTTATTTTTTACAAAATTAGATCAATATACAGGAGTCAGAGGTGATCAGCAATAGATCACTTTTTCAAATATATGGTTATAGACATCTGCAGAAAGCCAATATTATATACTACAATGTTGACATCAGTATAAGTTATTGGAAAGTCCGAATGCTAGTTTTAATCTTCTCCTGTTCCTCTTTTGCCTACAATTCTTCCCTAACACTAATGCATACTTCCCAACCGGCCCTACTTCAGTGCTCTGTCCAAACACTGATGTGTACCCTGCGGTGGGAAAGCTGAGTGGTAAGTATGCCCCATGCGGCGCACCTTTTGAATGGGTGAGGTGAGAGGATGAGCCATGCTTTCTGTTATCTATACTTCTAATAAAGTTGTAATGGTTTTGTCTGTACATAGAAATGTATGAGCTATGGAGACCAAAAAAAAAAAATGTTGGAATTTCTCTT
Source organism: Pseudophryne corroboree (assembly GCF_028390025.1). Lineage (NCBI taxonomy): Eukaryota > Metazoa > Chordata > Amphibia > Anura > Myobatrachidae > Pseudophryne > Pseudophryne corroboree. The sequence continues at coordinate 719,227,498 of NC_086448.1, forward strand.
TGTCTGTCTGTTCCGGCATCACACACAAATTACTGGATGAATTTGTATTGCGCTTTCATTATTGGATTGTCACCTAGAAAGAGACCTGAGGTATGTATTATCTCGATGTGACATCAGGGAGAGGAGCAATAAAGAAAAAAACAGATGTTTGACTGTAGTGTGCAGTGTGCAGGCTCCTCAAGTCCAAAAAGGACTATATGCATATAAATAGAATTTTTTGTGAGAAATATACTTCTAGGGACTGTTTATGAACTATGGAGACAAAGATTGTTTTTAGCATAATTTGCACAGGCTCTTCAAGTCCAAAATGACTGTGTATATAAATATATATACATATATTACACACACTGAACGCGAACAGTTATTTATATATGCACTAGCTGAGTACCCGGCGTTGCCCGAGATTTTAAAAATGTCTGTTTACTAAAATAAATGGAAATATTAAACACACAGCATAAATAACATTGTAGATAGCTGAATACATGTGCTTTGCTACGGGATGAGGATGGTAAACTAGAATGCTAGTTGTTCGTTAATTTACGTTGGTTGGAGATCTAGTATATAGGCATATCTTGCTTCCCTGACGCACTTTGTGTAGTGGCCGGACCCCTTTTAGGTCCCCCAAGGGACCCTGCTCTTCCCACTATACAACTCTCAGTCTGTAGCTTCCTGCTGCCTCCATTCCCCTCCTCACATTATGTCAGTGTCCCTGTGAAATTATGTTTTTTACAATTTCTTATATAGCGCAGCACATTATGTATGTCCTGATATACTCTGTGCTGCTGTCAGTGTGTGGATTTGTGCTACCTGCATTTCCCTCCTTACATCATGTCACTGGCCCTTTCATCACTGACATATAATGCATGTCCTGATATAGTGTGTGCTACTGGCCCACCCCTAGGGGTGCTAGTGGTGTGTTACCCCCACAGTGTTTGTTCCCAGAGTGTAAGTCATATGTGTAGCAAGTTTGGTGTCAATTGCTCCAGGCATTCCAGAGTTATGTTCTCTGCTGAAAAACTCTGTGCTGCTGCCTCGCCCCCAGGGGTGCTAGGGGTGTCTTAACCCCACAGTGTTTGTTCCCAGCTTGTAAATCATATGTGTACCAAGTTTGTTAGAAATAGATCCAGGCATTCGGGAGTTATGCTGTCTCTTGAAATACTCTGTGCTGCTGTCCCTCCCCTAGGGGTGCTAGGTGTGTTACCCCCACAGTGTTTGTTCCCAGAGTGTAAGTCATATGTGTAGCAAGTTTGGTGTAAATTGCTCCAGGCATTTCACAGTTATGCTGTCTGCTGAAAAACTCTGTGCTTCTGCCTCACCCCTAGGGGTGCTAGGAGTGTCTTACCCCCACAGTGTTTGTTCCCAGCTTGTAAGTAGTGATGTGCACCGGACATTTTTCGGGTTTTGTGTTTTGGTTTTGGATTCTGTTCCGCGGCCGTGTTTTGGATTCGGACGCGTTTTGGCAAAACCTCCCTGAAAATTTTTTGTCGGATTCGGGTGTGTTTTGGATTCGTTTTTTTTTTACAAAAAACCCTAAAAAACAGCTTAAATCATAGAATTTGGGGGTAATTTTGATCCCATAGTATTATTAACCTCAATAACCATAATTTACACTCATTTTCAGTCTATTCTGAACACCTCACAATATTATTTTTAGTCCTAAAATTTGCACCGAGGTCGCTGGATGGCTAAGCTAAGCGACACAAGTGGCCGACACAAACACCTGGCCCATCTAGGAGTGGCACTGCAGTGTCAGGCAGGATGGCAGATTAAAAAAATTGTCCCCAAACAGCACATGATGCAAAGAAAAAAAGAGGCGCACCAAGGTCGCTGTGTGACTAAGCTAAGCAACACAAGTGGCCGACACAAACACCTGGCCCATCTAGGAGTGGCACTGCAGTGTCAGACATGATGGCAGATTAAAAAAATTGTCCCCAAACAGCACATGATGCAAAGAAAAAAAGAGGCGCACCAAGGTCGCTGTGTGACTAAGCTAAGCGACACAAGTGGCCGACACAAACACCTGGCCCATCTAGGAGTGGCACTGCAGTGTCAGGCAGGATGGCACTTCAAAAAAATTGTCCCCAAACAGCACATGATGCAAAGAAAAATGAAAGAAAAAAGAGGTGCAAGATGGATTTGTCCTTGGGCCCTCCCACCCACCCTTATGTTGTATAAACAGGACATGCACACTTTAACGAACCCATCATTTCAGCGACAGGGTCTGCCACACGACTGTGACTGAAATGACTGGTTGGTTTGGGACCCCACCAAAAAAAGAAGCAATCAATCTCTCCTTGCACAAACTGGCTCTACAGAGGCAAGATGTCCACCTCATCATCATCCTCCGATTCCTCACCCCTTTCACTGTGTACATCCCCCTCCTCACAGATTATTAATTCGTCCCCACTGGAATCCACCATCTCAGGTCCCTGTGTACTTTCTGGAGGCAATTGCTGCTGGTGAATGTCTCCACGGAGGAATTGATTATAATTCATTTTGATGAACATCATCTTCTCCACATTTTCTGGAAGTAACCTCGTACGCCGATTGCTGACAAGGTGAGCGGCTACACTAAACACTCTTTCGGAGTACACACTGGAGGGAGGGCAACTTAGGTAGAATAAAGCCAGTTTGTGCAAGGGCCTCCAAATTGCCTCTTTTTCCTGCCAGTATACGTACCTACTTGGATGCGGTCATTCATATAATCCTCCACCATTCTTTCAATGGTGAGAGAATCATATGCAGTGACAGTAGACGACATGTCAGTAATCGTTGACAGGTCCTTCAGTCCGGACCAGATGTCAGCACTCGCTCCAGACTGCACTGCATCACCGCCAGCGGGTGGGCTCGGAATTCTTAGCCTTTTCCTCGCACCCCCAGTTGCGGGAGAATGTGAAGGAGGAGATGTTGACGGGTCACGTTCCGCTTGACTTGACAATTTTCTCACCAGCAGGTTTTTGAACCTCTGCAGACTTGTGTCTGCCGGAAAGAGAGATACAACGTAGGTTTTAAATCTAGGATCGAGCACGGTGGCCAAAATGTAGTGCTCTGATTTCAACAGATTGACCACCCGTGAATCCTGGTTAAGCGAATTAAGGGCTCCATCCACAAGTCCCACATGCCTAGCGGAATCGCTCTGTTTTAGCTCCTCCTTCAATGTCTCCAGCTTCTTCTGCAAAAGCCTGATGAGGGGAATGACCTGACTCAGGCTGGCAGTGTCTGAACTGACTTCACGTGTGGCAAGTTCAAAGGGTTGCAGAACCTTGCACAACGTTGAAATCATTCTCCACTGCGCTTGAGTCAGGTGCATTCCCCCTCCTTTGCCTATATCGTGGGCAGATGTATAGGCTTGAATGGCCTTTTGCTGCTCCTCCATCCTCTGAAGCATATAGAGGGTTGAATTCCACCTCGTTACCACCTCTTGCTTCAGATGATGGCAGGGCAGGTTCAGAAATGTTTGGTGGTGCTCCAGTCTTCGGCACGCGGTGGCTGAATGCCGAAAGTGGCCCGCAATTCTTCGGGCCACCGACAGCATCTCTTGCACGCCCCTGTCGTTTTTTAAAGAATTCTGCACCACCAAATTCAATGTATGTGCAAAACATGGGACGTGCTGGAATTTGCCCAGATGTAATGCACGCACAATATTGCTGGCGTTGTCCGATGTCACAAATCCCCAGGAGAGTCCAATTGGGGTAAGTCATTCTGCGATGATCTTCCTCAGTTTCCGTAAGAGGTTGTTAGCTGTGTGCCTCTTCTGGAAAGCGGTGATACAAAGCGTAGCCTGCCTAGGAACGAGTTGGCGTTTGCGAGATGCTGCTACTGGCGCCGCCGCTGTTGTTCTTGCTGCGGGAGGCAATACATCTACCCAGTGGGCTGTCACAGTCATATAGTCCTGAGTCTGCCCTGCTCCACTTGTCCACATGTCCGTGGTTAAGTGGACATTGGGTACAACTGCATTTTTTAGGACACTGGTGACTCTTTTTCTGAGGTCTGTGTACATTTTCGGTATCGCCTGCCTAGAGAAATGGAACCTAGATGGTATTTGGTACCGGGGACACAGTACCTCAATCAAATCTCTAGTTGCCTCTGAATAAACGGTGGATACCGGAACCACGTTTCTCACCGCTCAGGCTGCCAAGGCCTGAGTTATCTGCTTTGCAGCAGGATGACTGCTGTGATATTTCATCTTCCTCGCAAAGGACTGTTGGACAGTCAATTGCTTACTGGAAGTAGTACAAGTGGTCTTCCGACTTCCCCTCTTGGATGACGATTGACTCCCAGCAGCAACAACAGCAGCGCCAGCAGCAGTAGGTGTTACACTCAAGGATGCATCGGAGGAATCCCAGGCAGGAGAGGACTCGTCAGACTTGCCAGTGACATGGCCTGCAGGACTATTGGCTTTCCTGGGTAAGGAGGAAATTGACACTGAGGGAGTTGGTGGTGTGGTTTGCAGGAGCTTGGTTACAAGAGGAAGGGATTTAGTGGTCAGTGGACTGCTTCCGCTGTCATCCAAAGTTTTTGAACTTGTCACTGACTTATGATGAATGCGCTGCAGGTGACGTATAAGGGAGGATGTTCCGAGGTGGTTAACGTCCTTACCCCTACTTATTACAGCTTGACAAAGGCAACACACGGCTTGACACCTGTTGTCCGCATTTGTGTTGAAATAATTCCACACCGAAGAGCTGATTTTTTTTGTATTTTGACCAGGCATGTCAATGGCCATATTCGTCCCACGGACAACAGGTGTCTCCCCGGGTGCCTGACTTAAGCAAACCACCTCACCATCAGAATCCTCCTTGTCAATTTCCTCCCCAGCGCCAGCAACACCCATATCCTCATCCTGGTGTACTTCAACAGGGACATCTTCAATTTGACTATCAGGAACTGGACTGCGGGTGCTCCTTCCAGCACTTGCAGGGGGCGTGCAAATGGTGGAAGGCGTAAGCTCTTCCCGTCCAGTGATGGGAAGGTCAGGCATCGCAACCGACACAATTGGACTCTCCTTGGGGATTTGTGATTTAGAAGAACGCACAGTTCTTTGCTGTGCTTTTGCCAGCTTAAGTCTTTTCATTTTTCTAGCGAGAGGATGAGTGCTTCCATCCTCATGTGAATCTGAACCACTAGCCATGAACATAGGCCAGGGCCTCAGCCGTTCCTTGCCACTCCGTGCCGTAAATGGCATATTGGCAAGTTTACGCTTCTCATCAGACGCTTTCAATTTTGATTTTTGGGTAATTTTACTGAACTTTTGTTTTTTGGATTTTACATGCTCTCTACTATGACATTGGGCATCGGCCTTGGCAGACGACGTTGATGGCATTTCATCGTCTCGGCCATGACTAGTGGCAGCAGCTTCAGCACGAGGTGGAAGTGGATCTTGATCTTTCCCTTTTTTAACCTCCACATTTTTGTTCTCCATTTTTTAATGTGTGGAATTATATGCCAGTATCAATGCAATGGCCTACTACTATATATACTTCGCACAATTGAAATGCACCACAGGTATAGAATGTAGATGGATAGTATACTTGATGACACAGAGGTAGGTACAGCAGTGGCCTACCGTACCGTACTGCTATATATACTGGTGGTCACTGTCAGCAAACTGCAAAACTAAAATGCACCACAGGTATAGAATCTAGATGGATAGTACACTTGACGACACAGAGGTAGGTACAGCAGTGGCCTTCCGTACCGTACTGCTATATATACTGGTGGTCACTGTGTCAGCAAACTGCACAACTGAAATGCACCACAGGTATAGAATCTAGATGGATAGTATACTTGACGACACAGAGGTAGGTACAGCAGTGGCCTACCGTACTGCTATATATACTGGTGGTCACTGTCAGCAAACTGCAAAACTAAAATGCACCACAGGTATAGAATGTAGATGGATAGTATACTTGACGACACAGAGGTAGGTACAGCAGTGGCCTTCCGTACCGTACTGCTATATATACTGGTGGTCACTGTGTCAGCAAACTGCAAAACTAAAATGCACCACAGGTATAGAATCTAGATGGATAGTATACTTGACGACACAGAGGTAGGTACAGCAGTGGCCTACTGTACCGTAATGCTATATATTATATACTGGTGGTCAGCAAACTGTGCAAAACTGAAATGCACCACAGGTATGGATGGATAGTATACTTGACGACACAGAGGTAGGTACAGCAGTGGCCTACTGTACCGTAATGCTATATATTATATACTGGTGGTCAGCAAACTGTGCAAAACTGAAATGCACCACAGGTATGGATGGATAGTATACTTGACGACACAGAGGTAGGTACAGCAGTGGCCTTCTGTACCGTACTCCTATATATTATATACTGGTGGTCAGCAAAATTATGCACTGTACTCCTACTATATACTGTCTACAATGCAGCACAGATATGGAGTGTTTTTCAGGCAGACAACGTTTACTGGTGGTCACTGGTCAGCAAAACTCTGCACTGTACTCCTCCTATATAATATTATACTGGTGGTCCCCAGTCTCCACAATAAAGCAGCACACTGAGCACAGATATGGAGTGTTTTTCAGGCAGACAACGTATACTGGTGGTCACTGTCAGCAAAACTCTGCACTGTACTCCTGCTATATAATACAGCTGCTCCCCAGTCCCCACAATTAAGCAGTGTGAGCACAGATATATGCAGCACACTGAGCACAGATAAGGAGCGTTTTTTTCATGCAGAGAACGGATAAAACTGGTGGTCACTGATCAGCAAAACTCTGCACTGTACTCCTCCCATGTTAATATACAGCTGCTCCCCAGTCCCCACAATTAAGCAATAAGTAAAGAAAGCACAAATATTTGCATCAACAATACACGGAGAGGACGCCAGCCACGTCCTCTCCCTAACATTTCCAATGCACGAGTGAAAATGGCGGCGACGCGCGGCTGCTTATATAGAATCCGAATCTCGCGAGAATCCGACTGCGGGATGATGACGTTCGGGCGCGCTTGGGTTAACCGAGCCATACGGGAGAATCCGAGTATGCCTCGGACCCGTGTAAAAAGGGTGGAGTTCGGGGGGGTTCGGTTTCCGAGAAACCGAACCCGCTCATCACTACTTGCAAGTCAGATGTGCACCAAGTTTGGTGTAATTTGCTCCAGGCCTTCCACAGTTATGCTGTCTGCTGACATACTCTGTGTTGCTGTCCCACCCCTAGGGGTGCTAGGGGTATCTGACCCGCACAGTGTTTGCTTCCAGAGTGTACTGTAAGTCATATGTGTACCAAGTTTGTTGTAAATTGCTGCAGGCATTCCAGAGTTATACTGTCTGCTGACATACTCTGTGCTGCTGTCCCACCCCTAGCGGTGCTAGGGGTGTCTGACCCCCACAGTGTTTGTTCCCAGATTGTAAGGCATATGTGTACCAATTTCAGAGTACACTGCTCCAGCAATTCCGGAGCTATGCTGTCTCCTGATATACTCTGTGCTGCTGTCTCTCCCACTAGGGGTGCTAGGGATTTCTAATTTCTCTGACGTCCTAAGTGGATGCTGGGACTCCGTAAGGACCATGGGGAATAGCGGCTCCGCAGGAGACTGGGCACAACTAAAGAAAGCTTTAGGACTACCTGGTGTGCACTGGCTCCTCCCACTATGACCCTCCTCCAGACCTCAGTTAGAATCTTGTGCCCGGCTGAGCTGGATGCACACTAGGGGCTCTCCTGAGCTCCTAGAAAGAAAGTATATTTTAGGTTTTTTATTTTACAGTGAGATCTGCTGGCAACAGACTCACTGCAGCGAGGGATTAAGGGGAGAAGAAGCGAACCTACCTGACTGGAGATAGTTTGGGCTTCTTAGGCTACTGGACACCATTAGCTCCAGAGGGATCGAACACAGGACCCGACCTCGATCGTTCGGTCCCGGAGCCGCGCCGCCGTCCCCCTTACAGAGCCAGAAGCAAGAAGTGGTCCGGAAAATCGGCGGCAGAAGACCTCGGTCTTCAACAAGGTAGCGCACAGCACTGCAGCTGTGCGCCATTGCTCCTCATGCACACCTCACACTCCGGTCACTGATGGGTGCAGGGCGCTGGGGGGGGGCGGGGCACCCTGAGCAGCAATATAAACACCTTGGCTGGCAAATCATCACAATATATAGTCCCAGGGCTATATATGTGATAAATTACCCCTGCCAGAATCCATGAAAAAAGCGGGAGAAAAGTCCGCCGAAAAAGGGGCGGGGCTATCTCCCTCAGCACACTGGCGCCATTTTTTCTTCACAGTGCAGCTGGAAGACAGCTCCCCAGGCTCTCCCCTGTAGTTTTCAGGCTCAAAGGGTTAAAAAGAGAGGGGGGGCACTAAATTTAGGCGCAATATGTGTATACAAGCAGCTATTGGGGGAAAAATCACTCAGTTATAGTGTTAATCCCTGCATTATATAGCGCTCTGGTGTGTGCTGGCATACTCTCTCTCTGTCTCCCCAAAGGACTTTGTGGGGTCCTGTCCTCAGTCAGAGCATTCCCTGTGTGTGTGCGGTGTGTCGGTACGGCTGTGTCGACATGTTGGATGAGGAAGGTTACGTGGAGGCGGAGCAGAGGCCGATAAATGGGATGTCGCCCCCTGTGGGGCCGACACCAGAGTGGATGGATAGGTGGAAGGTATTAACCGACAATGTCAACTCCTTACATAAAAGGCTGGATGACGTAACAGCTGTGGGACAGCCGGCTTCTCAGCCCGCGCCTGCCCAGGCGTCTCAAAGGCCATCAGGGGCTCAAAAAACGCCCGTTACCTCAGATGGCAGACACAGATGTCGACACGGAGTCTGACTCCAGTGTCGACGAGGTTGAGACATATATACACAATCCACTAGGAACATCCGTTGCATGATCTCGGCAATGAAAAATGTGTTACACATTTCTGACATTAACCCAAGTACCACATAAAAGGGGTTTTATGTTTGGGGAGAAAAAGCAGCCAGTGTTTTGTTCCCCCATCAGATGAGTGAATGAAGTGTGTAAAGAAGCGTGGGTTTCCCCGATAAGAAACTGGTAATTTCTAAAAAGTTACTGCTGGCGTACCCTTTCCCGCCAGAGGATAGGTCACGTTGGGAGATATCCCCTAGGGTGGATAAGGCGCTCACACGTTTGTCAAAAAAGGTGGCACTGCCGTCTTAGGATACGGCCACTTTGAAGGAGCCTGCTGATAAAAAGCAGGAGGCTATCCTGAAGTCTGTATATACACACTCAGGTACTATACTGAGACCTGCAATTGCCTCAGCATGAATAGTGCTGCTGCAGCGTGGTCTGATACCCTGTCAGATAATATTAATACCCTAGACAGGGATAATATTTTGCTAACATAGAGCATATTAAAGACGTCGTCTTATATATGAGGGATGCACAGAGGGATATTTGCCGGCTGGCATCCAGAATTAATGCAATGTCCATTCTGCCAGGAGGGTATTAGAGACCCGGCAGTGGACAGGTGATGCTGACTTTAAAAGGCACATGGAGATTCTGCCTTATAAGGGTGAGGAATTGTTTGGGGATGGTCTCTGGGACCTCGTATCCACAGCAACAGCTGGGAAGAAAATTTTTTACCTCAGGTTTCCTCACAGCCTAAGAAAGCACCGTATTTTCAGGTACAGTCCTTTCGGCTTCAGAAAAGCAAGCGGGTCAAAGGCGCTTCCTTTCTGCACAGAGACAAGGGAAGAAGGAAAAAGCTGCACCAGACAGCCAGTTCCCAGGATCAAAAATCTTCCCCCGCTTCCTCTGAGTCCACCGCATGACGCTGGGGCTCCACAGGTGGAGACAGGTGCGGTGGGGGCGCGTCTCGGGAACTTCAGGGACCAGTGGGCTTGCCCACAGGTGGATCCCTAGGTTCTGCAAGTAGTATCACAGGGATACAAGCTGGAGTTCGAGGCGACTCCCCCTCGCCGTTACCTCACATCAGCCTTGCCTGCTGCCCTCGGAGAAAGGGAGGTAGTACTGGCGGCAATTCACAAGCTGTACTTCCAGCAGGTGAAATCAAGGTACCCCTCCTTCAACAAGGCCGGGGTTACTATTCCAAAATGTTTGTGGTACCGAAACCAGACGGTTCGGTGAGACCCATTCTAAAATTGAAATCCTTGAACACTTATATACGAAGGTTCAAGTTCAAAATGGAATCGCTCAGGGCGATTATTGCAAGCCTGGAGAATTTCATGGTATCACTGGACATCAAGGATGCTTACCTGCATGTCCCTATTTACCCTCCTCACCAGGAGTACCTCAAAATTGTGGTACAGGATTGTCATTACCAATTCCAGACGTTGCCGTTGGTCTGTCCCCGGCACCGAGGGTATTTACCAAGGTAATGGCCGAAATAATTATCCCGTACTTGGACGATCTCCTTATAAAGGCGAGGTCCAGGGAGCAGTTGTTCGTCGGAGTCAGGGCCGGATTAACAATGGGGCGGATGGAGCTGCAGCTCCAGGCCCCCCATCAAAATAGGCCCAAAAGCATCTGCTGTGCTGCTGTAGAGAGGAAAATATCTTTTCCTGCTACAGCTGCTTTTACAAATGCCATCCGAGGAGCCTCATCCCCCGGCCACGACCTCCCCCCTTTACCTCCTCCCGAATCACTGTGTGCACTCGAAGCAGCGCAATGGAAGCGCTCAGTAGCCCTGGCCTCCCTGCAGTGCACCGCGGCGCATACACAGCGATGTCAGGACATTTGACATCACAAAGGCGCCACCCCGGCATCACCACGCGGCGCGCACCCTGAGGAAAACCTTAAATTGTAGGGGAAGCAGCGCTGTGTTATGTCCGGAGCAGGCTGCTCCATGAAGGTGGCCTGGACCCTGGCAGGGTGACTGATCCCCTCCTGTGGTGAGGAGAGTCCTGCTGGCTGCCAGCCTGGCTGATGCACTGATGGTAGCAGGGACTTGCTAGTATGATTTAGGCAGCAACTTTTCCATATGGAGATATATGTATACTGTACACTGTACATATATACAGTACCCAAACACATAGATATATAAAAACATGCCTAGGTGTGTGTGTGTGTGTGTGTGTGTGTGTGTGTGTGTGTGTGTATGTATATATGTGTGTGTGTGTATATATATATATATATATATATATATATATATATATATATATATATATATATATATATACACTGTTTAATGAAAGAAATCAGTGGTCAGCACTCCACTACTGCCCAGATAAATGCTTGCCCATGTGCCTCCAAAAATAAGACAAGGACCATGAATATAGTAAATGGTGACAAGGCAGCAATCTCAGGACTTCACACAAAATGAATCATCAGGCAACCATGTCTTTTGTGTTATAAACAAAAGACATGGGACCTAGGACCTAATTCAGACCTGATCGCTGTTGAGCGAATTTGCACAGTGGCCGAATGACTGCGCATGCGTACAGATCGTAATGCGTAGGCGCAATGCCAAACAGCAAAAAAACCCTGCTTTTTTTCTTATCGCTAGGCGAACGCAGGCTGATTTACAGGAAACCAGCTTTTGGGGTTGGTAACTGGCTGTTTCTTGGAGTGTCAGCGTACCCAAGGGTTTTCAGGGCGGGTGTGTGATGTCAGCTCCGGCCCCAATCAGCCTGTTTGTGTAGCAATGGAAGCGTAATAGCCCCTACACATTTAATGATTTGCCATCGAGGTGCCCAACAGCCGATACAGACAACCGGGGGGTGGGGGGCTGTTGGGGGGAGTGAAGTTTCTTCACTCCCTGACGTCACCCGACCCCATAGCCCTGCATGCAAATATGGACAATATTCTCTATATTAGCTTGCAGGCATAAACGACCCAGGACCAACGATGAACTACCACGGGGCCGCGCATTGTTCATCGTTGTGCCTATACACTGAAAGATATGAACAATTTCTTGTTCATTACTGAACGAGATTGTTCATATCGGCCGCACACATCGGCAAGTGTGTAGGGCCCTTAAGTCCTGGGCTACACACAGACTGCACAGACTGGAAAAATCATTCAATGGTGAGTTGCGATTTGCAGATGTCCACTGTCTGGTGAAGTTTTCGCATGGCGTAAGCTTGCATTCGCACACTTGCATGGGGCAAGTTTTCACTCTCTACCGGCTGCGGCCTTCTGATTGCAAACCTCTGCAAAAACGCAGAGTAGTGATCAGGTCTGAATTAGACCCTTGGTTGTCTGATGATTAGTTTTGTGTGAAGTCCCAAGAGTGTCGCCTTGTCATCATTTTATATATATATATATATATATATATATATATATATATATACATACTTTTAGGTATATGTATATATACATCTATGCGTGTATGTATATATATATATATATATATATATATATATATATATGTGTGTGTGTGTGTGTGTGTTTGTAATTCTAACATGCTCACATTACATTGATTGCTAGTATTGTATGCCTATGTATGTTTTCCCGTTGGAGTAATGCTGACTTGTGATAAAGGGATGTTCAAAAATTTTCCTGTCATTTAGCTAGTCCTTCAAAACTTTGGATAAGTTCAATGGTATGGGGGGTAATTCCAAGTTGATCGCAGCAGGAATTTTGATAGCAGTTGGGCAAAACCATGTGCACTGCAGGGGAGGCAGATGTAACATGTGCAGAGAGAGTTAGATTTGGGTGGGGTGAGTTCAATCTGCAATCTAAATTGCAGTGTAAAAATAAAGCAGCCAGTATTTACCCTGTACAGAAACAAAATAACCCACCCAAATCTAACTCTCTCTGCACATGTTATATCTGCCTCCCCTGCAGTGCACATGGTTTTGCCCAACTGCTAACAAAATTCCTGCTGCGATCAACTCAGAATTACCCCCCTGGTTTTTCCCAACTGCTAACAAAATTCCTGCTGCGATCAACTTGGAATTACCCCCATGGTCCCTACTGGTCCGTGCATGTGCACAGATGTTACTTAGGAGTAAATGTATTATAGCGACACGGATCGTGCCATTATAACACTTCCTGCTTCACCTCATTACTGAGGCAAAGCAGGAAGGGACATCAACAAGATGTATGAACATCTTGTCTGCCGAAGTTGGAGAACGAAAATTCCCCTTTCCAGCAATGTCCCCATGAGCACACAGTGCGTCAGCTTAGTGCTGATTTTCTGGGGGGTATTCAAATTGTTTGAAAAGTTAGTTGAGTTTCTGTTTTTCCTATCTAATAGACAGGAAAAAACAGACACCCAACCGACTTTTCAAACAATTGAATATCCCTCTGTGTCTCCCTGCCTGGCTGACTCCGCTGTGCATGTGCACAGTGGAGTCGCTACTGACGCGATATCTTATGTGTATCTCGCTACTGACGCGATATCTTATGTGTATCCTGGAGCCGCCACCCACCACAGCAAGGAACTGCTTTGTCCCTGTTGTGGAGATAAGACATCGCCACCTGCAGCTGTCGAAATCGATTGTTGCAGGTGTCGAAACAGTCAGTGCTGCTGATCATTCATACATTGCCCTGGATATCAAAGTGTAGTGTTCTTTCTAGGCTGTTTCAGCATGGTGCTGCACCCTGCCCATTTTTCAAATGTGATAAAGCACCTTGCCCTTTTTCAGTGCACCCTGCAGGATCAGAAATCACCCCCTTGTATACAGAATGCAACAGTCAGAGTGCATGTTACAATGCAGTGGTCTACTCCTTGCCCATCTCTAAAATTGGAACACAATTTCTGTCCTCTGCGAATGGGATAGCAGAGGAAGAAATTACATCACTGCTGTGGCTCCTGTATGTTGGGTGTTACAAGGGTCTCCTATATGTATGTATCGGTATATGATACACTAAGAGGAAAATATATGTATAACAACTACAGACATATGCGCTATGCTTTGTACGCAAAGCATCACGCCAAAAATGTGCCCTTCAAAATTAAAATGTGCCCTCCTCAGTGATCAGCACCCTGCCCTAAAAAAATCCTAAAGTGAACACTAAAAGTGCTATCTATTAGACAGCAGCGCCGATAAGGAAAGGGGCGCATAACGCCCCTGTCACTGAGCCGGCTTCACTGCTGTCATACAGTACATGGGGGAGGAGCGGTAGGAGCGGTATCAGTGCACACAATGTGCGCTGATACAACTTCTCCCCCATAATGAAGGATCACATTTACCCCTTAGTAACAGGCAGCTGCATTAGAATTTGTTAGTGTTCCATGGGAGGAGCTAGCTGTGGACATCCAGTTTTGTGTTCCAGTGTGAGACGCACAGTTCGGGCACATCAGCACCACATGATGTTCATGTGGTACCCTGAGGTTACAGGCAGAGCAGTACAACTCTGCCTGACCAATTACATGATTTATGTGTTCGGCGGTGTAAAGGTATGTTTTTTATTGTGCTTGGACCTTTGAGACCTTATGTTAATATTGTTGCTACAGTGTAGGAAGTGATATCACTTCTGGGGAGTCCAGGTGTTCCAAGTTGGACTACATGTAGTTTGGCACCTTTTTATACATTGTTCTGGTATACATTGTTCTGATAGTTTAAATAGAAAGGCCAGTGAGACAGTGCTGTAATCTCTGCCTGATTGCTGAACTTGTGCTTTGCTGCTGCCCTATTTGCAAATGTTCTGATGAATCAAAATGCAGACTCTGACTTTTTGGTTTGAGTTTTGGTCAATAAACATTTGACAGTTGATAAAGTCTGGTGAGTGCCCTCTCCTCCATCTAATGGAATATGGTGGAAATCACTAAAAACTGGTACAGCGAATGTCTTACACTGTGTACACTCATAGGCGCTGATATAGTTGAGATGAATGGCATCAGAAATGTCTTGGAAAAGTGCTGAGCGTTTCTGGGTAGTGATTGGGAGATTGCTATTAATGTGCACAAAAATGGTCTGCCTGACGTGCTTGTTATGGGAGTGTCATAGGTGTGATGCTAAAGTGCTTTCCTACGCAGATACTTCCTCATTCACATAGGAGGCAATACTCAGGTGGGAAATCTGCAACTGCCATAGGGCTGGTGCAAGTTTTCATGGTGTGACTGATGGTGGTTTCTAAAGTCGGGCATACACACTATGATTATCTGGCCAATCAACCTGATATCAGTGGATCGCCTAGATAATTGTAGCATGTACAGTATGCGACTGACGTATCCAAAAATATAGATCAGTCGGGCATGCCGGATTTTCCAGCATGCCCGTCTGATGCAATATTTTCAAAATGTCTAGTTGGCCGCATCGGGCAATGTATGGCTTACCGCAGCTGACCGATGGACATTTTCCCTGTTCCTTCACATGGGAAGAAATAGGGCAATGTCTCCTTTTTGGGGGTGGAGTGCCGATATCATGTGACATACACTGTGAGAGATCTCACAGTGTATGTCCCTGATATCTGCACTTTCCAAGCCTGCCTGATAAAAAGCCTGTCGTATCTGATAGACATTTTGTCTGTATGTGTATGCCCAGCATAAAGACTTTGTGTATAGATGCTGAAAGTAGGAATCTCAGTCCTTCCACATCTGGACGTATACTTGAACACAAGGGAAGGGCATTGTAGCGCCATTTGCATAAAAGGCGCAGATGTGCGACTGTCAAAATACACAGCTGTAACTACTGCTGAATCCGCTTCTAAGTGTGCTCTCCTGTTTTGTTTGTTGTATCATGGAAATATATTTTTTGCATGTGATTTTGTTTGTTTCAATAATTGACTTGTTGGAGATAACTGGGCATTTAAGTGCTGAGAGTTTTCTACTCATACACACACACACACACACACACACACACACACACACACACACACACACACACACACACACTGTATACACAGCACTGATCACACCCCCATATCTGTAGCCACACACCTGCTGTACTGATCTCAGCCCACGCCGTGGCACACAGTAGGCCCTTCAGAAATTTCAGCTCCAGGCCCACGAGGACCTTAATCTGGCACTGGTCGGAGTAGCACTATCTCGGGAAGTGCTACAACAGCACGGCTGGATTCTGAATATTCCAAAGTCGCAGCTGGTTCCTACGACGCGTCTACTGTTCCTGGGTATGGTTCTGGACACAGAACAAGAAAAAAGGGTTTCTCCCGGAGGAGAAGTCCAAGGAGTTGTCGTCTCTAGACAGAGACCTCCTAATACAAATACAGGTGTCGGTGCATCAATGCACGCGAGCCCTGGGAAAGATGGTAGCTTCTTACGAAGAAATTCCATTCGCCAGGTCCCATGCAAGGATCTTCCAGTGGGATCTGTTGGACAAGTGGTCCGGGTCGCATCTTCAGATGCATCGGCGGATAACCCTGTCTCCAAGGGCCAGGGTGTCGCTGTTGTGGTTGCTGCAGAGTGCTCATCTTCTAGAGGGCCGCAGATTCGGCATACAGGACTGGGTCCTGGTGACCACGGATGCCAGCCTTCGAGGCTGGGGGGCAGTCACACAGGGAAGAAACTTCCAAGGACTATGGACAAGTCAGGAGACTTCCCTACACAAAGATATTCTGGAACTAAGGGCCATTTACAATGCCCTAAGTCAGGCTAGACCCCTGCTTCAACACCGGCCGTGCTGATCCAGTCAGACAACATCACGGCAGTCGCTCATGTAAACCGACAGGGTGGCACAAGAAGCAGGATGGCGATGGCAGAAGCCACAAGGATTCTCCGATGGGCGGAAAATCATGTGTTAGCACTGTCAGCAGTGTTCATTCCCGGAGTGGACAACTGGGAAGCAGACTTTCTCAGCAGACACGACCTCCACCCGGGAGAGTGGGGACTTCATCCAGAAGTCTTCCAAATGATTGTACACCGTTGGGAAAGGCCACAGGTGGACATGATGGCGTCCCGCTTCAACAAATAGCTAAAAAGATATTGCGCCAGGTCAAGGGACCCTCAGGCGATAGCTGTGGACGCTCTGGTAACACCGTGGGTGTACCAGTCGGTGTATGTGTTCCCTTCTCTGCCTCTCATACCCAGGGTAATGAGAATAATAAGTAGGAGAGGAGTAAGAACTATACTCATTGTTCCGGATTGGCCAAGAAGAGCTTGGTACCCAGAACTCCAAGAAATGATCTAAGAGGACCCATGGCCTCTGCCGCTCAGACAGGACCTGCTGCAGCAGGGGGCCTGTCTGTTCCAAGACGTACCGCGGCTGCGTTTGACGGCATGGCGGTTGAACGCCGGATCCTGAAGGAAAAGGGCATTCCGGAGGAAGTTATCCCTACGCTAATTAAAGCTAGGAAAGAAGTGAATGCAAACCATTATCACCGCATATGGCGGAAATATGTTGCGTGCTGTGAGGCCAGGAAGGCCCCAGCGGAGGAATTTCAGCTAGGTCGATTTCTGCACTTCCTACAGTCAGGGGTGACTATGGGCCTAAAATTGGGTTCCATTAAGGTCCAGATTTCGGCTCTATCGATTTTCTTCCAAAATAGAACTGACTTCACTGTCTGAAGTTCAGACTTTTGTTAAGGGAGTGCTGCATAGTCAGCCCCCGTTTGTGCCTCCAGTGGCACCGTGGGATCTCAACGTGGTGTTGGATTTCCTGAAGTCGCATTGGGTTGAGTCACTTAAATCCGTGGAGCTAAAATACCTCACGTGGAAAGTGGTCATGCTGTTGGCCTTGGCGTCGGCCAGGCGTGTATCAGAATTAGCGGCTTTATCATGCAAAAGCCCTTATCTAATTTTTTTATATGGATAGGGCGGAATTGAGGACTCGTTCCCAATTCCTTCCTAAGGTGGTATCAGTTTTTCATGTGAACCAACCTATTGTGGTGCCTGCGGCTACTTGGGACTTGGAGGATTCCAAGTTACTGGACGTAGTCAGGGCCCTGAAAAATATATGTTTCCAGGACGGCTGGAGTCAGGAAAACTGACTCGCTATTTATCCTGTATGCACCCAACAAGCTGGGTGCTCCTGCTTCTAAGCAGACTATTGCTCGCTGGATCTGTAGCACGATTCAACTTGCACATTCTGCGGCTGGACTGCCGCACCCTAAATCTGTAAAAGCCCATTCCACGAGGAAAGTGGGCTCTTCTTGGGCGGCTGCCCGAGGGGTCTCGGCTTTACAAATTTGCCGAGCTGTTACTTGGTCGGGTTTAAACACTTTTGCAAGAGTCTACAAGTTTGATACCCTGGCTGAGGAGGACCTAGAGTTTGCTCATTCGGTGCTGCAGAGTCATCCGCACTCTCCCGCCCGTTTGGGAGCTTTGGTATAATCCCCATGGTCCTTACGGAGTCCCAGCATCCACTTAGGACGTCAGAGAAAATAAGATTTTACTCACCGGTAAATCTATTTCTCGTAGTCCGTAGTGGATGCTGGGCGCCCATCCCAAGTGCGGATTGTCTGCAATACTTGTATATAGTTATTGCCTAACTAAAGGGTTATTGTTGAGCCATCTGTTGAGAGGCTCAGTTATATTTCATACTGTTAACTGGGTATAGTATCACGAGTTATACGGTGTGATTGGTGTGGCTGGTATGAGTCTTACCCGGGATTCAAAATCCTTCCTTATTGTGTCAGCTCTTCCGGGCACAGTATCCTAACTGAGGTCTGGAGGAGGGTCATAGTGGGAGGAGCCAGTGCACACCAGGTAGTCCTAAAGCTTTCTTTAGTTGTGCCCAGTCTCCTGCGGAGCCGCTATTCCCCATGGTCCTTACGGAGTCCCAGCATCCACTACGGACTACAAGAAATAGATTTAACGGTGAGTAAAATCTTATTTTTTTTAGTTGCTTCCGCCGTGTTTTAATACGCTTGTATGTCAAATTTCACGATCTTCGCTTGTAAACTGTGGATTTGTATAGAAATACAGACAGAAGGACAAATTTTCACTTTTATATAGTAGATCTACAGCTGTATGGATGAGCTTTATTGTGGATGTTTGTACAAATAGACTCCGTTATCCTCTGCGGTATTCAGGTTTAATAAACAATTGAGTTCTACACTTCCTGTTGCAACTTTACTATGATTTTTTTGATACAGCTCACTGACACCTTAAAAACTACACTGGAAAAGTAAATTTCTCTAACGTCCTAGTGGATGCTGGGAACTCCGTAAGGACCATGGGGAATAGCGGGCTCCGAAGGAGGCTGGGCACTCTAGAAAGATCTTAGACTACCTGGTGTGCACTGGCTCCTCCCACTATGACCCTCCTCCAAGCCTCTGTTAGATTTCGTGCCCGGCCGAGGTTGGATGCACACTAGGGGCTCTCCTGAGCTCTTAGAAAGTTATAGTCTTAGAATTTTTTTTTTTCAGTGAGACCTGCTGGCAACAGGCTCACTGCAGCGAGGGACTAAGGGGAGAAGAAGCGAACTCGCCTGCTTGCAGCCGGATTGGGCTTCTTAGGCTACTGGACACCATTAGCTCCAGAGGGATCGACCGCAGGCCCAGCCTTGATGTTCGGTCCCGGAGCCGCGCCGCCGTCCCCCTTACAGAGCCAGAAGCAGGAAGATGGTCCGGAAAATCGGCGGCATGAAGACATCCTGTCTTCACCAAGGTAGCGCACAGCACTGCAGCTGTGCGCCATTGCTCCTCATACACACTTCACACTCCGGTCACTGAGGGTGCAGAGCGCTGGGGGGGGGCGCTCTGAGGCAGCAATAAAAACACCTTGGCTGGCTAAAATACCTCAATATATAGCCCCTGGGGCTATATATGAGGTAAATACCCCTGCCAGAATCCCAAAATAAGCGGGAGAATAGGCCGCGAAAAAGGGGCGGAGCCTATCTCCTCAGCACACTGGCGCCATTTTTCCCTCACAGCTCGGCTGGAAGGAAGCTCCCTGGCTCTTCCCTGCATTTCTACAATACAGTAAGAGGGAAAAAGAGAGGGGGGGCACTAAATTGGCACTGTATACAGTATAAGCAGCTATTAGGGACATAACTCAGTTAGTCCCTGTATATATATAGCGCTCTGGTGTGTGCTGGCATACTCTTACTCTGTCCCCCCAAAGGGCTTTTGTGGGTCCTGTCCTCTATTTGAGCATTCCCTGTGTGTGTGGAGTGTGTCGGTACGGCTGTGTCGACATGTTTGAGGAGGATAATGATGTGGAGGGGGAGCAGATGCCTTTAGCAGAGATGTCACCCCCTGCGGGGCAGACACCGGAGTGGATGGTATTATGGCAAGAAATGAGTGCACGTATAGACTCCTTACATAAAAAATTTGACGACATGCCGACTGTGGGACAGCCGAGTCTTCAGCTCGTGCCGGTCCAAGGGTCTCAAAAGTCATCAGGGGCTCTAAAACGCCCGTTATCTCAGGTGGCACAAGTAGATGTCGACACGGATACTGACGCCAGTGTCGACGACGATGAGTCAAATTTAATGCCCGTTAAGGCCATTCGCTGCATGATTGAGGCAATGAAAGAGGTGTTAAATATTTCTGATTTACATCCAGGTACCACAAAAAAGGGTATTATGTTTGGGGAGAAAAAACTACCTGTAGTTTTTCCCCCGTCAGATGAATTAAATGAAGTGTGTGAAGAAGCGTGGGCTTCCCCTGATAAGAAATTGGTGATTCCTAAGAAATTACTAATGGCGTTCCCTTTCCCGCCAGAGGATAGGTTACGTTGGGAAACACCCCCGAGGGTGGATAAAGCGCTCACACGTTTGTCAAAAAAGGTGGCACTACCGTCCCAGGATACGGCCGCCCTTAAGGAACCTGCTGATAGAAGGCAGGAGGCGATCCTGAAGTCTGTATATACACACTCAGGCATTATACTCAGACCAGCAATTGCGTCAGCTTGGATGTGCAGTGCTGCCGCTGCATGGTCAGATAACCTGTCAGAAAATATTGACACACTAGACAGAGACACGATCCTGTTAACAATTGACCATATCAAAGACTCAGTCTTATACATGAGAGATGCACAGAGGGAAATCTGCCGGCTGGCATCTAAAGTAAGTGCACTATCTATCTCTGCTAGGAGATGCTTATGGACTCGCCAGTGGACTGGAGATGCAGATTCCAAAAGGCACATGGAAGTTTTGCCTTATAAAGGGGAGGAATTATTTGGGGATGGTCTCTCCGACCTAGTTTCCACAGCAACGTCTGGGAAGTCAGCATTTTTACCCCATGTCCCCTCACAGCCTAAGAAGGCGCCATTTTATCAGGTTCAGTCCTTTCGATCCCAGAAAAATAAGCGGGGAAAAGGAGGGTCTTTTCTGTCTAGAGGCAGAGGCAGGGGAAAAAGGCTGCAGCAAACAGCAGGTTCCCAGGAACAAAAGTCCTCCCCCGCTTCCTCTTCCAAGTCCGCCGCATGACGGTGGGGCTTCACAAGCGGAGCCAGGTACGGTGGGGGCCCGCCTCAGGAATTTCAGCGATCAGTGGGTTCGCTCACAGGTAGATCCCTGGATCCTTCAAATAGTATCTCAGGGATACAGGCTGGAATTCGAGGCGATTCCACCCCGCCGTTTCCTAAAATCCGCCTTGCCGATTGCTCCCTCAGACAGGGAGGCAGTGCTAGCGGCAATTCACAAGCTGTATTCCCAGCAGGTGATAATCAAGGTACCCCTACTTCAACAAGGCCGGGGTTACTATTCCACACTATTTGTGGTACCGAAACCGGACGGTTCGGTGAGACCCATTCTAAATTTGAAGTCCTTGAACACATACATAAAAAAATTCAAGTTCAAGATGGAATCGCTCAGGGCGGTTATTGCAAGCCTGGACGAGGGGGATTACATGGTATCCCTGGACATCAAGGATGCTTACCTGCATGTCCCCATTTACAATTCTCACCAGGAGTACCTCAGATTTGTGGTACAGGATTGCCATTACCAATTCCAGACGCTGCCGTTTGGACTCTCCACGGCACCGAGGGTATTTACCAAGGTTATGGCGGAAATGATGATACTCCTTCGAAAAAAGGGAGTTTTAATTATCCCATACTTGGACGATCTCCTAATAAAGGCACGATCCAAGGAACAGTTGTTAGTGGGAGTAGCACTATCTCAGGAAGTGCTGAGCCAGCACGGTTGGATTCTGAATATCCCAAAGTCACAGCTGGTCCCCACGACACGTCTAATGTTCCTGGGAATGATTCTGGACACGGCCCAGAAAAAAGTGTTTCTCCCGGAGGAGAAAGCCAGGGAGTTGTCTTCTCTAGTCAGAGACCTCCTAAAACCAAAACAGGTATCGGTGCATCACTGCACGCGGGTCCTGGGAAAGATGGTAGCTTCTTACGAAGCAATTCCATTCGGCAGGTTCCATGCCAGAATCTTTCAGTGGAACCTGTTGGACAAGTGGTCCGGATCGCATCTTCAGATGCATCGTTTAATAACCCTGTCTCCACGAACCAGGGTGTCTCTTCTGTGGTGGCTGAACAGTGCTCATCTTCTGGAGGGCCGCAGATTCGGCATACAGGACTGGGTCCTGGTGACCACGGATGCCAGCCTACGGGGCTGGGGGGCAGTCACAAAGGGAAGAAATTTCCAGGGACTATGGTCAAGTCAGGAGACTGCCCTTCACATAAATATTCTGGAACTAAGGGCCATTTACAATGCCCTAAGTCAAGCAAAATCCCTGCTTCTACACCAGCCGGTGCTGATCCAGTCAGACAACATCACAGCAGTCGCCCATGTGAATCGACAAGGCGGCACAAGAAGCAGGACAGCGATGGCAGAAGCCACAAAAATTCTCCGATGGGCGGAGAATCATGTACTAGCACTGTCAGCAGTGTTCATCCCGGGAGTGGACAACTGGGAAGCAGACTTTCTCAGCAGGCACGACCTCCACCCGGGAGAGTGGGGACTTCATCCAGAAGTCTTCAAAATGATTGTAAATCAATGGGGTCGTCCACAGGTGGACATGATGGCGTCCCGCATAAACAAAAAACTAGAGAAGTATTGCGCCAGGTCAAGAGACCCTCAGGCGATAGCGGTGGACGCCCTAGTGACACCGTGGGTGTACCGGTCAGTATATGTGTTCCCTCCTCTACCTCTCATACCAAAGGTACTGAGAATAATAAGAAAGCGAGGAGTAAACACAATTCTCGTGGTTCCGGATTGGCCAAGAAGAGCGTGGTACCCGGAACTTCAAGAGATGATCTCAGAGGACCCTTGGTCCCTGCCGCTCAGACAGGACCTGCTACAGCAGGGCCCCTGCCTGTTCCAAGACTTACCGCGGCTGCGTTTGACGGCATGGCGGTTGAACGCCGGATCCTGAAGGAAAAGGGCATTCCGGAGGAAGTCATTCCTACGCTTATTAAAGCCAGGAAAGATGTTACGGCAAAACATTATCACCGCATATGGCGGAAATATGTTGCATGGTGCGAGGCCAAAAAGGCCCCAACAGAGGAATTTCAACTGGGTCGATTTCTACATTTCCTGCAAGCAGGAGTGAATATGGGCCTAAAACTAGGCTCCATTAAAGTACAGATCTCGGCTCTGTCGATTTTCTTTCAAAAGGAACTAGCTTCAGTACCTGAAGTTCAGACATTTGTGAAAGGAGTGCTGCATATTCAGCCCCCATTTGTGCCTCCTGTGGCACCGTGGGATCTCAACGTGATGTTGAATTTCTTGAAATCACATTGGTTTGAGCCACTAAAAACCGTGGATCTGAAATATCTCACGTGGAAAGTGGTCATGTTATTGGCCTTGGCATCAGCCAGGCGAGTGTCAGAATTGGCGGCTTTATCATGTAAAAGCCCTTATCTGATTTTTCATATGGATAGGGCAGAATTGAGGACTCGTCCCCAGTTTCTCCCTAAGGTGGTGTCAGCGTTTCACCTGAACCAGCCTATTGTGGTGCCTGCGGCTACTAAGGATTTGGAGGACTCCAAGTTGCTAGACGTTGTCAGGGCCCTGCAAATATATGTTTCCAGGACGGCTGGAGTCAGAAAATCTGACTCGCTGTTTATCCTATATGCACCCAACAAGCTGGGTGCTCCTGCTTCTAAGCAGACTATTGCTCGTTGGATTTGTAGTACAATTCAGCTTGCACATACTGTGGCAGGCCTGCCACAGCCTAAATCTGTCAATGCCCATTCCACAAGGAAGGTGGGCTCATCTTGGGCGGCTGCCCGAGGGGTCTCGGCTTTACAACTTTGCCGAGCAGCTACTTGGTCAGGGGCAAACACGTTTGCAAAATTCTATAAATTTGATACCCTGGCTGAGGAGGACCTGGAGTTCTCTCATTCGGTGCTGCAGAGTCATCCGCACTCTCCCGCCCGTTTGGGAGCTTTGGTATAATCCCCATGGTCCTTACGGAGTTCCCAGCATCCACTAGGACGTTAGAGAAAATAAGAATTTACTCACCGGTAATTCTGTTTCTCGTAGTCCGTAGTGGATGCTGGGCGCCCATCCCAAGTGCGGTCTATCTGCAATACTTGTACATAGTTATTGTTAACTAAATCGGGTTATTGTTGAGCCGTCTGTTGAGAGGCTCTATCGTTTCATACTGTTAACTGGGTTTCATATCACGAGTTGTTCGGTGTGATTGGTGTGGCTGGTATGAGTCTTACCCGGGATTCAAAATCCTTCCTTATTGTGTACGCTCGTCCGGGCACAGTACCTAACTGAGGCTTGGAGGAGGGTCATAGTGGGAGGAGCCAGTGCACACCAGGTAGTCTAAGATCTTTCTAGAGTGCCCAGCCTCCTTCGGAGCCCGCTATTCCCCATGGTCCTTACGGAGTTCCCAGCATCCACTACGGACTACGAGAAACAGAATTACCGGTGAGTAAATTCTTATTATTTCAATACTTATGGCATTTTGCATAGCAAAACAATCCAGGCTGTATAGAAATATTTAATTTTCCTCTCTTGTCCCCACATGTTCCATACTGTGTGCCTCTAGTCAGGTAGATGGTTTCCAGCGTTGCTTTCTCAGCGTGAACTGCGACTGTCCTTTTAACTGTTGTCTACAATAAATAGTCATAATATGAATACTAGTAAGTTTTATTTTTTAATCCTATGTATAGCCATATTTTTGTGTTTAGTGCATGACCATTAGTTAGTGTGTTTTGTTTTTTGTTGTTTTGTTACAACCTTACTACTACTTACACTGCCATATCAGATACATATACATATTCACACTTCTCAGTGTGTGAATAACACTTATTTTACTGAATGAGCCTGACATATTTTTGTTTTATAAAAAATTTTTATTATGTACTAGGAATCTGTTTATCAAGCGTGGATCACAAGGGGTTGTTATATTTATTCCTTTGGCCAAATATTGATACAAACGTAACAGTGACTTTAGGCAGCTGGTTTGGAAATGACAAGAACTACAAAGGTGTATTTAAAAAACAAACAAAAATATGACTTGTGTGGCCTCTTATGAGTCTCTTGCTGTGATAAAGTAAAACTGGGATATTACCAATAGTGACATCTTTCTATTTGAAACGTTAGCTGCCCTTTTTCTGACTACAAGTACCATGGAGTTGTAGGTGTGACTGTCTGGGAATTTTCATGCATAAGTGTCAAGTAATGTTAGCTCCCACTTACTGAAATGTAACACAAAACGCTAAACTTTAATTGCCCTGTGCTGATTTTTTATTTTAGTTTTTTTGCTGTTCACTTACTGGAGCATTCATACAGTACTTACATGGATGTAAACATGTCCTGCAGGGAAATAAAATGTTCCTTTTTTTGGTTTATTGTGGATCACTGTGCTGACACCCTGTAGAAGAGTGTGGCCTTACATTTTCCAGTGTGATTGTAATGTGTCAGTGTAAGCCAGTTGGCCACACACAAGTATAAAACCTTGCAAATCCAATTGGATTCCATTTATTTGATAGAATGCAATTTATATTGGCCACGTATGCTTCCTTATCACTTTCAGATTAGTAAATATTATGTACTCTATTGAAAATGTATTTTGAGGGCTGCTAATGCTGCATTCACCGCACAGTGAACACCAGTGCCGTAACTAGACATTTTAGCGCTGTGTGCAAGAAACGGCATTGGTGCCCCCCCCCACCCCCTCATATAAAATAGAGGCAGTGAGCGACCCAGGCACGCGGAAAATATATTGTGGCGTGGCTTCATGGGGAAGGGGTGTGGCCACAAAATAATACCAACTCATATTACGGTGCACAGTAGTCTCCATTATTCAAATTAAACCGCACAGTAGCGCCACTACACCAGTTAGAGCCCCTTTTACACATTATGGCGGACAGATTCCCCTTTTTACACATTACGGCAGACAGCGTCCCCCTTTTTACACATTACGGCAGACAGCGTCCCCCTTTTCTCTGACGTCCTAAGTGGATGCTGGGACTCCGTAAGGACCATGGGGAATAGCGGCTCTGCAGGAGACTGGGCACAACTAAAGAAAGCTTTAGGACTACCTGGTGTGCACTTTCTCCTCCCACTATGACCCTCCTCCAGACCTCAGTTAGAATCTTGTGCCCGGCTGACCTGGATGCACACTAGGGGCTCTCCTGAGCTCCTAGAAAAGAAAGTATACTTTTAGGTTTTTTATTTTCAGTGAGATCTGCTGGCAACAGACTCACTGCTACGAGGGACTAAGGGGAGAAGAAGCGAACCTACCTGCTTGCAGCTAGCTTGGGCTTCTTAGGCTACTGGACACCATTAGCTCCAGAGGGATCGAACACAGGCCCAGCCTCGGTTGTCCGGTCCCGGAGCCGCGCCGCCGTCCCCATTACAGAGCCAGAAGCAAGAAGATGGTCCTGGAAATCGGCGGCAGAAGACTTCGGTCTTCAACAAGGTAGCGCACAGCACTGCAGCTGTGCGCCATTGCTCCTCATGCACACCTCACACTCCGGTCACTGATGGGTGCAGGGCGCTGGGGGGGGGCGCCCTGAGCAGCAATATTAAACACCTTGCTGGCATAAAACTCACATAATATAGTCTTAGAGGCTATATATGTGAAAAATACCCCTGCCAGATATCCATAAAAAAGCGGGAGAAGTCCGCCGAAAAAGGGGCGGAGCTATCTCCCTCAGCACACTGGCGCCATTTTTCCCTCACAGCTCCGTTGGAAGGATCGCTCCCAGGCTCTCCCCTGCAGTTTCAAGACTACAAAGGGTAAAATGTATCTCAGGGGTACAAGCTGGAATTCGAGACATCTCCCGCTCGCCGTTTCCTCAAATCTGCCTTGCCAACAACTCCCTCAGACAGGGAGGCTGTGCTAGAGGCAATTCACAAGCTGTATTCCCAGCAGGTGATAGTCAAGGTGCCCCTCCTTCAACAAGGACGGGGTTACTATTCCACAATTTTTGTGGTACCGAAACCGGACAGTTCGGTGAGACCCATTTTAAATTTGAAATCCTTGAACACTTATATAAAAAAAAAGTTCAAGATGGAATCGCTCAGGGCGGTTATTTCAAGCCTGGACGAGGGGGGTTACATGGTATCACTGGACATCAAGGATGCTTACCTGCATGTCCCCATTTACCATCCTCACCAGGAGTACCTCAGATTTGTGGTACAGGATTGTCATTACCAATTCCAGACGTTGCCGTTTGGTCTGTCCACGGCACCGAGGGTATTTACCAAGGTAATGGCCGAAATGACGATACTCCTTCGAAAAAAGGGAGTTTTAATTATCCCGTACTTGGACGATCTCCTGATAAAGGCGAGGTCCAGGGAGCAGTTGTTGGTTGGGGTAGCACTATCTCGGGAGGTGCTACAACAGCACGGTTGGATTCTAAATATTCCAAAGTCACAGCTGGTCCCTACGACACGTCTACTGTTCCTGGGGATGGTTCTGGACACAGAACAGAAAAAAGTGTTTCTCCCGGAGGAGAAAGCCAAGGAGCTGTCATCTCTAGTCAGAGGCCTCCTGAAACCAAAACAGGTGTCGGTGCATCACTGCACGCGAGTCCTGGGAAAAATAGTAGCTTCCTACGAAGCAATTCCATTCGGCAGGTTCCATGCAAGGACCTTTCAGTGGGACCTGTTGGACAAGTGGTCCGGATCGCATCTTCAGATGCATCGGCTGATAACCCTGTCTCCAAGGACCAGGGTGTCTCTGCTGTGGTGGCTGCAGAGTGCTCATCTTCAAGAGGGCCGCAGATTCGGCATACAGGACTGGGTCCTGGTGACCACGGATGCCAGCCTTCGAGGCTGGGGGGCAGTCACACAGGGAAGAAACTTCCAGTGACTATGGTCAAGTCAGGAGACTTCCCTACACATAAATATTCTGGAACTGAGGGCCATTTACAATGTCCTAAGTCAGGCAAGACCCCTGCTTCAAAACCAGCCGGTACTGATTCAGTCAGACAACATCACGGCAGTCGCCCATGTAAACCGACAGGGCGGCACAAGAAGCAGGATGGCGATGGCAGAAGCCACAAGGATTCTCCGATGGGCGGAAAATCACGTGTTAGCACTGTCAGCAGTGTTCATTCCGGGAGTGGACAACTGGGAAGCAGACTTCCTCAGCAGGCACGACCTCCACCCGGGAGAGTGGGGACTTCATCCAGAAGTCTTCCAGCTGATTGTAAACCGTTGGGAACGGCCACAGGTGGACATGATGGCGTCCCGCCTAAACAAAAAGCTAGAAAGATATTGCGCCAGGTCGAGAGACCCTCAGGCAATAGCTGTGGACGCTCTAGTGACACCGTGGGTGTACCAGTCAGTTTATGTGTTCCCTCCTCTTCCTCTCATACCCAAGGTACTGAGGATAATAAGAAAAAGAGGAGTAAGAACTATACTTATTGTTCCGGATTGGCCAAGAAGAGCTTGGTACCCGGAACTTCAAGAACTGATCTCAGAGGACCCATGGCCTCTGCCGCTCAGACAGGACCTGCTGCAGCAGGGGCCCTGTCTGTTCCAAGACTTACCGCGGCTGCGTTTGACAGCATGGCGGTTGAACGCCGGATCCTGAAGGAAAAGGGCATTCCTGAGGAAGTCATCCCTACGCTGATTAAAGCTAGGAAAGAAGTGACCGCAAACCATTATCACCGCATATGGCGAAAATATGTTGCATGGTGTGAGGCCAGGAAGGCCCCAACGGAGGAATTTCAGCTGGGCCGTTTTCTGCACTTCCTACAGTCAGGGGTGACTATGGGCCTAAAATTGGGTTCCATTAAGGTCCAGATTTTGGCTCTGTCGATTTTCTTCCAGAAAGAACTGGCTTCACTGCCTGAAGTTCAGACATTTGTTAAGGGAGTGCTGCATATTCAGCCCCCTTTTGTGCCTCCAGTGGCACCTTGGGATCTCAACGTGGTGTTGGATTTCCTAAAGTCGCATTGGTTTGAGCCACTTCAAACCGTGGATTTTAAATATCTCACGTGGAAAGTGGTCATGCTGTTGGCCTTGGCTTCGGCCAGGCGTGTGTCAGAATTGGCGGCTTTGTCATGTAAAAGCCCTTATCTGATTCTCCATATGGATAGGGCAGAATTGAGGACTCGTCCCCAGTTTCTCCCTAAGGTGGTTTCAGCTTTTCATTTGAACCAACCTATTGTAGTGCCTGCGGCTACTAAAGACTTGGAGGATTCCAAGTTGTTGGACGTAGTCAGGGCCCTGAAAATTTATGTTTCCAGGACAGCTAGTGTCAGGAAAACTGACTCGCTATTTATCCTGTATGCACCCAACAAGCTGGGTGCTCCTGCTTCAAAGCAGACTATTGCTCGCTGGATCTGTAGTACGATTCAGCTTGCACATTCTGCGGCTGGACTGCCGCATCCTAGATCAGTGAAAGCCCATTCCACGAGGAAGGTGGGCTCTTCTTGGGCGGCTGCCCGAGGGGTCTCGGCTTTACAACTTTGCCGAGCAGCTACTTGGTCGGGGTCAAACACATTTGCAAAATTCTACAAGTTTGATACCCTGGCTGAGGAGGACCTAGAGTTTGCTCATTCGGTGCTGCAGAGTCATCCGCACTCTCCCGCCCGTTTGGGAGCTTTGGTATAATCCCCATGGTCCTTACGGAGTCCCAGCATCCACTTAGGACGTCAGAGAAAATAAGATTTTACTCACCGGTAAATCTATTTCTCGTAGTCCGTAGTGGATGCTGGGCGCCCATCCCAAGTGCGGATTGTCTGCAATACTTGTATATAGTTATTGTTTAACTAAAGGGTTATTGTTGAGCCATCTGTTGAGAGGCTCAGTTATATTTCATACTGTTAACTGGGTATAGTATCACGAGTTATACGGTGTGATTGGTGTGGCTGGTATGAGTCTTACCCGGGATTCAAAATCCTTCCTTATTGTGTCAGCTCTTCCGGGCACAGTATCCTAACTGAGGTCTGGAGGAGGGTCATAGTGGGAGGAGCCAGTGCACACCAGGTAGTCCTAAAGCTTTCTTTAGTTGTGCCCAGTCTCCTGCAGAGCCGCTATTCCCCATGGTCCTTACGGAGTCCCAGCATCCACTACGGACTACGAGAAATAGATTTACCGGTGAGTAAAATCTTATTTTTACACATTATGGCAGACAGCGTCCCCCTTTTTACACATTATGGCAGACAGCGTCCCCCTTTTTACACATTACGGCAGACAGCGTCCCCCTTTTTACACATTACGGCAGACAGCGTCCCCTTTTTACACATTACGGCAGACAGCGTCCCCCTTTTTACACATTACGGCAGACAGCGTCCCCCTTTTTACACATTACGGCAGACAGCGTCCCCCTTTTTACACATTAGGTAGACAGGATAGACAGACAGATAGATAGATAGATAGATGATACTTACCATCTCTCCGCTGACTCAGGCAGTCAGGCGGAGGAGGGAGGGGGACTCGGGAGCTGCAGCAGCGCTATGTAATTGGTAGCGGCAACACATGCAGCTGTCCCTATCCTTCTGCAGTGGCTGGCCGCCGCCGCTGTGAATGCTGGGATGAGGAAAGCGCATCCCAGCATTCACAGTGGTGGTGGCCAGCCTATGTGGAAGGAGAGTGACAGCTGCAGCGGCGCCGCTACCAATTACATAGCGCTGCTGCGCCTCCCCCTCCCTCCTCTTCCTTCTCCGCTGCCTCCGTAGCTGCTCCTCTCCAGTGCACACAGGCGGCTTGGAATGAGTCAATTTGACTTATTACAAGCAGCTGACTTGGAATGTGGGCAGTTGCGCCCTCAGAGCGACTGCGCTTTGTCCCAGGCACACCTGGCGCACACGTAGTTATGGCTCTGGTGAACACATCAAGTCATGTTACTCTACAGACACCAATGAGTATGACACTTTGAGGGAATTCCCCGTTACAGACACTTCCGCGAAGGGGATGCATATGATATCCTGGCAGACGGGATGCCGGCTGTCACTATACCGAAAGCAACATCCCGTTTGCCGAAAACCCGGCGGCGAGGCAGTGAGTCCGCTCACTATGAATCGGGCCCGGCGACTTGCTGCGCTCACCACAGGTTTTATTTTCACTCAGTTGGTGGCGTTCAGTTGGTGGCGTGTACGCACCAACCGAGTGGGTATACTCAGTGGTGTTCGGGATTCTGGCTGTCGGTGTATCACCGGCTGTCTGAATTCCGGCGTCGTTCTCCTGAACACCGGGATCCCGACAGCCAGTAAATTGACTGCACCGCTCCCCCCCCATCCTCCTGAAGATACAGCCCAGCCACAGTAGCAGACAGGTCGGGTCCTTTCCATGCGGAACAGAATTAATCCTTACAAGGGAAACTGGTGATTTTGCATAATTTGTGAGAAGCAGGTATATAGCCTTTCTCCGGCATATTTCACAGAGATTTGACCTTACTCTGCTTGGTAAATAGATCCCTAGGTAACCTATTATTTCAACTCGGGGATGTTGTAGCTATTATACTATTCAAGGATAGTAATTATGAATGAGCTGAGGATAAGTGTAATATCCAAACAGATTGTTAGCTTTACCCTGATTGATAGTGTCCGCTGGTGATTAGCCCTGATGTGTTTCTGTGCACTTATTATTATTATTATTATTAGCCTTTATTTATATGGCGCCACAAGGGATCCGCAGCGCCCATTACACAGTACATAATCAAATGAGCAAACATAAAAACAGCATTTACAGTTCAAGACAATATAGGACAGGTATAGAAAACCCGGGGTTATGTGCCATTAAGGGGAGTTAGGAGTATGAGTGTGTAAGTAAGAAAAGGAAAGGCACATGAGGAAAGAAGCCCCTGCTCTTGCGAGTTTACAATCTAAAAGGTGAGGTGCTAACAGACCAGGGTGACACAGAAGAGGTAGACAGTGAGCATAGGCAAGAGGGTTAGGAGGAGAGTTGGCTGGGTTTGGTGAAGAGGTGGGTCTCGAGAGCCCGTTTGAAGTTTTGTAGAGAGGTGGAGAGTCTGAGGGGGAGAGGTAGAGCATTCCAGAGTAAGGGAGCAGCACGTGAAAAATCTTGTAAGTAGGAGTGGGAGGAAGTAATCAGTTGGCAGGAGAGGCGGCGTGCATTAGCAGAGCGAAGAGGATGGGTGGGAATGTAAAGAGAGATAAGATCAGAGATGTAAGAGGGAGAAGAGTGGATGAGGGCTTTGTAGGTGAGTGTGAGAAGCTTGAATTGGATTCTGAATGGGAAGGGTAGCCAGTGAAGGTCCTTGAGGATAGATTGGAGTGGAGAGAGGCATTTTTGAGTGAGGCCAGATAGGAGGAGATTGCAGTAGTCCAATCTGGAGATGACCAGTGAGTGGATGAGGGTCCTAGTAGCATCCTGGGTGAGAAAGGGTCTGATCTTGGGGATGTTTTTGAGATGGAAACGGCAGGTTTGAGAGGTGCTGAATGTGTGGTTTGAAGGAGAGGGAGGAGTCAAGGATTACTACAAGTCATCGCACTTGGGGGCTAGAGGAGATAGTTGTGCCATCAATGAATAATGAGATTGTGGGAGGTGAGGTTATGCGGGAGGGAGGGAGGGAAGATGATCAGTCTTAGACATGTTAAGTTTAATACAGCGCTGGGACACCAGGAGGAGATAGCAGAAACTTATGAAACGTATGCATTTCATCAGAAGCATTTCAGTTAATAAACATTTTTATGCTTATTTTTACTGCAGTAATAAATGTATTTTTAGGAAAAGTTCTGACTGATTTTATAAACTGTGCAGTCATAGGGGTAAATTTACTAAGGTGGGAGTTTTTTAGAACTGGTGATGTTGCTCATAGCAACCAATCAGATTCTACTTAACATTTGCCTAGCTACTTCTAGAAGATAATAGATAGAATCTGATTGGTTGCTATGGGCAACTTCACCAGTTCTAAAACAAACTTCTACCTTAGTAAATTTACCAACTATAGTCTTTGTTTATCAGTGTATTACTATTTATACACTATAGTGACAGTTTAATTATACTGCAGTTTACATATCGGAGAACATTATTCAGGCAAATCGGCTCCTGACAACCTGAACAGAAACTCATGCACATACAGGAAACATACAAATTCAGTTCACATAGCAGCCTATTAAGTTCCAGTTGTGATGAGTTAGCAATGCTGACCATTGTACCACTTTAGACTTTGGACCTTTGTAGACTTAACCCCTTCAGTGGTCAGTTTTTAATTTAAAAACACACCTTGGGGGGGTGGGGTGGGGGGGTTAAATTTGGCATGGGTGCAGGGAGGGGCGAGTGACGGGGCAGGCAAGGTTATTGCCTGGTGATCGCCGCGGGGATTGCTAGCCCCAGCGCTGATTCCCGGGTGCCTTGCAGCGCCTGGGAATCAGCATAAGCCATTTTACAGCTAAGCCCACCCCCTCGGCCAATAGCATACCTCCCAACTGTCCCGATTTTCGCTGGACAGTCCCGTTTTTTTGTGTGTCTGTCCCGCACAGCGTCTATTCAGTGTCTATTCGCACAGCGTCTATTCAGTGTCTATTCGTGTGACTGTCCCGCACAGCGTCTATTCAGTGTCTATTCGCTAGAGACAGAGAGAGAGGTGCATGCCAGCAGCTCATAGAGTGCTAGCCATGCCCCCTTAGTGACGAAAACACGGGGGCGTGGCTCGCGATCGCGGCACTCCCGTAAAGCTACACCCCTTTCCCGGTGCCCTGTCCCCTTTTTCCGGCGGGGCGCGGCTGCGCCACGCCGATGTCACTCTTTGGCAGGCCCCAAAGTGTGGAGGTATGCAATAGGAGTCCGGGGGCACACTGCACGGCTGTCCCCAGGGAATCAGGAGGTAGTATAAACTGCAGATCTGCACGTGGACAAAGGATGTGGTGATACAACTGATACCAGAAGCTAGGGTTTCCATGCAGGCAAACTACAGGCTATTAATACGGAATGCAGTTAGCTTCCCGACGGATGGGATCTCGGCAGTCAGTATACCGACGGTGGGATCCCGAAGAAGGACGCAATGCCGGCGTCCACATACCGACGCCGCTCGGGATGCCGGCGTCACGTTACCGACAGCAAGCAACCCGATCGTCCTCGCAGCAGGACCTGCTGGTGTCCTGCCGTGGGCGGGGGGAAGGTTAGGCTTAGCCAGGAGAAGGGGGGTTAGGGTTACGGAGCAGGGACGGGAAGGTTAGGGTTAGGTACCGGAGAGGGAGGGTTAGGGTAGGGCACTTAGAAGGGGAGATTAGGGTTAGGCATTAAGTGGGGAGGGTTAGGTTTAGGCAGCGGGGAAGGGCGGGTTAGGATTAGGCACCACTGGGAAGGGTTAGGCACTCAGAAGGGAGGGTTGGGATCCGGTCTCTAGGTCTACAGTAACTAGGTCGACAGTGTCTAGGTCAACCACTGTCGGTCGACAGGGTCTCTATGTCGACATGTTCTAGGTCAAAAGGTCGACATGAGGTTTTTTTTTGCCTTTTCATACTTAATGATCCACGTGGACTACGTTTGGAACGGTAATCTGTGCCGAGCGTAGCGGTAGTGGATCGAGGCACCGTGCCCGAAGCATGGCGAGCCATGCGAGGGGACACGGTGCACTAATTGGGGTTCCCGGTCACTCTACGAAGAAAACGACACCAAAAAAACATAAAAAACTTATGTCGACCATTTGACCTGTCGACCTAAAGACCCTGTCGACCTAGTTACTGTCGACCAATAGTGGTCGACCTAGTTACTATCTACCTTCCATACCACACCCAGGGGGTTAGGGTAGGGAAAAGGTGAGGGTTAGGGGGCTGTATGGGGGGCTGCCGGGATTATGAAAGAAGGGATGCCACTATCGGTATACTGACAGCCAGCATCCCGTCCATTGGCAAATCATACTGAAGCCATTAATGCACGTAACACACAAAGGGCCAGATGCATCATCGCTTGGAAAGTGATAAAATGGAGAGTGAAAATGTACCAGCCAATCAGCTTTTAACAGACAATTTTCAAACACAGCCTGTGAGATGGCAGTTAGGAGCTGATTGGCTGGCACTTTTTCACTCTCCATTTTATCACTTTCCAAGCGATGATGCATCTAGCCCATATACTGTGTAGCTGTACTTTAACTCTGTGATGTAGCATTGAGCTCAGATGCTTCCCATCCCAACTCGCATTTTAAATTCACCCTCCCTGGAGTGCATCATGGTTGTCTTTCTGTAACACTAACGCAAGTCTGTTCTTTCTCTCAACCAAATGGGATTGAACTGCGGCCATAACCATTTTTGCTCCCTGTGCACAATGCCAAGAACTGGCTCTGGGAACTGTCTTGCTTCTAAACCGACTAACTCTGTCACACTGGCCAGCTATCACTGCTGGTCCGGGGTCCCTCTCTCTGACACTCCTTCATTCCTTTTTACACCAATATTGTCAACCTGAGGTACGGAATGGAAACAATAAACAGACGTGGACAAATTTGTTGGAACCCTTCCATAAATAAAGAAGAACTTATGTTATTCACTGAAATAGCTTGAAAGTGACACACAAGTCATTAGCATCCAGCATTGTTTATTCCACTTTTAATAGAAATGGGACTTTGCATTAGATTTTTGATTCAACAGAATAGTTTAAATAATTTAACAAATAAAAATGACATGTACAGAAATGATGGGACTCATAACCTATTATTATTATTATTATTATTATTATTATTATTATTATTACTACTACACAATCCTTAGAGGCAATCACTGCAGTCAACTGATTTCTGTAACTTTGGATGAGACTGCTGTACCTGTCAGCAGATAGTTTGTCCCACTCTTCTTGTGCAAACTGCTCCAGCTGTCTCAGGTTTCAGCTCTTTCCAAACATATTTGTTAGTATTCAGATCAGGGTTCGTAGAAGATCACTACAGATCAGTTCAAAGGGCCTTATTCATGTTTGTTAGCAATTGTGCAAAACCGTGTTGCACTCCAGGTGGGGCAGATGTAACATGTGCAGAGAGAGTTAGATTTGGATGGGGTGTGTTCAAACTGAAATCTAAATCGCAGTGTAAAATTAAAGCAGAAAGTATTTACCACAGAAACAATGTAACTCACCCAAATCTAAATCTCTCTGCACATGTGACATCTGCCCCACCTGCAGTGCAATATGCCAAATTGCTTCCTTTTTTTATTTGCTTACAACCCTGAATAACCCTTAATGTTTTGTTCATAATCCATTCTTGGTTGCTTTTAGCAGTGTGTTTTGTGTCACTATTCTGTTAGAGGTCGCATGACCTGCAACTGTGGCAGAGCTTTCAGACACTGGGCAGTATGTTTTACTCCAAAATTCCTTGATAGTCTTGATAATTCATTGTGGCTGGCACAGATTTAAGATACCCAGTGCAGGTGCAGTAAAGCAGTCCCAAAACATAACTAAGCCTCCTACAATGTGGGTGTTCCTTTCTTTTACAGCTTAATTTTTTATCTTTGAACATGAGGAAATATGTTTTGCCAAAAGCTCTAGTTTTGACTCATCGGTACAAAGTACATTCTCCTAGAAGCATTCTGTCAATATAAATTTTACAAAATTCCAGTATGGATTTTCTATGTTGTTTTTTTTTTCAGAAGTTGAGTTTTTCTGGATCTTCTTCCATGGAACCCTCTGCCACTCAAAATGCATTGGATGGTGCAATCAGACACTGAAATACATTGACTTTGGATTTCAGCTTGTATCTGTCTCTCTTTCTGGTTCATGTTTAGTGTGGTGCACACAATGATACCAAACAGAAGAGTGACTACTTTTCTCCATTTAAATTGGCTAAATGACTGATTAGATTTATAATGCTTTCCAACCTGTGGCTCTCCCATCTGGTGTGAAATTACAAGTCCCAGCATAGCCTCCCACCTATCAGCTGTTAAAGCATGCTCTGACTTGTAGTTTCAGAACAGCTGTAGAGCCACAGGTTGGCCAGGCCTTGATTAGAAGATTGAAGATAAGTGCTAATTCAAGAGAGTAATTAGTTTGAAATATTACTACAGGTTGAGTATCCCATATCCAAATATTCCGAAATACGGAATATTCCAAAATACGGACTTTTTTGAGTGAGAGTGAGATAGTGAAACCTTTGCTTTTTGATGGCTCAATGTACACAAACTTTGTTTAATACACAAAGTTATTAAAAATATTGTATTAAATGACTTTCAGGCTGTGTGTATAAGGTGTATATGAAACATAAATTAATTGTGTGACTGTAGACACACTTTGTTTAATGCACAAAGTTATAAAAAATATTGGCTAAAATTACCTTCAGGCTGTGTGTATAAGGTGTATATGAAACATAAATGCATTCTGTGCTTAGATTTAGGTCCCATCACCATGATATCTCATTATGGTATGCAATTATTCCAAAATACGGAAAAATCCGATATCCAAAATACCTCTGGTCCCAAGCATTTTGGATATGGGAGACTCAACCTGTATAATCAATTGATTATTTCCTTTTCTAAGGGGTTTCAACAGATCTGTCCAGGCCATTTTAGGATATCTTTGGAGAATAAGCAATAATTTATCTGTTTTCAAATTTTCTTTGCTTTTTTTCTATGAAACATTAATGATAAGAAGGTATACGTAAGACAATGAATAGATCATACATTACAAATGGCAATCCAGACGCACTTTAGTAGTGAAATAGCGTGATTGTGGACTGTTCCTACTTGCTCTGTGAATTGTGATCACATTGCTCGCAGGAGATCCATGTATGTAGGGTGAGCCCGCCGAAAGAGGGGAGTCTCTTTGGCCTGTGGCCTGTCTGAGCTTAGTTTCAGAACCGAGAAATCGTACCTAAAGCATGAGTTTAGTAGCAGAGAGGCCGAGTACTTGGGGGTTCAAGATCCATCCTCAGATTTTTCTCTGTGCCTGCATATATTTGTATATGTATATATGTATATAATTTACATTCAGTATCCCAGTTTTATTGTATTATTAGCACACATTTCAACGTACATGACTAAAATTTAGTATAACATGTTTAAAAAAAATGGAGAGAGTATGATTTACAGCTAAAGTAGCTTGGAATCCATTAGTTGATATTATAGAATAGTTAACACTGCACTATTCTACTACAGGTACATCACCGATAATCCAGCACCCTCGGTTCCAGCACTGTGCCGGATTATTGGCTTTGGCTGATTATGGGTAGCATCATTGATAATGGTGTTGGCGGCATCCTAACTCCCACCCGTAGCCTAACTTCCCTAGAGTAATAGAGGTGCCGGACCATCAGGTGCCGGATAATTGGTGGTGTACCTGTAGTAATATTCTAATACTACTATTATACTATATACTGTACTTTTGACACTGTGGACTTCTGCAAATCCTTCACACCCCCTCCTTTTGCAAATCCTTCATTCCCTTGGACTGCATGATACTGCCCTCTCCTTGTTGCCCTCCTACCTCTCTGACCATTCTTTCTCATGACTCCACTCCTCCCCCACTTCCACTAACTGTAGGTGTCCCCCAGGGTTCTGCTGTTGGTCCTCTCCTTTTCTCTCCGTATGCAACCTCTGTAGGTGAGCTCATTAGCTCTTTTGACTTACAATATCATCTACATGCTGATGATACTCAAATCTACCTTTCCTCCCCTGACCTCTTCTCCTGCTCTCCTCACTCGCATCTCCAACTGTCTCTCCGCTATCTCTTCTTGGATGTCCCAGCTATCTCTTAAACTTAACATTCCTAATACTGAGCTGATCATCATCCCACCCTCCTGCACAACCTCACCTTCCACTATTTCCTTATCTATTGGTGGCACCACTATCTCCTCTAGCCCCCAATTGCGCTGTCTTGGAGTAAATCTTGACTCCTCTCTCTCCTTTAAACCACACATTTAGCACCTATCACAAACCTGCCGTTTTCATCTCAAATATATTTCCAGGATCAGGCCCTTTCTCACCCATTATGCTACTTATACCCTTATCCACTCACTGGTCATTTCCAGACTGGACTACTGTACTCTCCTCCTATGTGGCATCATTGACAAATGCCTCTTTCTTTACTTCAGTCTATCCTCAATGCTGCATCCCGACTCCTCTTCCTCGCCAAAACGACCTATGTCCACCTCCCCTCTCTTACAAGCCCTTCACTGGTTCCCTTCCCTTTCAGAATCCAATTCAAGCTTCTCACACTCACTTCAAAGCCCTCCCCCACTCCTCTCCATACATCTCTGACCTTATCTCACTGTACACTCCTACCTGTCCTCTTCGCTCCACCAATGCACGCAGCCTCTCCTGCCCATTGATTACTTCCTCCCACTCTTACCTCCAAGATTTTTCACGTGCTGCTCCCTTACTCTGGAATTCTCTACCTCTCCCCTTCAGACTATCCACCTCGCTGCAAAACTTTAGACGGGCTCTCAAGACCCTCTTCTTCACCAAACCCAGCCAACTCTCATCTTAACCCTCTGTTCCACGCCCACTGTCTACCCCATCTGTGTCTCTCAGTCATTCTGCCCCTCCCCTTTAGAATATAAGCTCTCACAAGCAGGGCCCTCTTCCCTTATGTGCCTTTCCTTATCTTACTTAAACCATCTTTTACTCCATACTCCCTTCGACAACACCAGATCCCACGGTTTTATGCCACCCTAATTCTTATTTCAGTGTCGTCTGCTGATGCAGCGATGTTTATATAAACTGTACTTGTCCTATATTGTCTTGAACTGTAGTCACTGTTTTGTCTTGTTTTGCTGACATGTTTTGAACGTACTTCGTATCTGGGTGCTGCAGATCCCTTGTGGCGCCATATAAATAAAGGATGATGATGATAATAATAATAATAATAATAATAATACTATTATAGCATACTGACAGTTCTTGCTTACCTATTGCACTATAGCTGCAACATAACAAAGCAATCTACAATGTTTTTCAGTTGTGTAAGACAAGAGAAAACCAGTTCAGCCCTTTGGGAATGGGAACTATTATCTGTACATAGTAATCATAGTGTTTATTTTGACAATGTCTCCTTTTATTTTGCAGGTACATACCAAGGCCAGTGGATGGGAGGAATGAGACATGGCTATGGTGTGCGGCAGAGTGTTCCCTACGGCATGGCTACAGTAATCCGTTCTCCTCTTAGAACCTCTCTCTCTTCACTACGCAGTGAGCAAAGCAATGGCACTGTACTGCATGACCTAGGAGCAGACAGTCCTGCCGGGACACGAGGAGGCTTTGTGTTGAATTTTCACAGTGACTCTGAGCTCATGACTGGCAAGAAGAAAGGCTTGTTCAGGAGAGGCTCTCTTTTGGGTAGCATTAAACTGCGGAAATCTGAGTCCAAAATCTCCATATCTAGCAAACGCAGCTCTGTCCGAAGCGATGCGGCTATGAGTAGAATAAGCTCCAGCGATGCCAACTCTACCATTAGCTTTGGGGACGTAGACTCTGATTATTGTCCTGTAGAAGATCACGTTGATGCCACCACCACAGAAACCTACATGGGGGAGTGGAAGAATGATAAGCGCACAGGGTTTGGGGTAAGCGAGCGGTCAAACGGAATGAAATATGAGGGTGAATGGCAGAACAACAGAAGACATGGATATGGATGTACCATTTTTCCGGAAGGCACAAAAGAAGAAGGGAAGTATAAAAACAACGTTTTAGTCCGTGGAATAAGAAAGCAGCTTATACCGATAAAGAACACCAAAACGAAAGAGAAGGTAGACCGTGCCATTGAGGGAGCCCAGAGAGCGGCAGCCGTGGCGAGGACTAAAGTTGAGATAGCTGCTTCCAGGTAAGTCGTTTTGTGATAGTTTATATTTGTGTACTTTGTCCTGTGTAGACATCAACATTCCAGTGTGTGATACCCCCAACTAAGGCCCTCATTCCGAGTTGTTCGCTCGCTAGCAGTTTTTTGCAGCCGTGCAAACGCTAAGCCGCCGCCCTCTGGGAGTGTATCTTAGCTTAGCAGAAGTGCGAACGAAAGGATCGCAGAGCGGCTACAAAATAATTTTGTGCAGCTTCAGAGTATCTCCAGACCTACTCCTAGCTTGCGATCACTACAGACTATTTAGTTCCTGTTTTGATGTCACGAATACGACCTGCGTTCGGCCAGCCATGCCTGCGTTACCCCTGGCACGCCTGCGTTTGTATCTGACACGCCTGCGTTTTTCCACACACTCCCCGAAAGCGGTCAGTTACCTCCCAGAAACACCCACTTCCTGTCAATCACTCTGCGGCCAGCAGTGCGACTGAAAAGCGTCGCTAGACCTTGTGTGAAACTGCATCGGCTGTTGTGAAAGTACGTCATGCGTG
Source organism: Pseudophryne corroboree (assembly GCF_028390025.1). NCBI lineage: Eukaryota > Metazoa > Chordata > Amphibia > Anura > Myobatrachidae > Pseudophryne > Pseudophryne corroboree. Next base: position 719,268,821 of record NC_086448.1, read on the forward strand.
CGCATTGCGCCCCATACACATGCGCATAAGTGCCGCTTTATTGCCTGGTCGGTGCGCTGCGAATGAAAGCAGCTAGCGATCAACTCTGAATGACCACCTAAAACTGCAGGAACTGGAGTCCATTAAAAAGCTTTTAGTTATTGTAACAGGTATGATGTTCTCGTCTCCTTTATATAATGACAAGGTAATGGTTGATTAATGGATGCTGGGGTTGTACAGTAGTTCATTAATGCTTGCATTTAATGGAGCTAAAGTTGCTAGTCTCCCTGCTGCTATCTTTATAGTATTCCTCCAGCTTTACAGAAACTGAATATATTCCGCAACACATGGTAGTTGTAGGCATTTGGTATTGTATGGGGTATTATACAGCCGCACTGCAGTTCCAGGTTTAGGTCAGATTTGTGAATTCATAGTTTAGTGCTCAAGTACCATCCAACAATCATGGCATGCAGGCTTCAGAAGGATTCCTTGTGTGCTGGATGTTATTTATGTATTCAGCTGCTGCTACTGTGGCACATTGTATAAGGCCTGAAGGTAAATATGCTTTCACCTTCACCTAGATGTTTAGGAATAACATCCTGGAAACACCTTGAAAGACAGGAAATTTGTGAATGATTCTGTCAAAAATAATCCAGCTAGTCTGTAATATTATAATGCATGCGGTATTCGGTCTTTAGGTCGACAGCACTTAGGTCAACATGTATTAGGTCGACCACTATTGGTCGACACACATACTTTACGATCCATGTGGACTATGATTGGGAATGGTCATCTGTGCCGAGCGCAGCGGTAGCAGAGCGAGGCACCTTGCCCGAAGCATGGCGAGTGAAGCGAGCCTTGCGAGGGGACACGGGGCACTAATTGGGGTTCCCGGTAACTTTAGGAAGAAAATTACACCAAAAAAAACATTAAAAACCCATGCCGACCTATTTCAGTGTTGACCTTGTCCAGGTCGACCTAATGACAATGTTGACTTATTTCAGGTGTCGACCTAGTAACTGTTGACCAACAGTGGTCGACCTAGTGACTGTCAACTCTATGATCCAAACCCAATGCATGCATAGAGGGGCTGGTTTATGGAAGCGTAAATATCTTTGCAGAAAATGAGCCGCACTGTGTACTATGGGGATGCAGCCAATTTGCCGGCTGTTGGAATCTCGGCGGTCAGGATAACGATTCCGGAATCCCGGTGCAGCAGGGCTATTCCCACTTGTGGCTGTGCACAACACCCATAGAGTGGGAATACATCCTGTGGCGAGCGCAGCGACCCACCTAGCCTGCAGCATGGCGAGCGCTGCAAGTGGACTCTTTGTGCTCGCCCCGCTGCCCGCATTCTGGCGGGCGGGATGCCGTTGTCAGGATATGGACAGCCGCCATCCCGTTCACCGGTGAAGCGTACTAATTCCGTACTATGTATGTGATGATGTGCATACTATTCAGGAAGAATGTAGATCCAGCTCTAAAAATAGCTCTCTTACCATGGCCAAATTTAGCATGTATGATAATTGTCTGAGCCTGTGACTTGTATGTGCTCACTGGCCACTGTCGTGTGAGCACATGAAGTGTTCCGACCTCTCTGTATGTTTTATACTGGTCTGCATCAGGTGGATCTGTATCTCATCTGTAGGAACGTGTGTCATCTCTGCTGCTACTGACTGCTAATGAGATGGTAAATGTGCATTTAGGAGATTTGTTTGGTTTATTTGTTAATGTACCGTTCAAGTCCATATGTAGCCATTGTCTGATCTGTGACACATCACAATGAAACCCTTTCTATTGCTATACTTGGATAGCTTATAACACTTCCGTTTTTACCCCAGGCTATCTTAGGTGATAAGTCAGAGCAACAATAGATGCATACAGACTTCTCTCCAAATAAAGTGATATTCACTGTAATGTGATACAATGCATCTCAGAGGTAAATCCAGGCATTAGGAATTGATCCCGCTGTATGTGTCAGGCATTACAGTATGGAGAATTTTATAGACGGCAGTCTTCTGGATTTTCACTCTGAAACCAGTGTTTGTCCAGTCAGCTCCTTTCTAACATCTCCTGCACTGTGACATAGGGGGTAATTCCAAGTTGATCGCAGCAGGATTTTTTATAGCAACTGGGCAAAACCATGTGCACTGCAGGGGAGGCAGATATAACATGTGCAGAAAGAGTTAGATTTGGGTATGGTGTGTTCAATCTGCAATCTAATTTGCAGTGTAAAAATAAAGCAGCCAGTATTTACCCTGCACAGAAACAATATAACCCACCCAAATCTAACTCTTTCTGCACATGTTATATCTGCCTCCCCTGCAGTGCACATGGTTTTGCCCAGTTGCTATCAAAAATCCTGCTGCGATCAACTTGGAATTACCCCCATAGTCTGTAGCCTACGTTCTAGCGGCTGCAATGCCTCAGGAATTGTCTGTTACAGGTGACGGCTGCAAGCAGCTACTGCTGAACAGTGGGATTCCCGGGCAATTCTACTAGTTGGGGGAGAGGGTTTGCTAATTAACGGGAGGGGTGGAGGAGTGTTTTTGGCAGGGAATGGTTGTAAAATTGACGTGATGCTTAAATGCTCCATACAGGTGAAGTGTGATCAGTGCAATTTCTGCATTGTATATAACGTATGTTTGTCTGAGTTGTTGGATTGAATGTGTCACCCCTGCTCACCTGTGTGTTATGGGGTAGTGTGTCTTCCATGTCTCCTACTAGTACGGTCCTTAAATCGGCCACTTGGCTACAGCTCAGTCTCTTCTGTCTCCTGTGGGTTAGAATAGGCAGATACGTTCCTGCACAGGCAGGTGTGATACAGACAGCACATAGATGAGAGATGGTGATGCACAGATTGGTGACAGTACGGAAGCTGCAGAATCTCTGCAATAACTGGGAATGCAGTTGGTGTCCCCATGTCACTTCAGGTGGCTGATTATTGACTCAGTAATAATAGTACTTGTCCTGTATATTAGGGAACCCACACGCTGCCCACTCACACGGCGTCACATAAATGTGCATCCATGCTGTTCCATTCTGGCACTCTCATAGATCAGCCGCTGAATGGGTAGTCACAGCCTTTAGGTGTCGCATGCTCCTACACGCTCAAGGCTAGATTTACTAAAGCTTCCACTTGTGGTGGTGTTGCCCATAGCAACCAATTAGATCCTGTCATTTCTCTATTGTATTCTAGAAAATGATAGAATCTTATTGCTTGTTATGGGCAAACACCACTACTTTTCTGTTTTAGAATCTTTAGTAAATCTACCCCTCAGCATCCGGATCTCTCTCCTTGTCTCGTACTTGGGAACCTCATATGCTCTTATCTCTCCATCCCTCCTCTTCTCTCTGATCTGTCGAATGGGAACGCGGGCCCCTCTTCTCCCTAACTGTGCCCCTTCCTGGGTATCACACACTCATGCCACAAGGGGGATTACAAATCTGTTGGTTGCTTTAACACATATTGATGTAATCAAGTAATAACTAGACAACTTTGTTTGGTATTTTCTTTTCTGCTATGTACTGTACACTCTATAGATATTGGGCCTAATTCAAGGTTCATTACAAAAGCAAAATCTTTCTCTAATGTGCAAAACCATGTGCACTGCAGGGGGGGGCAGATAGACAATGCGCAGAGAGAGTTAGATTTGGGTGGGTTATATTGTTTCTGTGCAGAATAAATAATGTCTGCTATATTTGTACACTGCACTTTAGATTTCAGTTTGAACACACCCCACCCACATCTCAAGGGCCCTACACACTGTGCGATTTGGGCAATTTGAACGACGAACAATGAACGATTTTTCAGTAACGATTTTTTGCATACACACTGAACGATTTTTATGAACAATTTGACATTGCATACATCGATATCGTCCAAATTGGCCTGCAATGATAAACGACGATAGACCAACGATGAACGACTGCGGGGACGCACATCGTTCATCGTCAGTGCCTCCACACTAAACGATATGAACCATATATCGTTCATTTTTTTAACAATATCGTCCATATCATTCTTAAATATCTACCATTATGTAGGGCCTATAACTCTCTCTGTACGGGTTGTCTTCAGTTTGCCGGCTGTCGGGATCCCAGCACACAGTATACCGGCGCCGGCATACCAACACTTTTTCTCCCTCTTTTTGGGGTCCATGACCCCCCTGGAGGGAGAATAACCGTACCTGCAGCACGGTGAGCGCAGCGATCCCGCAAGGGGATAATTTGCGCTCGCCACGCTGTCGGTATGCCGGCTGTGTCGGGATTCCAGCGCCGGTATGCTGGTCGCCAGGAGCCCGGCCGCCGGCATACCATACTACACCCCTCTGTACATGTTATATCTGCCCCACCTGCAGTGCACATGGTTTTGCCCATTAGAGGAAGATTTTGCTTTTGCAATCAACCTTGCATTAGGCCCATAGAGCATAGCAGCAATGGATAGCCTATGCTCGTATTGTCATAGGAGAGCAGCTGCCAATCGAGTCAGTATACCATATAAAAGAGATGAATATTTGTTGTCTCCTCCGTCCTGCTCCACCGCAGACATTGCTCAGCTTACTTGCAGGTGTCCCGTAGACTACACAGCATACAGATTCTTACATGAAGTTTGCCTAGTGACTAATTCAGATTTTTCATTAAAGAAACTGTAGGAGATGTAATTGTGCATGGTGTGTGATCTGCTATTGCTCTGTGACCTGTTTCATGCAGACACACTGTGATTTTTCACTCTTTTGTACTAGGGTATTTAAACAATAAAGCAATTTCAGTAATTGTTTAAATTCGTAAAAAGAAAATTCCACAAGCTTCTGAGTGAGAAATGTTCTGTGATAAGGTAAAACCCTGTGCGCTTGTATTCCTTCAACAGCGTATAATGCATTTGTTAAATGGGTTCTGCAGTAACGTCTCTGTCATGCCTATATAAGGATTATCCTTTTGCAGTGAGTAAGATCTTGGAATGTTTATTCTCCTTTATGAGGAACTATGGAGATAGACCCTTAGGTGGGGGGCAGAATGAGTCACCGACGTATGGGATCCCGGCACTTGATATACTGACGCCGGGATCCCGGTTGTTACGAAGCCGACAGGAGTGAGTAAGAGGGGTTCTCCCCTCTCCCCAACACCCTAACCCTCCTCCCCCCTTGGTGCCTAACCCTAACCACCTGTCCCCGCTGCCTAAACCTAACCATCCCCCCTCGCAGCCTAACCCCCCAGGACGCAGCCTAACCCTAACCCCCCCCCCCCCCCCCCGCAACCTAAACCGGCGCCGGGTGGTGTACCCATTCTGGATGCTGGTGTCGGCATTTAGAATTGGGACGGTATTCCGGCGTCTGTATTCTGACTGCCGGGATACCGACGTCCGGGATCCTGTATGCTTCCCCTTAGGTGGCCATTCTGTATTCCAACTGCGTGTCATTATTTCGGGGGGAACTCCGTAGCAGACAAAGGGTGCAAATTGCCATTGCTGCGGTGTTTAAATGCCGACACTGGGACTGCATCTCGCACCCATCATCCTCCCAGATGAATCCCGAATTCACATAACAGTGCTCACTACCCAATGGGGGTGCAAGCAATTTTTAGGCGAGTTTGGGCTGCCGTAATTCAGCCGGGCAGATGTCTTCCCCACAATTAAATTGGGTGTGGTTCATTAGGTCGACATGCATTAGGTCTACATACATTGGGTCGACCACTGAAGGTCGACATGCATTAGGTCGACATGGTCATTAGGTCGACATGTACAATGCCGACATGGAAAAGGGTCGACATAAGTTTTTTTACTGTTTATGGTGTCGTTTTTTTCGTAAAGTGACGGGGAACCCCAATTGGTAGTGTATGATTGCTATCACCTGTGGTGAGCTAGTTAATTGATAAGAAAGGTGTTTCACCACAGGTGATGGCAATCATACATTACCAGGAAAGTCCAGGAACAGAGCATTTTCTCCCTCATGGAGAGGGTCAGGTAGGCAAGTATGGTTTACAGGGAAGATTCCAGGTGGGCCGGCACACCCCCGGGGCCTGTTTTGTTTGAGGACATGTGGTCCTTTTTATAGACATAATGAATAAGATGCAAAATAATTTGCATATATGAAAATTACTTTGCCACTTAGCCTGTGATTGCAGATGATCTAGTGTATGCTCTGTCTGCCTGCTTGGCTGACATATAAGATTGAGTGAATAGTGATTGGGATACGGTTGGTATAATAAGCAAGAAAATATATCTTTCTAAAGAATTATATAGTTTCCTAAATTCTAAAGGTGTATCATATAATGTGCTGATAACATTTAATTTTATTTTTAACTTCCCCCTTGATGCTGGACATCCCCACTATCTGGAAAGTCTTGGGGGGAGGGTGCTGCTACCATGGCCCATGGCTAGACCTTACACCTCTGGTGCTGCCCATGTGGGGCCACTAGTACAAATTTTTCCAGGGCCGCTTTTTGTTCCCAATCCGCCCCTCCCTGTGGTGAAACACCTTTCTTAATTAACTAGCTCACCACAGGTGATGGCAATCATACATTACCAGGAAAGTCCAGGAACAGAGCATTTTCTCCCTCATGCAGAAGGTCAGGTAGGCAAGTATGATATACCCCCTTGCTGACATGAGAGTATATACATATATTCCATGCACGCAGTTTTGGAGCAATGTAAGCCTGATATACTTCCAGTTGTATATCAGTTCCCCTTGTCTTTACAATTCATTCCTGACTCTGTAAACACAATAACACTCACTGTTCTACTTCCCACCATGTGAACGGCCTCACAGGTGACGTTTGATTGGCAGCCAAGGCAAAGTATGAGGTCAGCAACTGTGATTACTGCACATTTTGTAAATTGATTCTGTTTCCCAAGTGCAGGGAAAGCATTGGCCTGCAGATTGCTAATGTTTAGTGCAATACACTGATGGGAACTGGGAGTGCTGAGTTAGGCTGTGTATATGTAACAGCTGCAGTTTCAGTTGATTATCTGTAAGTTCTACACCAGTCTGTTAAGGGATCAATGACACTGTACTTTAGCAATATCTAATGTAAGCAATTTGACTTTGCAAGCTGTCTGAAATACAATTTCCATTCTGCTGGGTTGCCTAGCTCAAGCCATTCCCAATCATTCATTTTACAGTATATTTGCCTGGTAAGTAGTCTGTCAAAAGATTACATTGTGCTGCTTATTAAGACAACCAAACATAATATAGAAGTTGTTAAACAATCTAAGACGTCTAAGAACTTAAGAACGGTAGATATTTAGTAAAGAGTTGATTGTGCAAACTGTGTTTTTACCAAGCATGTTTTCTTACACAATTAGACCCTTGAATCTGAAATATAAAAATCAAGTTATTTGGGGTCTCCCTGGGATACTTGATGACTAGCAGTATGTTTGGGGTAATGCTGTGACATCAAAAACGCTTAACGCAAACTGAAATTAGTCACTTCATAACCATACCTCCCAACATGACGCTCTCCAGGAGGGACAGAACGCTCTGCTGCTGGACTTCTCTCTTAATTTATGATTGCTGGCACCTGTGCATAAACACCTTTCTTATACCCCTTTCACATCTCCAATGCCGGATCTCACCCGGGAATTGGAAACGGGTCCTTTCCGAGTGAGATCCGGCATTGGAGACTATCTGCTGGCTTTCCCACCTGGCAAATTGCTGGGTCTGTTGCCATAGCGATGGGGGGGGGGGGGGGGGGCAGAGCTGGCAGCGGGGGCGGAGGCGGCGCTGGAAGATGAGCTCACCTCCACGCCGCCTTTCTCTATCTAGTAAACGGGTCCGGATTGCCTTGACCCGGGAATCCGTTTACGCTGCCACTGACCCGGTATTCAACCCGGGAATAACACTGCTTTATTCCCGTTTGAATTACCGGGTCAGGTGACCCGGGAATTCAAACATGACGCTTTCACACCACACACTGACCCGTGTCGACCCGGCAATATGCTTGATAATACCCCTTTCACAGCGCACAAATAACCTGGTATTGCCGAGTGAAAGGGGCAAAGGCGTAACTAGCACGGGGCGAGCAGGGCACGTGCCCTGGGCACCGTGGCAGACCCAGCAGAGGGGGCGCCACCGGCACCTGCACGCCCCACTCGCCCCATGCGACAGGGTTTCCACCTGCGCTCTCCCTGTCTCCCCAGCCCTGGCTGCTGTGCCTGTCACACTGTACAGGCAACGGCAGCTAGGTGCCTCCACCTACTCCCCCCCCCCCCTGTAGTGTCTCTCCATATCGCGTGCACGGCCTAGGAGGTGCGCATGCGCGGCTCGGCGGTGCAGGTGAGCAGGCCGCAGTAGTCTACTGTCGGGGGGGGGGGGGGTGCGGGACAGTGTGAGGGCGTGTGTGTGTTGGGGACAGTGTGAGTGTGTGTCAATTTTTGCAGTCCAGTGTGTGTGGGGGAGGGGAAAGTATGAGGGTTTGTGTGGGGTTTGGGGGTGGCCAGTCTGTGTGTCTATAATCTACAGTCTGACTCTGTGTGTGTGTGTGTGTGTGTGTGTGTGTGTGTGTGTGTGTGTAAGTAAGTAAGTAAGGGGGTGGGGCAGTCTGTGTGTGTGTATTGAATATTGGCTTTACACCTATAGGGCAGGATATACTAATGCTTACCGCCACGGTAAGCATTAGTACCATTTACCACAGAGGCCATTTACTGAAGAGGGATATGTATTAAACCGCGGGCACTGAGATGCCCTTCTCACTCACCATCCAGCTGGGTGGCCGAGCCGGGTGGGTGGAAAGCCAGCAGCAGGGCAGCATGCCGGATATCAGCAGCCGAGGGTGTGGGCTGTAAGGCACGTGCGGAGCCCAAAGCCGGAGATCGGCAGCATGTTGACCGGCAACAAGTGGCTTCTGCTTCCGCGTTCAACATGCTGCTGATCTCCGGCTTTGGGCTACGCAGGGTTCGGGGGATGGGTGTCCTCTGCCGGTGTACTGCAGCTCCGGGGGTGTGGGCTCCAGAGGCTCTCAGCACTGTTGAATATCCAGCTGCCTCAAGTATGTACCCTCGGCTGCTGATATCCGGCATGCTGCTGCTGGCTGTCCCTCTGCCAGGCTCAGTCACACAACGGTACGGTGAGAAGGACCTTAGTAAATGGTCTCTGCAGTAAACGATACTAATACTTACCGTGGCAGTAACAGCGGGGAGGACGGCACACATCGGGATCCTGCAGCAGGAGAGAAGATCCCCCTCCGGAGCGCAGCAGACTACACTGAAAAGGGTGCATCTGCATCCCGGGTAGCGCTGAAGATGTGTCGGAGGTGGCAGAAGCGTCGCAGCTTGGGGTGAGAAACCGCTGCAACCCTTCCGCTGCTAAACTCTGCAATTAGTCAATTAAGGGGGTAGGCTCCCCTAACCACAGTGCCCCACAGGCCTTGTTAATTAAGGGGGTAGGATCCCCTCACTCTATAATGTGAATTTTGGCTCATACAATGTGCTATAATGTGAATTTCGGCTCATACCATGTGGGGTAATGTGAATTTCGGCTCATACCGTGTTCTATAATGTGAATTTTGGCTCATACCGTGTGGGGTAATGTGAATTTCGGCTCATACCATGTGCTTTAATGTGAAAGGGGCACCAGTACTAGATAGTATAAGGGGTCCTACTATACTGAAGGACCCGCCCCTTTTGAGTGACCACGCCCTCTTATTCGGAGCGCGCACATCTTCGGCGCGCATCCTATCTACACTTTTTTATTCCCCGTTCAAAAATTCCACTTCGACCACTGCACCTACATCTATACATACACACCCTGACATCTTTATATACAGTGACACCGATGGCGTGTGCACATACTTTCCTTTTGTATTTTTTTTTGGGGGGGGGCGCCGCCACCGCCGCCATTATTGATCTTGCCCTGGGCTCCAAAAACCCTAGTTACGCCTCTGGAAAGGGGTATTATCAAGTCCAGGAGCAGAGCATTTTGTCCCTCCTGGAGAGGATCATGTTGGGAGGTATGCATAACTGTGAATAGCAGCAGAAAGAGGGCAAGAACATGATGGAACACAGGCCAGCACCTGAAATAAGTGGCTCAATGACAAATAACCACTAAAACTCGTGTTTAAAGTGTAAAATGGGGTGAAAAAGTCTAAAAACACTGCACATAAAAAAAAAAACAAAGCACACAAAAGACGTTTTCCAGTTGTGTGGGTTTTTTTTTTTACATTTATGCCAGCATGTAAAGTGGCCACACCTCGTAAACCATGCATGAAATTCTATTAATAATAAATATGTTAAAATACAAAAAAATTTGACTTAAGTGGGAAAAAAGTAAAATTTTCCCTAATCTGAGCAAATTGTTATATATATATATATATATACTGTAAATGTTTTAGTTTCTTTATTATTATTATTAATTTATTTTTATTTTTTTTACTTTGCTAAAACATAAACTATCTAAAAAAAAAAAAAAGTCTTATTTCTGTTTTTATAGCAATAAAATGGCCAGGGAGAACGGTACTTATGTCTATTAAAAGCAATAAGGCATTTAGTTAAAAAATATTATTGTGCAGAATCTGCCTCTTCATGGGAAGTTATGTAAGCTTAAAAATTTCCTTATGGTGTGCATGTGTGAGTCGATTCACCGGATTTGGGCCTTCAGTTACGATAATGTAGACATTTAAAAGACAGAAAAAAAAGTTAAAATATATTGAAAACATATATGAAAAATATTTCTACATTTGAAGCTTTGTAGAAAGGATAAGGCATTCATTTAAAATGACATTGGTCTGCAATGCCACCTTGTGCTGTTACTTATCGTATACTGATGCTTTTGAACATATAAACGGGCTATGGCTTTTTAGCAGTTCCCAAAACATGTGTAATCTATTAACTGATTATAATATAACTGATTAGGCTACAGCCACACATAGTGGCCAAGCCCGCTTGGCCGGAAGGAGAGTGCACATGTGCCTGCATGGGCTATGTAGGTGCCCACACATGTGCGGCAGTCCCGCCGCCGGGTCCGACTGCAGCATTCTACGGTTGGGCTGGACGGCAGGACAACGGGATTTCAATGTGAATACATTCATTTCAATGTATGTGTTCACACAGTGCGGCTGTGTTACATTGAAATCCTGTATGTCACTGGCCGAATCCTGTTCTGTGGCATCCCGCAGAACAGGATCCGTGTGAACACAGAACCCCCCTCCCGACCAAGCGGGTCCACTTGTCCGCTATGTGTGGCCTTAGCCATATCAGCCTGTCAAAATGACAGAAAAATCTAACACTAATGTCAGCGCCGGCGGCTATGCGCCTCGAACAGAGTTGCTCCATTGCGCGCCATCTAGTGACCGCCGTCACTTTAATTCCCCCCCCATTGAGGTGAGGAGCAGCATTAGCCTTTTATTATATAAGATGTATTAGCAGTTGGAAGGACTGCAACTATAAACTCAAAGGATGAGGCAGGATTTGTGGTGCAGCAAATATATATAATGCTTTATAATGCTCATAGTAAGACCGGTGCGAAACATTGAACGACTAAACATTCTTCTGGTATCTTGATTTTGAAGACTTGTGAGTGCCGCCAATTATTTTGCATATATGACCTATCAAAGAAGAA